>NC_061804.1:23405118-24038425 GCF_021462225.1 Girardinichthys multiradiatus | reverse complement strand
CAGACTGCAGGTTTACCGGTGGTTCCTAGAGTCTCTAGAAGTAGAATGGGAGGCAGATCCTTTAGTTATCAGGCTCCTCTCCTGCGGAACCAGCTCCCAGCTTTAGTCCGTGAGGCACACCCTGTCTACCTTTAAGGCTAGGGTTAAAACTTTCCTTTTTGATAAAGCTTATAGTTAGAGTGGCTTAGTTTATCCTGAGCTATCTTCCTTATTTTTTACCTCCGTCTTCTTCCCTCCCTGTTGGTTGGAGTAAGGGGGAGTCAGGTTTAGCCTAAACTGGCTCAGTTATGGTTGAGGTGCAAACACACCCTCCATTTCTGCTACCTGTATAACCCCATCTCGTTTCCAATGGTTATAATCAGTCTGACAGAGGGAGGTATCCCAATCCTTGGGGTTTTTAGTATAACAATGACCATCAGTGGGACCCTTTGTGGGGTGCCTTGAGACGACATTGTTGTAAATAAGCGCCATTTAACTAAATAATCTGAACTGAAACTATCTGTGTTGTTATGCTGCTATAGGCTTAGGCTGCTGGAAGACATAATGACCACTCTCACCCTCTTTTGCATTATTTTCTGTTATTTCAGCTTTTAACCTTGTTCTCTCTATTCTCTTCCTAGAAGCTACATCTGGCCTGGCTCTGTGTCTACCTGTGACACCTTTCTGGAGAGGGGAATCGTCCGAGCTTCTGCTGGCAACAACTTAATGCTCACCCTCTACCAATGATCCACACAGCCCTGTGTTTTAGTGTTTGACCCTTTCTTTCTCCTAGACATGGCGATTGACTGAGCTTAACTGTAACAAACTCTATGTGCTCTCTTTCAGACTCTAACCTTGAAACTGGCTCAGAGTTTATCTGTTCTTTCTTTCTAGGTGAAACGACTAAAGGAGCTACATCCATTAACATTTACTTTTCCTTCCCATAGAAAGTACTCCTGGATCAGTGCTTCTGTGTTCTTTTTGTGTCTCTGCTCTGTTCTTTCAAACCCCCAGTCGGTCGTGGCAGATGGCCGCTCATACTGAGCCTGGTTCTGCTGGAGGTTTCTTCCTGTTAAAAGGGAGTTTTTCTTCTGCACTGTCACTACATGCATGCTCAGTATGAGGGATTGCAGCAAAGTCAACGCCAGTGACTGTCCACTGTCTCTACATGCTCATCTGGGAGGAGGGAATGCTGCAAGTCACTGACTGGATGCAATCTGCTGGGTTTCCTTAGATAGAAAAACTTTTTATCCAATTTGAATAAAAAGCTAAGTCCGACTGCACTGTTCAATTGTTAGTATTAATTGGAATGTATGTACCTGACTGTTGTGAAGTGCCTTGAGACAACATGTGTTGTGAACTGGCACAATATAAATAAACTGAATTGAATTGAATTGAAATGCTGCTTAGATAAGAGTCAAGAAATCTGAAATATTTTGACTGTTTAAACTCATAACTGGGTAACTCTAAACAGACCAGAACCCTTTATTCTATTTTTGAAGACACAGAAAGTTAGCATTTTTAGAGTTTATTGGCAATAGGACCACCTAAGAATGAATCAAGCCTAGAAACTGCAGTACAGAAAAGTCAAATTGGGAGTGATTTATCATACATGGAATATAGATTCTTTGAAACACAGACAACACAGGAAATTTCCTAAAATCTAAAAATCATTCTAGTAATCCCAATTTTATGTATGATCTTGTCTCACTTCATGACCTAAATACAGGTCCTTCTCAAAATATTAGCATATTGTGATAAAGTTCATTATTTTCCATAATGTCATGATGAAAATTTAACATTCATATATTTTAGATTCATGGCACACTAACTGAAATATTTCAGGTCTTTTATTGTCTTAATACGGTTGATTTTGGCATACAGCTCATGAAAACCCAAAATTCCTATCTCACAAAATTAGCATATCATTAAAAGGGTCTCTAAACGAGCTATGAACCTAATCATCTGAATCAACGAGTTAACTCTAAACACCTGCAAAAGATTCCTGAGGCCTTTAAAACTCCCAGCCTGGTTCATCACACAAAACCCCAATCATGGGTAAGACTGCCGACCTGACTGCTGTCCAGAAGGCCACTATTGACACCCTCAAGCAAGAGGGTAAGACACAGAAAGAAATTTCTGAACGAATAGGCTGTTCCCAGAGTGCTGTATCAAGGCACCTCAGTGGGAAGTCTGTGGGAAGGAAAAAGTGTATCAGATTACGCTGCACAACGAGAAGAGGTGACCAGACCCTGAGGAAGATTGTGGAGAAGGGCCGATCCCAGACCTTGGGGGACCTGCGGAAGCAGTGGACTGAGTCTGGAGTAGAAACATCCAGAGCCACCGTGCACACGCGTGTGCAGGAAATGGGCTACAGGTGCCGCATTCCCCAGGTCAAGCCACTTTTGAACCAGAAACAGCGGCAGAAGCGCCTGACCTGGGCTACAGAGAAGCAGCACTGGACTGTTGCTCAGTGGTCCAAAGTACTTTTTTCGGATGAAAGCAAATTCTGCATGTCATTCGGAAATCAAGGTGCCAGAGTCTGGAGGAAGACTGGGGAGAAGGAAATGCCAAAATGCCAGAAGTCCAGTGTCAAGTACCCACAGTCAGTGATGGTCTGGGGTGCCTTGTCAGCTGCTGGTGTTGGTCCACTTTGTTTTATCAAGGGCAGGGTCAATGCAGCTAGCTATCAGGAGATTTTGGAGCACTTCATGCTTCCATCTGCTGAAAAGCTTTATGGAGATGAAGATTTCATTTTTCAGCACGACCTGGCACCTGCTCACAGTGCCAAAACCACTGGTAAATGGTTTACTGACCATAGTATCATTGTGCTCAATTGGCCTGCCAACCCTCCTGACCTGAACCCCATAGAGAATCTGTGGGATATTGTGAAGAGAACGTTGAGAGACTCAAGACCCAACACTCTGGATGAGCTAAAGGCCGCTATCGAAGCATCCTGGGCCTCCATAAGACCTCAGCAGTGCCACAGGCTGATTGCCTCCATGCCACGCCGCATTGAAGCAGTCATTTCTGCAAAAGGATTCCCGACCAAGTATTGAGTGCATAACTGTACATGATTATTTGAAGGTTGACGTTTTTTGTATTAAAAACACTTTTATTGGTCGGATGAAATATGCTAATTTTGTGAGATAGGAATTTTGGGTTTTCATGAGCTGTATGCCAAAATCATCCGTATTAAGACAATAAAAGACCTGAAATATTTCAGTTAGTGTGCAATGTATCTAAAATATATGAATGTTAAATTTTCATCATGACATTATGGAAAATAATGAACTTTATCACAATATGCTAATATTTTGAGAAGGACCCGTATTGTCACTGGTTCCTGAATCACCCAATTCTATGATTCAAGTCTTTGTACTAAATATAGGAGTGCCATGTCTCCATTAACCTGGATCATATGAGTCCTTATTTTGGTTGCTGCTAAGTAAAAAAGGCAAATTAGCAGACACACTGAAATGTATTGGACACAGAAGAAAGTCTGCAGGCTCAGATGATTAGGTTTAGGTAGCTCACTTATTCATATTAGCAGTTCACTCAAAACACTGCTAAATCAAATAAAAACTCAGTTTTTTTGACTCAAGTCAACAGACTCACCAGAAACACCACTCAGTCAGATAATTCAGTTCACCGTCACATTAGCGAATGACTCATATTAACCCGAATAAATAGTTCACAACCTCTAATCTTTACACCCCTTTTCATCTGATGTTGTTATTGATATTTTGTTTCTAAACATTTGCTAAATTTATTCAATATCATTGAAATAATTCTTGCCTACAGAATAGAAGGCATTTACATAATTCGTTTTTTTATACATATATATTTTTCTCTTGGTCTGGTCTAAAACCAACCATCATTGTCTTTAATCACTTGATTAGTTGAATAAGTGATGCATGTTGATCGCACCAACAGGGTCTTCCTCATCAATGAGAAACAATCTACCATTTCATTTCCAAAGGAACACATTATCCCACACCTATGGCCCTGGTGGAGAAATGCAAGTTAAAACACATTTCTAAGAGTCCCCTTCTTTTATATCTTTCAGATTCTTTTGTGATCTTTATCTGACAACTATTCCCTTAGAGCCAGAAGTAGTGGATGTGCAAAATGTGTGTTCATCGTTCCTGTTGCTTTTTTCACACCTTCTTTAAACTTGACTTTTTTAATGCGTCCACATGTCATACGTACTAGCACTGCAACTGTTGGAGTCGTCCAATCTCTTGTGTCAGTCGACGTTTGTGCTCTTGTTTCATTGGCTCTGTCTTGTCTGCTCTAAAGGTGTCTCAGTGGAGTATAGCACAATTTTGCTCACAGTTTGAAACAATCATCTGTTTGTTGAGGTCATTGGGTGACTAAAATTAAAAAAGATAACTATAATGAAAGCAGTTCAGAACCTGTATTGTTTATGCAATATCTGCATCTTAACGTAGGAAAGTAAACATCTATTATCTCCGCCTGTTTAAATTACAATTTGAATTTAAGTTAAAAGGATTTTTATAATAATACAACATTTAAAAGCTGGATGTGGAGTATTTTGTTTAGTTTGACTGTAGGTTTTTTTTTATAGTTTCAGTGTCAAGGATATTTAGTACATGCAAGAAAAAAGGGCATGAAGGTGTATTACATCACATAAATCTGTTCCCAACATTATTAAGTTTGAAAAAAACTCCTTGCTGGTTAATGGGCTTTAAATGGCTTATGGTTTAATGGAGGACGATGGATACATACACACATACAAACACTCTATATAAAAGTGAATGTCTTAAGCTTGGAAACCTGTATCTATATTTGAAATTATTATTTTAAAGTAAGAAGTTGCTTTTTCATCTGAATCCTGTTTTATTCCGCTGTTTGTTGTCTGGCATATCGCTGCACTCTAATCAGACCTACCCTACAGAGAAAACTCCAACCCCTCATTTTAGAATATGAAATCAAAAAGAGCCTAAAATAAAAATGAAGTTAAAATATAAAAGTCCCTGAAATATGTAAAGTAGCTTTAGAAAATTAAAGGGTCAAAAAATAAAACACTATCATAAAATACTTTTAAAAAAAAGTCAATGAATAAATCAATAAATAAACACATCTGGTACAAAATAAATAAATAAATCTCAAAGTAAACAAAAATACATAAATATACAGGTCCTTCTCAAAATATTAGCATATTGTAATAAAGTTCATTATTTTCCATAATGTCATGATGAACATTTAACATTCATATATTTTAGATTCATTGCACACTAACTGAAATATTGCAGGTCTTTTATTGTCTTAATACGGATGATTTTGGCATACAGCTCATGAAAACCCAAAACTCCTATCTCACAAAATTAGTATATTTCATCCGACCAATAAAAGAAAAGTGTTTTTAATACAAAAAACGTCAACCTTCAAATAACCATGTACAGTTATGCACTCAATACTTGGTCGGGAATCCTTTGGCAGAAATGACTGCTTCAATGCGGCGTGGCATGGAGGCAATCAGCCTGTGGCACTGCTGAGGTCTTATGGAGGCCCAGGATGCTTCGATAGCGGCCTTTAGCTCATCCAGAGTGTTGGGTCTTGAGTCTCTCAACGTTCTCTTCACAATATCCCACATATTCTTTATGGGGTTCAGGTCAGGAGAGTTGGCAGGCCAATTGAGCACAGTGATACCATGGTCAGTAAACCATTTACCAGTGGTTTTGGCACTGTGAGCAGGTGCCAGGTCGTGCTGAAAAATGAAATCTTCATCTCCATAAAGCTTTTCAGCAGAAGGAAGCATGAAGTGCTCCGCAATCTCCTGATAGCTAGCTGCAATGACCCTGCCCTTGATAAAACACAGTGGATCAACACCAGCAGCTGACACGGCACCCCAGACCATCACTGACTGTGGGTACTTGACACTGGACTTCTGGCATTTTGGCATTTCCTTCTCCCCAGTCTTCCTCCAGACTCTGGCACCTTGATTTCCGAATGACATGCAGAATTTGCTTTCATCCGAAAAAAGTACTTTGAACCACTGAGCAAAGGTCCAGTGCTGCTTCTCTGTAGCCCAGGTCAGGCACTTCTGCCGCTGTTTCTGGTTCAAAAGTGGCTTGACCTGGGGAATGCGGCACCTGTAGCCCATTTCCTGCACACGCCTGTGCACGTTGGCTCTGGATGTTTCTACTCCAGACTCAGTCCAATGCTTCCGCAGGTCCCCCAAGGTCTGGAATCGGCCCTTCTCCACAATCTTCCTCAGGGTCCGGTCACCTCTTCTCGTTGTGCAGCGTTTTCTGCCACACTTTTTCCTCCCCACAGACTTCCCACTGAGGTGCCTTGATACAGCACTCTGGGAACAGCCTATTCGTTCAGAAATTTCTTTCTGTCTTACCCTCTTGCTTGAGGGTGTCAATAGTGGCCTTCTGGACAGCAGTCAGGTCAGCAGTCTTACCCATGATTGGGGTTTTGAGTGATGAACCAGGCTGGGAGTTTTAAAGGCCTCAGGAATCTTTTGCAGGTGTTTAGAGTTAACTCGTTGATTCAGATGATTAGGTTCATAGCTCGTTTAGAGACCCTTTTAATGATATGCTAATTTTGTGAGATAGGACTTTTGGGTTTTCATGAGCTGTATGCCAAAATCATCCATATTAAGACAATAAAAGACCTGAAATATTTCAGTTAGTGTGCAATGAATCTAAAATATATGAATGTTACATTTTCATCATGACATTATGGAAAATAATGAACTTTATCACAATATGCTAATATTTTGAGAAGGACCTGTATAAATTTATAAATAAATAAGTAAATAACAAAATAAGCTAAAACTTTTAAATATTTCCTTTTTTATTTCATGGGGAAATGTATTTAATTTATGAAATATTTATTAATAATTTATTAAGAACAGTATTTATTTATTTCATTTAGAATGGAACTGTACAAATCTCTGCTTCACAGTTTAAAATTGCCCATTTTTAATGTTTGTTGCGTTTTTGCTCTCTCTGTGGTTGGTAGCACTGTTGCTTTGCAGCAAGAAGGTCCTGTGTTCGATTCCCGACATGCCTGTTAGGTTAATTGGTCTCTCTAAATTGCCCTTAGGTGAGTAAGTGTGGTCATGGGTGTTTGTGTGTTGCCCTGCGATGGACTGGCAAGCTGTCCAGGGTGTACCCCGCCTCTCGCCCATAGACGTCTGGAGATAGGCACCAGCTTCGCCGCGACCCACTATGGAATAGGCGGTAGAAAATGACTGACTGACTGAGGTTACCAGTACATCTCAGTGCTAATAAGAAGCCATATATGCTTACACATACTACTGTGAGATACTTTGAATAAAGTTAACATGCATGTTTTTGGGCCATGAAAGAAAACAGTAGTACTTAGGAAAACCCCACAAATGTACTGGAAGAGCATGCAAATTTCGCATGGAGATTTAAACATAACACCCAGCACCATCTACTTCAATACAGTCCATTTTAGAAATTATCAGGGATGTACAAAAGGTGCTTTTTAATGATAAACCCTTTGGGGAAGCTAAGAAACAGAAGAATGAGAAGACACTTTTTTGACTCCCTTTTGTTATTCATGGTGTTATCTTTCGCCAGCCAGTTCTTCCTCTCTTACTCTTTCAGGGTCTGTGTGTAAGCATAGGAATAAAATCCCTCTTTCCTGAAAGCTTAGCAGAGATCATCCCAGTGTCATAGGGGAAGGTGGAAAGGGCGCTGAGATGCCACAATACAGATGTAGTAGACATTAAAGCGAATTTAATGGGCCTGAGGCTGAGAAGAAGAGGCAGGAAAAAAAGAAAAGCCAATATCAGCTCTGACATCCTTCTTCTTGTTCGCTCCCTTGTTCTTTGATTTCAACTTTTTGAATCTAAACATGCTTTCTTTCTGTTTATTCCTTAGAGTTTGCTTATGTTTCCAGTTTATCTCCCTAACCAACAACATTTTCTCTATTTTATTGTCTGATTTCTACTGTTTCTGTTGGAATAATTGAATAAACATTTGTCTTATAGTTTCGCCTATTTATTAACTTGACTATTTGATTATACAGGTCCTTCTCAAAATATTAGCATATTGTGATAAAGTTCATTATTTTCCATAATGTCATGATGAAAATTTAACATTCATATATTTTAGATTCATTGCACACTAACTGAAATATTTCAGGTCTTTTATTGTCTTAATACGGATGATTTTGGCATACAGCTCATGAAAACCCCAAATTCCTATCTCACAAAATTAGCATATCATTAAAAGGGTCTCTAAACGAGCTATGAACCTAATCATCTGAATCAACGAGTTAACTCTAAACACCTGCAAAAGATTCCTGAGGCCTTTAAAACTCCCAGCCTGGTTCATCACTCAAAACCCCAATCATGGGTAAGACTGCCGACCTGACTGCTGTCCAGAAGGCCACTATTGACACCCTCAAGCAAGAGGGTAAGACAGAAAGAAATTTCTGAACGAATAGGCTGTTCCCAGAGTGCTGTATCAAGGCACCTCAGTGGGAAGTCTGTGGGAAGGAAAAGGTGTGGCGGAAAACGCTGCACAACGAGAAGAGGTGACCGGACCCTGAGGAAGATTGTGGAGAAGGGCCGATTCCAGACCTTGGGGGACCTGCGGAAGCAGTGGACTGAGTCTGGAGTAGAAACATCCAGAGCCACCGTGCACAGGCGTGTGCAAGAAATGGGCTACAGGTGCCGCTTTCCCCAGGTCAAGCCACTTTTGAACCAGAAACAGCGGCAGAAGTGCCTGACCTGGGCTACAGAGAAGCAGCACTGGACTGTTGCTCAGTGGTTCAAAGTACTTTTTTCGGATGAAAGCAAATTCTGCATGTCTTCTCTGGGGAGAAGGAAATGCCAAAATGCCAGAAGTCCAGTGTCAAGTACCCACAGTCAGTGATGGTCTGGGGTGCCGTGTCAGCTTCTGGTGTTGGTCCACTGTGTTTTATCAAGGGCAGGGTCAATGCAGCTAGCTATCAGGAGATTTTGGAGCACTTCATGCTTCCATCTGCTGAAAAGCTTTATGGAGATAAAGATTTCATTTTTCAGCACGACCTGGCACCTGCTCACAGTGCCAAAACCACTGGTAAATGGTTTACTGACCATGGTATCACTGTGCTCAATTGACCTGCCAACTCTCCTGACCTGAACCCCATAGAGAATCTGTGGGATATTGTGAAGAGAACGTTGAGAGACTCAAGACCCAACACTCTGGATGAGCTAAAGGCCACTATCGAAGCATCCTGGGCCTCCATAAGACCTCAGCAGTGCCACAGGCTGATTGCCTCCATGCCACGCCGCATTGAAGAAGTCATTTCTGCAAAAGGATTCCCGACCAAGTATTGAGTGCATAACTGTACATGATTATTTGAAGGTTGACGTTTTTTGTATTAAAAACACTTTTCTTTTATTGGTCGGATGAAATATACTAATTTTGTGAGATAGGAATTTCGGGTTTTCATGAGCTGTATGCCAAAATCATCCGTATTAAGACAATAAAAGACCTGAAATATTTCAGTTAGTGTGCAATGAATCTAAAATATATGAATGTTAAATTTTCATCATGACATTATGGAAAATAATGAACTTTATCACAATATGCTAATATTTTGAGAAGGACTTGTATAACTTTTCATGATATATGTGTGAGAAAGGATGTGATGAGTTTGTCTGCAGGATAATAAATGGAGCTGAACTAGCAGAGAAGGAAGCAGTCCAGTTGATGATGGCTGATTACAGTCAACAAAAGGCACAACTGACCCTACAAGTTGGAGGAGACTGTGGGAAATGTGTTGTTAATGGATAAAGCTGTTTATGACCTGTTTACGATGCAGTTGTTGTTTTCCCCCATCCTTTAGAGAACAATGTTTTTGTAAACTAGGGACCCCCGAAAGACAATAAAAAGAGGAGGCGGACAGATGCTGTTCAGAGCGGTGCGAGATCTGTAACTGAGCATATCTTGACCGTTTCTCCTCGCAAAGCGAGAAAAAGGAACTAATACTTTGTCTCTCTTTTCTTTTTGTGTTGTTATAAGTATTGTTAGGTTGGTTAAACCTGGCATTAATTTGGTCCTTCGAGAGCCGGATTCCAACTACACCTGATGGTTCCAGCGGGTCGGTAGACTCCAGGAAAAGACCGTGCGCACGGCTGTCTTCCTCAGGAAGACACGCAGACCCTTTCCGGGACTGGATTTTGGCCCGCCCGCTGGAGTCTGACGGCTGACGGAACTCTGAGAGAGAGAGGAGAGGACAAAGTGGTGAGTTGAATCTGGATTTAAAACAAAAATGTGACGAATGACTGGGGGTCATTGCGTGAAGTAAACAAACCCTGTGAATCCTAGGCACTAACAGGTAACAGCAGTGCGTCGGAGTTCTGCTTGAAGTATTAGTGAAAATACTGAAAATTCCGAGGTTAACAGCAGTGCGCCAGAGTTCTGCTTAAAGTATTAGTAAAAATACTGAAAATTCCGAGGTTATAGGGGACGACAGAGTCCTCTTAAGTATTAAGAAAGTAATACTAAAATTCCGTGTTTCCAGAATGGCGGAGTCTGCTTTTAAGTATTTTAAACAACAAAAAAATACTAAGTAAAATCTGCGTTTAAGTATTTTAAACAACAAAAAATACTAAGTAAAATCTGCGTTTAAGTATTTTAAACAACAAAAAATACTAAGTAAAATCTTCGTTTAAATGTGTGTATGTGAGAAATAAATGGAGGATTTAAACCACTAGGTTTTACCTCATACCAAAAACAGTAGGATTGTAAGTGACTAACTTTTGTGGAAGCAAAGGCAAGAATTCTCCACTCAAAAGAGTTGAAGTGAGAATTACCACAAAAGGAGATTTTTCTGTCACCCTACTGAAGAGAAAAATCCAGTATTTAGAATACCCTAGGTATTTATATGCTGGACCAAATTTAAATCAAAAAATGGGAAAAGGGTGATTTAAATACACTAAAATGAATAATAATGTAAAGATTGGAAATTTATGGAAGCACATGATCAAATTAAAATATTAAAATTAAAATATTTAGATAAATGAATAACCACATATCATTATGATTGTCGTTTAAACTCTAAAAAAAATTAGGTGATCTATAGGATGCAATAATTAAAAGTACATTAAAAGTAAACGTGATTTAAGAAAAATGGACAAAGAAGGTTATGAGGATGTAGATAATTGCTTAAAAATAACTAAAAAGAGAGAGATGTGATGCAGGAAACAAGAATGGACGTTTTTGTGGAAAGCAGAAAAGGTCAGAGGGCTAAGAAGTGATTTTTGATAGACTTGCAAAGTGGAATAGCAGGACAGAAGAAAGGGAGTAAAGAGCAGGTGGAAAGTTTTTGTTTTGTACCAAAGATCTGATGAGGTTCGACAGGATAAGATGGGCTAAAATGAGTCCCTTTGGTGAATAAATCCATCCCCACCATGGCTGTACCTCATGTATGTTTTATTTGTGTTTATTTTTTATTATTATTGTTTTGAGATACTGAAGGCTGTTGATACAGCGTGTCACGGAGGTTCATGGCATGACATGGGTTTTTTCTGTGTAACCTTAGAAAATATTTTACTTTTTTTAATAGCCAGAGTGAAACAAAAATAGGAATAACCTTTTGAAGAATATAGGATTAGACTGACAAAAGTGTTTAAAATACATAGTGGTCTACAATAAGCAAGGAGCTTATTAACAGCAGTTAAAAAAATGCACTACATGCTGGTTCCAGGGATGCAATTAATACCTCGGTAAGGAGACATTTTATAGGGTTCCCCACAGCAAATCTAGAAGACTATGTAAATCATGCCCTCCATGCAGAAAACGTTATGAAGGAAAAATAAATAAATAAATAAATAGGCAACACCTTTTTTCAGCAAGAAGAAGAAGAAGAGCAGATTTATTATTAAAACAACAGAGGTAGAGAAAAAATTAGAGGCAGAGGACAAAAAACCGCAGGGGTCAGAGAGGAGTGAGCAGAGGAGATTACAGACAATACACATCAGGGTGGTGATGTTAAAAAAGGAGTAGGACCACCTTATTACCACTATTAACTGGATGTTCTGAATAAGCCACCCCTAGACGTAGGGACAGCTTTACTAACAGAAGGAACAAATGTTATTACTCAACTATAAGATCAGATGACACCAGATGATCTACATATTACCGTGTGGTATAAAAATACTCCTGGACAAGATAACATTTATGAAGAAGTATTAAATAAAGTAACCCCTATAAAAGTCATGGTAACTTATGTTTATACAGATAGGAAGAGTACGTCAGTTGCTGAAGTAGTGTTAGAGGAAGACACTAGGAAGCTCTGCAACATGTGGTCACCTCCACAAATATCTTTATTCAAGGATAAAGAACTCAGGTAGCATGATATGGGGAGAATAGTGCAGAGGGCAAAAGATGTCACAGACTGGTTTGTAACAATAATGAATACAGAACCTAGTGCATCCACAGGATTAATTAGAAAATTATTATTTTGGACAGTGACAGTGCAGGAAGGGATACATTTGCATACAAAACAACAATGAGAAATATTCCTTACTGAACAGGAGGAACAGTTTTTGAATGAAGTCCCTGATAAGTTATGGTCAAAAGACCCTACTGATGTGGGTTTAGTAAAGGAGCATTACCTGTTCAAATTAGAGCAAAAACAGAATACAGGCCCAGAATAAATAATACCCTTTGAAATATGATGCTCGTGAAGGAATAAAACCAGTAATAAAGGATTTAATAACTGCAGGGGTGATAATAAAATGTGAGGATTCACCATGTAACACCTCCATTTTTCCAGTTAAAAAAAAAAACAAGCTCCATCAACAGGAAAGATAGTCAGTTCTGGTTTGCATTTACCTTTGAGGGACAAAGATATACTTATACCAGACTACCACAAGCCTACTGTGAAAGTCCAACTATATACTTTCAGGTAATGAGTGCAAGTATGGCCAAGTTTGATCCTCCAGGAGGTAGTCAGGGTTGATTATATGTTGATGATGTGCTACTAGCCTCTCCTGATGAGGAGACTTGTAAAAATGATACAATAGCATTATTAAAACATTTAGCAGAAGAAGGACACAAAGTTAGTAAAAAGAAACTTCAATTGTGTAAAAATGAGGTTAAATACTTAGGTCACAATCTTAGCGCAGGGGGACGCACAATTGTAGAAGAAAGAAAGACTGCAATATTACAAGTTCTAAAACCAGTAACAAAAAAGCAAATAATGTCCTTCCTTGGACTAACTAATTATTGTAGAAACTGGGTGCCAAATTATGCAGAAATAGTAACTCCATTAAACAAATTAATGTATGAGGAAGAGCTGAAAATGACGTCTAAATTGAAATGGAGTGTAGAAGCTGAAGAAGCATTTACCAACATAAAACAAGTTCTAGTTTCCAGTACTGCTTTAGCATTACCAGATTATAGTAAACCGTTTGTTCAGATGGTAGATTGCAAGGGACATTTTATGACTTCAGTTCTGGTTCAACAACATGGAGATAAAATGAAAATAATAGCCTATTTCTTTTCAAAACTAGATAGTGTTGTGTGTGTGCAACTATATTGTGTGAGAGCTGTAATTGCAGCCTAAAATGACAGTTGCAGTGCTGCAATAGTGTTGTTTAACCTTTTAACCTTAAGAGTTTCCTATGCAGTTTCAGCATTAATACTGCAGAATTAGGAAAAAAAAAGAAGAAAAAAAATTAGAAGTGATTTGCAGGATCACGAAATAGTTTATGTGAATGATTTCTCTAAAAAGATGAGAGGGAGAAGACACAAACAGGATATGCATTGGTGACAATGGATATAGTGTTAGAAAAGATGCAACAACAAAGCTCACTACAGGAGATAGAAATGTGGAAAAAACATGGAGCTGAATTAAAAGATGAAAACTATATTTGACCAGATAATAAACCTGTCCTACCAAAGAACCTATAAATGGAAGCAATATTTGAACCATCGTGTTTCATAATGTCTCAACAGGGGGGAATAGTAGGACAGATATATTAATATTATATAACATATTGATTAAATTCTAAAAAATTCTTATTAAAAATTTTTGTAAAACATGTTTAGCATGTGTAAAACATTATCCACAAGGGAATTAAGACCACGAAGGGGACAATTTGCAAAACTAAGATAGCCTTTTCAAACAATTCATATGGATTTTATTGAGTTAAACCATAGTGGAGGGAAAAAGTTCTGTTTAGTCAATATAGATGCATTTTCTAAATGGATAGAACTACTTCCAATTAAACATTACAAGTACCTCAGGGCTAACACCCTATGAAATGTTATGTGGAAGACCATACAGATTACCACAGTTAAAAAATAAGTGGGAGTTAGATGAAGAAGCTAACCTAGTTGATTATATAAGGAGTATGTTAGAAACCAACAGAAATAAATTTAAACTAATGAGGAATGTTATATTTCCCAGCAGGAAAACTAACTAGTGAAACCAGGAGACCGGGTGATAATAAGGAGTGTAAAGAAGAAGCATTGGTATTTCACCTAAGTGGGAGGATCCATATCAGGTATTATTAACCACTCCTACAGCAGTAAAATAACTGAGAGATCAACCAGGATTCACCTTACACATTGTAAAAAGATCATTTCGGTTGAAAGCTCCGTCAGGGGAAGTGATTTATAGACTGATAATAGGGTGGACCCAGACATTTAGAGGCTGGAGAGACCCGAAAATCAGTGAAGAAAATTAAGACACTGGAACCATTTAGAGGAGTAACAAATTTCAGCCAAAATGATTTCTAGATGGATGAACAATGCTTTCCGATGATGGGTGGTTATATATATATTTTTTCTTATATTGATTTTTATTTTTCTGGTATTTCTGGAAACCAGTCAAGATTAATTAGAATGTAACAACATCTGTTATGAGTTATATGAAACAAGTAGTGCTAAATCAAGGTAGGCAAGATAACCTAACTATGTGTACTAAACAAACTTCTTATACTTATGGTATTCAAGTGTGCGTGAAATCTAAAACCATAGCTGTGGTGCTGATCCCACTCATTAGCTTGACCAAATGAGGAAGGAAAGGGCAGGATTATAGAAGTTATAACTAACTTAACTTATGACAGAAGAGACACCTCATGGTCCATGATGGTAGCTGATGAAGGAAATAATTGGACACCAGAGTGGTGCACCACTGCTTATGCTAGTTATTAAAAGAAGTTGTTTAAGTTCCATAAAGCTGATAATGCAATCCAGGTTACAAAGCGAAGAGAGTGAAAATTATGTTAGGAAAGTTAACCATAGATGACTAAGTTCCAGGTTATTACTGGAGTATCAGGAACAAATAATAACTGATTATTGATGGTAGAGCAAGCAGCTAACATGACTAAAAGAGATTGTGTTGTGTGTTTGAGTTCAAGGCTTTTATTATAAATAATTCCAGCTGTGATACCACAACTCTGTGTGATGGAAGTAATGAATCAAACTAATCTTAATGAAATGTGTCAGCACAAGGATTCTGTTTTTTTCCTGTAATTAGAGCAGATAAGGATAAATCAGTTTTCCATAAGCGAATCACCACTGGACACTATACATGTATAAATATGACAGAGAGAGGTAATAAATTGGGAAATCTCATTGCAGTATGGTGTATTACAATTGTAAAAGTAAATAAGTGTTTTAAACTAGTCTCTAGAGGAGACATTTGGTGGTGGTTGTTTGATTGATTACCTTCAAAAGTAACAGGACTCTGTGCTTGATTACTTTATGGTTATATCCTATGTTAGTAGATGAAGTAACAGATGGACTATTTAGTGTTAAATCCACATGATTGGTGTGATAGGAAGTGCAGAAAAGCAGCTTGGCAGATTGAGGGAGACTCTACATACATAGATGCTATAGATGAATATAAATTAACTGATCAAGTAGCTGCAGGATTTGAATCAAGTATCTGTTGGTGGTGTACGTTGAACAGAAACGTAGACAGGATCAACTATATTCATTACAATGTACAAAAACTAGGAAATTGGACACAAAGCGGGTTTGAACTGTCCATGACCGATTGGCTTCAACTTCCCTGATAGCATTCCAGAATAGAATTGCTTTGGACATGTTGTTAGCTGAAAAAGGAGACATTTGTGCTATTTTCGGAGACAAATGTTGCACATTCACACCTAACAACACTGCTGCTGGCTGATTGCAGCCAAATGAAAGCCATAGAAGGTTTGAGATCTCTAAATGGCAAAATGAAAGAGCATTATGGAGTAGACGCCTCGATGTGAGACTCTTGGCTGGATATGTTTGGGAAGTATAAAATTTTAGTATCATCAGTAATAATTTCCTTTGCAGTGTTTGCTGCAATTTTGACATTGTGTGGATATTGTTGAATGCCCTGCTTTTGTACTCTGCTTAACCATCTTATCACTACAGCTATTTCTCCTATGGAAAACAGAGTTACACAACTCTATCCGTTATTTAAACAGGATGATGAAGATGACGAGTATGCGACTGACCACTTTTCTGACCTTTATGCAGATCCATTTCTATATGATTCTGTGATTTAAATGTCAGTAAGTACCTCTGAGTATAATTGTCTTTGTACTCATGAAAATAATCTTACAGTTAAAAAATCTGACAGAAGTGGCTGTTAAGTGATATGAGAATATGAGCAAATATAAGACAAACAGGGGGGGAAATGTTGGAATAATTGAATAAAGATTTGTCTTATAGTTTCTCCTATTTATTAAATTGACTATTTGATTATGAACCCTTTCATGATATATGTGTGAGAAAGGATGTGATGAGTTTGTCTGCAGGATAATAAATGGAGCTGAACTAGCAGAGAAGGAAGCAGTCCAGTTGAGGAGGTCATAAAGATGAAGGCTGATTACAGTCAACAAAAGGCACAACTGACCCTACAAGTTGGAGGAGACTGTGGGAAATGTGTTGTTAATGGATAAAGCTGTTTATGACCTGTTTACGATGCAGTTGTTGTTTTCCCCCATCCTTTAGAGAACAATGTTTTTGTAAACTAGGGACCCCCGAAAGACAATAAAAAGAGGAGGCGGACAGATGCTGTTCAGAGCGGTGCGAGATCTGTAACTGAGCATATCTTGACCGTTTCTCCTCGCAAAGCGAGTAAAAGGAACTAATCCTTTGTCTCTCTTTTCTTTTTGTGTTGTTATAAGTATTGTTAGGTTGGTTAAACCTGACAGTTTCCTCCAGATTTGTTCTTTTCTTTTTAGAGATGTGCTAATACCTAGACTAAAAAAACAGTCCCCTAACTCACTTCTTTACATTACTTGTTGTCATCACAACACTGAGTTAATCTCACACACCACCAATCCTGTTAAATACCAATTAGAACCCAATTTTTCTGCTTTGCCTCATGTTTCCTTTTAAGAATGTAACATTGCAAAAACAAATTCACATGCACCTGCAACTCCATTCAGTCTATGAACGAACTTTTTTATGTAATCACTATCCTTTTCTGCACAATGTATTGTATGTTTTAACCAAAATGAGACAATTTAAGATCATTTAGGCTCAGAACAATTATGGCCACTAGAATCAGTTATTGGCACAAAGCAGGCATTAGAATCAGACATGTAACATCTTCCTTCATTAAAGTAGCTCAGTTTTCTAAAAGAAAACTGTATACACTACATCTTGAAGTGGCTTCATTCATAGGAATATTCTACATATCATTATCTTGTTTTCTTTCTATCTGGTTAAGTTGTGTGTTGGAACAACATCTTAGACAGTACTGGCAACGCTTATCAGGAGGAAGGAATTACTAAAAAGGGCCAGTGACATATACTGGGCTGTTGTAAAATCACAGACTGGAAACTTGTCCTGTTTTTTTTTTTCTTGATTAAAGAAGACAGCAATATAGCAATACAAAGGGTTTTAACAAATTTGACATACTTAAATGCAAACTGATTATACTGTATAATGTACAACGGAATGGTGTGTATTAGCACCGATATGCAACATGCAAATTTCCTTTTCCTTTTTTTAATTGTAACCAAGAGGTTTGGCTTAATCTACAGTCTTTTGATAATAAGTCCCATAACTAACCATCATAGTTTACAAATTGTAGAGTATTTTATGTTTAGATCTTAATTAGTTCTCCTTAATAATGTTTGAGTATCTAGCATTACTACTCTGTAATTGCCTCTAATATCTCCTCCAATACTCATCTCTCTCCAACCATTCCCTTTTAGATCGAAAACATCAGGTATCTGGACATCAATATTTCTAACAGGCTATATGAGCTGACACAATGGCCATAACACAATCCACAAAAAAGCGATGTCTGAATCCATTTACAAAGTCAATGAAGCTTTTACGTGGTTCTCAGTCAACCCAGTTGTCCTTTAATTCAACGAACGGTCCATGCACCTTGTGTCCAAATACACACTATTTAGAGCTAAAACCTATGCTTTCCTGGACTGCCTCTCTTGCTGCCAAAATCAGCCACGGTAGACACTCCTTCCAGTGTCTACCAACCTCTATGCAATAGGTAAGCAACAGAGACTTTGGGGTATGGTGAAACCTTTCCAAAGCACCTTGGCTTTGGGCATGGTATGCTGATGACCTGTCATGTGCATAGTTTTCAGCACTACTGCGAACATGTGCGATAAAAAAATATTAACGCTGATAACTCTTTATTGTTTTAGGAATACCAAACACTGAAACAAACTTGGTTAGTGCTCTTACCACTGTCTTGGTCATTAGTGACCTCAGCGGATATGCAACTAGATATCTAGTACTATGACACATCACGGTAAGTAGATACTTGTTTCCTGACTTTGAGTGTGGCAAAGAACCAACACAGTCTATAATAAGATGTACAAAAGGCTGCCAACTGACAAACATGACAACTTCTAATTTAAGCTGCAACCCCTCTTGTAACCCGAGGCCAAAAGAAAAATTGCATTGTTTATTTTAGCCTCAGGCAACACTAGATCAAATGGATCTTTCAGACTCTGATCATTCTGCTGATCATGCAGCAGCACATCCTTTAAATTTGTCAGAGGAAAGTCATTTAAAGAGGGAACCTTCAAATTAAAGTCCCACTTCAACCCTATATAAAGGTCTGTGCTGCACCCAGGTCTTTATATAAGGGTGAAGGACCAAGGCCACAGGGCCATCACGCATGTGATATGGTAGAGGAAAATGAATGAATGTTTGCAGCCTTTTGGCGATATCAGTGTCATGGTAAGGATCTACATTCTCAAGAATATACACTCACAGACTGCTGTTTTAGCTACATTAACCATACTAGTTGTTGATATAAAATGCCTAAGACACAAACTATTATCCATTAAAAACGTGATAATTTTTTTTTGTTTCTTTGACCACATATAATGATGTTTTAATTATGATCTCTATGCAAAGGACACCCAGTAGAGATGTGAAAACAGTGTAATTTCCCTGCCACACCACTAGTAGGGGGCATGCTCTTTGAAACTCAACAACATGCGCAAGCGTACAAACACCGCCTGTTTAAAAAAACAGGGTCAAAAATTAGCACTTTGTTGGAGAACCCTAGATTCAAAAGAGTCAGCAGCACAAACTGTGCTCTTCAATTTGCCATTGTTAAAACCCACAAAAGAAGATATCAAATCTCCTTCTGTGGGTATTCGTGTGCACATTAATTTCTACTGATTGCAGTCATACTGTACATGTGTCAGGGCTTCCTCATACAGGAAGATGGAGACCAGGATGTTTTCATAACCTCACCTACTCACAAATTTGCCATTTTCAGATAATTTTTTCATTTTTTGAACAGTCTTAGTTAGTTATAAATTTTACCTCCTTGGCTATAAATATTTTGAGTCATGTCCTTATACAGGTCCTTCTCAAAATATTAGCATATTGTGATAAAGTTCATTATTTTCCATAATGTAATGATGAAAATTTAACATTCATATATTTCAGATTCATTGCACACTAACTGAAATATTTCAGGTCTTTTATTGTCTTAATACAGATGATTTTGGCATACAGCTCATGAAAACCCAAAATTCCTTTCACAAAATTAGCATATCATTAAAAGGGTCTCTAAACGAGCTATGAACCTAATCATCTGAATCAACGAGTTAACTCTAAACACCTGCAAAAGATTCTTGAGGCCTTTAAAACTCCCACCCTGGTTCATCACTCAAAACCCCAATCATGGGTAAGACTGCCAACCTGACTGCTGTCCAGAAGGCCACTATTGACACCCTCAAGCAAGAGGGTAAGACACAGAAAGAAATTTCTGAACGAATAGGCTGTTCCCAGAGTGCTGTATCAAGGCACCTCAGTGGGAAGTCTGTGGGAAAGAAAAAGTGTGGGAGAAAACGCTGCACAACGAGAAGAGGTGACCGGACCCTGAGGAAGATTGTGGAGAAGGGCCGATTCCAGACCTTGGGGGACCTGCGGAAGCAGTGGACTGAGTCTGGAGTAGAAACATCCAGAGCCACCGTGCACAGGCGTGTGCAGGAAATGGGCTACAGGTGCCGCATTCCCTGGGTCAAGCCACTTTTGAACCAGAAACAGCGGCAGAAGCGCCTGACCCGGGCTACAGAGAAGCAGCACTGGACTGTTGCTCAGTGGTCCAAAGTACTTTTTTCGGATGAAAGCAAATTCTGCATGTCATTCGGAAATCAAGGTGCCAGAGTCTGGAGGAAGACTGGGGAGAAGGAAATGCCAAAATGCCAGAAGTCCAGTGTCAAGTACCCACAGTCAGTGATGGTCTGGGGTGCCGTGTCAGCTGCTGATGTTGGTCCACTGTGTTTTATCAAGGGCAGGGTCAATGCAGCTAGCTATCAGGAGATTTTGGAGCACTTCATGCTTCCATCTGCTGAAAAGCTTTATGGAGATGAAGATTTTATTTTTCAGCACGACCTGGCACCTGCTCACAGTGCCAAAACCACTGGTAAATGGTTTACTGACCATGGTATCGCTGTGCTCAATTGGCCTGCCAACTCTCCTGACCTGAACCCCATAGAGAATCTGTGGGATATTGTAAAGAGAACGTTGAGAGACTCAAGACCCAACACTCTGGATGAGCTAAAGGCCGCTATCGAAGCATCCTGGGCCTCCATAAGACCTCAGCAGTGCCACAGGCTGATTGCCTCCATGCCACGCCGCATTGAAGCAGTCATTTCTGCAAAAGGATTCCCGACCAAGTATTGAGTGCATAACTGTACATGATTATTAGAAGGTTGACGTTTTTTGTATTAAAAACACTTTTCTTTTATTGGTCGGATGAAATATGCTAATTTTGTGAGATAGGAATTTTGGGTTTTCATGAGCTGTATGCCAAAATCATCCATATTAAGACAATAAAAGACCTGAAATATTTCAGTTAGTGTGCAATGAATCTAAAATATATGAATGTTAAATTTTCATCATTACATTATGGAAAATAATGAACTTTATCACAATATGCTAATATTTTGAGAAGGGCCTGTAAATTCATACATTCTAGTTCTTGAAGAAAAATTAAGCTGAACTAAAATAGGTATCAGCAGGTCAAAGCTTTACAAAAACTAAATAATTGACCAAAGTGCTGTACAAGGTACAAAACATCTGTAGGATAAGCACTAAAAAAAATATTAAATGGTTGTAAGATTGCATTGCACAGTATGCATTCCAGCTATCCACAGAGCTGTTTGAAGCTACACATCGTGCAGTTACAGCTAAAAATATTTCTTGAGGTTCCAGCAGTCTCAATACTCTTTAAATAACAAGAAGAAACAGTTAGAAAAGCTTGTTGTTTCAATCAAATGGCACTTAGATGGTAACTTAATGAGGTGCGATGTCTTTTGTTTGACATCTGCACAGCGAAAAAAGACAATCAGACAAAAAAAATAAAACTTCTGTAGTAACATGTGCACATCAGAATCCTTCTTCTCGTTTTACTGCCAATATCTGCTGTGTTGCTGTGGCCACAGATGGTTTGAAACAACAGAAAACAGATGAGAGCATGAATCACTCAAACACACCCGCATTTACTCAGATAATAACCAGAAGCACCCAGGTATGAAGCTCGCATGTGCTCACGTGTACACATAGTTGTGCAATCTCTCACATCATGAACCTGAAATGATTAAAATTTTAGGACTGGTTAGGTTTAGATGGGGGTCTACCTTGAAGCTGGGAGATCCATGCTCTAAGAGCAGTAACCAGAGTTTGTTTCATCAGCTTCTTTATCACTCAACCACAGGGTTTGTTGAAGATGAATAGAGTTTAACTTACAGCATTACAGTATTTCCAGCAAGTTACATTCTGGAAATAGGTGAAGACTCAAATTAATTGCTGTGGTGTGCATGCAAGTGGAGAAGAAAGTGCCCCAACTCTGTTCTGCCATTCAGCAGCATATGGAGTTCTGCTTGGCATTCTGTTGCACTGATCTTCTCGTTAGACATACCTGGGATGAGGGGATTCTTTTACCCTATGGATTTGCAATTTATCCAGAGGAATATGTTTGAAATTAAAACACTTTGAAATAGTTACCATATGCTAAAATGCATGTTGAAAACTCCAGAGATAGTTCAGCTTGACGGTGGCCAGTTTCCCACCTACATTTTGCCTGTAGTAAGGAGGTTCTTAACTGTTGCTAAGATATTCAAAGCAGGTTTTAAAGGTACAGCCAAGGATCAGACCAGATTCTGCCTTACATTACACACATTTCAAAGCCCTGAACTCTTGTTCCTATTATGTCTGGAAATAATACTAATCACACAATAGCATTTATTTTTGTAGTGTACACTATATGTTATTGTTAGCGCCCATCTATGCTACTGCGAAAGAAACCTAATAAAAAAAAAGAAGCCAGAAGACAGCAAAATCAAAGGATTAGGTTTAAATGAGCTTGAAGGTGTGAATATTCTGCTCACTCTTCATTATTTTTAAATTCTCCGTGTCACTTAAGCCTCCCCACGCAGACTTCCTTGACGATGGGGAACTTTCTTTAAAAGTTCAAAATGCATAAATTTCATATTCATGAGGGACCATGTTGAAGTACAGCTGAAGAAAAGCATAGCATCAGCTCCCCAATGGCAGGTAGTGTAGGCTTCTGCTGACAGTGCTTGACTAAAATACACAAACACGGTGACACACACACACCCGCCCACGCACGCATGCATGCACACACACATTCACATTAACTTGCCGTCTTGTCACAGGGTTGTGTGGACTTTAGGTGACAGTTGTTGTCTCTTAACAAGCTTGAAATAACAGATATGTTCACATGTTCTTGCAGAACCACTGAATCTCCCAGAGACACATACAATGGTGTGAAAAAGTGTTTGCCCCTTTCCTGATTTCTTATTTTTTTGTGTGTTTATAACACTTAAGGGTTTCAGATCACAAACAAATTGAAACATTAGTCAAAGACAACACAAGTAAAAACAAAATGTAGTTTTTAAATGAAGATTTTTATTATTAATGGAGAAAAAAAATCCTAACCTACATGGCCCTTTATGAAAAACTGATTGCCCCCTAAAGTTAATAACTGGTTGGGCCTCTCTTTGCATTAACAACTGCAATCAAACGTTTGTGATAACTTGCAATAAGTCTTTTACAGCGCTGTGTAGAAATTTTGACCCGCTCATCTTTGTAAATTTGTTATAATTAAGCAACATTGGAAGGTTTTCGAGCATGAACGGCCTTTTAAGGTCATGCCACAGGTTCTCAATAGGATTCAGGTCAGGACTTTGACTAGGCCACTCCAACGTCTTTATTTTGTTTTTCTTCAGCTATTCAGGTGGACTTGCTGGTGTGCTTTGGATCATTGTCCTGCTGCAGAATCCAAGTACATTTCAGCTTGAGGTCAAGAACAGTTTGCCGGACATTCTCCTTTGCGTTTTTTTTTATTAGACAGCAGAATTCATGGTGCCATTTATCACAGCGAGTGTTTCAGGTCCTGAAGCGGCAAAACAGCCCCAGACCATCATGCTACCATCACCATATTTTACTGTTGGTATGATGTTCTTTTTTTTTTTTAAACGAGGTGCTACTTGTACGGCAGATGTAATGAGCTATGTTCAACTTTTGTCTCGTCAGTCCACAGAGTATTTTCCCAAAAGTCTTGGGGATCATCAAGATGTTTTTTGTAAAAACTGAGACCAACCTTAATATTCTTTTTCTCAGCAGTGGTTTTTATTTTTACCCAGTCTTTTTCTTATGGTGGAGATGTGAACACTGACCTTAGCTGAGGCAAGTGAGGCCTGCAGTTCTTTGGATGTTGTTGTCAGATCTTTGGATGAGTTGTCGCTGCACTCTTGGGGTAATTTTGGTTGACTGGCCACTCCTGGGAAGGTTCACCACTGTTCAGTGTTTTCGTAATTTGTAGATAGTGAGTCCCAAAGCTTTGAGAAATGACTTTATAACCTTTTACACACTGATAGATCTCAAGTCCTTTTTTCTCATGTGTTCCTGAATTTCTTTGGATGATAGTTTTTGAGGATCTTTTGGTCTACTTCACTTTGTCAGGCAGGTCCTGTGATGTCTTAATTGAGAATTCAAATTCAATTCAAAAATACTTTATTAATCCCAAAGGGAAATTAAATGTTGTTATAGCTCATATTATGTAGGTTTCTTCAAAGAGCCGTTGTAGATGCTGATGGCTGTGGGCAGGAAGGATCTCCTGTAGCGCTCCGTCTTACAGCAGATCTGAAGAAGACTCTGACTGAAGACACTCTGTTGTTGTAGGACAGTCTCATGAAGAGGATGCTCAGGGTTCTCCATAATGTTCTTCATTTTATGAAGAATCCATCTTTCCACAATGATCTCCAGAGGTTCCAGAGGAGTCCCCAGAACAGAGCCAGCCTTTTTTATCAGCTTGTTGAGCTTTTTTAAGTCCCTGGTTCTGATGCTGCTTCCCCAGGAGATGATGGTAGAAGAGATCACACTTTCCACAACAGACTTATAGAAGATATGCAGCATCTTGCTGCAAACACCAAAGGACCTAAGCTTCCTCAAGAAGTACAGTCTGCTCTGTCCCTTCTTGTAGATGGCTTCACAGTTGCATCTCCACTCTAGTCTGTTGTCCAGGTGAACACCGAGGTATTTATACTCCTCCACCACCTCCACTTCTTCTCCCATGATAGAAATAGTGTTTGACTTATTCCTGTTTCTCTTAAAATCTACAATCATCTCCTTTGTTTTAGTGACGTTCAACATGAGATGATTGTTTCCACACCATGCCACAAAGCGGTCCACCACCATCCTGTACTCAGCTTCTTGTCCATCTCTGATCCACCCCACGACTGCAGAATCATCCGAGTATTTCTGCAGATGACAGGAGTCTGTCTTGTACTGGAAGTCTGAGGTGTACAGAGTGAAAAGGAATGGTGAGAGTACAGTCCCCTGTGGTGCTCCTGTGATGCTGACTACCTGGTTACACTCACAACCCTTCAGTCTCACAAACTGTGGTCTGTTTGTCAGGTAGTCTTTAATCCAGGAGATTGTTGAGGCCTCCACCTGAGTCTTCTGGAGTTTCTGACAAAGCAAATCAGGTTGGATTGTATTAAATGCACTGGAGAAATCAAAGAACATGATCCTCACAGTGCTGCTGGCTTTGTCCAGATGGGTTTGTTGAAGCAGGTGTATGATGGCATCTTCAACTCCAACTCCACAGCGATAAGCAAACTGAAGGGGGTCCTGATGGTTTACTGTTTGCTTACTCAGGTGGGCCAACAGGAGTCTCTCTAGGACCTTCATGATGTGAGATGTCAGGGCAACAGGTCTATAGTCATTGAGGACTGATGGGTGAGTTTTCTTTGGTACCGGAACAAGACAGGAGGTCTTCCACAACACCGGAACCTTCTTCTGGGCCAGGCTAAGGTTGAAGAGGTGCTGCAGAATCCCACAGAGATGCTCTGCACAGGCCTTCAGGATTCTAGGGCTGACATGATCTGGACCTGCAGCCTTATTCCGATTCAGCCTCTCCAGTTGCATCTTCACTTGACTTATTGAGACACACAGGAGGAAGGGGGAAACAAAGGAAGCATCAGCGTCTTCTGATATGGTTGATGGCAAACATGTAGAAGGGTCTAGGGCTGAGGTGGAAGATAAAAAATGTGAGGTGTTACTGGACAGCTGTGGGTCCTGTGGGTCAAAGGAGGGTGGGATGTCTGTTTGGCTGTGAGCAGGAGAGGAGGATGCTGAGCTTCTTTCTGAACTGAACCTATTGAAGAATACGTTCAGTTAATTGGCTCTGTCCAGACGTCCATCGGTCTGATCATCCTTCTGCTTGAAGCCTGTGATCTTCTTCATCCCTGTCCACACATCTCTGATATTGTTTTGCTGGAGCTTGCTCTCCAGCTTCTTCTTGTACACCTCCTTGCTGTCTCTTATCTTGACTTTAAGTTGCTTCTGTAAACTCCTCAATAATTCTCTGTCTCCCTCTCTGAAGGCTCTTTTTTTCTTGTTAAGCAGGTCCTTCAGGTCACTGGTGATCCAAGGTTTGTTATTGGGGAAGCATCTCACGGTTCTGGTGGGGATGATGTTATCCACACAGAAGTTTATATAGTCGGTTACACACTCAGTCATGGCATTGATGTCCTCTCCATGTGGTTGGCACAGTGCGTCCCAGTCTGTAGCCTCAAAGCAACCTTGCAGAGCTTCTTCAGCTTCCTGTGACCATTTTCTCACAGTCCTCTTTATTACAGGTTGCCTCTGAACAAGGGGCTTATATTTCGAGAAGAGAAAAACAAGATTGTGATATGATTTGCCTAGCGGAGGTCTTGCTGTAGAGATGTATGAGTCCTTGACATTTGCATAAAACAAATCCAATGTTTTGTTTTCTCTGGTAGAGCAGCTGACAAACTGTTGAAATGTTGGAAGTGTAGCAGAGAGTGAAGCATGGTTAAAATCACCAGAAATTGCCACAAAAGCATTGGGGTTTTGTGTCTGTAGCTTAGCAACAACTGAGCTGATGGCATCACATGCAGTGTCGGCAACAGCGGAAGGTGGAACGTAAACTGTTGCCAAAATAACACTGGTGAACTCTCTGGGTAAATAATATGGACGAAAACTTACTGCCAACAGTTCAATATCTGGACTGCAGAGTTGACACTTCACAGTAACATGTCCTGGATGACACCATCTGTTGTTCACAAATACTGCCAGTCCACCTCCTTTACATTTGCTGCTCCTCTTTAAGTCTCTGTCTGCTCGTATGGTTAAAAAGCCCGGCAGAGAGACGCTGGAGTCGGGGATATGATCCTGCAGCCATGTCTCAGTAAAACACATGATACTGCATGCCCGGTACTCTGGCTGGGTCCTTTGTAGGGTTTGGAGTTCATCCAACTTGTTTCCCAACAATCTCACATTGCCCATCATAATCGATGGAAGAGATGGTTTGAACTTCCTCCTTCTCTCTCTTCTCTTAGCTTCTGCTCTGTATCCACGGCGTCTCCTTTTCAACTCGTCAGGGATTTGGGGTTGTAGTTGAAGTATTATTTGAGGTTTTGAGATATTAATCAGCTGCTCCCGGTTGTAAAAAACAACTCCGTTGCCATGGCAATGCATCATAACAAATGTCCAAAAATAGAAAGTATCAAGAAAAATCCTCCAAGCTGCACAGCATCCGACACCGGAGTGGACAGTAGTCCAAAAGAAAATCAACTGTATCCACCACAAGAGGAATAGTTCCCAAAAAAGAATAAATCAGAATCAAAAGTAACAGAGCTACTCCAACCTGCTGCCACCTTGAGCGGCGCAATTCTAGAATTCAGAACAGGTGTTGCAGTAATCAGGCCTTCATTTAAAAACAGCATTTGTGTTACCTCTGTTGTCTTTGACTAATATTTAAAATTCTTTGTTGATCTGAAACACTTAGGTGTGAAAAACATGCAAAAAATAAGAAATTAGGAAGGGGGCAAACAGCTTTTCACACCACTGTATGCTGCGCAGTTACACAGCAAGCGATGAGCTACCATATGGACATCAGGATATTAACTATAGGCACCACAAAAAAATGAAACCAACAGAAGAAATAAAGTGGCTACATTGGGTTTGCAGAACTGTTGCACTTTGAACTTTTCTACATTGTGTCATTTACAACAAATCCCAATGTATTTGTTCAGGATTTTAATTTATAGATTAGACAAAGTAGCACATAATTGTGAAGTATAACAAAAATATTACATGTTTTTCAAATATTGTACAAATCAAAATGTGTTGATTGGTGTGCTTTAATATACTCATCCATAAATTTGATAAATATACAAAACGCATTTCAAAAACTTAAAAACTAATTTTAGTTGTTTTAAATGAACATAAATTATATACCTAGCCATGCAGCTTAGATATTTATGCATGCACAGTGTGGGGTCAAGTGTCATTATCTAAAGTCAGACATTTCCCATCTCTGTATAATCCAGCGCTCAAAATATTAAAAAGCTTAATCTTTGTTTCATCAGTATCAAATGCTTCAGCTTTACAAATGCACTGAATATTTTGGTAGCTCAGGTTCTATACCTAAATAAAGGTAAATGAATGACATAGTAAAAACAACATATTGGTATGTGCACAGCACAAAACCGAATTTACAGGCATAAAAGAAGAGGACAATATCATTTAATCTGTATCAAAGCAGAAAAGGACCTGCTGAAAAATGTGCCCTGAGCTAAATTACCACCATCATTTAATAATCAGCCATGACATGAAGATATTAGGGCTGTGACAGGACCATTTCTGTCAAAACCTTTGTCTAACCCCAATTACAAGCTAAATTATTGTTCATTTCCTCCAATAAAAAGACTTTCCAACTGATGGGAGCATTTCCTTATCGATGTTTTAAAACTATATATGGAATACAGAATCCTTGCAGCATTTAAACCTGTCATGATTTAACAAATATACTTTAGGATCATGATTTGGTTTCATCAACAAACAATGAGAAACAAGTCTTTGTTGACTGAAAGCTCATTGTGTGCAAGAGATTATATTGGATTTAAACTGGGCTTTAGCTGAGTGATCAATTTAGTCTGCCTTTAGTTCTTGTCTCACTTTAGTTAATATATTTTTTTAATGGACAGACTGTTGCTTTTTTTCTGAAAAAAAAACATCCATAATGACAGTAAAGGTGATCTTGTCCATGAGCGTACATAAACTGGTGTTTCAGGTCACAAACGTCATAGAAGGATCCAGTCTCTGGGATATATTGTCTGCAAAAATTATAGCTTGTTAGAATATTAATACTGAAAATGTATATAATCACTCAAAAACACCTTAGGTAGCCAGAAAAAAATTACACAAACATCTTTTTATAGGAATATTAGATATATAAAGAGTAAATATTAGATGGTTAACTAGTTGGGCTATATGCTTGGGTAAACTCTGCAATCGGGAGTTTAACAGACATGCTGCTTTTAGATTGCTAGCTATAATTTTTAAACAGCCATAACTACCGTTTGTGACAATAAACATTTCCTTAACAGCTGCTGTATAGAAGCCAGAGGAAAGAACCATTTTAGGGGACAATATGAAAAACTTGTGACTTCCATGTTCACCTTTTTCAAGAGAGATGTCCTCTTAATATAATAAAAAAGGGAGATCCTGCATTAAGAAAACGTCATAAAAGCAAGGAAACAATTCAACCTGACAGTCTTTCATCTACCAGGCATGTAGTTATATGTTGGACTATGGAACTTTACTCACACTCACTACTTACTGCACAGGCAACCCAAAAAATCTAATTACCAGCTCTGATAATTAATACTTTCAGGTCAGTAAGGGTAAGTCCCACTTGCAGCATTGCAACAGACATCAGAGATCAGAAATGTGCATTGTTAAAGAAGGTTGTTCAAAACAGCATTTATAAATTAAGATGGTAATAGATATATGTTTCAATAGATATTGCAATGAATATTGTGATTTGTTTAATTAATTTGTTTCCTTGTAGCTTAGCAAAACACTCAGAATACAACACAGTGTGGGTGTATGCATTTCTTGTAGTGACACATTTAGGAATATAAGGATGTGGCACCAAATGTGCTCTGGATCATTTACTGTGTTTTTATACAATCAGTTAATATTGGAATAGGAACAAGTCCTGGATAATCCCTGGAATTCTCATGACATATCTGACTTTGTGTTTATTTTGTTATGTACTAAAGTATGATGCATTTAAAGTTGGAGTTTTCATAATGTTTGTTATTGTGATTAGTGTGTTCTGTTCTCTTTTAAGTTTTGAGCCTTTTTCAAGTTGAGCTGTGTTCTGTTTGGTTTGTGTACTGCTTTCTAGTTTCTCATATTTATGTTAAGAGATTCCCTCCATCTCCGTTTTCTTTCCTTTTTTTGGGGGGGGTGGATTACAGGCATCTACTAGTATGGAATGTGAAACAAGATGTGCATTTTATTACTGCGTGTGCTTATTTTGTGTATGTACTGCTCATATCTCATTAATGAATTTAAGTTGTCTTACTTGGCTGCCCTCTCTCTGTAAATAAGCCTCCTACCTGTCACTTGTAGCAGTTATCATCTCTCCTCAGTATATATTCACCTTTGGTTCACTTCACCTTTGCTAGTTCATTGTGTAGTGTTTCCCATGTTCTTGGCTCCTGGTTTTCAGGCTGTTTTTGGAATTGTTTCCATTTATTTATTTTTTTTACTTTGGACTGTAAATTTCCAGATCTTCAGTAAACAACTTTAATTTTATATCTGTTCCACCTTCCATCTGTCTGTATTGGGGACTTCCACTTTGGTAAAAACACCTCAATTTATTTAAGTGTTACTTAACACTCTAAAGTCAGAATTTTTGGGGTGCCTGACTTTGTACACAAAATGAAATGGAGACCGTTTTGCCATGATCATTTAAAACTAATCTAAATGTGTTATTGTTTACATACTTAGAATCAGGACTATTAAAGACATCTGGCAGTTATTTCACTCAAGAAAAACAGATCCTTTCTCTAATAGTCATATTTTTCTCTGCTTTCTTGCCAAAGTATCTGATAACTTAAGCTTTGTTAACCATCATCAGGCTGAGAAGCACAGCATTGTTCTAAATGTATTACACATGAAATATCAGGTATGCATTTTTAAATATGCTGCAAACCATGGAATTTACACACAACTGCAAAGCTTGGCAGGCGAAATAAAAAAAAATATGCAGTCCAATTTATGTATTGTAGATATAGAATATGAATTAAAGTTCTTAAGGGACATTAAGCTAATTATTTGATGTGAATATAATGATAAAGCATATATAAATTTGAATTGTAGTTAATCAATTAATATATCTGCATTAACTTTTAAGACCAAGTGACTAAAGCTACGACAATGCACAAGCCAAAGCAAGACAAGGCAGGATTATTTTAATAGTGTCATTCATACAAAAGATAATTCAAAGAAAATAAAAGAAAAAAGTAAAAGAAGATACATTAAAGATAAGGTATACAAAAAAAGTAAAAAAAAAAAACAGTACAATTCAAATAAATAGTTAAAACCTGATGAAAAATGAACTGGTAAATAATTTTTCGATTCTTCAATAAACACTTACAGTATATTTTCATTCCTTACTTACAGGAACAAATTGTTTCTGCACATCTTAGGTCTTCAGTTGGTTGGTACCTATAAGGAGATCAGAAAACAAGTTGTACCTCCTGATGTTTAGTTATAGAACTACAAACACAGAGTAAACATGTCTTGGATAATCTGAGGAGTTTACATGGGCCATAGCTGATAAGTAACTGAAATGTATTTAGATCATTCACAAGACCACTCAGACAAACAACAAGATTTCAAAATATCTATTTTTACAAACAGGGACTGTTTGTAAAAGTACGGACTGTTGTAAAAAGATGCATTTCCTTCGTGTTGGTCAGAACTCTGGCAGCAGCATTTTGGATGAGCTACAGAAGCTGCCTAATTGTCTTTTCACAGAAATTGGACTTTTTAATTCTGTTTTGATAGGAAACTGTTTTTTTCTGTTATGTTTTTAAAATGTTAGTGGGATCATTTAGAAATAGGCTATAGGTGAATGTAATGTTGGTCTAAATTTATAACTACACCTAGATTCCCAGTGTGCTCTGTTGTTTTTGGCTTTGTTAAATCTAGTTGAGTGCTGATCTCTAGCACTGCATTTTAGAGCCACAATACAATGACTTCTGCCTTTCTCCATTATGCTAAAAGAAACTCTGACTTATGCAAGAACTGATATTGTGGAAACACCAACTCTGTAACTGTAGGAAACTGTGCTCATGTGGTGACAAAGAAATACAAAGTTGAATATGATTAGCTTAGGTAAGGTGAAAGATGTTTTAGTACTCCTTATTTTGAGCTAGGTTGAGCATATTGATGTTGAACAAAAGTGGCCTGAGACTGCAGTCTTGAGGAACCCTATGTGTGATCCTTGTTCGCTCTGATTTATAATTGCAAGATGTCATAATGTAGTCCCATTCTGACAAATACAGAAACCTCTTTAAAAAAATTGTGATTTTTTAAATTGTATTTATCTTCACTAAAAATGCTTTGTTAAATATGGACACTGAATTGCTAATTATTTAGACTTCCAGGCTAAACTTCTTTTGAAGCTTAATCTGGAAGAGTTTTAAGGGCTGTAGGAAATTACCTGAGTGAAGAGAAGAATTTCCTGAATGAGCATAGCATCATGTACATTTATTTGAGTGATTGTGAGATTTTCTTTTTTATGAATTAATCTTTGTTTTATGCCACACCCATCTACAGTGTTTTTACCAAAAAGGTTAATTTGGGAAGGTGGGGCAGAAATTGTTTTGCCTCCCAAACCAATTGGCATAGTAAGTAAGTTTATTTTTAAAGGACCTTTCACAGACACAAAGTCACAAAGCACTGTGCAGAAAAATCACATTAAGATCTACATAAAAAGCACAATAAAATCATGACATAAAAGTCTGGCGGAACAAAACAGTTTTCAATTGGTTTTTAAAAATCTCTACAAATCAGCAAAGCAAATCTGCAGTAGTAAACTGTTCCACAGTTTAGGGCCTGTCTGAAAGCCCTATTACCCTTGGTTTTCATACTTTTACGAGGGACATCCAGGAGATTTTGGGCTTGTGACCGAAGGCTATGGGGACCAGAGTGTTTAGTCAAAAGCTGACACAAATAGGAGCCTGGCCATTTAGAGCCCTGTAGGTGAGGACAATAATTTTAAAATGAATTGTAAACAACTCTGAGCCAGTGTAAGGACCATAAGACTGGAGAGACTTTAGTTGTTTCCGTAAGAAATCTGGCTGCTGAGTTCTGAATGGCTTGGAGCTGTGATGTTGAAGATCTGCCCAGACCTATAAACAGGGTATTACAATGGTCTAAATGGGAATGCCACGAATGCATGTATAATGCTCTTTAGATCTGCTCGGTATACATGAAGCATACAGTTATTATATAGACTTGGTGAGCTTTGAATGGTTTTTTGCCTCCCTTACCATCCTTCTCACTGTGTGTGGTGGCAAGATGAACATAGGTCCTCATCCAGCTTAGTCGCCAATGGCCAAAAGAAATGGTTCCCTGTGTCACATCATATTTATATCCCCAGGAAACGGAGAGTTGTGGGCTACTAAATAAAAGTTCCTAGACATTTTGAATCCCTTAAAATATTAAAGTGTAATTAAGAAACAAAATCTTTTGTTACATTAAATTAATGGGAATATAGTTATGGTCGCCAATAAGAGTAATATCAAGCATTTTCTAAAGACAATCTAAACATGGGATTCTTTTCGCTCATTTTATAAATATAATTTTTCCCACTTTAATAAAATAAACTGAGATCAAGTCAGGACAACTATTTTTAAGCAGACTAATGCCTTTCGGCTCATGGCCTTTATCAGGGTCAGTGACCCTGATGAACATTCTTGTCAACGTTGCTAATAATGTTGCATTCCAGTACTTCAAGTGTTGCTGGAGTCTTTACTTCACCAGATGTTTGAGCCTCTCCATGCACATTGGGAGTCAGTAAAGTTGTTTGAATCACTAGCAATTTTACATGAATCTGTCATCAAGGGTTAATATGAAGACCAGGTAAAAAGCCTGTTCACTTTAACTGAACTTTCATCATGAGTTGTCTGATTATACAGTAAAAGGATATTGAACACAATGGCTGTATTATTTGTTAATTGTTTGGATTACTACTGAAATGGAAGCTCTTCTCCATAGCTATCCCAGAGCAATCTATACCTAAAGTGATAAAACCAGTAAATTTTTGCAGTTTGAAGTGAAGAGCAAAGGCTTTCTTTAACATTAAATTGGTAACTTTAAAATTCCCAGACTGATAATATTAATTAATTACAATCACTGATAAAGATTTGATGAGACGCCTGGTAGGGGATTTTATATAAAATTTTTCAAATCTGGTTTAAACTACAGGCTTAACCATATCTGAGGCATATTTTTTTGTATAATTATCACATTCATCCACGTCATCCATGTTGCATAAATATAGTTGTTTATGCAGATCATATTTGTACGTTTTTCTTGCTGTGAGGCTAAATTTCCACACCTCCTGCTGTGATCAAGTGGGAGCACAGTCTCAACAGCTCAAGCTTGCCCTATTGCTTTTCATCTCACTGTAGACATACACAAACACACACACACACACATGCATACACACCCTTATGTGCACAATGTGACTTGCATAAACAAGATCAGATGAGATTAGATGAGTTTATGCAGTTATATTTCTCCAGTCTCCTGTCTAGGGCGGCAAGCAAAACTGTTTGTCTGAATGTTTTAATAAAGATTCCGACCTCGAGATTGAGGACAGTTTTTGAAAATGGAGGCATCATGTCTGGTCAACATTTCTAAATTAAAGCTAAATTAAGTTAACAGTTTAGGTGATAATGAATCTAATCAGAGCCAAAGCACCATTCTGTTTGGCTCAAAGGACGTGAGCCATACAGAATTTAGAGGGAGATGAACCAGTCTACAATACATGCACCTTTTTAAACATTTTAATAATTCTTAAAAAGTTTGGTGAGAAATATTTTGTTCATTATGTTAATGTGAATGTTATTAATCCTGGCTAATAATTTTTTGCAACCTAGCAAAATAATCTGAAAATGTATCATTAGTCCTGCTATTTGTTGTGCGTGTACATAAAACAAGGCATCATACTGATGTACAGCGCATGGACACGTCACATTTGACCTCCTAGAATTTTAATAGTACTGCTCCCTTTGAAATAACATTGCTTGCTCTGTGACAATATTATCCTATTCTAGCTTGGTGATGTTCCAAAATCTCAGAAATATAAATGTTTTTTTCATGACATCGCCTGTTGCTTTGTCTGAATGTGCTATGATTTTGGGGTTGTTTGGTTTCTGTTTTGTTTTTCATATATGCTTCTCACAGTTTTTGAATCATGTTTCTGTTTGTTTTCCTTGCTAAGGTGTGTTCTTGGATTGGGCTTCTGGTTATGCTTTCATTTCATGTTTTTATAGTTAGATTTATATTTGTTTTTATTCTTGAAGTTCTGTTTTGCCCCTGTCACGTTGTGTTCTGTCTGTTAATTATCTTTATTCGGTTCATCTGCTCCAAGCTAATCTGTCTCCTTGCTCCACCTGGTTCACACTCCATATATACACACCGGTTCTGTTTATTCCTTGTGGAAACATTTTCTAATCATGCTCAAGTCTTGTTTACTGGATCATGCTCATGTCTAGTTTTTTTTTGGATCATGCCAAGCCTGTCTTGCCTGCCCGTTTATTGATTTGTTCCTGCCTCTTCTATGAGTGAGATTTTTGTTAATTAAATCCTTTTGCACTTACCGTCATGCTGCCTGCTAATCTGCATTCTGGATTCCTCCGTTGCTCAAAGCCTAACAGAATGCCTGTCAAAACATCAGTTTAATGAAAAAGAATGATCTTATGTTTTCATTTAGAAATATATTTAGTTTTCCATTAAACCATAAAGAGTCATAAAATAAAATTTTGAGTAGCGGGTTAAACCTTGAATGTGATTGTGTGTCTTTTTAATCAGTGAAATGCTACTGAAGCAGCTGGGTTCAGACTGACTCATTTACAGAAGGAAACAAAAAACCCATCAAAAACTTTGCACAACCGGTTCAGAGCCTGACCTGATCACCTTGTTGGATTTGATTGCAATAAATTCTAAAATATGCTGTGCTATGTTTGCTGGTTTTTCTGTAAATCTGTGCAAGATTCTAATTTGCTTCCATTCACCTTGGGTGTGTGTCTGGGTGTACTTTGTAACTTAATGTTTTTTTTTATTTTTTCCTTGTACCACCCTGTTCCGAATTTAAAGTGGGGAACCAGCAAGACATCTAAAGACCTGGGCCAGAGCCGACAAATGGCAGCCAGCATGACCTACAGGCTGAAATCAAAGATGTTTGTGCCAAAGTAGCTGAGAGACAGTATTGTGGGAATACCATTAGCAAAACTCCAGCTGGATCTCAGTTTGAGCCCTTTGTGGTTTTTGTGTTGGATCCGGTGCATAAACCTGACAGGTCCAGGTTGTTCCAAGACTCTTAGATTATTGTTAGGTAGTTCATAAGTAGGTAGGCCGTAAAACTCTTTTTCTTAGAATAGATGGATAAACGCTTGATAAATGTTGGCTCTGATTATATTTTTAACAATTAATTCACTAGTCACAAACTTCCCTCTTTTAGTCATAGTTTGTGGTGTAGAATTATTGCAGTATTTTTGTTTATTATTTGTTTTGGTTTCTGTTTTGTTTGACTGATTCTATATAAATATAATCTTCAGAAGTACACAGTTATCCTCCTTACTTTTTTAAAATGTGTGATAAAGATTGCTTAATGCTTAGTAAACACTTATAGCATTATTTACTGATATACTGTAAACCTGGTTGATTTATTAAACTTAATATGATGTAGCCTAATCATGCAGTGAAGTCAGGGGTTGTTTAAATTATAGATGTGTCTGCGGTAACTTTGTTAAAAGGACCTTTAGATTTCTGATTTAAAATGTTTTGTAGATGTTCTACTATGAAAGATGCGCAGAGAAATTTTGAAAGGCTCTCAAACAGACTAATCTGAATTTCTGTACAAGGTAAAAGCTGACCGTGTTTAGCTTCTTAAGTACTTCACACCCCATCTGCTCTTGTCTGGCCCCAGAAAATTGTAAGGACTTAGCTTTCTTCCTTGTCAATGGCTCTCTTAAAAGCCTGGCCATGATTTAGTTCAACTGTCACTGCAGATTTAATGGGATATTATTCATGCAGCAAGACAGGGTCAAGGGCAATAAAAGTTGCAAGGATTAAAAAAAAATCCTTTGGGTGGGAAAAACAGCTGGTGATATATGCTTAAAGTGAAGAAATATAAGATCATGCTCTCATTTGAGTTCAGCGATTTTAGAGAAGATAGGAGTTGACAGGCTTGCCTGTTTGTCCTACCACATGCTGTCAGCTCAGCGGGTGTTGCAGAGAGTACACCTCATCACCTTTAGGTGGGTTGGCTTGACTTTTTAACTGTTTGCTTATATGGCACCATTTTCCTTAGATTGTTCAACTTCGCAAACCCACTAAAATATAGTTTTTTAAATATTAAAAGCCATCATTTCAACTGTTATCTAAAGCCATTTAAAAGCCCTCAAATGGACAAAGTGCTATACAGTACCAGTAAGAATAAATCTCATAAATATAAAAATAATAAATAAAACAAACACTAAATAAAGAAGCAAAAAAGACTAATTCAACTAATTAAAAAATTAGAGAAAGCCATAGTAAAAATATGTTTTAAGTGAAGTCTTAAAAGTAGCAAATGATGAGGCCTGTCTGTTAGGTAATGGGAGGTCATTCCATAACTTAGGCCCCAACACAGCAAAAGCCCAATCTCTACTGATCTTAAACCTGGTTCTGGGAACATTCAGAATCAGCTGATTAGCAGATCTAATTCATTGTTTCCCAGTCCTAACATGAGTATAAAAATGTTGTTTTTGCATTGTATAGAGCAAGAGAAATGTGAATAGAATTTTTATTACGCAGTAGTTAATACACTTCTGCAAAAATGTATACTCTGCAACTTACTTCAGCATTATTTTCAGAAAGTGAAGTCTTGTGAAAAAACGTGTTGAATGTTTGCAGACTATGTAATATGTCACATTGCATATTAATGACTTAATTGTGTACTTTAGCGATCTCTCCTATTTTTACATCTACTTATTGCCCTCTCTTTTCTGTGCTTACATATTCTGTATTTTATTATGACTTAATCAAAGCATCTATATTATAAATTAAGATTTACAAATAGAATACTTGATTAAAAAATATGAAATAGAAATTTAAACAGATAGTTCTGTCACGTTTGGAGGTTGTTGAGGACCTAAGCAGCAACAGGCCATGTGCAGACCTATGATGGAGATAGAATATTTCATGAATAATGTACTGACAGAACTCGAGGAAAACAAACACAGGAACCAGGACATTAGCAACAGTAAACTCCTGTGAATAATTACCAAGACTGAGAAACTTAAATACTGTGGAGATGTGATGAGAAGCATTGAACCTAGATGAGTAAAATCAACAAAATGCAGAGCAGCAGGGGAGGATAATCTATGCGGGGAACTGATCAAAGTTAGAATAATGAGCAGGAGAAACTTAATAGGGAACACAAGTGATGACCAAACAAAACAAATAGCTGTGGATCATGACAGGTTCAGATTGTGGACAGATTGTGGATACAGCTAGTATCCCCAAATATCGTGAATTATAACCATGAAGAAATATTCTCATTTTGATTTGTTTTAAATTGCTAAAATTAACAATACGGGATACTACCCGTTTGCCCTTCACTGCTGAGGGTTTGTTCATGTTATATCATTTGTTACATAACATCTTTCTACTGAGAGTATTACTGATCGTTTAACAGAGCTTCACATAAAAAAAAACTTTAAATGATTCTGTATAAATGAAAATAAATGAAGAGAAAATGTAAAGCTCCTAAAACAGATTCAAAAATAGAAACATTGTGTTCAATAAATAAAAAAATTCTAATCCTATTGTTGGACCACATGTTGTGCTGAATATTGGACCATTTGCACGTTGCTGGACGCTACCAGGCCATTTGGCGTCATCGGCCATTTTGTATCCCAGGATAGCCCACTAGCCCTCACAGAAGTGATTAAGAATGATGTAATGGACACATACATTGCCAGAGATTTCATGCAAAATCTTATTAAAAGAGGTTGGTTCATCTGTAGAGTGCCCACCAACGCACAGATACCTACCGGCCTAGTTCTGCTGAACTTAGTAGAGAAAATCCTAAGTCCACCACAGCAGACACCTTGTAACCTCCACAAACACACCTGGCTTATAGCCTAAGTACCACAGTTCAATTATTCTTTTCTCCCTCTTTTCGCATCTAGATAGTTTAGAGACAGGAGTTATATTAAACCCCACCATCATCATTTGGAAGAGCTAATGGTTTAAGTCTAAACCTGTTTTAAACGTTGGTTTTTGTTAAGATGACTCCGCATACAAGTCAGGATTGATTTGCTCACATTCATTCCCCCACGTTTCATAGCACCACCTTTGCCAACGACACAGCCAGGTTCCAGTGCCTAATGGAAGTTGGACGAATAAGCTATGAACCATGATTTAGTTTTTTTTTTTTTTTTTTATATATATACATATATATTTACGGTATCTTTTATTGTTGTTTAATTTTGTCTCAGGGTTACCAAAGCTGAAGAACAAAAGAATGTAATGATGATATGAATGTATTGTCCTGTATTTTCTCATTGAACAACACAGAAATGTATGAGATAGTCAGAGTTTAGCCATGCCCAGGCTAACCTCTACTCTGCCCAATCATAGGCTTTTGAGGAACACAGAGACAGTTTGTTTTGTTTTACTTCATCACGGATCACTGATCGTTCAGACAGAATGGTCCGAGTAGCTTCAAAGACTGCGATTCATCTCACCCTTTGAACCTAGGGGTGAATGTTGGACCACATGTTGTGCTGAATATTGGACCATTTGCACGTTGCTGGACGCTACCAGGCCATTTGGCGTCATCGGCCATTTTGTATCCCAGGATAGCCCGCTACTACAAATCCCAGCGACCACTGCGGCTGACATGACGGGGCGTCCCAAGTCTGACGTCACGGAAAGCATAAATGAAGGTGGCCCCTTCATTATTACTGACTTTTTACTCCAAAAAGTCAGTAATAATAGCCTCTACTTTGATAAACTTGCACTGTAATCTTCCAATAAATAAATGTACAGTAGTAAAAAAGTTAGACATGAAAACTCAAAGTTACTTTCCCTTGCTCTGCACCTACAACCTGCGACCTGGACTAGAGTATTACATGCTAAAAATATGGGTACATGCAGACCTGGGTATGAAGGTACAACTTCACGTGTGCTTTCATGATCAATGGCTAAGGCATGTGTTTTCATGTGTGTTTTTTTTATATATATATATTTTTAAATGACCAGTAATTCTAGCTATGCCTTCACAGATTATATATAAACTTGGGTTGTTGTATTTGGTAATTAGTACAATTTCAAAAATATTTAAACATTGACCATACTTAAACAGTATGGTAAACAGCAGCAACTCAATGAGGAGCTCTTTTTTCCAAACAATTGCAGAGATTTTATTAAACATATGATTAAAAGACTTTGTTGTGATCAATGTAGCTTTTTATTTTTAAATCTCATCTAGCTTTTCCTTTGTCTACTAATGCCTTGTTGTGCTTTGTTCTTAGTGCTGTGAGTTGAATTGTGCCATGTTTGATCAGTTTGCAGTACTCTTTATTTTTTTATATTGCTTTGGTGGCCCTCAAATTTTATTATGATAGAGTTCAGTGAATTGAAAGTAATTTTAGATTAAATTCTTCAACAATAAGATTTTAAGCTGCTGTTGAAAATACACACTTGATTAAATGCCTTGACTTGGAACTTGATTGGCTGCAAATGCTGCATATAATGTATTACTTATTCAATCTGTCGCTTTAAAATGTAACCTTATTTTACCTGTTCTTTGTTCAAAGCTTCTTAAAACTTACACAGAATACACCTAATCATAGTGTATTGTATCATGTTGAAATTTGTTGTAGATTTTTATTGGCTCATATTTTAGAGACAATACTATTTTTTTCTTTTGTGTTTTAACAATGATCTGTCTTGCTACTTGAGTGGTTGATTACTTGACTGAATGGATTTGCAAGTGACAAGAGAGTGTACAAAAAACTGGAAATTAACACCTGGAGCTACTACAAGTAAAACATTTTCGAGCCGCTCATTTGCCAGAAGTAGGTTTCTTTAGTTGTGTTACTATCCTTCGGTGTTTAGGTTTTAGTTTTCATTATTCCCTTGTTTATTTATGTTCTGTAGGTGTTGCCATATCAGTTCATTCCTTTGTGTTTAGCTTTTTTTTTGTCTATTTCTTGTGTTCTGTTCTCTGTGTACTCTTGTTTATTCTCTCAGTTCTGTGTTAGTCTTTCCCGTTTGGTTAGTAGTTACTTTGTGTCTAAGTTCAGCTCCCTCTGTGTTAATAAGTCTCCCTCCCTCAGCTTCCCTGCTTTCCCTGCCATAGTTGTTTCACATTTACTCTGATTAGCTTATTAGTTCCTTTGTTTTTCCCCACCTTTGTCTCAGTATATAAGCTAACTGGTTCTTAATGTTCATTGCTGGCTTCTTGTGTTAGACAGGCTGTTCCTTTTTTGCTCTGTAATACTGCCTGTTACTTTCTTTGTTTTTCTGCCTTTGTTCCAAGACCTGTTCTTCTTGCAATTCCCCTGTAAGTTCTGCTTATTTGCATTATTAAAGTATTCCATTTACCACAGTCTATCTCTACACCTCTGTTTTTACAAATGAACAAACATGAAAGGTCAACCAATATCTCTGAATCTAGGTTTTAGAAGGGAAATAATTTTGACCTGGCATTTTACATAACACTTCCTATCAATAGCTTTAAGAAACACATTGCAATATGTCCATTAGTTGTTTGTACAGTCAAAGACTTCTATTTCAAAGTACAGTAAAGCATGAAAGAGTTTTATTTCAGTTTCTTTTAGGGATATTTGTTATGATTCCTTTTTACTCCAAGGCACTTGGAAGAACCTTCTAATTTAATATATATTATGTGACAGTTTTTACACAGTTCAGTGAAAAAGTTTAATAGAGCTAAATATCTAAGACCAACATGCCCGTTATTTCTGCATATGATTGAAAATGTGGGATTCTGGAGTGGGATAAAATACACTGCAGTGCTGCAGAAAGCATTTATCCTACTCTCCCTTATTTAAGTAGCAAGCCTACTCAGCATATGAGATCCAAACTGTTCATTGGCTGCACATTTTAATACCTTGTGCTTACCCATTCTAAACCGCCTTGGGAAACACCCCATATCAAAACGGCCACTGCACATAACAATCCCAGCTGCGATTAAAACCAGCACTGTTTTGAAGTCTCCAATGGACTATATTCTTAAAAATAATCTATCAGGGGGAGTACTTGACAAGCACTTTTTAGGGGTGGTTTTTGGAGGTAACTGTGACATATTATATTACTTATTCACAGTAATTATAACAATAACAAATAAAGAACATTTATAAGCTTTTTTTAAAATATATAAACAAGTTAAACAGGTTAAGGTAGAATAACTTTTTCTTCCCCTTTTTTTTGACTAAATATAACATCTTTGAGTCAGATCTTTGGTTAGAGGAGTTAAATAGGATCAGTACTGTAAAATCAATGAATCGACTGCAGTTGTTCATCAGTGACCCCGCAGTCCTGATTGGAGCTTTAACAGCATGACAAAAGTTATCTGTTTTAATACCTTTGACATTAATGTTATTTATGCTATTAATAACTAGTACTGGACTGATCCTGTTTATACACATTTACAATGATGACCTAAATAAGATCCTTTTCAATATGCACAAAACCTAGGAACAGGAACTTGTATTTATCTAAAATGATAAGTAATGTTGGAAAAACCTCTGGTGTCATAAAACAAAAATAGCATGAGGAAAAAAATGCATTAATATGTTTGTGGCAGCATGGGGACTAACATGTTTGGTTTAAAGGACGCAAGTGCAGAGTCCGGCAGAGGTGAGAACAAAATCATTCAATAATAAAATAAAGAAAACTTACAAGGTAGGTATAAAGAATACAGGGCATAAAAACTGGCAAATGCAGAATAGGTAGGGCAACGGCAAAACAGGGAACAGGAAAAAAGTGGAAGAAACAAAAGAGCTAATCAGATGGAATAATGAGTATCTGATGTAGGGAAAAGGCAGAGCAGCTGAAGTAGAGAGACTAATTAGGATGAGCAGAAACAGTTGTGTCTTGGGTCTTTCGGGGCAGGCCTGTGGCTCCTCACACCCGCTATTACATATTTTTATGAAGAAACCTTAAATACAAACGCACGCTCACACATACACTCACAGGTGTTTGGATTCAGGTGTTAGTAGACATGCAGATGTTCTATACTGAGCCGCAGTTACCACCAAATACATCTTGCATTCAAATTGCTGTTGTTATATATGCATTTTTGCAGGTGTAGAAGCTGTCTTCTAGGATATTATCTTGTATTTCTTCATCCTTCTTTGTCTATCCTTTTCTCCTTCTCGCCAAACCTCTCTCTCTTTCTGGCTTCCTTTATTTTTCCCCATTTTGTTTCTGTCTCAGTGTCCATTGCAATTGAAATAGTCCCATAGCAGGAACAATATAGTGTTATCTATATTATCATGGATATATATAAATATATATATATATATATATATTCTCTCTGCTTTCTGTTAAAATTAGACATTTTATAATTACTTTCAAAAAAAGAGAACAACAAATCTATAAAGTGAATAGGAAGCCCTTCCATTGATAGCAACTTTCAAAAAGCCAGGAATGTCTGTACCTCCCAACAAGCTTGACAGAACTCCCCCCTCATTTTTTACTCTACTGAAAGGCTATCGAAAGCAAACTGAGCTGCTGTATCACTGTCTGGTGGGGAAATTGCACCGTATCATGTTGTTAGACTGTGCACTAGATTGTGAAAACAGCTGAAAGGATCTTTTGAATTTTCTCCTCTTTCACCGACATCTCCAGCACTATACCTGCACCTGCAAAGCTATCAGCGTCGTGTATGACCCCACACACCTTTCACACAAACTCACCAGCCTCTTTTCATGTGGAAGAGGTACCAAACCTTTCACGCCCTCATGTTCTGTCCATGAAAGTGGGTTTAACCGTTTCTTACTTCAAGCCATCAGACTCCTCAAAACTCAGAAACTGACAACTCAGCTAGTTTAGCACAATTCCAGCCCCTTGTTAATATTTTTACAGGTTGGCTTTAAGTTAATCTTCACTTAAAATAAAATTTGCTCACAGTTGTTTTGTTATATATGTTTCTTGATAAACATATATCAAGAAACATATATAACTTGAAAAATCCAAACCTGATATTTTATTTTGTCAGAAAAGTCTGTTGAATTTTGTCACAACCTTTAACTACAACTGCTAAAAACATTGGAAGGGAAGGAAGGAAGGAAGGAAGGAAGGGTTTTTTTTTTTTTTTTTTTTTGTTTTACAAACTGTGCCACAAGTCCTTACAATTACTTTTGACTAAATAAATCATTATTGGGATATTTCTAAAAACAGAAATGAAGCATAAAATTCATGTACAACCAATCACACTCCAATGAAGTTGGGAAGTTGTGTAAAATATAAACAAAAACAGAATGCGATGATTCATGCTGTTCAACCTATATGAAATTGAATACACTACAAAAACAATATATTTTATGTTCAAATTGATAAACTTTATTGTTTTTATGCAAATATTCACTCATTTTAAATTTGATGCATGCAACACGTTCCAAAAACGCTGGGTGTTGTTGATATATGGGTTTGGCTTTGCATGGTAGAGATCTAACTTGCACTTGCAAATGGAGAGACAAACTGTGTTAACTGACAATGGTTTTCTGAAGTTTTCCTGAGCCCATGTGATAATATCTGGTACAGAATGATTTTGGTTTTTAATGCAGTGCCTCCTGATGTATGTTTTGGGAATGCTACTTTTATTCAATTCAATTCAACTCATTTTTATTTATATAGTGCCAGTTCACAACACATGTTGTCTCAAGGCACTTTACAAATTCAGTTCAATTGAATCATACAGATCGCACCAAGTCCGTGACTTATGCATTCACTCCTCCTGGATAATCATGTAGCGACAGTGGAAAGTCACTTGCATTGATTTTGCAGCAATCCCTCATACTGAGCATGCATGTAGCGACAGTGGAGAGGAAAACTCCATTTTAACAGGAAGAAACCTCCAGCAGAAGCAGGCTCAGTGTGAGCGGCCATCTGCCACGACTAACCTGGGGTTTGAGAGAACAGAGCAGAGAAACAAAAAGAAAACAGAAGCACTGATCAAGTAGTACTTTCTATAGGAAAGAAAAGTGAAACATTAATGGTTATGGCTTCTGTAGAGGCTTCATGTAGGACAGAAAGACAGCTAAGAAGATGAACCCTGAGCCAGTTTCTAAGTCTAAAGTATACATACAGTTAGTCACAGTAGTGCACAGCCAGTAGCTATGTCTAGGAGAGAGACAGTGAGCATTAAGTTGTTGGCAGCAGCAGCTTGGCTGATTCCCTCTCCAGGAAGGTGCCACAGCTAAACACAGAGCCAGGCCAGGTGTAGCTTCTAAAAAAAAAAAAAAGAGAGAGTACATAAAGTTAAAAGCTGAAATAACAGCTGTAAGAATTATGATTATTGATTAATTAATATTTATCAAGAATTATAATTTAAAATCATAATTTGAAAAAGATTAATTTCTTAACTAAAAATCATTACTTACAAATCGAAATCAGAGATGTCCTCTGGTGTTGTAATTATGGCTCAAGTGCCTTGATAATTACAATTAGTAAATTCTCAGTAATAATCGATAACTATTACTAGATGTCACTGTTTAATGAACCGCTTCACCGAAGGTGGGGAACTTTGACCTTAATTTGACAGACAAATCACTCTTGCTCAAAATAAACACAAACGCTTTCTCTTTATCTTCGTGAATATTTATTAAATCAACAGCCCTGATACACCTCGCTATTCTGATTTAATAATCTTCACCTAATCAAGTATGCAAAATCTACACAAAAGGGGTAAAATAACTAACCCAACAAGATAAAACATCATTGAGTGTATATGAAAGTCAAACCAGTAGTTATGGCAATACAAGAGAAAATATGGTAGTGAGCAAAGCTTTGGGAGAGGCCTCCACCAGGATGCAGTCATAAAAAACCCCAAAGTTGGAGCTCAGTAAAACACAAAGGGTCATGAAACGGTTAGGCGGCAACCAGTGGAAAAACACAAAGAGTGAAGACAGTGGAATAGTCAGTATTCCACCATCAGGTTCTAGCAGTCCAACTTTAAGATCACCTGAGTCTGCGCTCAGGTGTTCAAACACAGTGAGACACGAAGAGCTTCAAAGCGCGGCGGCTTTCAGAGTCCAACAGCAATCAAAGTTTCAATAAGACATTGCATGCACATACAACTTAGAACACATTGGACTATAAGTGGCTATTCTAAATCGCTCCAAAATCCTACTCTATCCTGCCCAATCTATTTCTAATAGAAATAAAAACAAAACGGCATTACTTGGTGTCGTCTTCTCTGGAGCAGAGGGAGAGAGGGGGGGAGTTTGTTACGCGTCCGTTACAAACTCAAAGACTTCCTCCTTTGGCGAAAGGGGAAAAATATGACGGACCGTCAGCAGTCGACTGGTACAAAAACAAAGAGGAAAATTTCGTCTCCTGGAAAACCTCTGTGGGTTTTTCTTGGGTTACGTGTTAAATCCAGGCCTTCGATTGGTAAAGTAAAGTCTACTGGTCTTCTTATACCAGGAACTTTTTCTCATGAGTTTTGGCCAATGGGGAGAATTAATGAAAACCCACGTGTGAGTTTCTTCTCCAGAATGATGCGTGCCTCCATTGTGTGGTAACCGGTCTCGGTTTCCAGCAGGAAAAAGCAATGGTGGGGCGCCTCATACTCCTTATATGGCCTACTGTGACATCAGAGCTGCGACGCCTCTTCCTATCAGATGCAATGCCAGCTGGGAGTTGTGGTAGCAGACCATACTGGGGTATATAGTAGCAAACAAATGGTCCAACACAGCAAACAACTCAAAATTTGAGAGTAGGATGAGAATGTAGCAGGAAGAGTGAATGTGGTATGTCCTCCAGCAGCCTAAGGCTAACTACAGAGACATAACTACAGAGATAGCACAGGATAACCTAAGCCACTCTGACTATAGGTTTTATCAAAAAGGTAAGTTTTAAGCCTAGCCTTAAAAGTAGACAGGGTGTCTGCCTCACGGACTAAAACTGGGTGATGGTTCCATAGGAAAGGAGACTGAAAACTAAAGGATCTGCCTTCCATTCTACTTCTAGAGAGTCTAGGAACTTTTTTATCCAATTTACCATCACCTGTTTATCTGTTTACCAGTTCACCTGTGATATGTTCCAAACAGGTATTTTTTGAGCATTTCTAAACTTTTCCAGTGTTTTATTGCGTCTGTCCCAGCTTTTTTAGAACATGTTGCAAGCATCAAATTCAAAAAAGTGAATATCTGCAAAACAAAGTTTATCAGTTTGAACATTAAATGTCTTGTTTTTGCAGTGTATTTAATTGCATTTAAGTTGAATAGGATTTGAAAAAGTCATTGTATTCTCTATTTATTTACGTGTTACACAACGTCCCAACTTCATTGGAATTGGGGTTGTTTTTCATAAGAGAACTTCTAGCTAAATACGCAGGATCAGACCATGATCATAGCTGCTCTAATTATATCCTCCTTTCAAGTTAAAGGTGAATAAAATTAGTTACATGCACAGGCTCTATTACCTGATTTTGTTTTGATTAGGTGTGTGTTTCACTGTTTCTGTAACACTATTAACATTGCCACAAAGGTCAGCAAATCAATGCAATTCATCAAGAAAAAGTGTTGTTATTAAATCATATTGACTGAACTTTGTACACATGCATCAGTTTCCATAAACATGCATGCCACCCTGAGGACAATTTTTCTTGAGTAGAGCAACAAACAGAATACACAAATGTGCTCACCAGCACACAACTGTCAAAGCGTACAGTTTGGGAAAGCAGAGGATCTTCTTTGATGTTTGAGAATTAATGCTGGTGAGTCAGAGGACGCTGATAAATATTTAACACAGCTTTTAGGCTCTTTAACTGTTTTTGCACACTTTGCTCTTGTGATCTTTGCTATTTGGGGCCACGAAGAAACATATGCCAATGTGTAATTGCTTGTGGCTAAGTGACACATATATTTATGAGAACCTACTGCTCATAATGCTTAACATAACATGTATAAATATTCCACTTCTAATGACAATTAAGGGCACCAAACCTGCATAAATAAAAACATATTCAATCTTAACATTAACTGACTTTAAACAAATCACTTAATAAACCATCAATGACATGGTGTGTCCTCTTCACCCCACTTATTTCAACAGCATTTTCATGATGTGTGAATGTACACATGAGTGTCTATGCATCTATCTGGCAGTCTGGCTGGAACAACACACAATATCTGCACAAAATGAGTCATGTATGTGCAAAATGTAAGTTATCTGCAGTCCTCAGTTCTTATTGGATATAGATACAGAAACTCTTGATAATCTAGATTCTTGTCTAGCCAGTGGTCTTTGGCTCTGACAAAAGAATACATTTGAAAAAGTCAAAAATGTAATAGGTAATATGAATTGATTGCGGGTCTTTATCTGATGACAAGATAGGTTCTCAATGGTAAGTTTTTGAGCCAATCAAACATAGTCACACCATGTTCATTAAACTATGTATTGGTACTTTTATTAGTGTTTATCAAATTAAATTACATCAGCATGTCCATAAGGCTTGTCAGCAGTGGGAAGCATGAAATGTTTTAAAAGTTTTTGGTAGGCCTCTCCTTATGAAACTATTAACTATGGAGCATACTCTGCTTCATTTAGAGGGTTCTTTGTTGTCTCTGGCAGGGCACGGCACATTAAAATCTGGAGATTACAATTGTGAATGCTACCAGGAAAGCTTTGCTGACGAGTTAGAGGGTAGGCACTGGGACATTGTCACCACAGACATTTATGTAGCACCAGAAGGAGTGGTGGCCAAGGTTCACTTGGCTGAAGAGCAGGAAGTGTGGTTTAGGATGTGGTCTGATGGCGTGCCTCATGTCTCTTTGGCTCTGCACCCAGGTCATGAAGCATGTGAACTTGGAGATGTGTTAAAACGCTCCCTGAACCTACAGGATTGGCAGCCTTTCAACCCCCAACCTTTTTTACTCACCCTCAGAAAACACAGGAAAAGACAATCTCACTTTTCCCATCCAAGAAGGGGCAGAATAATCCCCGGGTGAGAGAAATTAGCCCAGGGTCAGTCTCCCCTGAGAGCTGAAGACAGAAGAAGAACAGCAGAAGAAGAGGCGGAAGTCATTGAGTTTTCCTCTCACTAGGAGTGTTAGAGCTTCCCTCCCACCCCAGAAGACACTGTTCGGTGAAAATTTTATATTTTATACTACATTTTGATTTTTCTGTATCTTTTTCAGGTTATGATTTAACTTTATATGTCAGTCAGTCAGTCATTTTCTACCGCTTATTCCATAGTGGGTCGCGGGGGAGCTGGTGCCTATCTCCAGCAGTCTATGGGCGAGAGGCGGGGTACACCCTGGACAGGTCGCCAGTCCATTGCAGGGCAACACACAAACAACCAAGCACACACTCAAGGCCCTGTGATGGACTGGCAACCTGTCCATGGTGTACCCTGCCTCTCGCCCATAGACTGCTGGAACTTTATATGTTTATATATTAAATTTCACAAGTAAAAAAAAAATTAGTACACAAAGCAAGGGTTTGATAATGTCTTTGATGATTTCTATTGCAGTATTTGTAGCGATAATGGTGACCTGTGGATGTTGTTGTGTACCATGCATTCGTTCTCTGATGGTGCGCCTCATCACCTCCACAATTGAGGGGAGGGATCCAAAGACAACAATGCCACTGTTGCAAATTGGCCATAACCAGGATGAGGACTCAGAGTGTGAATTCATGGACGCATAATAAGATGGATGCAAGTTTTCTTAATGATTTTCTCGTTTTACATGTGGTACAGTAATATTTTTACTTATTTCTACGTATTCTTAGAAGTACTTGGTGGAAGGACATTTTAGAGTGTGAACTCTTATGAGAGTTCAAAAGGGGGGGTTGTAGAATATAAACTATCTATGTGTGTAACTGGAATGTGCTGATAGAGGTCATAAATTGGTGAAGAACAGGGGAGCAGCAGATAGGGAGTGAAGGAGACAGGATAAGAGGAGCCTGCTGGAAGTAATAACAGGAAGCACCCCTTATTTGGACATAAGGAACTGTTATGCAGTACGACTAAGTGATATGATATATGTAAAAAAGGAAATGTTGTACACACCCTGGAGACCTAATAAAACGAGCTGGATGCGGAGAGAGGGGAGAGTTGTTGCTCGCAGGTGTTGGCTGGGGCATCTCTCTCCCTCTGCGCAGAGGCGAATTTAAGCTGATTGTACTTTGTGTTTATTTCACTCTTTTGAAACCTGTGCCCAAAACAACGGACCTGGGGAAGCAGAGACGGCTTCAACACGGTACCGAACTGTGTGAGTGTGTGTGGGGCCCATGTGTGTTGTGTTCATAGTTAACAGTATTTCTCCTGATGAATGTATGGAGTTCTGATAATGATGAAAATGTGGATTATGGCGACCTGTCTAGTTAATCCAAAAGTTAAAATACCAATAAAAAATGTTTAATACATAAATGTTGGCTTTCTGAAGGTAGTGTCCATGTATTGTACAGTACTGTCCAGGGTGTATTCAGCCACCTGCCCATAGACTGCTGGAGATAGATGAAAAAGCTCTCTAAGAATCTTGTTTCTTTGTCTTATTAATGTTCAACATTGGAAGAGAGATCTCAGTCCTTTTGGAAGTTCTGACACCTAAAAAGTGGGGTTAACTACAGTCAAAAACAAAGAGACCCATCAGTGTCATGATTCGTAGGTGAATGATCATAGCTGCTCCCCGGTCTAATAACAATAGCCTCTTTCTCCCCTTTCTAACCTTGTTCTCTATTAATTAATGTGCTTCTCTTAAGTGCAAACAGAATATTGGTTATATATTTTTTTCAATGACCAAAAGAAAATAAATCCATACAAAATAAATCCTAACAGTGGTACAGTCTGTGAGCAAAGCTCAGAGATAGAACATGTGTTATGTTTTCATATCCAGGGTTGTATTACAAATTATTTAAAATAAATGATTATTTAATTATAATTTATTTTATTCCCTTCCTGCTAATATGTTGATCAAACACATTACACATTTTAATATTTGTTCTATGTTTTAGTATTTTCTGTGAAGCATGCTCACCTCTGTTTAATATGCTTTAATGAATGGCAGCTGGTGAGACAAAAAGTAGGAGAAAGGCATGGTGCAGATTGAAGAAATAAGTTAGTGCTGTGATGCATTATAGTGAGGATGGCCTGTTTTACTTACAATACACTGAGGAACAGTGGTGACTTGCATGCAAGTAATAAAATACACTTGAAAAGTCCTCAAACTCAACTTGTTGTCATGGTTTGCACTGGTGAAAGACAAAAGCAGCAACAGGACATTGGCAAGTGCATGGTAGATTGATCTATTAATAAACGTACATACACGATGGAAACAGGAACCAGGGAGACGGCAACAACAACAGCATAGAAAACCGAAAACAGGAGCTTAAATAGAGCTGAGATCAACAGAACTACATGGAAAACAGGTGGGTGCAATTAACATTGAACCCCGCTGTGGATGCTTCCTTGCTGTGCTGTGATATACCTGTTTAGGTAAAAGGCAGGTCTGATCAGAACAAAGATATAAGCAAGATGTAAATGGCAAATGGACTGAACTTATAGCACTTATGCAGTCATACCAACCACTCAAAGCACTTCACACTAGAACCACATTCACCCAGTTGCACTCCCTAACGCACACACATTCATATACCGATATGCAGATCGATAGGAAACTTGGGGTTAAGCACCTTGCCCCAAGGCACATCATGTGGCAGGATATGTAACAGGAAAAAGCTGGAATTGAACACACAACTTCTGGATTGCAAGACAACTACTTTTCCTACCACTGTCACCTCAAACCTGTAAATTGTTGGACTCCATTTTATATTAAGCACTGCATTAGGTCATTGTGGCATACATCCAAGGTAAGACAAACATTCTTCAGAGATTTTGGTTTATACTGGCATAACATCCTGCAGATTTTGTTGGCTGCACATCCATGATGTGAAGCTCCCCTTTCACTACATCCCATAGGTCCTCTATGGGATTTAGATCTGTGGAGGCCACTGGAGTACAGTGAACTCATTGTCATTTTTAAGAAACGAGTTTGAGATGTTTTGAGCTTTTAGTCCTAATGCATCAGAAGACAGGAACACTGATCATTAACAGATGGACATTGCCGGCAATTTTGGTGGGCTATGCTACTTGTAGTCTAAGTTCACTACCTGCTACATGATTGGCTGATAGCCAATCATGTAGCAGGTAGTGATAAAGCTGGTAAAGATCAAATCAATAATAGATTAAAACCTTAGAAATTATGGAGGGTGTTCTGGTTTTGTTTTTACTAATGCCCTTTTGTAATATGCACTACTGTTTTACATTGGGCTGCCAATACTTGTGTCTTGTCCAGATTGTGACCTGCTACAATATAGACAGTAAATGCAAGAGCTGTTGATTTCTGCTTTGAATCTGTGGTTTAACACATTCTGCCTAAGAAAGACAAAGTAAGAGAAGCCTTAAACTGCATTTTCTGCATGGAGGATTAGAGTAACCAATCTTGAGAAATTTGTAGAGCACACAGAGTACTTGTATTTGACCTTTATCTTTTTCTTTATTTACCTTTATTCTTTTTCATTTTGAATAGCTTCACCAGACTTTAGATTCTGCCAAAACAAAATCTTTCCTAACATTAGTGAGCCAGTTTGTGACAACAATATCTGTCTTCAGCATGACCTTGCTATTTGGAAGCTGACAATAGATGTGAAAACCTTTTTCTTAGTTGATACCAAATGCAAAAAAAATGACAATTGTTTTTACATGACTTTTTTTATTTAGAGATCCAGAAGACATCTGTTTGATAGTCTTAGAGTGACCTTTAGCACACCAAACAGCTGATCTTCAGAAATCCGAGTACTGCTCAGCCCCAGAGAGACAGAGGTGGGTTCAGAAATGCAAACCAGTTTCATGAAAGAGACAGCCTACACCTGACCCAGTAAGGTGTTTTCTCCTGTTCTGTTGTGGTGTTTATGGTGCTGAAAGTATCAAGCCTGGTTTAGAATTTTGATTTTTCTCCTCTTTTTAGTCTTTTCCCTTTTCACCTTAAGTGGGTATTATCACAAAGTCATAAAACTCTTTAAAGACAAACCCTGATAAATTTTACATTCTTTACCAGTTAATTAAAATGTATTCTTCAGCGGTAGTTCGTAAAATTATTCATTTTTGTTTCTTACTCATTTTATGTTGCCTGTGTCTTTCCTTGAATGATTCATCAACAGTTAATTCAGGCTAGTTGAGGATAGATATAATTCATGATTAAAGTTACTGGTTTTTGTTTATTCTTATCTATAGCTGTTGATTAAACTTACAACTGATTGAAAACATATTAAAATCTCATGTTTCTTCTTCTGATATCACTAAGTGGAGAGGTGGAAAATTCATGCTTTAGACTGACTTTTGACAGATTATGAGACTAATTGGTTCATGAACATTTTATTAATTCAACATTTTTTACTGTTGCTATAGTTCTATTGAGGGCTTTACAGCTTTGAGAAGGTAATGCAAGATAAAACAAGACTTTATTTTGAATGATGTGTTTTGTGTAGCTTAATTGGCTAACCTAATGCAAAACCACAGCAGAATTAAATTCAGTTTATGCTTTGCCATTTTAAATTCCATCAAAATACCAGAGTACATATGGATCTGCAGTCTTCATTAGGGGAAGTAATATCAGCCAAGAAAATTTGACAAAGACACAGCTGGATACTATCATTAAACATATAAAGATTTGTCTGTTATAGTGCTTTTGCAGGGAAAAATTATCAAGATGAGCTTGCATGTCAGAAAGTTCCTGAGCCCCTTTTTCCTATGCTTTTTAGGGGCAGCAGTGCCTCAGCTGGCTGTTCAGAGACTAGCCCTCTGGCCTCCTGGCTGCCAGTGCTTAGCCCTTGGCTAGCAACAGCTTATTGCTCAGGAGGTCTGTCCCCCAGAGCTCATTACTCAAAATGCCCATGCTAGCTCCACCGCCTGGGGCAGAGAGTCAGTGACTCATTGACCATGCTACTGAATACAACCTACAAGTTGCATAGCTGAGAAGTGAAAACTTTTGAGAGCAATATTCTTGAGAGCATCTTCAACCCTTTTTTTTCAGCCAGTATTATTCCTTGATTTTGATGTTAATGTTGCAGTCCCTGGCTGAGAAACATAAAAAATTAGTTTTATAAAAAAATTTGTTAATTTGGGACTTTGACTACAAACTGAAAAATGCCACTGCTCTTGATGAAGCTATCTAGTGGTCAGCCATTTTCACTTCGACTTAAACTGCACATTTCTAAAAAAAATGTAGATTGTCAAATGATATTATTAAGTCACCTAAATGCTTCTAATTGTATAAAGGATATGTCAGAAAGAGAACAGAATGCAAGAAAAGCAATTCCTTCAATTAGATACTTGAAGCACAACATTTGTAAACTGCCCTTAAATTAATAAAAATTAATCGGACTGAGTATGAAAAAAATCATGTTTTACCTGCCAAATCCTGGTACCCAATAATTGTGTTAGAGTTAAAAAGCTGATAAATACTGACAAGTGTAATTAAAGACAGGGTGAACCAAGTAAGTTTGACTTGCAAGGGAGAGACAGTCCTCTGCAGAACAGCTACTTCCTTCTCACAAAGGAAGAAGTCCTTGCACCAGCCTTTCATTTACAACTCACATTCTTACAAGTAAAAAGCGGGAATCGGTTCTGCCAATTCTTACAGAGATTTCAACTTAGAAGAGTGGTCATTCCTATATATGGTATAAGCATGTCATGTCCAGAGAGTGATCCACTCCGGACCACATTCCTTAACTTTCCACAAACCCTTTGTCCACACTAAAACCAATCACAGGAACCATCTTCACTAGAGTAGAACTTAAAACATAAACCTTGTTTAAACTAAACAATGATTTCAACAATTCCCTCCAGTTTATTATTGATTAGTTTAATATCACATTCATGTATACACTTCCAAAAACCTTTATGCATACACCTCATTAAACATTAAACTATTGTTAAGTTTAGTGACTTCTCCTCCATAATGTCATCATAGTTCTGGTCCTCGTCCAGAAGCTGGTAATCCTGGGACAACATTATATCAAAAATTCCTCCAACCATCCTTAATATCATTGCTCTGATACAGGGAATAACACACAGAGTAAAAAAGGCAAACAACACAGCGATGACAGGGATTATGATTTTCAAAAGCAGTTGCCACCACTGTCCAGAAGTAAGCCACAAAGAAAGGATTCCTCGGCAAGGATGGACATCCTGTTGCATACCCCTTTTAATTTCATTTAATTTGGCATATAGCATTGCTCACTGTGTGTCCATCTTCACTGTTGGTTTCATCAGGGATGTAGGTGCAGCAGGTCTCGTTCAGGAAAGCGCAAACCCCCCCAACCGAGGCCGTCAGCAGGTCCAAAACCATCCTGTTCTGCAAAACCACGGCTCGAAGAGCTGTCACTTCTGTTGATGGTCCTGTAAGAGCTTTTGTGGTTGCATTAACAAAGAGTCCCAGTCGATAATCTATAATTTCTAATCTAAGCATGTTCTTTCCTAAATTTAGCAAAATCTTATTTCCTGTTGATCTATGCTTGAATTCCTCAGTTGTTAGGCTTTGAGCAACGGAGGAACAAAGAATGCAGACTAGCAGGCAGCATGACGGTAAGTGCAAAAGGATTTAATTAACAAAAAACTCACTCATAGAAAAGGCAGGAACAAAACAATAAACTGGCAGGCAAGACAGGCTTGGCATGATCCAAAAAAAACTAGACATGAGCATGATCCAGTAAATAAGACTTGAGCATGATTAGAAATGTTTCCGCAAGGAATAAACAGAACAGGTGTGTATATATGGAGTGTGAACCAGGTGAAGCAAGACAGATTAACTAGGTGCAGGTGAACCAAATAAATTTAATTGACAGGAGAGAACAAACATGACTGGAGCAAAACAGGAATTCAAGAAAACAAACTAATAGAAACATAACCAGAAAAACATGAAACAAAAGCATAACCAGATCCAAAAGCTTAACTTGACAACACATGAACTAGAAAACAAAAACTAAAGCATGACTAAGAAAATTATAAACAGAAACATGATTAAAAACCTTAACTGTGAAACAGACCAACAAAACCCAAAAACACCCACAAATCATAACATCATGTGGCTTCACACGGATGAGTTCGCTCTTTACTCCTATTTAGGGAAGGTTGAAGTATTGGAATAGTCCCCACTGGGATGGAACCGGTGCCTACGACACAATGAGAAAAATTGGAACCTGCAAGAAGCTCCACATAATTGAACATAGTGGTTGTCACATTAAACTGTTTAAACTTTGTGACATCACAGTTGTAAAATTTTACATTACCACGCGGAAACTGGTACTGGCACCAGAAACACTGTTTCTGATAAAACACTCATCTCTTGGCGCTGGTACTGATCTATCTGTCAACCTGGGCTGGTTGGAAGAGATAGGAAGTTCAGTACATACATAACAACCAGAAATGTTTCTGGACTTGGTTACAATTTTTCATATTGGTACCAGCTGTTTGTCTCATACAAGTAATTCATATCTTGTATATACATTCCATGGAAATCTTCATGTATCCACCTCTTTAATTTCTGGAGATTATGAAATTGTGGAAATGTCTGGCATATTAACACAATCAGGACACACATGATAAACAAAACTAAATGTTTCAACAACATCTTCCCTCTAGATTTACCTGTTAGTCTCTCTCTCACCCCTAAAGGCTAGGAAAGATCGTTGGTTCCTTCACTGACATTGAGACGAAGCCTCCACTAGATGGCGACAACCCGTTTGTAGTCAGACTTCATCATTTCCAGCCTGAGTGGAAAGACTAACAGGCTCACCTATTACAGTGTACTTTGTAGAAGTAGCCCCCTCTTGGATTTTCACAGCGGTAGGAGTTGTCAGTAACACTTGGAATGGACCCTCCCACTTTGGATCAGACCACATTTCCTTCTTAATGGTCTTAATCAGCACCCAGTCACCTTCTTTCACATCACCAGGAACCCGTAGGGCTTCAGAAACATCATTTGGCAAATTATTAGCATTTTGTATGTCTCTAAACTGTAATGTCTTCCTCATGTAGTCTGCTAACGTCGCATCTTGTTGTGGATTTTTTAGGTCTTTTTGTAAATCAGGGATATAATAAGGTCTGCCATGTATTATTTCAAAAGGTGTTAATCCACCCTGAGCTGATGGGGTTATCCTCATATTAAGTTTTACTATATCTAAACATTCAACCCAATTTCTTTTTGTTTCTTCCATTGTCTTCCTAAGCTTACTTTTAACTGTCCCATTTGTTCTTTCTACCAGCCCTACACTTTGGGGGTGATAGTTACAATGTGTTTTCAGATCAATCTTGAAACATTTACCAATTCTTGTATGACTTTAACAAAATGTGTTCCATTATCACTATAAATCCTTCTTGGAATTCTAAATGTACATTGTCCCTTTTTGCCACTGTTATAGCATCTGGGCCTTTGCAAGGAAAGATTTCCTTGGGGGTACATATCAAACAAGAACATTTTTTTAGTAAATTTTTAGTAATTATTAAATCCATATTTAATCCATATGTAATTAATTGTTTGTTCACTTAGCCAATCATCCCCCCAGTTGAGACATGGCTCTGCACGTGCCTCACATTTGCAATTCAGTGGAACATTGATTTAGGTAATATAGGCTTTCCTTCAGAGCATCTAGTAATTAATCCCTTCACATTTACCCTCAACTGTTGAGGTTTAACTGGAGGAGTACCCAAGTTCATGCAAAACCAGAACAATGAAGCAGAGAAATGATGAAAAATTAAAGTGATGTTTATTTACAGTGAATGATGGAAGTTGATTTGTCCTGCAAAGGAATAGGAAGATGTTAAATGGACTATCCACAGGAGTAATGGTGGGTATAATGAAGAGAGTGTCTCTTTCTTTCTTACAGGCTCTTGGGAGGGAGGTAAGCTCGGAGGAGGAGGCAAAGGAAATCCAGGAGGTAAGTGTTTCAGGTTTCGGAGTCCGTTTGTGTTCCAGGTCCAAGGGAGAGAGAGTGGCAGGACGGAGGATTGTTGGCTTCCAGGTGAGAGCTTCCAGGAGAAGGATTCCACATACACAAGTCCTTAAGATCCAGCAAAAGGTGAGTTCCAAACTCCACCAAGTGTCCTTAGGAAACACAAAAATCACAAGGTTACTCAAGAAGGTCTCAAAGATCAATTGTTGGCTGTCTCACTCAGTACCAATGTCACTGAATAATCCAGCAAGGAATGGACCACTTCCAGGAGCTTAAATGCCAGCTGCTCTCATCAGCAGGATCCAAGACAGGTGTGTAGATTGAAAAACTCCACCCATGCCACTCTGACCCTGGAAAGTAAGTGAACACAAACATATCCCCCAAACAGAACACACTCCTAACATCAACTAATTTAGCTGGTAACAGCACAGCATATAATAATTTCAGTAATAACTCTGCATTTTCCATTGTGCTACCAATTATACATTTATTTTTATTTCTTTCCATACATAATATGTGCTGTCCAAGATGTTAATAAAACCCTGTATGGTGTCACGATAGACAAGGTTAAATATTATTTAATCGGATCTTTCCTGCAAATGTTTCTTTTGGGCCTTCATAACGTTGCTCTCTTTTAATTATCTGGTTCCATAACAAATTTTTTTTTTTGTATTCATCAGCAAGATTATAACAGCTCTGAATAATCTATTCTAATTTAGTTTTTTTTAAATGCATCTATTCTAAATCTAGCCTCTTATTAAATGCAGTAAGTCCTCATTATATTTAAAAACGAAGTCACTATTTCTGTTAGCTGCTATTATTTTAATAATACTTGGTTTAGTTTAGGTTTCATTAGTTCTAAAAAAAAAACTCACTCCTCATCAATTTAGAAGGCTTAATAAAATTGATGAACACAAAAATAAAGAACATGTCATGTCTTATAATCTTAATTTGTCTCACCCAGTTTTATAAACACACCTGCACAGTTTCAGTCATCTATAGCTCTTCCCTTTTTAATTACACTTTGTATTTATTTCAAGTAACTAAAGTTTATTTCAATTAACTCAAGTTTTCTCAATTTCAGGAATAGTAATTCTGTCCAGTAATTTTGCTAAGGAGCATTTCATCTTGTGTTAAATTTTAAATCTACATTGATCATTCTGAACTTGACTGGAAAAAGTCCAAACATCTGTTAAAATCCTTTTGTTTCACCATACAAATTGACCTAATATGATGGTACTGTTGAGGATCATACTTGCACTTATAGGCTTTCATTGTTATTATGCACATATACCCTAATTTGTTACAGAACATAAAACAAACATTTCACAAAAACAGACAGACAAAATGGACAAACATTGGCCACATAAAATTGAATTACTCTGTAAAATAATTTCAACAAAATTAAAGACAGTTCTATGAGCTTTCTTATGTTTATCAGTATTTCAATTCAGGCAGAACCTTTGCTATCTTTAGATGATTTTGGAAAAATTCTGGAAACCTTATTCAGGTAAAAGTTTGGCAAATGATCATTGTAACATCAGACCTTTATTAGTGCTTTTAAGGTTCCTCAAAGACGCTCTTTAATGAAATCAATCATTCCCATTCACACACATTCACAACTTTCCCCCCCATGGCTGTCATGAACATCCACTTGATGGTTTTTAGGATTTTGTATTTTTATAATGTAAAGCACTTTGAATTGCCCTGCTGCTGAAATGTGCTATACAAATATATTTACTTAGTTACTTCTCTATCAGAGCAATTTCATTTACAAAAATTCCCATATAATTTTCTTTTTATATTTTTAAAATGTACATTGTTTTCTCATATCCCCTTTTGTTTCCACTAGGTCTGTTTTGAATGCATCAATTCTTTTTTATCCACCAAGGATCAATAAGGTGGTGTTTGTGGGGTCCACCTTGAAGGTGTTGTCTTTTGGATCCATCCAATCTGGAGAAGTGTCAAGTTATCATTGTCAGGTCAGTGAGGTTCATAAGTCAGTCAAAACCTTGGTCATTTGGTCTTGGGTCGTTTTTGGTCGTTTGCTCTGTGCACATAATGTCTCATGGATCCAACCAATGATTAGTCAACAAAACGTCCACACAGTGTGATGTTATTTCTTCAGCTTCCACCTGTTGAAGAAAAATGTATTGTTAATAAATGAACTGCATTTCCCAGGAACACTGCATTCCTCCTGGATGATCATCACCTGTTGAAAAACTTCATTATTATGTTAGTCAGTTGTTTCACATATACAGTCAGATCATTAAACATTCCAGTAGGTGAAGTTATTAGTATCAGTAGGTGAAGTTATTAGTATCTCATCTTCCGCATAGAAGGTATCAGTAGGGGGTTGTTTTTTCTTTCCACTGACCACCTTTTCAGCATGCACTGCTAACCGAGCAGGTGGGTAGATCAATATTATGTTTTGTGACCCAGTTACGAATCCCAGTAGAGAGCGACAGGTATAGGCGGGGGAGTAGAAGAAGAGTGTGTGTTAGCTTGAGAGACTAAAGTTGTAGTGTTGTGGTAGTTCATTTGCCAAGAAGAGGAATAAAGTTCCATAAGCTTTCATCTGCCTCCTCCTTGTTCAGCTACTAGCAGAGCAGGAGCAAACGAGCCGAAATAGACACCAGCCTGTTCTGGACTTACGAAAGGTAACACTGGGGGCTCGGTCCGGGATCGCTCTGCTAAAAAAAAAAAAAAGGTGGGGAACGGCAAGAATGGATGAAGGAAGAAAGAACTTTGGGGGAATTCTCAAGATGGCTGTGACTAGCGCCAATGTTGCTGCCGGAGTATCAACACACTTGGAGGGAACGAGCCAAAGAGTAAGCTTAAACCCCTTCCTGATGGGTATAGAAGAGATCCGAAAGGACAATGCGGGTTTGTGTGATGAAATGGAGTGGCGTGGTGTTGACTGACGGTTCACGAGTATGGAATTAACTCCTGCCGCGAGCGAAGCTGCTGAATACGCTCCACCATGGCCGCTTACTCCGCTGCCATCAGAACACTACAACCCCTTTACAGCGCCGGACCAGCAACCAACAAACTGCAGTGAGACAGTAACCTATTTCCATCCAAGTCATGGTGGTACTAGAAACGTAGCATCCACGCCGCGTGTGACAACATGTTATATGGATAATAAGACTGATGGCCGGGGTATAGCTGCTGTCGACAGATTTCCTTTTTCCCCGCTAACTGCACCGAACTGAGAACGCTGTATAGTTTCATCGCTGACCCACACAGTACCGCCTGTTCATCAATCGGAGGGGTTTGGCCACACACTACAAATTTGTCCACCTGCACGACTAGATTTCCCTCACATACACATGTTGTAGCACCATTGGGCAGAGTAGAGAACAACCACAGATTTTGTATTTCACCCCAGCCGCATAATACAGTCTGCGATCAGCATTACGGTTCCTGTAATCTGGTTCATGGATTGAAAGATATAGGCAGCAGTGAGTGTCAAACAGGTAATGAGAAGATCCCAATACTGCAGCCAGGCCATTTTGATGGAGCAGGTTTATGGAAAGGCTTCCTTTAACAGTTTGAATGCTGTGCTAAGGCTAATCACTGGACTGAAAAGACTAAAGCTGTCCAGTTAAAGTTCTGCTTCACTGGTCCGGCTGGAGCCATTGTCCATAAGAATCCCAGATCAGCTGATTGGAGCTATCAGCGGATTGTTAAGGAGGTCGAAGCTGCCTACCGGCCTTGTTCGGAACATGCTGCAGCTATTGGCATCGAACTGAGGCAAAGAATCAGGAAAACTGGAGAAGCTCTACATGTACTAAGAGATGACATTTATGAGAAGGTCAGTGTTGTTTATGCCAACTGTACAGAGAGGGAGCAAGATCGCATTAGTGTGGAGATTTTCACTAATGCTCTAGCAGACCCTGATCTGATCCAGAAACTGTTAGAGGAGCGACCGCGCACCCTTGCATTGGCTTATGGAATCGCCCAAAGATATGAAGCTACAAGGAAGGCTGCCCGTGCAGTCACACAATTGATGCGGCCCACCACAGGTAATTTAACATCTCAGGGGGCCAGGCTAGCAATAGTACATGAGGACCACAACCTGTCCCAGTGGGAGCCTCCCGAGAAACATCGACAGCAATTCATCTCAAGTAAGAACAAACATTTAAGCAATATTATATGTCATAAATGCTCTGGCGTGGGTCATTTACGGAGAAGCTGCCCTTCACCACACCAACCAAAAGTCAAGCACACTCATCCCAAAAAGCCATCTGCACCAGACACTGTGATTATCTGCACTAAAAATGGGAGGAAATGTACATTTAAATTCTGATCCATGGAATAACATTATATGCTCTCCTAGACTCTGGTGTGCGGAGAAATGTGCTGTCCCTGCGTGACTTTAACTCGTTTGTTTTAGAGTGTAGATCCACCATCCAGCCATCAGCTGCACAAACATTGCAGGGAATCGGGCCAGAGGGGCTGCCTGTGCTGGGAGAGGTCATCCTCCCAGTCCATGTTTGAAGCAAGATGGTGGATGTGAACTTCATCATTGCTGACACAGCCGAGAGCACAGAGGTCATTCTGTGTCAACCCTTCCTGCAGCAGTCAAGTGCCTGCTTGGACAATGGGCGTAAGGAAATAACTGTTTGGTGAGAAGGTTCCCCAGTTGGGTTTTGACCTCCAGGATGGAGTACACATTGTGAGGGTGGCCCGTACCACAATCCTGGAGCCTGGGCGTGAGTATGTGGTGCCTGGCCTCTCCCGACCCTGCCATACAGCCAGTGAGGTTCTCATGTTAAGCCCCACTAAAGCCTTCATTGAAAAGCACAATGTCCTTGTGGCCCATGTTGTTGTCCAGCAGCAACAGTCAGCCATCCTACCCATCAGGATCTTCAACCCCAGCACCATCCCTGTTAAGGTAAAGAGGGGAGCGGTGGCTGGAGTGCTTCAGCCAGTACAGGTTGTTGCAGGAAAGGAGCTCCAGGCAGCTGGAGTCGATAGGGCCAATACTGTGCATGAATCTGTTAACCCTGTCTCTTTTTCTATACCGAACCATCTCCAGGAATTGCATGCTGACAGCTGTGATGGATTGTTGGAGGAGGACCGTCGTCAACTGGGCCAATTATGGCAACGATATGGCGATGTGTTCTCCACTGGTCCAAATGATTTGGGTCGCACCAGCATCGTGAAACATGACACCCTGACAACTGTAGGACCTCCGGTGAAACAGCCCCCCCGGAAAATGGCTCGGCAGAAACAAGACGCAGCTGATCAGCAGGTGCTTCAGAGCTTGGAGGCTGGTCTTGCCTGACCCAGTAATAGCAGCTGGGCAGCACCAATTGTGATGGTGAGAAAGAAGGATCAGAGCTCTAGGCTCTGTGTAGATTATAGGGCTCTGAATGAACAAACAATTAAGGATGCGTACCCACTGCCTCGGATTCAAGATACCCTGGACATCCTCTCCACTGCGAAGTTCTTCAGCACACTCGACCTAACATCTGGATATTGGCAAGTGGAGATGACACCTTGGGTGCATTCTGTACACATAAAGGGCTTTTCGAATGGAACGTGATGCCTTTTGGACTGTGTAATGCTCCAGCCACTTTCCAAAGGCTCATGGACTGTGTCCTGGCAGGGCGGCAATGGGAGACCTGTTTGGCTTATCTTGATGACATTATAGTTCTAGGACGAGATACTGGTCAGATGTTGGAGCGACTGGAGCATGTGTTCGCCAGGCTGCGTGCAGCTAACCTCAAGCTCAAACCGTCCAAATGCTGCCTGTTTCGGGAGCAAGTAATGTTCCTAGGCCACAACGTTTCAGCTGAAGGTGTTGCCACAGACCTCCAGAAGATTCAGCGGGTACAGGAGTGGCCCACACCTCAAAACGTGGGGGAGGTGCGGCAGTTTGTGGAGCTGGCTTCATATTATCGCCGTTATGTTGGAAATTTTGCCACCATTGCCAAACCACTCCACGAGCTCACCAAAAAGTATGCACGTTTTTACTGGACAACTCAATGCCAGGAGGCTTTTGAAGAACTAAAACGACGCCTGACATCAGCGCCTGTCCTCGGCTACCCTCTGGATAGTGGTGAGTTGCTCCTCGATACTGATGCTAGTGACTGTGGTATTGGTGCCGATCTCTCTCAGATACAGGAGGGGAAGGAGAGAGTCCTGGCATATGGCAGCAGATGTCTGTCGGCTACCGAGAGGAACTACTGCACCACCAGACGGGAATTCTTAGCTGTGGTGGAGTTCACCTCACACTTCAGACAGTACCTGCTGGGCCGACACTTTACCATTCGAACTGATCACAGCAGCCTACGATGGCTCACCAGACTGAGGGAACCTGAGGGTCAACTTGCTCGCTGGTTAGAAAAACTGGCAGAGTGTGATTTCCAAGTGCTTCACCGCTCAAGAATTAAACACCTAAATGCGGATGCTCTTTCCAGGAAGCCCTGCCGTGAGAACTGTCCATGTAACATACCAGATCCAGAGCGGATCGGGAAACAGCTTCAACACAGGGCTGTGCAGTGTGAACTAACAAATAGCTCATCAGTCCAAACCAACTCTTCGACTTCCCCAGGGCGACCTCTAGTGGGGGTAGTGGGCAACTACAGGTCCTTCTCAAAAAATTAGCATATTGTGATAAAGTTCATTATTTTCCATAATGTCATGATGAAAAGTTAACATTCATATATTTTAGATTCATTGCACACTAACTGAAATATTTCAGGTCTTTTATTGTCTTAATACGGATGATTTTGGCATACAGCTCATGAAAACCCAAAATTCCTATCTCACAAAATTAGCATATTATTAAAAGGGTCTCTAAACGAGCTATGAACCTAATCATCTGAATCAACGAGTTAACTCTAAACACCTGCAAAAGATTCCTGAGGCCTTTAAAACTCCCAGCCTGGTTCATCACTCAAAACCCCAATCATGGGTAAGACTGCCGACCTGACTGCTGTCCAGAAGGCCACTATTGACACCCTCAAGCAAGAGGGTAAGACACAGAAATAAATTTCTGAACGAATAGGCTGTTCCCAGAGTGCTGTATCAAGGCACCTCAGTGGGAAGTCTGTGGGAAGGAAAAAGTGTGGCAGAAAACGCTGCACAACGAGAAGAGGTGACCGGACCCTGAGGAAGATTGTGGAGAAGGGCCGATTCCAGACCTTGGGGGACCTGCAGAAGCAGTGGACGGAGTCTGGAGTAGAAACATCCAGAGCCACCGTGCACAGGCGTGTGCAGGAAATGGGCTACAGGTGCCGCATTCCCCAGACCTGGGCTACAGAGAAGCAGCACTGGACTGTTGCTCAGTGGTCCAAAGTACTTTTTTCGGATGAAAGCAAATTCTGCATGTCATTCGGAAATCAAGGTGCCAGAGTCTGGAGGAAGACTGGGGAGAGGAAATGCCAAAATGCCAGAAGTCCAGTGTCAAGTACCCACAGTCAGTGATGGTCTGGGGTGCCGTGTCAGCTGCTGGTGTTGGTCCACTGTGTTTTATCAAGGGCAGGGTCAATGCAGCTAGCTATCAGGAGATTTTGGAGCACTTCATGCTTCCATCTGCTGAAAAGCTTTATGGAGATGAAGATTTCATTTTTCAGCACGATCTGGCACCTGCTCACAGTGCCAAAACCACTGGTAAATGGTTTACTGACCATGGTATCACTGTGCTCAATTGGCCTGCCAACTCTCCTGACCTGAACCCCATAGAGAATCTGTGGGATATTGTGAAGAGAACGTTGAGAGACTGAAAAGCAGATATTGCTGGTATAATGTGAGAGATGATATTACTCTGTGGTGCCGTACCTGCATCAGCTGTTCAGCCAAGGCCTGGCCAAGGAAAACGCCCCAAGCAGCTATGGGAACTGTGCGGGTTGGTGTCCCCATGGAAAGGGTAGCAGTTGACCTGATGGGACCCTTAAATGAAACTGAGAAACATAACCGCTATATATTGGTGGTGCAGGACTATTTCATTAAGTGGGTGGAAGCTTATCCTCTATCTGACGTGCAAGCTCCCACTGTGGCGTAGAAGATTGTGTCTGAATGGGTCTGCAGATATGGAGCCCCACACTCGCTCCATAGTGACCAGGGCACCAATTTTGAATGTGCTGTTTTCCAGAGCACGTGTGAGCTGCTGGGCATCAAAAAAACACGAACTACCCCATTTTGCCCCCAATCCGACGGCCAAGTGGAACGGTTTAATACCACCTTGCAGAAAATTCTGGCCACCACTGCAGAGCGATGCCACTGGGAGTGGGATCTGATTCTTCCATATGCACTTATGGCTTACCGGGCCACCAAGCACAGCTCTACAGTATTCATGCCTAACATGATGCTGTTTGGTCAAGAGATAACCGAGCCTATCGATCTTGTTGCTGTTCCCCTCCCTGACAATGGCTGTTCCAATATTCCACAGTGTGTCATGCAACAGAAAGAGAGGTTACAACTTTCCCAACAACTGGCTAAGGAGTGGCTGGGTAGGTCTTCTGAGCGAGCAAAGAAGCAGTATGATAAGAACATGCACAAATGGCAGTATAGGGTTGGAGAAGCTGTTTGGCTCCTTATTAAAGGCACCAAGAGAGTGAGAAACAGAATACGGAAGTTCCTCCCTTCCTATGAGGGTCCCTATTTTGTCACTGGAACATTGGATGACCTTGTTTATTACATTAAGAAGGGCCCAAGGTCACGAGCTAAAGTGGTTCATCATGATAAGCTCAAGCCTTATTACACCAGAACCCCGTTGGACAATAGCTGGGTTTTCCAAAACACTCATAGCCCAGCATCAGTTGAGGTGCCTCCACCAGTGGTTGACACTTCTTCAGATGTGGATCATGATGGGCCTTTAAATCCCTGGGATGGCTTCTCAGAGATAGAGAAGTCAACTATGGATCATCCATGTCAGTGTTTGCTGGCCCGTGCAGTTTCATGTGGAGACAGTCAAATTCAGAACGAGGTTTGCCAGTTTCTACCGGAAGGATTTGACACCGAGGATTCTGTGGAGGAGCAGCGGCCGCTGGTCCTTCAAAGAGCAGGACCTCACCAAAGACCACAAAGGAGACGCAGACCTCCTGACCGATTTGGTCAGTGGATCAGCGGTTAGATGTCTATGTGCATGAATGAACTCTTTTGTTTTCTTTTCTTTATTGGGCTGAATCTGGTTGTAGGCAGCTGCAACTTTAAACTGCTGCAATGCCAGTTCCTAATGTAATGCACTAAATACAGTGGAATTATTATTAGTCTTATTTTGTTTAGTGGACTTTGGCTTATTATTCTAAAGTTGTGTTTTCTTGTAGCACTGTGGTCTCTGTCCATATTAGATCATTGACAAATTGTTCTAGTTTGGATTTTGGGGATTTGTTCTATCTAACCTGTTATGTTTGCTGGAATAATGTTAAATATGTTTAAACATCATTCAGAGTGGGGGTAGTGTTACAGGCCCAGCCTTTCCCTAAAGGGGGGGGGGGGGGGGGTAGAGAGCGACAGTAGAGGCGGGGAGTAGAAGAAGAGTGTGTGTAGTTCATCTTGCCAAGAAGAGGAATAAAATTCTGCCTCCTCCTTGTTCAGCTGCTAGCAGAGGAGGACCTATGAGCTTGTTACCAGCAAATGAGCCGAAATAGACACCAGCCTGTTCTGGACTTACGAAAGGTAACACATCTCTCTCTGGAGAAGAAGAGGTCCCACATGGATTCTTCATTTATTCTCCTTTGTTGGCCAATGAAAAATTCATGAAAGAGGTTTCTGGAATAAGAAGGCCAGAAATTTCACTCTGCCGATCGAAGACGTGAGTTTAACACGTAACCAAAAAATCACGGAGTTTCAAGGAGACGCAACTATCCCTCCATCATAACTTTTCTACCTTTCTGCCACGGAGGTCACCAAGGAAGAAAAAACGGACTGCTTCACTGCTTATCTGCGGACGCGTGGAAACCTTTCACCCCCCACCCCCCCTCTGTTCAGAGGAGACAAAAACAAGTAAAATCCACCTTTTATTTTTATTTCTTTATTAGGAATAGCTTGGGCAAGATAGAGGAGATTTACTGTGATATAGAATTGCCACTTAGAGTCTAATGTGTTCTGAATTGTATGTGCATGCCATTGTCTTTTGAAACATGATTACTGTTGTTGTATGAGGCTGCCGAGTCTGCAAGATTGTGCTTTTACTGTGCGAACACCTGAGAGCAGGTGCGCTGTGTGTCTGGACTGCTATAATAACCTTATGGTGAAAATCAACTGTTTTCTTTGTCTTAAGCTCCATGTTTTACTGGTTTGCCACCAAAGGGTTTATGATCCTTTGTGTGGGCTGAGTTTTACAACCTTGCTGGGGGAAGGTTTATGACTGCCCGTGTCCCACTGAGCTTTACTTTGGGAGGGGCGCACCCAAAGCTTCATTCAACCATATTCCCCTTTTATTTTGCCATAACTGCCACAACTGTGATTTGTCAGTCAAAATAAGGTTAAAGTTCCGCACATTTCAGCAGAAACGGTTGATTAAACAGTGACATCTCTGGTAATAGTTATCAATTATTACTGAGTATTTAACAGTTATAATTATCAAAGGCGTTGAGCCACAATTACAACACCAGAAGACATCTCTGGTTTTAATTCATAAATGAGGATTTTTGGTTAAGAGATTAATTTTCTCAAATTATGATTTTTAATTATAATTATTGATAAATATTAGTCAGTCAGTCAGTCAGTCATTTTCTACCGCTTATTCCATAGTGGGTCGCGGGGGAGCTGGTGCCTATCTCCAGCAGTCTATGGGCGAGAGGCGGGGTACACCCTGGACAGGTCGCCAGTCCATCGCAGTCCATATTAATTAATCAATAATCATAATCCTTACACCAGTGTCATTATCTTCTTCTCTGGCAACTGCTATATAAACCTCCTTGCTTTTTTACGTTCCCTGCCTTTCTTTTATAAGCCACATTTGTTTTTTTTGACTGGGTTTTTTTCCTTTTCCTAAGTTTGCCTTTCTGTTGTAATCTCTGTACCAAATGGGTACAAGCAGGAGATTTCCTTTAAAATTATAATCTTTCTGCCATTTAGCAAGATTTTTTACTGTATCTGGATCTTTTGAGTGTATAAACTTTACATCTCCTTCTGACGGGTGCTGCTTCCGGACGCAGTTTCCTATTTTAAGAGTTATTTTTTATATCTATTTAAAAACTATTATTAAGAATTTAGTTCTACTTCTATTAATTTATATTAGCACTATTTATTTTATTCTCTGTGCTTTATTTTATATGCTTTTATCCTATTTACTCTATTATTATTCAGACTCCGCTCTTTTCTTTTTATATATATATATATATATAACAGAGGTGCATTTATTATACATATTTCGTATCATCAAATCAAAACAGAATTCCTCAACGGGCCCCCAACATCTCCCAGAAAACAGGCTTTTGGATCAAACCCCTAGGTTTGATCCGGTTTTCGGCTTTGAGTTCTAATCTCGGAGAATGCAGGAGTTTTAGACTGAGATATGATGGCACCTAATATCCAAATCAGAATTCCTTACGACACCTCTCAGCTGTCAACAACTTTATGTTAACACCAGCAAGGTTTCAGATTGTCTCACTGAGAGTGCCGTATGATTCTGCAGACACACACACACACACACACACACACACATGCACCAACACACAATCACTTATAGGCCTAAATCATCTAAGTTTTCTGTTTTTTACGCGCTTTTCTTTTTAAACTCAGACTTTTTTCCATGGGGTTGGTTTGCTTTTGAATCTCCTTAAGGGAAATTACGAGTACCTCTAAACTCAAAAACTCCTATTTTTTCTTATGTTTCTATGGAGTTGGTTTGCTTTTGAATCTCCTTATGTTATGATTCTGGCACGTCTGCTCTACCCTGTCTCCCTGGCTGCAATCAGCAGATGAGATGCACCTGGTGGCTGCTGCAGTGCAGTGCAATCTGTGGCATGCCAAGCACCGGTGTCTTCCCTGATATACAGGTCCTTCTCAAAATATTAGCATATTGTGATAAAGTTCATTATTTTCCATAATGTCATGATGAAAATTTAACATTCATATATTTTAGATTCATTGCACACTAACTGAAATATTTCAGGTCTTTTATTGTCTTAATACAGATGATTTTGGCATACAGCTCATGAAAACCCAAAATTCCTATCTCACACAATTAGCATATCATTAAAAGGGTCTCTAAACGAGCTATGAACCTAATCATCTGAATCAACGAGTTAACTCTAAACACCTGCAAAAGACTCCTGAGGCCTTTAAAACTCCCAGCCTTCTTCATCACTCAAAACCCCAATCATAGACTGCCAACCTGACTGCTGTCCAGAAGGCCACTATTGACACCCTCAAGCAAGAGGGTAAGACAGAAAGAAATTTCTGAACGAATAGGCTGTTCCCACAGTGCTGTATCAAGGCACCTCAGTGGGAAGTCTGTGGGAAGGAAAAAGTGTGGCAGAAAACGCTGCACAACGAGAAGAGGTGACCGGACCCTGAGGAGGATTGTGGAGAAGGGCCGATTCCAGACCTTGGGGGACCTGCGGAAGCAGTGGACTGAGTCTGGAGTAGAAACATCCAGAGCCACCGTGCACAGGCGTGTGCAGGAAATGGGCTACAGGTGCCGCATTCCCCAGGTCAAGCCACTTTTGAACCAGAAACAGCGGCAGAAGCGCCTGACCTGGGCTACAGAGAAGCAGCACTGGACTGTTGCTCAGTGGTCCAAAGTACTTTTTTTGGATGAAAGCAAATTCTGCATGTCATTCGGAAATCAAGGTGTCAGAGTCTGGAGGAAGACTGGGGAGAAGGAAATGCCAAAATGGCTGAAGTCCAGTGTCAAGTACCCACAGTCAGTGATGGTCTGGGGTGCCGTGTCAGCTGCTGGTGTTGGTCCACTGTGTTTTATCAAGGGCAGGGTCAATGCAGCTAGCTATCAGGAGATTTTGGAGCACTTCATGCTTCCATCTGCTGAAAAGCTTTATGGAAATGAAGATTTCATTTTTCAGCACGACCTGGCACCTGCTCACAGTGCCAAAACCACTGGTAAATGGTTTACTGACCATGGTGTCACTGTGCTCAATTGACCTGCCAACTCTCCTGACCTGAACCCCATAGAGAATCTGTGAGATATTGTGAAGAGAATGTTGAGAGACTCAAGACCCAACACTCTGGATGAGCTAAAGGCCGCTATCGAAGCATCCTGGGCCTCCATAAGACCTCAGCAGTGTCACAGGCTGATTGCCTCCATGCCACTCCGCATTGAAGCAGTCATTTCTGCCAAAGGATTCCCGACCAAGTATTGAGTGCATAACTGTACATGATTATTTGAAGGTTGACGTTTTTTGTATTAAAAAAACTTTTTTTTTATTGGTCGGATGAAATATGCAAATATTGTGAGATAGGAATTTTGGGTTTTCATGAGCTGTATGCCAAAATCATCCATATTAAGACAATAAAAGACCTGAAATATTTCAGTTAGTGTGCAATGAATCTAAAATATATGAATGTTAAATTTTCATCATTACATTGTGGAAAATAATGAACTTTATCACAGTATGCTAATATTTTGAGAAGGACCTGTATACTGACTCTGACAAGCAGATGGTGCCAGATTTTTGAAAGCCATTGTGTGAGTAGATATCCAGCGTTCCTTCCTGTCTGATCATTGTTCTTGACCTTGCCTTGCCTTTTGGATTTGTGCCTCTGCCCGCTCCCTGTCGGACTATTTGGATTTTGGTTGTCGACCTTGTTTCCTTCATCTGGTTTATGCCTCTGCCTGCCCCTTGCCTGACGCTTCTTGTTCCAATCGTTGACCCTGTTTCTGTCCTTGGATTATTGAGCCAGCCTAGCCCTTGGATTATTCAGCCTGGAGTCACTTTTTACCTGTGCTGTGGAGATCACTGCCTGCCCCCCACTGAGGTTTCCCCTCTGGGTTTCAAGTTCCACTCAAGACAAAAGCAGGTTAGTGGCTTTTTTGATCCCTGCAAAATCTGGAGAGACTACAAGTCACTAATCCCTCTTTCTGCCTCAGTGATTCCTGGAAGCTGTGAGGAGTGTTACCTGTGTGACGTTTTCCTGTGGCTGAATAAACCTTTTAAACTTTCAGTACTGTGTCTGGCTGAATCTTGGGTCTGCCTTTTTCGGATTCATAGCAGAAAAATCTGGCTAAAAATTGACCCATCGCCAGCACAACAGTGGCGTACCCACGTTGATGAGACCCTTTCCTGGTTGGGTTCCGGCATGGAGGAAATAATTTCCACATCTTGTCTTCGAGCCACCACCATCACAAAGAAACCATGCCCAAGTAACACGGACAACAGCAGAGGTAAGGGAGCCACGCCTCTCTCCGCCTGAGATGTTCAGGGGAGACTCAGACCAATGTCGAGCTTTTCTAACTCAGTGTGAAATTCATTTTGAGCTTCAGCCGTCATCCTTTCCCACTGAACGTTCCAAGGTGGCATTTGTTATATCTCTGCTGGCAGGAAAGGCAAAACAGTGGGGAACTGCTGAATGGCATAACAGGTCTCCATCTTGTAATCTTTATGAAACATTTTCCAAGGAACTCATTCGAGTTTTTCACCCGGTCATTCCAAGTCGTGAGGCTGCAAGAGGATTATTGTCCCTCAAAGAGGGTGATCAGCCTGTGTCGACCTATATGATTGACTTTAATTTGTTGGCTGCAGAGAGCCGTTGGAATGAGGCAGCACAAATGGATGCATTCATGAAAGGATTAAACGAAGACATCAAGGATGAGCTAGCGACCCGTGACTATCTTTCTTCCCTGAAACAACTCGAGGATTTGGCTGCTCGCATTGATATTTGGCTGGCAGAGAGAAGGAAGGAGAAACGCCATGAGAAGGGTCGCTCATCATTAACTCAGGTTTCTGCACACCGGTATTAGAGAAGGAGTCGGTCACCTCTCACTGAGGAAAATGATAATTGTGAGCCCATGCAATTGGGCAGAACCAAGATTACCCCTGAGGAGAAAGATCATCGGAGAAGATTCAAGCTCTGTTTTTATTGTGGAGAGAAGGTACATTTAGCACTCAGGTGTCCACTAAAAGGACAGGCTCAGCAGAGGAAGGGAGGTCTCTACTGAGCCGAAGTCAACTATCTGCCTCCTCCTTCTTGTTCCCTGGCCATTTTCTTCTTTGTCTCTCCAGGGGGCCGTGTTTATTGATTCAGGAGCTGATACTGAATTCATGGACAAAACATTTGCAAATAAGAACGGCATAAATCTTATTCCGTCAGCTGACACAAGAAACGTGCTAGCTTTGGATGGTGAGATGAACAATTCACATCTCAGGACGGAGGAGATTACCTTAACAGTTGGAGGTAATCATCAAGAAAAAGTAACTTTCGTGATCATTAATTCACCTGAACTTCCTGTAGTCCTAGAGGCATCCTGGTTGCAGAAACACAACCCTCACATCGACTGGCAGAAAAAAGAAGTTCTGGGTTGGTCTGAGTCATGTTCCGCTGACTGTCTTTTGTCTGCTGCTACGGAGGTCAGTGTGGAGAATGAGGTTGAGGAGACCTATCCAGATTTATCCAAGGAACTGCAAGAATACCATGATTTAAAGGAGGTTTTTAATAAAATCAAGGCCACAGCTCTGCCACCCCATAGATCTTATGATTGTGCTATTGATTTGCTTCCTGGCACATCACCCCCTAAAGGCAGAACCTATTCATTGTCTGGTCCAGAGCACAGGGCCATGAAGAGTTATGTTGATGAGGCATTAAAGGCAGGCCACATTCAACCCTCTTCCTCTCCTGCAGGTGCTGGTTTCTTTTTTGTTGGGAAGAAGGATGGTTCATTGAGACCATGCATTGATTATAGAGGCCTTAATGAGATAACAGTTAAAAATAGATATCCCTTACCACTCATGAACACAGCTTTTGATCAGATCCAGGGAGCCAAGATATTTTCTAAGCTGGATCTAAGGAATGCATATCATCTGGTCCGAATCAGAGAAGGAGATGAGTGGAAAACGGCTTTCAACATGCCTACGGGCCATTATGAATACAAGGTCATGCCATTTGGACTTACTAATACTCCTGCAGTTTTTCAGTCATTGGTCAATGACGTTCTAAGAGACATGGTGGGTCAATTCGTATTTGTTTATCTTGATGACATACTAATTTATTCTCAAGATCTGGAAACCCACAGAAAACATGTCAGAGCTGTTCTCCTGCGTCTTCTCCAAAACCAGTTGTTCGTCAAGGCAGAGAAATGTGAGTTCCACATAACTACCACTTCCTTTTTGGGCTTCATCATTTCCCCAGATCAAGTGCTTGTCAATCCCTCCAAGGTTAAGGCCGTATTGGAATGGCCTGTTCCAACTGATCGCAAGCAGCTTCAAAGATTTCTGGGCTTCGCAAACTTCTATAGGAGGTTTATTAGAAATTACAGCCTGGTTGCTACTCCCCTAAACGCTCTTACCTCTTCCAAGGTGAAATTTGTGTGGAATAAGGATGCAGAGAAGGCCTTCAATAGGTTAAAGGAACTCTTCACGTCAGCTCCAGTGTTACGGTCTCCTGACCCAGAGAGACAGTTTATCGTGGAGGTGGATGCCTCAAGCACTGGGGTCGGAGCTGTATTAAGCCAAAGAGGTGAGGATGATCATGTTCACCCATGAGCCTTCTTTTCAAGGACTCTGTCACAGGCTGAGTGGAATTATGACGTGGGAGACAGAGAGTTATTGGCTGTCAAGTTGGCGTTGACAGAGTGGAGACATTGGCTGGAGGGGACTAAGGAGCCGTTTATGGTGTGGACTGACCATAAGAACTTGGAGTACCTGAAATCAGCATAACGGCTAAACCCCAGACAGGCTAGGTGGGCTTTGTTTTTTGGTCATTTTAATTTCTCCCTATCTTACAGGCCAGGGAGTAAAAATGGCAAACCTGACGCCCTATCCCGGATTCAAGAGCCTGAAGAATCTCAGTCTGCGGGTGAGGAGGAGTTTATCCTTCCTGAAACTGTCAGGTTGTCTGTGTCCTGAGTGGAGGTGGAAAGGGAGGTCCAGGAAGCCATTAGAGATCTGCCTATCCCACCATTATGTCCACCTGACCGCTGTTTTGTCCCTGAATGCCTTGTGCCTAAGGTACTGGAGTCTTGTCATTGCTCTCGTTTAGTTTGTCATCCAGGAATCAGCAGAACCATTCAGACAGTTCGAACTCAGTTTTGGTGGCCATCGCTGGTCAAGGATGTCAAAGACTTTGTTGCTGAATGCACTCAATGTTGTCGAGCTAAGCCTTCTCATCGCCCCTCGCCCATGGTCACATATTGCGATGGATTTTGTGACAGGTCTACCGGTTTCTAATGGTCACTCTGTTCTACTAACCATAATTGACAGATTTTCAAAGATGGTTCATCTGGTGCCGTTGGAGAAGCTTCCATCTGCTAAGGAGATGGGTGAGATATTGACCCAAGAGGTTTTCAGGCTCCATGGAATCCCAAATGACATTGTTTCCGATAGAGGACCCCAATTTGTGTCACGTTTCTGGAAGGAGTTTTGTTCTTTATTGGGAATTTCTGTTAGTCTTTCCTCAGGGTTTCATCCTCAGTCTGATGGCCAAACCGAGAGAGCCAACCAAGAAGCTGAAACCAAACTTCGTATCTTATGTGAGTCTGACCCGACCAAGAGGTCACAAAATTTGCCTTGGGTTGAATACGCCATGAACTCTATGCAATCAAGTGCCACTGGTTTGTCCCCTTTTCATGTTGTGTTTGGTTTCCAGCCACCCATGTTTTCAGTTCAGGAGAGAGAAGCTAATGTTCCGTCCGCCCAAGCGGCTGCTCCAAGGTGCCAAAGAATATGGAAAAAGGCCAGGAGATCGATGATCAGAATGTCACTGGTTTAGTCAAGAACAGCCAATCGGAGACGGATCCCTGCCCCTAAGTACCAGGTGGGGCAGAAAGTTTGGCTCTCCGCCAAGGACCTCCCATTAAGGGTAGAATCCCGGAAATTGGCACCCTGATTTGTTGGACCTTTCCCAATCTTCAAGATCATCAACCCTGTTGCTGTACGACTGAGATTACCCAATTCCATGAGGATTCACCCCACGTTCCACATTTCTCAGGTCAAACCCTTCGTGGAGCCCTGACTTGGGAAATTGGGAAATTACGAGTACCTCTAAACTCAAAACTCCTATTTATTCTAATTTTGCAATATACTTAGTTGGTTCCGTCTTACCTGTGCGTTCGTTCACACTGTCTGTCAAAACGCGTTAATCCACCTTCCCGGTGCCCCTTGGCCGATTCGGTGGTTACCAACACAGAATTCACTGTGCAGGATTTTTGTTCTCCAGACATTCTGGAGGCTGCACAGACTGGAACCCCACACGCACCGCTGGGCCCCGGGGCGTCAGATTTCCAGCGCTCCGGCTCGAAGGACCAAAGAAATGTTAGAGTTTAAAAGGTGATAAATACAGACAACTGTAATTAAAGACATAAGGTGAACCAAGTAAGTTTGACTTGCAAGGTAGAGACAGTCTTCTGCAGAACAGCGACTTCCTTCTCACAAAGGAAGAAGTCCTTGCACCGGCCTTTTATTTACAGCTCACATTCTTACAAGTTAAAAGCGGGAATCGATTCAGCCAATTCTTACAGAGATTTCAACTTAGAAGCGTGGTCATTCCCATATATAGTATAAGCATGTCATGTCCAGAGAGTGATTCACTCCAGACCACATTCCTTAACATTCCACAAACCCTTTGTCCACACTAAAATCAATCACAGGAATCATCTTCACTAGAGTAGAACTTAAAACATAAACCTTGTTTAAACTAAACAATGATAATGTTTTATACATTTTTCCAACAAATTGCATAGATGGAATGCAAGGTAAACTAGGCACACTCACAAAAGGACCACACTGTTCTTCTCATATGTGCTTTTACATTGGCTTGGATTGTTGTGAGTGTTAACAGTATTGCAAGACAAAAAGGCAAAACTGAAATGTTTTCCACATGCTTAATAGGAAATTTGGCTCAAGCAGTTCAAACCAGAATGCATGACAGTTGTAAGAACAAATGTAAAAGGCAGCATGATTGCACCCAAGCAGAGACTCACTGAAAGTGATTAGAAATTTCTGAAGGAAATTGCCTCTTACAGTTGAAAAAATTACTCTTGATAGGAGACAGACCCTCATTAAGTTATTACTGAAAAAGGCAATTCAATAAGCTACTTAATAGGTGATCTACATCTTTATATATGTCGGAGTTCTGGGAGTTTCTTTCTGTTCACCTGTTTTACCTGCTACTAACCCCATCCAACCTCTAGATGGCACCAGACGCACAGTAGGAGCTGAGCCCACAGGTGTTCTTCATCAGCCTCATCAGGAGAGGAGCTTAAGTACCAAACGTTGCTAACACTCTGGCGCCTGAGTGTTAACCTGCAGTAGTAACTCTAGCTGGCCAAGACAAGGCTCCTTGTGATTATTGTCTGAGTACTTACCTTCTCGTGTCCTCCTTCCCAGGTTACCTCCAGTTCCGAGCTTCTTATCCAGTCTGCGATTGGAGACTCACTCCGCAAGAGAACTTCACGGATTATCTTCTCTCACTACCTGTGAAAGAACCTGGCTCACCCTCCACCATGCTTCCCTCCAAGATCATCCACCTGGTGCCACCTCCACCTCAAGTGCAAGTAAAACAGAATTATCTGGACCTTTCACTTACCCGACACAATCCCGGAGTTTTTCATCATCTCACTTCTCCCCCCTGGCGGATCTCCTAATCACCCTCTGTAAGCAAAAATATATCAAGATCAACAACCCAGAATATTACCTGTCATTTACCATTGATCCCTTCTCCATACAGCGGTGAGTTCCTGTTTCTCCAGCAAACAAAGTATTTCTTAATAAACTTGTTAAAACCTTTCTTGTTTTCCTGAGTGTATTTCTGCATATGGGTCAAAGCAGCTAGAAAAACGATGACAATATATATCAACTTTCCCGCTATACATTTGCATCTCTGCTCTAGTGCTATTGTCTTTCATTGGTTCATACCCTTCCAGAATCCTTGATGTCATGTACTTTTACTTGGAAAGTGACTTGATCTCCAGAATCCCTGAGGAGTTATGTAAGTTAATGGCTCTTATTGTGTAAATATAGTGTATTACATCTGGGAAGTCAGAAATTAGATACACTTAGTTTTGTTTTTACTGAAATGATTTGCAAAAAAAAATTACTTGACTTGAAAAAAATAACTGTTTCCTTTCATTATATTACAATAGGTTAGCTCATCATTCTTGCTAAACAAATATATATATAGCCAACATTTTACTCTATAACAGGAATTACCTTATGCTTGAAAGGTTGAGTGTGTGTGTGTGTGTGTGTGTGTGTGGCAAAAGGCTTTATTCTTGTCAATGGATGTCATTATATCCTCTGTGCTGAATCATTAAGTAAAGAAATTGTGTTTTGAACTAGAAATGCATGTCCAAGGGATTATGTTGCATCACTGGTGGTAGCATATGTTAGGCTGAATCGCTACAATTAGATTCTGTTGAGATTTTCTGTCTATTATATTCCATCATGCTATGGGTGTCTGAATTATGTCTCCAAAGGTTATGTCTTATAGATGGCTACCCAGATAATGTCGTATGTCAGGAATAATGAAGCCAGTGTCTCCCTGCCCACCCCCTTGGTCCTTGCTCCTTTGTATCTGGGCTTGGAGTTGCCAAGTACCCAGATGGTAGGAAGACCTACTGTTGCTCCCGTGCATATATGGCCACACACGCACGTGCACACACACACACACACACACTCTTGTTTTACTATATGTAGTGAGGACCATGTGTTGACTCCCATTGACTTCCATTGATTTTCAGTCATTTTCAACCCTTTCTATGCCCTAACCCTGACAATAACCCTAAACCTAACTATTACCAGTGCATGCCTAACCCTAACCTTAACCTAAAGTCAATTCACACCTTAGTCCTAAACCTAACCATTAGCAAAATAGGTCGTGAGGACCAGCAAAATGTCCTCACTTTGGAACAAATGGTCCTCAATTTGATGGTGAAATTGGGAAATTGGTTCTCACTGTGATGCCAAGACAGGAACACACACACACACACAGCATATGATGTTTGAAGTTTGTTATGCCTCTCTCATTCTCCCTTCCATGCATATAAAAATCGCAGGTACTTAATTTGTTGTTTAGTGGTTTTGCAAAAGCAAGGAACATGACAATAACAAAATAGTTCTCATTACAGTTACCACTGCAGAATTGTTTAGGCTGGCTGGTCTGCACTCTGCTATATTGCCACCAAATCATCTTAACCCTCTTCAACAAACACACAGAGCATCCCATCATGAACAGACATGTGGACTCACAGGTCCATTTGTACTCACTAGCACTCAAACATTTATACACTGATATGCCAACCAGTAGACAACTTGAGGGTAAGTGCCTTGCCCAGGGGCACATTGGCATGTGGAAGCTGGAACTGAACCCTCAACTTTCAGATTGCAAGATGACTTCTCTTCCCACTGAGCCACAGTTACCTGCAGAGGTTAAGCCATTAAATCATAGAAAATAACAAGATAGGTGACAGGATACCTAATCTAACTGTAAACACATTTGCTGTTAATCCTGAAAAAGAAGACGGCCCTAGAAAAAGTAATAATAAAAAGAAAATCAGACCTTGGAGAAGAAGCTGAGAGTTGGGGAAAAGGAATTTCAATTTATTTCGTAAAATCAAGCTTACAGTTTATTTTAATTTCCATGTCCAAAGTCCATTATCAATTCAATTCAATTTATATAATAGCAATTCACAACACATGTCGTCTCAAGGCACTTCACAAAGTCAGGTACAAACATTCCAATTAATCCTAACCATTGAACAGAGCAGTTAGATTCAGTTATTTATTCAAATTGGATAAAAAGTTTTTCTATCTAAGGAAACCCAGCAGATTGCATCGAGACTTGTAGCAGTCACTCCTCCTGGATGAGCATGTGGCGACAGTGGACAGTCACTGGTATTAACTTTGAAGCAATCCCTCATACTGAGCATGCATATAGCGACAATGGAGAGGAAAAACTTCCTTTTAACAGGTAGAAACATCCAGCAGAACCAGGCTCAGTGTAAGCGGCCCTCTGCCGCGACCGACTGGGGGTTTGAGAGAACAGAGCAGAGACACAAAAAGAACAAAGAAGCACTGATCCAGGAGTACTTTCTATGGGAAGGAAAAGTAAAATGTTAATGGTTGTAGCTCCTTTAGTTGTTTCATCTAGGAATAAAGAACAGATAAACTCTGAGCCTGTTTTCAAGGTTAGAGTATGAAAGAGAGCACATAGAGTTAGTCAGAGTAAAAGCTCAGCCAGTAGCTATGTCCAGGAGAGGGACAGGGTTAAACACTGAAAGTCAGGGCCAAGTGTATCATCGGTAGAAGGTGAACATTAAGTTGTTGCCAGCAGAAGCTTGGACGATGTCCCCCTCCAGGAAGGTGTCAAAGGTAGACACAGTCAGGCCAGGTGTAGCTTCTAGGAAGAGAAAAGAGAGAGAACATAAAGTTCAAAGCTTAAATAACTGCAAATAATGCACAATTGGAGAGCAGTATGCAAATGTAACGAAGACGGTGCAAGTGGTCATTATGTCCTCCAGCAGCCTAAGGCTATAGCAGCATAACTACAGAGATAGCTCAGGATAACCTAAGCCACTTTAACAATAAAATTTATCAAAAAGGAAAGTTTTAAGTCTAGCCTTAAAAATAGACAACGTGTCTGCCTCACGGACTAAAACTGGGAGCTGGTTCCACAGGAGAGGAGCCTGATAACTAAAGGATCTGCCTCCCATTGTACTTCTAGAGACTCTAGGAACCACCAGTAAACCTGCAGTCTGAGAACGAAGTGCTCTGTTAGGAACATATGGAACAATCAGATCTCCGATGAATGATGGAGCTAGATCATTAAGGGCTTTATATGTGAGGAGGAGAATTTTTAATTCTATTCTGGATTTAACAGGGAGCCAATGAAGGGAAGCTAAAGTAGGAGAAATATGATCTCTCTATTTAATTTTAATCAAAACTTTTGCTGCAGCTTTTTGAATCAGCTGAAGACTTTTAACTGCATTTTGTGGACAACCTGATAGTAAAGAATTACAGTAGTCCAGCCTTGAAGTAACAAATGCATGGACTAGTGATTGACTAAGCAGTTTCTTTTTCAAGGACTCCAGTCCAAAGATGACAACTTCTGTCTTGTCTGAATTTAGAAGCAGAAAATTTCAAGTCATCCAAGTTTTTATGTCTTTAAGACATGCTTGTAGTCTATCTAACTGGTTGGGCCCATCAGGATTTATGGATAATTAAAGCTGAGTATCATCAGCATAACAGTGAAAATTGATCCTATGCTGCCTGATAATTTGACTTTTTGGAAGCATATATATAGTGAACAGAATTGGCCCAAGCACTGAACCATGTGGTACTCTACAATTAACCCTGACGTTTAAAGATGATTTATCATTTACATGAACAAACTGGAATCTGTCAGACAAATAAGATTTAAAACAGCCTAGTGCTGTTTCCCTGATCCCTACAGCATATTCCAGCTTTTCTAAGAGAATATAGTGATCGACTGTATCAAATGCAGCACTGAGAGTTGTAGCTATTAATTGGTCTGGGACTAATCAATAAATCGGACTGATGGTTGCTACCTCCTCACCCAGTATTTCGAGGTATGTGAAAATTTTAATAATTAGTAGGAGTTAACTCATTTATAGTAACATAATCCTCTTACTGCAGGCAGGTTTCTGTGAGGCAAAATAAATCAATCTGATTGTCACAAATCTAGTCACTAACTAGCAAAGTCTTTGAAAAGAGAAATCTTATGTTCAGTAAGCCACATTTAATTGTTTTATTTTTCTTTTTAGTCTGAGTTGTGTTTATTTCTATGATATTTTCATGATTTCCTCCTTTTAGATAATTTTTTAATCTATTCAATTTTGGCTCTGGGCGAGACACTGTCTTAATAGGGTAATGGGTGGGTTGCAGCACAGAAGCTACAGAGAGGACCCTGCTTCCTGGTCTGAACCCTGGGTTGTCAGAGTTTTGGAGAACTAATACATTTGACCAGATTCCTAGAAAGAAGAGCTGCTTCGTCCAAGGCGGTGGGGTGGATGCCGTCTCTCCAGATCAGACCAGGTTTTCACTAAAATGTTCGCCAATTATCAGTGTAGCCCACATCGTTTTCTGGACAGCATGTGGCTAAACATGTCGTCACTGGTCAGATCAGGGAGGGGACCAGAGAAAATTACAGAGTCCGACATTGTTTTGGCAAACTTACACACCGAAGCAAACCTAACTTTGATGACCTCCGATTGGCATAACCGGGTGTCATTACCGCCAGCGTGAATAACAATCTTACTGTATTTACACTTATCCTTAGCCAGCAGTTTCAGGTAGGATTTGATGTCGCTCGTTCTGGCCCCTGGCAAATATTTGACTATGGTTGCCGGTGTCTCTAGTGCCACGTTTTTGACTATGGAGCTGCCAATTGCCAGAGTTGGCTTCTCAGCGGGTGTGTCGCTGAGCAGGGAAAATCTCTTAGAAACGCAGACGGGTTGGTGGTGACCTGTGGGCTGGGATCTATGACAATGTACCGTCACCCAGCCGGCCTGAGGCTCCAGCGGCGCCGGCTCTGCCGAAGGACTTCTATGGGGAGCTACCCTCAGTGGCTCGCGCTGGCAAAGGGGCCTCGGCTATCTGCTGGTTTTTCAACAACGCGGAGCCGGGCCTCCAATTCCATCACCCTTGCCTCCAAAGTTACAACAATGCTACATTTATTACACGTACCATTATCACTAAAGGAGGCAGAGGAGTAACTGAACATCTGACAGAGAGAGCATGAGAGAGGAGGATACTCAGAGAAAGAAACAGCAGAACAGCTAGCCATGGTGGAGCTAAAGCTAACAATAAGCTAGCGACCCCTTACCACTACTTGAAAAATCGTGTAAGACACGGAGAGACCCCAAACATTAAATGCAATAACAGAAAGTATGTGTTTTAACATACTTATGTATTAGAACAAGTCATCGAAATCACAGTAGAGAGAAATCAGATCAAGAGAGAGCCTTCACACACCAAACAATCCACCGAGTGAAACAGTGAAAACAGAAAATGATGAATACGCCTTACCATGCCTCCTCACAGACCACGGGTCTTCTAATCTCCATGCTCTTCATTATTACATTTTAATTAAAACAAAATTTATTTAAGTTAAATCCAGCCTCAATTAAAATGTAATTTGGTAATGAAAAATCCAACCGATGGGACCTATATAATTTGAGTTAAATCTTCAAGGATGCAAGGATCATGATAAAAAAAAAAAAAAACTTCATTAAAACTACACTTAAGCATCATGACAAGCACAAGTCTGACAATCCCACAAACAGAAAAAGATAAAAAAGAGAAAGCCACTGAGTATGAAAATAATAGAAGATATTTACATTACGACAATGGGTCATTAGTACATGAAGGTATATCTGTCATTTTGTTCGAGATAGATCTGACCCACATACAGAAGAACACTCAGAAGCACAATTGAATTAGTGAAATGTGTTTTATTTACAAAGTGATACTGGAACGTGAACGGCAGAATCGCCAACTGTATGGAAAGAGGGGAAGGGGAACTGTTGAAAACAAGAACTATAATCTTGAGGAATAAACGAGAAGTAATTATGTTAATAGTAGAATGGCTTATTAAGTGAGTGAAGTCAGGTCGCCAGGGGTAAAGGGAGTCGGGACCCAGGTGTGTGAAATGGAGAAAATCCAGATGGTTTACTTGAGCTGTAGAGTGAGTTCTGGTGAGTTCAGGAGTTAACTCAATGTTCAGGTACTTGCGTTGGAGGGTGGACAGGGTACGCTTCTGCCTTGGTTCAGGAGACGGAGGATAACAGGAAGCTGCCAGCTTGGTACTTGGAAACGAAATCCAAACGAAATCCACCAAACATAGTAATCTCGATCATCCAGAAACTTCTGGATGATCAGAAGTTTCAGGTTTCTGCCTGCGAAGGAACATAAACAACATCAGTGACAAAGAACGAAGCATTGCTTAGAAGTGGCTGAGATTTTTACCACTGAAGGCAAACACTCTGGCATCGAAGTGCTGGCAGCCTCCTGCTTAAATACTCCTATGCAATCAGCAGATCAGTTGCACCTGTCACCCAGCACACCTGAGAAACTCCAGCACCAACTAAAAACTGACAACAAAAGTGCAGACAAAAACACAAACACTGAACCCACAACCCCGACAAAATCACTTAGCAGTCCACACCTGCAGTAGCATAACTAAAGGGAACGCACATTGTCGTAGTCGTCATTTTCCACTTTATCCGGGACCAGGTCGCGGGGGCAGCAGACTCAACAGAGACACCCAAACGTCCCTCTCCCCAGACACCTCCTCTATTCTATCTCCTCCGGGGGGAGCACAAGGCGTTCCCAGGCCAGCCAAGAGACATAGTCCCTCCAGTGTGTCCTGGGCTGTCCCCTGGGCCTCCTGCCAGTGGGATATGCCTGGAACACCTCCCGAGGAAGGCGTCCAGGAGGCGTCCGGTATAATTGCCCGAGCCACCTCAACTGGCTCCTTTCGATGTGGAGGAGCAGAGGCTTTACTCCAAGCCTCTCTCGGGTGGCCGAGCTCCTCACCCTATCTCTAAGGGAGTGCCCAGCCACCCTACGGAGGAAGCTCATTTCAGTCGCTTGTATCAGGGATCTCGTTCTTTCGGTCTTGACCCAAAGCTCATGGCCATAGGTGAGGATAGGAATGTAGACCGACTGGTAAATCAAGAGCTTCGCTTTTCGGCTCAGCTCTCTCTTCACCACAACGGTCTGGCACAGCGTCCCCATTACTGCGTCAGCCGCACCGATCCGTTTGTCAATCTCCCACTCCATCCTTCCCTCACTCGTGAACAAGACCCCTCCCCTCCAACCTGAAGAGGACAAGCCACCCTTTTCCGGTCGAGAACCATGGCCTCGGACTTGGAGGAGCTGATCTTCATTCCACCCGCTTCACACTTGGCTGCGAACCGCCCCAGTGCATGCTGTAGGTCTTGGCAAGAGGGGGCAAGCAGGACCACGTAATCTGCACAACAGAAGGGTCGAAATCCACTGGTCTCCAAACCAGACCCCCTCCGGCCCTTTGCTGCACCTAGAAATCCTGTCGACAAAGGTCCTGCACCGGGAACAGGTCCGACTTAGTCCCGGCAATGCGGACCAAACTCCTGCTCCGCTTGTACAAAGACCGGATGGCCTCTAATAAAGGGCCCCCGATTCCACACACCTGGAGCTCCCCCCACAGGGCACCAAGAGGTACACAGTTGAATGCCTTCTTTGACTGGTTGGGGAAACTCCCATGAACCCTTGAGTACCCTGCAGAGGGTATAGAGTTGATCCAGTGTTCCACGGCCCGGGACTAAAACCACAATGCTCCTCCTGAAGCCGAGGTTCGACTATCGGGCCGACTCTCCTCTCCAATACCCTGGCGTAGGCATTACCAGGGAGGGTGAGGAGTGTGATCCCACTATAGTTGGATCACACCCTCCGGTCAACCTTCTTATGAAGGGGGACCCCCACCCCAGTCTGCCAGTCCAGAGGCACTGTCCCCGTCCGCCACGCAATGTTGAAGAGGTGTGCCCCCGAAGCCCTGCCACCGCAGAGCTTTTTAACCACCTCGGTGACTTCCACCGTGGTGATGAAAGAGTCTAACCCCGAGTCCCCAGCCTCTGCTTCCACCTGAGAATGCGTGATGGCAAGATGGAGGAGATCCTCGAAGTACTCCTTCCACCGCCCTATAATGTCCCCAGTCGAGGTCGGCAGCTTCCCACCCCCACTGAAAACAGTGTTGGCGAAGCACTGCTTCCCCCTCCTGAGGCACCGTACAGTTTGCCAGAATCGCTTCGAGGCCAACAGGTAGTCCTTCTCCATGGCCTTACCGAACTCCTCCCAGGCCCAAGTTGTTGCCTCTGCCACAGCCCGGGCCACAGCATGCTTGGCCTCATGGTACCCGTCATCCGCCATAGGAGTCCCACAAGCCAATCACAGCTGATTGGACTCTTACTTCACCTTGACAGCGTCCCTTACTGACTGTCCACCACTGGGTTCTGGGATTGCCGCCGTGACAGGCACCGCAGACCTTACGGCTGCAGCTACGGGCAGCAGCATCAGCAATAGATGCGGATAACATGGTCCACTCGGACTCTATGTCTCCAACATCCCACAGAACCTAGCCAAAGCCTAGGCAAAGCTCCACGGAGGTGGGAGTTGAATACATCCCTGGCCGAGGGCTCTGCCAGACGTTCCCAGCAGATCCTCACTATGCACTTGGGCCTGCCAAGTCTGTCCGACTTTCTCCTCTTCCAGCGGATCCAACTCACCACCAGGTGGTGAACAGTGGACAGCTCAGCCCCTCTCTTCACCCGAGTGTCCAAAACATGCGGCCGAAGGTCTGACAACACGACAACAAAGTTGATCATTGACCTCCTGCCTAGGGTGTCCTGGTGCCAAGTGCACTGATGAACATCCTTATGCTTGAACATGGTGTTCATTATGGACGATTTGTGACTAGCAAAGTCCAATAATGAAACACCACTTGGATTCAGATCGGGGAGGCCATTCCTCCCTATCATGCCTCTCCAGGTGTCACTGTCATTTCCCACGTGGGCGTTGAAGTCCCCCAGAAGAATAATGCAGTCCCCAAGAGGGGCACTATCCAGCAACCCCGACGGGGATGCCAAGAAGGCCAGGTACTCCGCACTGTCCCCAACCCGAAGGCGCAGGGATGCGACCCTCTCATCCACTGGGGTAAACCCCAACACGAGACGTCTGAGCTGGGGGGCAACAAACAAACCCACCCCAGCCCGCCACCTCTCCCTGTGGGCCACTGCAGAGTAGAAGAGTGTCCAGCCCCTCTCGGGGAGACAGGTTCCAGAGCCCACGCTGCGCATGGAGGCGAGCCAGCCTACTTCTAGTTGATATCTCTCGACCTCCAGCACAAACACAGGCTCCTTCCCCCCCAGTGAGGTGACATTCCATGTCCCTAGAGTCAGCCTAAGCCTCCGGAAATAGGGCTGCCGAGGTCTCCACCTTTGTCTGCCGCCTCTAGGATCATATGAGCACTCAAACCCCTCCACCACGTTAAGGTGGCGTAGGGGTTTCACATCGTCCTCTGGCATAACCACAAATACATGATTTTTTAAAAGGGAAAACATTTGGGTTTCAAAAGTTATTATTATGTACACCTGCTTAATTGTTGTGAACATAACTAGTGAAAAAGTAAATCACCTGGCAATATCTCAATGCACACAGGCATCTAGATATGGTGAAGACAATTTGCTGATGATCAAACTGGGCAAAGTGCAGGAAGTTATTTTTACAATGTGATGCTTTAGGCTATGTAGTAAACACTGTGATTCTTGAAACAATTAAGTCATGCAAAACTGTGAAGTGAAAGTGTAACAAAAAGAAAGATGTACCAAAGTTACAACACAATGAGCAATTTGAACTTTTTCCATAGCTTCTTTGTACTAAAATCAAAAACACAATCATCAGTTCAAAAGAAGTCACCATTCAAGTGAACAACATGCCCTTGGGCATAAAACTGCAATGTTTTTGGACATGTGGAAAAGAAGCTTTCATTTTCGGCTACTTAAGCTACAGGGGTTGGACAATGAAACTGAAACACCTGTCATTTTAGTGTGGGAGGCTAAATTGGACCAGCCTGGAAGCCAGTCTTCATTGATTGCACATTGCAACAGTAAGAGCAGAGTGTGAAGGTTCAATTAGCAGGGTAAGAGCACAATTTTGCTCAAATATTGAAATGCACACAACATTATGGGTGACATACCATGAGTTCAAAAGAAGGCAAATTGTTGGTGCACATCTTGCTGGCGCATCTGTGACCAAGACAGCAAGTCTTTGTGATGCCACGGTATCCAGGGTAATCTCAGCATACCACCAAGAAGGACGAACCACATCTAACAGGATTAACTGTGGACCCAACAGGAAGCTGTCTGAAAGGGATGTTCGGGTGCTAACCCGGATTGTATCAAAAAAACATAAAACCACAGCCGCCCAAATCACGGCAGAATTAAATGTGCACCTCAACTCTCCTGTTTCCACCAAAACTGTCCGTCGGGAGCTCCACAGGGTCAATATACACAGCCGGGCTGCTATAGCCAAACCTTTGGTCACTCATGCCAATGCCAAACGTCGGTTTCAATGGTGCAAGGAGCGCAAATCTTGGGCTGTGGACAATGTGAAACGTATTGTTCTCTGATGAGTCCACCTTTACTGTTTTCCCCACATCTGGGAGAGTTACAGTGTGGAGAAGCCCCAAAGAAGCGTACCACCCAGACTGTTGCATGCCCAGAGTGAAGCATGGGGGTGGATCAGTGATGGTTTCGGCTGCCATATCATGCCATTCCCTTGGCCCAATATTTGTGCTAGATGGGCGCGTCACTGCCAAGGACTACCGAACCATTCTTGAGGACCATGTGCATCCAATGGTTCAAACATTGTATCCTGAAGGGGGTGCCGTGTATCAGGATGACAATGCACCAATACACACAGCAAGACTGGTGAAAGATTGGTTTGATGAACATGAAAGTGAAATTGAACATCTCCCATGGCCTACACAGTCACCAGATCTAAATATTATTGAGCCACTTTGGGGTGTTTTGGAGGAGCGAGTCAGGAAACGTTTTCCTCCACCAGTGTCATGTAGTGACCTGGCCACTATCCTGCAAGAAAAATGGCTTAAAATCCCTGTGACCACTGTGCAGGACTTGTATATGTCATTCCCAAGACGAATAGATGCTGTATTGGCCGCAAAAGGAAGCCCTACACCATACTAATAAATTATTGTGGTCTAAAACCAGTTGTTTCAGTTTTCATTGTCCAACCCCCTGTACTTAGAGATGGGTAATTCTTTCCAGAGAAAAAACTGAATAGGGAGCTGCTGGAAAAAAAAAGATTTAGAGTGACTGTGAAGGTAAAGCGGAGAATGTGCAGAAATAAACCGGACAGAAAATTAAAAAGTGAAATCGGGTGGATTTATGATAAAGTGGCTCACAGTGTTGTTGCACCGAGAGGCAATGAGTAAACAGCACTGTCTGTGTTAATTTTCCTCGTCCCGTTTGTTTTAAAATGCATAAGCAAATAGTGTTTTCCTTTGATAAAAATAATTTGATAGCGATAGGAAAGGTTAAAGGGATCAGTGGTTTTACAGCTCACCTCTTGTCCCTAAATAAATTGCCTGCATTCACTATCAACATGACTAGATGAATCAAACAAAATTTAAAAGCTGTAATGAGAAAGTTTATAAGACCTTCAGAGTAGACAGTGTCAAAGTGCTATTTCTGGATCACTAAAAGCACTTCAGTTATTCTCTGTGATTTGCCTTTCTGTTTTTTAAAGTCCAGAGGATATTAAAACAAAGGTCAAATGTTGTATTTGAGAATTTGTGTATCTATTCAAGTAGAAAACAAATCTCTGTGGGAAGAAAAAATATATATTATCAAACCCTGCCCATGTCCTTCATGAAAAGATAACACGTTTTCAAGGTTATCTCAGATATTAAATGTAATTAAACCTGTAAAAGAGAAAGTTGAAAGTAATTTGACCTTATGGACGAATATTTTGTTAAGGATAATTTTATCCTCCGGGTTATGTGCAACAGAAATTATTCTTAAGTTCAGTTTTCTGTTGTCATTTTTTAAACCCATTTAGGGTTCCACAGAACAGGACCAAATAACCCAAATAACAGAGAATTATGTATGAAACTATGAAACTGCCACAAAAATGGTTAAGCCCAGAACGTTTCACAGATTATCTAGGAGGGTGTAGATTATTTTAACCATGTCATTTGTTTAACAGAAATGTATATATATATATATATATATATATGTATATATGTATATATACACATCATAATTATATATATATATATATATATGTATATTTATATATATATATATATATATATATATATATATATATATATATATATCATAATTATATATATATATATGTATATATATATATATATATATATATATATATCATAATTATATATATATATATATATATATATATATATATATGTGTATATATATATGTATATATATATATGTGTATATACACATCATAATTATATATATATATATGTATATATATATATATATGTATATGTGTATATTTATGTATATATATACATATACATATGTATATATATATTATGATAAACTGAAAGACACTGAAGATAAACTTTTGTCAATTTGCTGAAAGGTTTTGTCCTCACTGGCAGAATCTAGTTTTCTGTGTACATAGAAAATGGTTATTTTTTTTACACACATCTGTATACACCCACCTTCATTTTGCCTCTTCTAAACCTTTTTTGCTCTAACCATGGTACATCTTAGTATAACTGAATAGTGCAGACCTCGTCTTTAAATTGCTGAAGTAGAGGTATTGTTGGTTGATGTAAAATCAAAATGCTCCTCAAGTGCAGCATAAACTTGCAATAAAAAATATTTTACCCTTTTTAACCCTTTTTTTTCTAACCCTTTTTAATATTAGATTTTTTTACAACAATGCCATGCATGTTGTAAAAACGTATTTGCGAATAAAACACCACTTTCAGACAAATTCACATACATTATGTTGGACCACTTGTTGCTGAATATTGGACTACTTGCACAGACACCAGGGCTCCTGGTGCTTTTGGCCATTTTGTATCCAGGACATGGCGGGTGATATAACACGCCCCAAGTCTGACGTCTGAGGGCGCTATATATGGAGGCCTCCATGTTGAACACGCTGCCTTCTGCTAGAGACCGGACTAGCAACTGAAGCACGCTCCTTTAAGAGAAGAGCTCCTGGCGGAGTTCATTCATTCTCTCTCGTTGGACAAGGAACAATTCATAACTGAGGTTTCTGGACTAGGAAGGCCAGAGATTTCACTTTGCCGATCGAAGACGTGAGCTTAACACGTAACTAAGAACACGGAGTTTCGAGGAGTCGAACCACTACTGTGCTCCATCCCAAGTCGACTTTGATGGTCAGATCATATTTTTCCTTTTCGTCAAGAAGGCCAAAGGACGAGGACTGACCGCTTTCTTGGAGTTTAACTGCGGACGCGCAGCAACGTTTCAAACCCCCCCCCCCCCCTCTTTCCCTCTCACTCGCTGCCCCAGAAGGAAACTTCACCAAGTGAAACCCATCTTTATTTCTTTATTAGAAGGCCTGGGCAGGGTCAGAGTTTCTATTGCGATGAGAACCGCTAGTTAGAATCTAATGGGTTCTGAATGATATGTGCATGTAACCTTGCTTATTGGAACTTTGATGTGTTGTGTTGATGTCTGAAGCCGCTGTGCTCCTAGCTCTGTGCGTTTTTTACCACCTGAGAGTCAACGCAGGTGCGCTGTGAGACTGGACTACTGAAATAACCTCATGGTGAGATTCCCCATTTATTTTCCTTTGTCTCCAATCTCACTGTTCGCTAGCTTGCCACCAAAGGTTTACGGCCGTTTGTGTGCTCAGGAGTTTGGGGGAAGTTTTATGATCGGACATAACTGAGTTACAGTGGAGCTGTGGAGGCGTTGAGCCACAATTACAACACCAGAAACATCTCTGGTCTCGATTCATAAATGAGGATTTTGGTTAAGAAATTGATTTTGTCAAATTATGATTTTTAATTATAATTATTGATCAAGATTAATCAATCAATAATTATAACTCCCAACAATTATATGAAGAATTATATTTGAGAAGTAAATGGTTAGTTAGACCAGATTCCAAATACTATGAGTTGACATAATGAATATACTAATTGGCTAACAATGTTAGTGTTATACAGCAACATTGTGTTGAAGAATATCTCACAAACACAATGAACAAATGTGAACTAGTTGTGAAACATACATTTAATTTTAAAGTAATGAACCATAAACATTTATTTGGATTCGGAAGATGAAATATTTCAGTTTTGAAATGTATGAGCAAGAGTTAACCTGCACCAGTTTGCTTTTGCTATACATAAACTGGCCATATCCTATCACATAAACACATGGTTGTAAAAATAAATAAATAAATAAGGAGTGGTAGTCCTTTAGAACTGTGTCTATATCCATTGCTGTGTGATAAGCCATAGAGTAGGAGTAAGGCTACCTGCCAGCAATGTGGAGTATTATAATAGAAGACACTAGGGATGGCTGTTTAAACATATTTGTCAGGATCTGTGCCTTGTCTGTTTGTTTGGTGCTTTTACTGTGCTTAGCCCCTAGATGGCGTGGAACATGGAGGAGAGGTGACAGGTGTTCTCTATTCCCTTGATTACCTGCTGAGGAGTATATAAGGAGGAGGCTGCCAGCAACTCGCTGCCAGAGTGTTGCCCTAAGTGGATTACCTGAACCTGACTTTGCCTTCTGCATGGACCTCCATCTGGATTACCCACTTCTGGAAAGAAGCGATCCAGCTCCATGAACTAAAACTCAAGCCTCTTGTTACTTCGTTGGATCACGGCAGCCTCCTGATTTTGTTGCTCCATGGATCTCCGTTCATGAACCCTGTCCACCCTCCTCCTTCCACTGCACCTACTTCTGAAACTCCTGGACCAACTAATCATCCTGGCACACCATTATCCACCATCACCAGTCTCACGGTTAAACAACCTCTTGGTCTCTCCACTCCCCCTTCTGGCGGATCGCTCCATCAATCCAGTAAGGCAGAATTATTATTTATTAGTTTTGACCCAGAGTTATCCCTGCTTACCATCCTGTTTATTTTTACAGTTGGTATCCCGGTTCCAGTTCCCTGCTCACTTCACTGCTCTGTAAATAAACACTTTACCGTAAAACTCTGTCTTCTGGATTGCTTTCTGCATGTGGGTCAAATCCGTTAAAGACAATATGACAATATTGTTCCTTTAACCAGATTTGTAATGCCAGCACGTTTTAAAATACTTGATTGGGCGATATTTTATATAACGGTTTGTTCTGGGAATGCATTTATTCTCTGTTCTGGGGTTTGATTAAGACTTAAAATACGTATGGATTTGAAAGTCTAACTTATTGCTGTGATGTTTATTTATGGATTTGTGCTTTAATGAGTAACAGGCAGCGACAACAGATCGCTCTCAGGAAATCTTGGAGGTCAGCAAATCAAAGCAGGCCATTTCATTTGAAGTTCTTAATATATGGAGCTTTATATCTCTTTCAACTTTTTCATAATGTTCCCACACTTAATTTTGTCTTCATAGCCACGCACAGATCTGTCTTAAGGCCAGACTGCTTTTTTGACTCTCTTGTAATTTATTTGAAGAAGTGCATGATTGCACATATAAAAGTAAACTTATGAGAGAAAATACACAAGGAATTCCAAACAGCCATGAAACAAATCTTCTCCACACAATAATTTTTTGTTTTACAGTTCACCATGAAAGAAACACTCTGTATTCTCAATTAACAGGACTCTACAAAAATCAGCAATCGCACAAGTTCATCTTGGGAGAATCCCAGTAAGATATCCACTGTGGCACTGTTTTGGATCTGTAAACTGTTCTTTAGCTGCAGCAGACCTTTTTCATAAGAAGCTGTGATCAGCAGTGGCTATACTGTTTCACACTGCGACATATATTTGTTACACATCTAAGGTTGTAAAGCTGTGGAACAGCTATCTTTTGTCTAGCTTTCTGTGTGTGGCAAGTTTATATATCACAGAAAAATGGCCAAAGAGTACAGTATTTGGTGGGTTTTTGCTTGTCAGACCATTTTGAGGTTCGTTTATTGCTTTTACACAGAATGTTTATCCAACTCTTCTCCTTTTTAATTCTCACTTAAGTTTTAGGTCACTGCAACAAAACTAGAAAAATTACATAAGATTGTAGTTTGATTTCATCAGAAGCTACAATGCTTTGTGTTATTTTGATTATGTGTCAATTAGCTTTCAGTTTAGTCAGTGATTTTGTTTTTTCAGTTTCTTGTGATTCGTTTGTTTTTGTTCATTCTAATCCCCATTACACAATTGCATATATGCCTATTGTTTTAATACCATAGGAATTCATGATGTTTTAGGAAAATAAAGTCCCCGCATCACCTTATACAACATCTAACAGTGTAATATGTACAACTGATAAGGCCATGGTCACAGATTATTTATTGACATTTTAAAAAATTCCAGGGTGTGGCTGATGCAGCTGTCACATGCCATGCAGGCCGCATATGTGGCACTGCAACAGAATTTACTCCAGTTTGAGCTACTACTGCAACTATCCGAATGACCCAATCAAACTATTACAACATCTGCTTTGCTATGGAAATGGTTCACTTACCTCAGGATACTTCAAACAAAAAGTGAAATTCATGGCTTTATTCGCTGTCTTATTAATTTTGCTAATGGTTATCTGATTACTTAGGGAAACTGATACACTCACTGGCCACTTTATTAGGTACACCTGTCCAACTGCTCGTTAACGCAAATTTCTAATCAACCAATCACACTGCAGCAACTCAATACATTTAGGCAAACGCTCATCGATCATATGCACTGAGTTAAGTACGGATGAATTACTGTACCCGGTATTCATTCATAAAAAGGGGAAATTAAGGTATAAGCATTGCTTTACTTTCTCTCTGAGGCCTGCAGAAGAATTCCCTGCAGAGACGCTGTCTCTACGAAGCCGAGTGGATCGGTTTTCCCATTCTGGAAAGAGGACAACAGAGACCGCATCACCGTGGTCATCCCAGCTTCGGAGGTTAGCTGAAGCTAACCTTCGTTCAAAGTAGATGATTCATCAAACTTCGTCGTCGCCCGGACAACTCCTGAGCATGGTTCATACAAGGTTAGGGCTTGGGCAGAGTAATAGAGAAAGATTTATGATCTGAACATTTTTCATTTTATGAAGTTTGGCTTTGTTTGTGTTGAACTCAGCTATTTTAGTGCTAGCAGGCTATCTACAGCACACATGCTCAGTTTTGTGTTCTATGTTTGTGTGTTTTTAAAGTTAAGACAAACTTTACTTGAAGGGTGATTTTAAACAGATTCATCATAATGTGCCATCCGCGCTTATGCATTTTAACCCTTTTATTAACGGTATTTTAAAGGTGTGTGTTTGATTCTGGTGCTAAGCTGTCAGCTTCTTTTGTTAGCTTTAACTGCTAACAGCTAATGAAACACCATTAAGCCCCATTTCTCCAGAAAGATTTGGCTCTTTTCCAAAATATTCCCTTAATAATATTTCTTTAAATATTATTTTAATAAATAAAGGCAGCTAATGAGACACCGTTGAGAATTAGTCATCCAGAAGGTTGGTTTTATTCAGCAGATCATTCTTTAAAACATTATTTTATTAAAATAATATTTTATCTGATCTTGCATTGTGATTGGTTGTCTAAAGGTATGCTGATTATTGCCTAAGTTGGTTCCAAGACTAACTTAACTTCACTTTCAGATTCATCAAGATAATCCTTGGTTCTCAAACATAAACATTGCATGGTAATGTTGCATCGCTCTTTCGGTCATGGTTTTCAATCATCTTTAATCAACTTGTTTATATTGTACATAGCCCATTAGTCTTTGCTATTCTTTAATTCTGCTTAGTAGTTTAGTTGGATTGTTTTTGCATAGTAAAACGTTTGTTGATTGAAATATTTTTGACTTTGAGTTGACTTGTATTTTAAGAAATTGTGTGAATTCAGATTTTTGCTGATCAATAATGTCAGAGCTTGGCTCACCCTTTTGATTTTGTCCTATTACCACTGCCTTACTGGGCTGGTATTCACAGGACAACCCTTAACAGACCAAAATATTATTTGATAAAATGTAAAATTATTAATATTAAATATTAAATAATATTTTCAGATTCATAGTCACAACAATTGCATTGTGGAGCTATGTAACTTGAGGCCTGCAAAGCTAAGACAGCAGTTAGTACAGCTTGCTTTTTAAAATAGAGTCTAAAACCTTTCTTGTGAAAATAATTCTGCATCAGACACAGCGAAACATTTACAGTTTTATGATGAGCTCCCACAATTTGTGCAAAATGCTGTTGTAACACATGATGATGTTACATTCACATATCTCTGGTAATCTCTTTCTGCATGCATCCATTGTTTTCCCTTAAAAACCTTTTAATTGCATATTTTGTATTCAAGGATCTGTGAAAATTCAAACAACCATCATGTCTCCTGACTGCTGTATCTGCCTGCTGTTTCTCACTCCTCTTATTCTACACCAGAACAGACGGGTTGTGTGCCACACTAGGCATAAAATGTAGCATGTAACCTATGCAAATGATTTGAGCGGTAAGTTAAGTCATTAAGGTTAGTTGCTAAATATCAGGTGGACACATTGTACGTCACTGTTGGTCACTCGGTTTATGACATTCCAAGAGGTTAAACATCCCACTTACAAATGCAAAGAGAGACAAGAAAATAACTAAAAACTTCTCATCTATTTTGCCATATAAAACGTTTTCAACAGCACCATTCAAAATTAATGTAGAGTTGATTATGTTGACTCGTGTTAATCATGTTTTCAAATTATTTACCTACTCCATTTCAACTCAACTAAACTCCAACTTTGCTCCAGCTAATTTCCAACTCAACTCAACTAAACTCTAACATCCAATTTAACTTGACTCCAATCAACCTTACAAAAATTGGTGCTAACCCAAGCAACCACAGAATAAAATAAAACAAACTTAAGAGTTAAATCTATTTTGCCCTGAAGTACAGCTGTGAAAAGCACCATTCTTTTTTTTTTTTTTTTGTTTCCTGTACTTTCTGTACACATGTTAATTATTATTACTCAATTCAACTCCAAAGCAGCTCCAACGGAATTCATCTCCAAGCTAAGTGCAACTCAACTCCAACTCAGTTCCAAAACCAGTTCAACTCAATACTGACTGCATCTTAACTCAACTCCAACTCCAGTTCAACTCATTTTAACTCATTTTAACTCCAACTAGTCTCAACTCAGTTCCATCTAAACAAAACACCAATTAAACTTAAATCCAGCTTAGCTCCAGCTCACCTCCAACTCATCTCAGCTCAACCTCCTCTTAACTGAACTCAATCTTAACCTAACTCCAACTCAACTCAACTTGAATTAAGCTCTAGCTTAGCTCCAATTTATTTCATTTCTTCTATGATTTAACTCCAGCTCAGGTTAATTTTGTTATAATTTAATTCCAACTCAACTTCCCTCAAATGTACATAAAACCTTTACTTTGTCTTAATGTACTGTTTTGAACAGCATCATCAAAATGTATTATGTATCACTGAATACATGTAAATCATGTCTGTGACTCAATTCAACTTAAAACTAGCTACAACTCAACTTTGCTCCAATTCCTGCTCAGCTCACCTCCAACCCACTTCAACTCCATCTCAACTTCAACTTTAGTTCAACTCATTTCAACTCAAACCTAACTCTGACTGAACTCAACTCAAACTCCTGCTTATCTCAACTCATCTGTACATTTCAGTTTTACAGAAGTTAAACCAAAGCTTAAACTCTAATGTTGCTCCAACTCATCAGAATTCTGTTAAGCTCTAAATCCACTCTATCACAGCTACTCTCAACTCCAGCTCAACTCCAATTCAGCTTGATGATTATTACAATCAAACTCCAACTCAACTTAATAGTACGTATCATTTTTACTGAGGTAAAAACACAACTCAACTCCAATTTAACCCAAACTAATCTCCATTCAGCTCCACTCAATGGTACATATCATGTTTACAGAGTAAAAAAGTTATGAACAAAGTACAAAAAAAAAAAAACATAAACTAATTTTAAGAACCAATATATCACAATATAAAAATTAATTATTTGGAGGTGGTTGGTTATGGTCACCTGAAAGTTCTATTTCAGGACCATAATGTTGAATAAAAAAAAATAAACATTGTAGTTATAAAGTTCATTTAAGATGATTTGTCTTATTTGTGGGCAACATGTACCTTTTCTTAATCCAGTGTTGATCAAATGTTACTTTTCTTTTTTCTAGTTAGTAATAGTGGTTTTTGTGCAGCTTCAAACAAAACAACTAAGTAAAAAATAGAATTGAAGTGTGTGTCTGATATGTAAGAAAATAAAAAGTGCTGCACATTTAAGCTCCAGCTTTTGGTTTATCAGAGACAACACAGACTGTAACACAGAAATGGAGTCAACGTTTCACAGTTTCTTTATTGGTCTCCGATAGGAGGAACACAGTACATTTATACTGTTTCATACAAATAATTTTTTAGCAAGAGCTCTGGTGAGTCAAATCTTGTTTGAGAATTTTGAGGTCGACATGTTTTTTTGGGCATATAAGTGCTCTGCCTCTCAGGAATATAAATCCTTAAAGTATTAATCAACTAACAAGCTACAAACCAGCAATACCAAATCCAACACCAAAGTCGAAAAACTAGCCTGTCTGGTAAAATGTAAATGAAATAGTCACTCATTTAGATATGCAAATGCTTTTGTAAACGTGGTCTCTGAAACCAACAAACCACAACAATAGACTGTGAATAATGGAAATGTGTTCAAAGCCCTGTCAATATATGTTCATAGATTTAATTTGCTATTCCTGTTCTGATTTATTAATTGCTGCATTTGTTGCGTACAGAGCCTTTGTTATTGTTGTTGTCCTTTGGTTGTTTGTCTGGACCAATTATGGATGATCCTCCAGGGAGTGGACTGGACTCTTCAGATGTCTGCTGTAATGTATTGATTTCTTTCATCTCTGGTTGCTGGCCTGTGTGCACGTGTGTGTGTACAAATGTATTTGTGTGTGCATAAGGCCACGTTTGTCAAAGACAGATGGGAGTGGGTGCTTATGTCTGTGTGGGAAATGAGTCAATCTCATTTACACTAGTCTCCTCACCTGACAAGGGAGGGGAGACACCTTGCTCGTGTGTTTCCTGCTTCTCTATTTCCTTCCTCTCCCTTTGTTTGTTTCCTCACATATGCTCATTGCATTCTGTCATTATATTTTCCTGACACATTTGAGTCATACTGCAGCTTTATATCCCACTGGCTGCTATATTTAGACAGTGAACCCTCTAGCTTTCTCTGTCGATCTTTGGTTGTCTACTTGTTCACTTATAATTTCCATTTTTGCTTGTGTCTACAACCTGTCCATTTTTATTTTACTATCATTTACTCGGAATCTGTTGTAATGTTGTGTTCAATCATTTTTTATCTATACAAGGCTATTTATTTTTCTTTTACTGTCTGTCTGAAAGTGTTAATTATGAATACAACTACAAAAATAGTTGGAAGTGAGAGGAAAGGATCAATGAAAAATTAAGCCATTTGGTTCACCATGAGCTGGAAACTCTTTTACTTTAAATTGGGGGCATTGATTAAAGGTTTTGGGCTTGTAAAGGAATCCGTTATAATTTTTAATCAGTTATTTTACCTTTAGGTTACATGACGGGGTTTCTCCCACACACAGCTTGATGATAAATCCTCATAGCTGCCAGTGGTGCAATGAGCAGACTGTGTATTTATAGTTTTCGTTAAAAGGGAGAAAATCTGCATTAGTCTGCGTCTTTGAATTTGTATTTATTTATTTTTTGCTATGAATCTATGAATTTTAAGGCAATGTTCTTTAAGGGAGTCTTGCATTTTTTAGCCAGAAGAATGTTCATATGATGTTCAAACCACAATAATTTTTTATTTTATAATACATTTCATTAAAATATTTTATGTATTTTATTAAATTTCAATAGGGTATTCTATCACATTAGACACTGAAAAGTTACCTGAGGCAACATTTATCTATGTTTGTAATTGGCAATGCCCTCAGGCCTTTTACAAAATAGATGAAATTATGCAATAAAAAACAAGCACTAAATAGGCATGTATGAATAAACAATAATGCACTTATTTTATAACTTGCCTAAAATTCAGGTTAATAGTTACACAACAATTATTGATTTTGTTGTTTTTTTTTTTTTACATAGCAGTTGCATAAAAGCAACTGTGACTGTAGTCAGTAAAAATCAGTAATTAATAACTTTTAATTGCTTCCATCTTTTGAAAACTTAATAAAATTATAATGAGACACCAGATTGGAGAAGAAATTCAGTCAATATAGATTATTAAATATATTGTTTTTCACACATAGAAGACATTAAATAAAATATTATTAATTACAGACACAATAACTTAAATTTCCTATTTCTATCCATCATTGCCCAATGTCAGTTTTACCCGTTTGGTTAAATCAGTTTTATGCATTCTGAGGTAAGTCTTGAGTGGAAAATGAGGCCCTGCATTATTATGACCCCATCTACTTCCACTTATTGCCCAGTTTAGAGTAGCCATTTTGATCAATAATCAGCCTTTTAACCACACTGCTGTAACCTTGATACTTACAGCTTTAGGGTTTAAGAACTGCAAATGAGACAAAACAGACATTCTGCTTGTCAGACATTTTTAAACTACACTGTTAGTCTTAATCTTGATGTTTTTTATGCAAGAGTGAGCAATAACTGCATGTTTGTATCTACAGCATTGGTTCAAAGTCTGAACACACATGCATCTAACTATGTGCAATGCCTTCATAGAGGATTTGCACATCATTGTTAAGCGAGTGCACAAAAGAATGTTACTCCCAATGTATGTCTGGTAGTCAAAGCCCAAAACATAAAATTTCAATAATGAAAACCCAGTAGGAAATACTGGCCAATAACCAGTGAATTCCTGTTTATAAATGACATGACCTCCTTTTTCCTTTTATGCTCTGATAAGGACCACGAGGCCAAAACGTTTGCACGTTTGTTAACAAGGATGATTTAACTCCTGAAACTGAAAGCAGTCAAGCTTGTCCAGTAGTGCTGCACTATTTATTATGTTTGCAGAATTCAGTGTAGGAATACATCATTTATTCATTTTATATTCAATAACAAATAAAGAAAGAAATACAACAATAACTTTTGTTATTTTTGTCTTTGGCATTTTAGCTTGACTCATAAATGCAGTCCTTGTTTTGTCAAAAATTGTGTTACGCAAATCCACAAATGAAGGTTTGTGTTTGATAAGGTTTTATTGCTTTTAATGCTACAGTTGCAACTACAGTGCATTGGGAAAGTATTCACTTTTTCCACTTTTAGTTGTGTTACAACACAACTAAAAGTGGAAAAAGTCTTACTCCAAATGGTATCAAATTAATTTCTTTCCTCAAAGATTTACACAACATACCCCATTATGACAATGTGAAAGAAGTTTGTTTGAGATTGTGGTAAATTTATTACTAATAGAAAACTCATAAAATCACATTTACATTGGTATTCTCAGCCATTGCCATGAAGCTCAAAATTGAGCTGAGGTGCATACTTTTTCCGCAGCTTAAATGGGATCCATCTGTGGTAGATTCAGTTGACTGGACATGATTAGGAAAGGCACACACCTATCTCTATAATGTCCCACAGTTAACAGTTTAAACACAAAGTCAATGAAATTGTCTGTGGACACAAGGATACAAATAAACTTCTGCTGCTTTAAAGACCCCAATAAGCACAGTGGCCTTCATCATTCATAAATGGAAGAAGTTTGGAACCACTAGGACTCTTCCAAAAGCTGGAAGACCATTTAAACTGAGAATCGGGGGAGAAGAGCCTTAGTCAGGGAGGTGACCAAGAACCCCATGGTCACTCTGTCAGAGCTCCAGTATTCATATGTGGAGAGAGGAGAACCCTCCAGAAAGACAACCATCTCTACACTGATCCATCAATCAGGCCTCTATGATAGAGTGGCCAGATGAAAGCCACTCATTAATGAAAGGTATATGGCAGCCCCTCTGGAGTTTGAAAAAAGGCACCTGAAGGACTATGAGGAACCAAATTATCTGGTCTGATGAGGCAAAGATTGAATTCTTTGGTGTGAACGCAAGGTGTCATGATTGGAGGAAACGAGGCACCATTCATCACCGGGCCAACACTATCCCTACAGTAAAGTATGGTGGTGGCAACGTCATGCTTTCGAGATGATTTTCAGCAGCAGGAACTAGCAGACTTGTCAGGATAGAGGGAACGATGAATGCAGTAATGTACAGTGACATCCTGGATGTCTCTGACTTCAAACTGGGACAACTTATTTCTGTCATAATGTGTGGGTGTTTTTGGGTTCTTCTTCTTCTTATTATTATTATTATTATTATTGAGAGGTTTTGAATCATGCTTTTGTTATTTTCCTGGTCATGATTTAGTTTTGTGTTCTTGTTCATGTTTTGTCAAGTTAGGGTCTGGTTATGTTTTAGTTTCATGGTTTACTAGTTGTGTTTTTGTTTGTATTCAAGAGTCTCTGTTTTGCTCTAGCCACGTTTTGTTCTCTCCTGTCTGTCAATTAACGTTATTCAGTTCACCTGCACCTATCATTCAGTCTCCTCGTTTCACCTGGTTCTTGCTCCATATATACATCTCTGTTCTGTTCATTCCTCGTGGAAACATTTTGGATCTCTCTCTCTCTGTTCATGTCTTGTCCTTTGATCATGCCAAGCCTGTCTTGCCAGCCTGCCCATGTCTGTTTTTGCCTTCACCGTCTGTAGTAAGTTTTGTTAATTAAATCATTTCACTTACCGTTATGCTGCCTGCTCGTCTGCATTCCGGGGTCCTCCGCTACACAAACCCTGAAAATTTCACATTGTCACAATAGAGTATTGTGTGTAGAATTTTATAGAAAGATTAAATTGATACCATTTGGAATAAGGCTGTAACATAACTAACTGTGGAGCACTCACAGCAAAGTGCAGCACTGTGAATACGTTCTGGATGCACTGTGTATGGAGCTGTCTTAAATACAATCTCTGTGCAAACTGCTCATTTAATTCTCTTTAATGCCAAGCTTAAAAAATACAATCAAACACCTTGAGGCACAACTGGCTTCTTCAGCAAAAACAATGAAAAGGAGTTCTGTTTTTAGAGCGCAATTAGGAAGACCTTAATTACATATGACTGCTCATAAAGTTTGTAATTGTATGTGTATATGCATTCCTGCACCTTTTTTCTGCCATGTCCAATTTTCATATTGCATGGTAGCAAACAAACAACATACATAAATGTATTTCAATAAACTATTTAACATGTGTAGACAGTAGTGAAAAGAATCTGAATACTAAGACTAAGAAGACAACTGTAGAAAAGACATAATATTTAATTAGGCCAAACAATCCAAACTCCAAGAAAATATTAACAATTACTACAGGGATGAAATACATAATGTGATAAATAAAACATCTCTAAAAAGGAAAACCCAATGCTGTAAGTATATAATACAGGGAGTTATATCTAAACCCCTGCAGGTCTTGTTATCAGTAAACTAGGACAGGAAGTGTGTAGAGAGGCAGCATGCCAAGTTAGGAGAGTCTATACACAGTATAATCAATCTATTGCATGGTGCATATGCTGAACGCCCTGGTCAGCACCAGCTGGTGAAGCAGGTTATATCCCCACCTTCAACTCGTGTTGCTACAAACATTACAGGGTTGTTTCAACATTAAACAATAATGCATTGTACATAAGTACACAAGGTCAAATAATCTGCAGAATACAGTGGCTTCCACACTTACCACACACATTATTACCCCTGGTAAGAAATAGTAAAAAGTCTTTAAATTCCAACTGTTAGTGCAATGGCATAATTTTACACTAAGCATTTTTTGAAAATACACCATTTATTAGAATACATTTATTCAGTGCTGGAAAAAATTCTCACATTAAGAAATAATTGTTTTAGCAAAATCACTGGTATATTACTTCATAGATCCCCTGATAATCTCCTAAGAAATACAGAAGCCTGTTTTTAATGTATATATATATATATATATATATATATATATATATATATATATATATATATAAACATTATTTATATTTTATTATTTATGTTAATCAGAGTGAGACTGAGTTTAGCCCTCCTCTTTACGGCAAGGTGGTAACGTCTCTGCACCAGCTGACTTGTTTAAGGGCAAGCAGGCTTCACAGGAAGAGGGAGTGATGTTTTGATGACGTACGGTTTGTGCAACCAGCCAGAAGCAAGATTTAAAAGAAAACAAAGAAATCACCCAGAAATCATCACGGATGAAGAGATATAATTTAAATGTTAAACATTTACTTGTTTGTTATTTTCACCACAATGAGTTTGTCCACCCTTTCTGTTTTGAAAAGAATGGTATTCACTATGTGTTAAATGTGACCCGGTTTAATGTATAGTGCTGATGTCGAGGCCACATCGTACCTCCTGCTGTGCCGCACTGCTGGCTTCATTTCTGAAACCTCACAGCTTTGCTGAATATCCCTGTCTCTGCAAGTGATTTATGAGGGAGATGTGTAGAGCTCTGGGCTAATTTCACCCCCAAAGATCATGGTAAACTTGATTGAGAGTGAATTGTATCATTAACCCTTTGAAATACCAAGACATTTTAAATTAAAATCCAGTGGAGGAAAACTGAAGGCTTTCCCCATTGGGTCTTTCTTTGACTATCTAAATCCTTGGACCTACATCTTACACAAATGCTGTGTGGTGAGCTATAAAGATGAGTGTATAAGAGAGAAACTTTGACTGTACAAGTACAATCTAGAGAGATTAAGGAAAGAGCAATGGTCAAATATCCTTCTCTGTATGCTCCAACATTATAAAATGTAAGGGCTCTCTAATTGGCAAAATGGAGTTGCACAAAATATTAAGATTTGGGTAACAAGCAATTTTAGCAACAGTGATCTTTTATTTTTTTCTAAATATCTCACAGTGTAAATATGCTACTGTGATAAAAGCAGATAATTTTTTGCAGGATTGATGATATTTGGAGGGTATTATATGCTGCAGTCCAGGATATGAAATAAAAGTAGGTCCGTTCGTTCGTTCGTCGTCTTCCGCTTATCCAGGACCGGGTCGCGGGGGCAGCAGACTCAGCAGAGACGCCCAGACGTCCCTCTCTCCAGACACCTCCTCCAGCTCCTCCAGGGGGAGCCCAAGGCGTTCCCAGGCCAGCCGAGAGACATAGTCCCTCCAGCGTGTCCTGGGCCGTCCCCTGGGCCTCCTCCCGGTGGGACGTGCCTGGAACACCTCCCGAGGAAGGCGTCCAGGAGGCATCCGGTATAGATGCCCGAGCCACCTCAACTGGCTCCTCTCAATGTGGAGGAGCAGCGGCTCTACTCCGAGCTCCTCCCGGATGGCCGAGCTCCTCACCCTATCTCTAAGGGAGTGCCCGGCCACCCTACGGAGGAAGCTCATTTCAGCCGCTTGTATCCGTGATCTCGTTCTTTCGGTCATGACCCAAAGTTTATGGCCATAGGTGAGGGTAGGAACGTACACCGACCAGTAAATTGAGAGCTTTGCTTTTCGGCTCAGCTCTCTCTTCACTACAATGTACCGGCACAGCGCCCCCATTACTGTGGCAGCTGCACCGATCCGTCTGTCGATCTCCCGCTCCATTCTTCCCTCACTCGTGAAGACCCTGAGATACTTAAACTCCTCCACTTGAGGCAGGAACTCCCCTCCAACCTGAAGAGGACAAAAGTAAAAGTAGGTAATTTCTGATATTTGTTTTTCTCCAGTTTACCTTATCTACATTTACAGTACACTACACAATTAATGACATGATGAACCTTCATAGCTTCAACAGATCATCAGTGTTTAAAATTAGGACCTACATGGTCACCAAATGTTTTTTCTTCAGTTTAGGAAATATATATTTCTGCCTCACTGATAATAATTACCTCTAACTGGCTGATGGCCAAGATATAGAGCAAACACACTAACTGAAAAGAATTAGAGAATATTTACCAAATATGAAAGAGAAAGCAAAGAATTATAACTCAAGATAAACTTTATAAAACAGCCAGACAACAGACTACAAATTCTAGTAACAAAACAACAAATAAAACCACAAACACAACAAAGCCCATAGATCATAATACTAAGCAATGTTTTAATTTTTTTCCTCACCTGTTTTTGGACAATGTCTGTATTATGAGTTAATATTTCAAATAGAGTAGTGGGCAATTCTGTAAGTGATGATAAGAAAAAAGGTCACACATCACACAACATGTTTTTGGGACTCTTGTAAGTACTATTGTGTCAAGTTTCCTGCCTTGTCTAATGCTCAATCTAACAGAAAGCTGAATTTTTCCTGGGTAGTATAGGATGGGGAAAAATATAGGAGGAAAAATAAGAGAGCTGGAAAGAAGCCACCACATGAAAAGAACAGGCAGATATATCAAGCTATTATAGATTTTGGCACTCAGATATCCTCAGAGAGTCGCCTGAATGCTCTGTTCAACAGGGCCAGATTCTTTTTTTGATTAAAATCGTCTCTTGTGCCATCGTGTAGTATCCTACATCAGCAAGGGGACACATAGTGGTGGCAAAACACCCTTCCCAAAAAAGTTACATCAAAGTAAATTTCCACCAGCAGCACGTATATGATCCAATGCTCAATTATCAGAATTAATCAGAATCAGCTTTATTGACAAGTTTGTGCATGCAAACAAGGAATTTGACTTCGTTACACTTGGTCTAATTGATATTTTTTCCAATATAAACAAATGGAAATAAAAATATCAATGAAAACCAAAACAGGTACTTTCACCTGTTCACCACCCTGGTTTACAAATGCACTAGGGAAAATTAAGGCAGCTTGAGCACAGTTTCAAAGCCTCTAGTTTCACTGCCCATAAACAAATCTACAGAGAACACCAAAAGACTCGTGCAAAGTCCCTCAAAGAAGCACAATCATGAGGAACATAAAGAACTGCCCAAGGAGTTCAGACAGCGTTTATCCACTGTACACTATCTATTCAAACCACAATCTCTGTCATCCACAATCTCCACTGAAGAGCAATATAATAATTCCATGGCCTTATTTACACCGAAAATTACATCTATTTGTTCTGCTCTTTTTAGTTCATCTGCCCATAGGGATCTTTTAGAATATACCCTGAAACTGATCCTGCTAAGAGTCACAAATGACACTGGCTCTCCCTCTCTTCTCATTTTCCTCAACCTGTCTGCTGCATTATATACAGCTGACCACAACATCTTTCTTCATTGGCATCAGACTCACAAACACTGTCTTCAGTTGGTTCAAGTTGTGCCTCACAAATGGAACAGAATACAAATCCCTTGAACACACCAAATCACTTTAACATACAGTCAGTTGTGGGGTTCCTCAGGGGTCAGTTCTCGTCCTCTACTTCCTCACCCTCAGCCAAGTTATCATTTGTCATGGAATCATCTTCTACTGCTATGCTGATGACACACAGTTGTACATAAAAACAACTGCTGTGACTCCTCATTAATCTGCTTGATTAATCTGATTAATTAAAGTTTGAAGAAACCAGATTTATTGCCAATTTAACTATTTATTAATTTAACAAACAGGCACCTCAGTAGTGCTTGGAAGAGCCATACACAACCACAGCAGCCTGGAACCTCCCTCTCTAGCTGGTCACACACTGCTATGGGATTCCTCAAACAGCGTTTTTCCCAAGCCAATATGGTTGTTTTGGTCACTCTGAGACAAGCATCACACCGAAGCTAATTCCACATGTGTTCAATAGGGTTGAGGTCAGGACTGCAGAGAGGTCATTCTTTCCTCTCTGCTCCCAAATTCTAGAGGTAGACCCTGCTAAACCCCACTTTGTATGGGTGAGCAATTGTCATCTTGAAGGATATAGTTCAGTTTCTAAAAGTGGAGATGTGGGATGGCCACTGGTTGCAGAATCTAATCTTGATATCTTTCTGCATTAATATTGCTATAATAAAAAAAAAACTGGCCTTACAAGTTGATCAAGTACAAACCCCACACATATAACTCTGCTAGTCAACAATTTTCCTTACAAATGTGATATATTCAGTTAAGTGGAACTAAACAAGCTTTAATACAGGATAGAATATATTTCCAGGAAGCACTGTTACTGTGAAAAAAAAACACAAAAAAACAGTTTCCTTACTTTTGGTGCTAACGTCAGCATCTTATGTATTCCAAATAGATTAACGGGTGTTCAAATTATTTATTTTACAACACTGAACAACAAGTTTCCAAATAGTGGTAAACTATGTGCAGAAAAGCATGACAAATAGGTTTTCATTGCTTATGACAAAAACAAAAACACTGCAAACAAACATCTAGACAATGTCATTCAAAGGAAAACTAGCTCAAGATCAAACTGATGTAATTCCCGTGCAATCCCCTGCTTAGCATTAGCTAACTAGGTAACTGAGTGTTACATTTGTCATTTCATTTACCCACTTTGGGACATCTTTTAAATTCCTGCACATTGTCTTCTTGCTGTTTCCTCCTCTGTTTTCTATCCTGTATTTCTTCCGCTTAATGTTACATTTAATTTTTATTTGTGATTCTGCTGCTCACTGTATCCTTCCTCCATCTAATGATTGCTTGGGCTGAGAGCTCTGCTGTGGGACAGCTTCATTACAAAGTAACTAGGGAAATTGAGGGAAGTTGAAAGAGATAACAGAGCGGGAACAGCAAGATGAGTGAGATAAACAGCAGTGTTGTTATGAACCTCTTATCCTTTTATGCCTTCATCTTTGTACTTGTCTTTCAATAACATAGATATAGTAAGGCGTAAATGTAAGAGACACCTTCTCCAGGGTACTGCAACAATGAAAGTCTTTGACCAACATAATGGAAATAGCAGATATGTTGAGATAATAATAGTATACTAATGTGTCCTGTGTCCTATTTTAAATCATTGTTGGTTCGCTGTCTGACTAGTGGCACATCTGGCTAAGAAAGGAAGATAATGCTATAAAGGTTTACAGAACTTCTGGTTCCTACACACCAAACTGATGTCAAAAAAGTCAGAGATGGTAGGGCCCCCTGCTATGCCAAGTCACTTTGCTAGTGTCTAGTACAAAATAAGGGCTGCACGGTGGTGCAGTTGGTAGCACTGTTGCCTTGCAGCAAGAAGGTCCTGGGTTCAATTCCCAGCCTGGGGTCTTTCTGCATGGAGTTTGCATGTTCTCCCCGTGCATGTGTGGGTTCTCACTGGGTACTCCAGCTTCCTCCCACAGTCCAAAGACATGCCTGTTAGGTTAATTGGTAACTCTAAATTGCCCTTAGCTATATGAGTGTGTGGTTGTTTGTGTGTTGCCCTGCGATGGACTGGCAACCTGTCCAGGGTGTACCCTGCCTCTTGCCCATAGACTGCTGGAAATAGGCACCAGCTCCCATGTGACCCACTATGGAATAAGCGGTAGAAAATGACTGACTATGTATTTTAAAGATAACCAAACTAGTTACAATTTGGCCTAAGGACAATAAAGTCAATATTTTGGATCGGCCAACAAAAAGTCCTGAACTCAGTCCCAGTTTAAGTTTATGGACTGATCTGAAAGGGTGTGTGCAAGCAAGGCCTCCCACAAACTTGACTCAATTAGTCAGGAGGAATGAGCCAGAACTCCAGCAAAATATAATGAGTACCTTGTGGAAGAATAATCAGAATATTTGACCCAAGTCATTCAGTTTCAAAGGCATTTCTACCAAACAATGCTGAAGAAATATAACCTCTGAATTAGAAACAAAGTTATAAAATAATCTCTGTTGGTCTAAATGTAATGAAGCAAAGTGTTTTTTGTGGAACATCAAGTCTTTGTATGTTCCCACTTTTTATGTAGTGGTTTCATTGGGATGAATGGTGTAGAACTCACATTGTTCTACTGGGTCAGCACGGTGTGTTGCTTTTGCTGTGATGTGACAGTCTCAGACTTTTTTCTCCCATATTTATGGATTCTCATTAACGTCAATCTCAGGATAAAAGTATAAGACTCTATTAGTGCACCCAGTCAAAAACATAAACAGATAAAATAACCTTTTTAATCAGAAAGTAGATCAGGCTGTTGTCAAATCCAGCATTCACCCAGTGGAGGTGAAATTATCTTTATCACTGCAGACAGAGTGTTTGCATAGTGTAGCATTAGAATAAGTAATATTATAATAGGGTCATTGTTGCTGAATTTAAGATGCACAGGGAGAACATGCAACCTCCATGGAGAAAAATACCCGGCTGGGAGTCAAACCCAGGACCTTCTTGCTGCGAGGCAACAGTGCTACCAACTATGCCACCGTGCAGCCTTGTTTCTCAGCAATGACCCAATATTAACATCACTTGATCTGATGCACTTGTATGTCAGGCCATGGGGTGCATGTTCTTAATAAGGCAGAGAAGGCAATGCAATGACCACACAGTGTATAAAAACGAGTTACGAAATATTTACAAAAATAAAAGTCCTGCAACTAAAGGTTCTTTAGAAACTCAAAAAGCCGTGCAGAGTGAAGAAAAAACCTCCAGGTTTCTTGAGCAACTCCTCTTTGGCTACACTCCTTCAGCAGGTGTCTCCTAAAAGAAGAGGAGAGCACCACTACTCATGGATTGGCAAGGGGAAAATGAGCTGGCAGGCTCCGGGCACTTAACTCCAGCGGCAGAGTGCTAGACTCTGCCCTTCCCCAAGAATAGGCCTTCCCCCAGCAAAGACTGGTTCCACATCTTGTTCACTGTTGCTGTTCTCCTGTAGTACTGCTGCTTTTATTGATGTTGTTGTAACTGCTCATGCCTTATTGGTCTCCCGATAACCTCTTCCCAGGAGAAGACGAGGTATCCTTCTTTTGCCCCTCATTTTCTCTCTTAAATGTCTTTCTTTGCCAGAACTCATTGGTTTTTGCCAGTCTACTGACTTCCTGTTGGTTACTCAAGTCATGAGGTGTACATTCATGGATAATCAACAGGGTGAAGTAAAAAGACTGAGAAAGACCTGCATTTCAAATAAAAAAAAAACATAAAAATAAAACTTGATAACTATACAGTTTCACCTTGTGACTATGTAAACTCCTGCAATGGCATGCTGTACCACGAGTCTGCACCTTACCGAAGTTCTGAGTGATTTGTCAAATATCTTTGGGCCACTCATAGACTGTACACAGGGCGTTGAACGTTTGGTAAACAACTCACCAAGTATGAAAAGAACAATATAGTGGAATCAGGGCAAACGTAACTGACACAATAGCACGCTATGAATTCTACACACTTGATACCTAAACATATGCACTGTGCAAAAGGGGGACACATTAAAAGCAACATGCATTATTCTTGTGCTTTATTTCTTCACATTTAGATCCACATAGCACAAGTTCGTAGCAACAGTAATATATGTTTATAGACAAGAAACCGTATGACAGAGGCTTTCATGTGCCACAGGGTTTATTTAATATGCTAACTGACCAATCAGAGATTTTTTTTTTTCTACTGACTGACCTGACGACTATTCAACAAGTAAAATGAGCTGAAAAAACGTTGACAGGGTCCGACAGAACCAAATGGTGCATTATGCATCAAAAAGACAAGAGTGACAGATGTGTACCATCCTTCCAGATGTCCCTGACAGTCAATTGGCCCTAACATCAGAGGGGACAGGGAGGCTGTGAACCAATCACAGCTGCGTTCGAGGCATAAGTTTCTCAATCCAAGCAAAACTAATTTCCTAAAATGTGGTTTAAGTGGCTAAATTAAGCTGCCATGTAACCAAAATATGAAACAACAAATATAACAAAAATGAAATAACATGCACTGTTTTGACTCATAGTAAGTTTCATGTGTAAGAATTTTTAGTTATCCTACTTTTACCATTGTGGGAATAAATAAAACAACCCCAATGAAACAACTTGATATTATAGACTCAATTCTTTAAGGCTTGGGGTTGATTTTTTTTATATGTATTTCTTTTATTTTTTATATATTACTATAAAGTAGGTTGTGGTACCATGTTCTGCTCACTGCTTTCATCCTTCTCATACTTGAACCAACCAAATCCCCTCTCTCTCAAGTCAACTTGTTATTAATGAAATATAATAGGGAAGAGGAGGACATATGTAAAGCTAGGCCCATTAGGCTGTGCTGTTTTCATCTCAATATGATTTAAGTTTCACTAATTGAATCCCAACAGGCAGAAACTACTCTGTGAAGTCAGCATGTGGTTTGTGTTAGTGCATGTGTGGAGTGAGGATTTGCTGTTTGGGGACAACCATATCAGTGTTTGTCTTGTAGGTCAGTGTTATATCCTTCCTGTGCTGAAAATATTTTTTTCTCACTGAAAATAAAATAAAAGTTTTGTAAAGAAGAGACTAGAAAGCTGCCAACTCACTCACTTAGCCGAATTCTTATCTTTTGGGGTTTATAGCTTTGCAACAAAAAGTATAATTGGTCAAATGGTGATGTAAAGGAAATATGTTGATAATTTTAGAGAACACAAATGTTTTCTAGAAAAAAGTTTTTTGATCTAGGAGGCAACTGAGAGGTTTGACCACAAAGACAAGAATAATGTTTGGAGAAGGCAAGATGATGCACTGAAACCTCAGAAGACTGTGAAAGTTTGACCAGCACTGTGCTGGTAGCATCATACTGAGGGTCTGTTTCATTGCCTCTGGTGCAGGGAACAGTGCACAGAATAATGAAGATGGAGAACTTACTCAGACTTCTTCAACTTCATCTCAAATCAACAGCTAGATGGATGAAGGGTTGTGCCGGACAACATGCCCAAACACACATCAAAACTAGTTTGGGAATGGATAAAGCAGTGAAAACTTAAACTTCTGGAATGGCCCCGACCTCAACCCCATGTAAAATGTATGGACTGTTCTTGTAAGCCAGCAAGCCGAGCAATTTTAATGCGCTCTACAATTTCCGATAAGAAGGCCGGTCAAATAAATAATAAATAAATAATTTTGACCCTGTAGATTACTGAAAATCCTAAATGAACTCAAACTTAGCACAATTTAATAAAAATACATAAAGTTGTGTTTTGTCAGGCCACCATGAAAAAGTAACGTTTCAAATAAATGAATAAAATTCCTAAGATGACAATACTGATGATTGTATGTAAATGTTTGACCAGTTCAATAATTTAAGAAGTTAGATTTTTCCTATAGGGGGCTAGAGTCTATTCTAGCAGCCAACAGAAAAACATTTTATGCAAGCATTTTATTCAAAAGGTAATAACAGTGGCCTACTTTTTACCTAACTCACATTGGTTTTCAAACATTGGAAGGAGTCTGGAGTACCAGGAGAAAATCTATAAATGCATGGGGACATGCAAACCCCACACAGAAAAAAACCCAGCTGAAATTTAAACATGCAAGTTTCTTGCCGTTTCTTCCTCATAATTCCTCAATAATAGACTTAATATTTACTAAAAAAATTGTTTTTCAAGTTTCTTATTTATGAGGGTGTTGTTTTAATTGCTATGAATAATATTCATTGTTATGTCAATTACAATAACTGTGATAGTGATGATAATATTAATCAATAATGATGATAACTTTGTTTTGTATTTTGTTAAATATGATCCAAGTTATAGGGACAAAAAATATCACTTTCTCTTCAAGTTGATCTTCTCATGTCACCATAGCACATCAATCCATTTTCAACTTCCATTTCCCAGCCTACTGATGTGACACAGCCTAAAAGCAAATGACACAAAACATGTCGTGGCGAATCAACCTCCAAAAAGTGCACATTGCTTTAAGAGTTGTGTTGGATGTGTGCTGACACATATCTTTTCTTGTGTATGTTAAGTATATTTGTAGCCCTCTTTATTGGTTAGCTATTTGTTTTGACATGCCTGTTGTAGTTCCCAGACATGCAAATAAAAAATGGATGGAAAAAATAGTGCTGCATAGTGGCCTTGAAAAGCAGAAATGAATGGATCTAAACCAAGAGTTACAATTTTTTAAAACATAAAATATTACATGAATATGAACATGTTTGTATGTGACTTTTGTCCTTGTCTCACAAATTATGTTCTCTTAGTCCTAAATGAATTATACTAATTGTACTTATTTACTTCAGTCAGAAAATCCAATTTTGTCATAATTTTTCCATTCAGAAACCTTTTGTGAAACACATTCCACACAACATAAAGAATTTCTAGGTTTTTTTTGTTTTGTTTTTTTCTTTTTTCAACCTTTAAACATCTTCTGCTGTTAATCTTGTCAATTACGCTGATCTCCCTTAGCATTATTAAGGGGAGGACTACAAGGAATAATGTAACAAAATAGGTGGTACTTGTTTGCAAGTGTATATAGACCCCTGGGATATTGTAACAAAAAATAAATATCTATAAAGTCTGTCAGATCTTATCATATTGCTCCAGAAATTCTTACATTTTCTTTTAGGGTTTTTTTCTCTTACTTTTCTGAAAGGCCTAATCTTATTTATAACAATAATGTTAATGAAAACGATGGGGTTACCCCTTGTTTCTTTTGTGACTTCTAAACAGTAAATGTTATTTTCACCAAATTGTGTGCCACTTGTGTCATTAAGGGAAGTTTAGACTTTGGTCTGGTAAATATTTCTACCATTCTTTTTTCTCACTTTTTAATTCAAAAGAACAAACCACAGGTAAGATTACCTGAAAACATTCAGCTGCAGAAAAATAGAACAGTAGTAATTTGACATTGTCACCAAATGTAATGTTCTTCATGTCAGAGAATTAGTATTGTTTGGAAATTAACTATGGATGGAGAGATGATGAAAATGTTGCACTCAGCATTAGTTCACAAACTACAGAGTACATTTCAGTAGATATGCTTTGACAGTTATTTAGTTCTTGCGGAGCATTGTCTAAAGGTCTCAGTCAACCCATCATTTCTTCATATTCTGCCATAACGGAGCATGATATTCTATTGTTTCTACTTTCCAAGACACCTAATTCAAGGGATAAAACACACCATGCATAAAACGTTTTGGCTAGTAGCACTGTAGGAATCAGCTTGGGGCAGAAACGCTATTTTATATCTGTCAGACTTTGTTATCTTGTGCATTTTTCATTGATGCTGCTAAAGAACTGAGAACAAATTGTGTTTTGCAATACCCTGCCAGAGATAAAATTTAGCATTCCCCTAAATATGACCTTAAACACACACTGGACTGAAAACAACAAGACAAGGACAAACAGCTAGTGGCCATTAAAAATGCTGAAAGACTGAAAAAGCTTAGAGAAATATGTTAAACAACCATTTTAAAAGGTTAACTCTGGGGCCTTTAAAGTAAAATATTAATTAATAAGGCATAGAAGGTGTTCTAAAACATTCATACGTAAAAACAAAAGTCTTGAATTCAGTTAGACAGAAGTCTCTTTTGAACTGCATCTTAGAATAACAAATTATCTGTTTTATAATGACATCACTTGCATTTTCAGAGAGAAAATTGTAGCTGTTTGAAATATTCTGGGGGGCCAAGTAGATTACAAGTCCAAAGTAGTTCAATTGAGCTATTTTACAGTTGACAAAGACCATTCATATCCAGTGTGGCACAAATCAGATCATGCACTGTGATTTAGAGCCGACAGTATGCAGATGGTGAGATATTGAAATTCACCCCTCCGTCACTCCCACAGGTTTGGCCAACAGCAACTGTTCAGAGTAAGATTCAACTTCACCTTGTTGTTTGTCATCAAACACAGCTTGAAACATGTATGAGTCAGAGTGTAAAAGGAGGACATCCACCAGTGTAGCATGCCACTTCCTGTTCTAAGTAGGTGGGGTTAAAGTGATGTCAGCAAATGTTTCTGTGAATGTGTTGAGTACTGATCTCTAACGAAGTTCAGAAAGTTTGGTACCGCTCCAATCTTGTGTGTGGAAGTTACACTTTTCCTTTTGTGGCAATAGGTCAGATTTTAAGGCTAGGCCACACCCACATGCTTTGATGCACCAAAAAAGTATTTTGATAACTTTTAATCTACAATGCCTTAAGACTGTAGATGGTGTTCACTCAAATGCAACATGCGTAAAAGAAATGAAATGGCATCTTTGCCCTAATATAGCTGACATCCTATAGGGTTTAGACCTCGGTGAAAGAACAACTTAGGCCTGATTGTTTTAATGCTTCTGGAGGGCGCTTTGGAGGAATTAGGCAAAGCCCAGCCAGTTTTTTACTGAATATGTTTGGGGCTAAACTAATATTTCCCATGTTCTTTGTGATGCAGATCTGAATATAATGGAGGGAATTAGAGCCAAATGTATGGCCACACCAAGAAAGACCAAGACTTCCAACACAATTTTAAGAGGATAAGGTAAAAAAGGGTCAGAGAGGGACTTTTCAAAGACTTCTTATTCTCAGGGGGTGGGGTTTAGATTATGTCAGTGTATGATCACATACTGTTGTTGGGACCCAAAATGGATCAATCACAGTGATTTTGGTATAATTTGGCCCTTCTATATGCAAGTTGCAGCCTTTCAAACTTTTTGGTGAAAAGGCAAGGTTTGAGGCCTGGACACACCACCTAGACATGCTCAAAAACTCATCATTTTGATTACTTTGAATCGCCCATACATTAAGGTGATACTGATCAGATTTGAAGCCGATACCTTAAAATCCCTATAAGAAGTTTGTCAAAGCTTGACGTGTAAAATGTCAAAAATGCTCAACGATGACCCTTTGGTTGACTTCCGGTGTGTTTTTAGGACATACCTCCAAGACTGTTTTTTGCTTGCTTTGAAGTGTACCAAATTTTAAATGTCTACCAGTTGGACTGGCTGAGTTGAGGATGCACTGTAGAGCTGTTTGGCCCCACACCCCTTTCTAATTTAATTGAAATACAAAAATTTTACTAGGACAATTTTGTACAAAGTTTGGTGAGCTTTCATATAGGTTTATGCCTAAAAGAAAGCCAATTAATTTTAGGTGAGAATAAGAAACATTCCAATAGGCCTTCACAGTGCTTTCGCTGCTCGGGCATAATAAAAAATCTTTGACAACTGTTGCCGACAATTTCAACTTCTTTGTCATCTCTATTTTTATTCACCGTTTTTTATATATTTTTCAATTTTAGATATAGCCTACATCTATAAACATCCAAACCATGCAAGAAGTAAAAAGTGAGAGAGACCAGATTAGTTCCTCAGTCTTGGGACATGTTTGAAGCACTTTTCTCACATCAGAAGTGGATAAGTGCTGACTGAAAAACAAGATTATGCTTTGCACTGTATTCCTGTTTACATGCTACACTATCCCACACTGAACCATAGGAGATATTTCTAGGAACACTGCATATTGGTATCTTTATTTCTCTCCTTTTATGAAATCTAAAAATGTTATTTGCTTTTATTAATGTGATAAATCACAGTTTATTTGTGTTGCCTCAAAACTCTAATTCCAAAATTATGGTTTAAGGGGATTTAAATGCTCTACTCCTTCTGTGTTATGTAGATACTGCTGAAAGGTACTGCCACTTGAAAATAGAAAGGGTCATTAAGGTACTTTCATCGTCTCCACAACCATTATTTGACCAACAGAGATGACTGGGCTAATTCACTTAAGATAGTTTGCTGAAGCAGGTTTCTTGCGTCATTTCATTTATCCCTAGTCTTCTGGGTTTCTCTTTTCTGTCTCTCCTTTTTTTTCTTTTGGCACAGCTCTCTGGAGTAACAATTAGGCTAGTGATCCATTGAACAATACAGACACCATCTGCCCCCACCACTTCCTTCATCTTCATTAGAGGAAATTTACGTTTTACATGCTTTTAAAACAGCTCCAGGAAAGTCTTACCGAGTTGCCATGAAGATAAAAGATACACTTGCTGCGTCTATAGCAACTACATGTCATATCTTGACAGTGTGTTGCACTATACCATGCAACATTTCTGTCTAAGTTAAAAACACCTTGCTATGTAGCCAGGTACATTTTTCTACCTTTCCTGCTTTAATCAGCTTGTTTCTGGACTAATTCTGCCCCCTACTGGGGCTCACCATAATTTTTTAATGTTATTCTATTTTTTCACTTTACGGCACAATAAGCATCTGTTGAGTACAGTTTTAAATATGCAACCTTGTCTTTAACAAGCTCTCATGTCCTCATTCAATAGGATGTATATGCAGAAAGTACTGTTCCTCTTCACATTGTCCTTTCCTGTGTCATTTTCAGTGCGGACATAGCAGCAGTAGCCATCTGTTGTGTCTTCACGTATAATGCTATTTCACAGTCCCCCCTTTTATTGCCTGAAACCATCCCAGCCTCCTTATTCTGTCTTTATGAGGCACAGCAAGGACAACTAGGTAGTAAAGCATGCTTGTGAATATGTGTGTGTGCAGGTCTCAGTGAGTAAGCAAGGCAGAGAGAAAAAGCGAGAGAAGCATCCATACCTTGCTACCTCAGCTCCTCCTGTTAAATCACCAGGCTGAACACTCATAAACACTCAAGTGTTCTACAGAGATTGGCAGAGACATGTCGCCATTCCTTTGTTCCAGCTATTTGACACAATTTTCAAACATTTGCCCTTTAAACAAACTTTACAGGATTGTATGCAATGCCTTTAAACTGTTTTAAAATATTTGATGCCTTTCAGATTGCACCCTTTTGTTATTATTGTGTTAAATTCATTAACCTGAATGCACAGTGCATGGTAAAAATCTTTTAAAGTTCACTTTCAAGTGTCAAAGTTTTGATGTGTCTTCAGTTATTTGCAGTATTTGATCCGGGTCTTCAGATAAACCTGAGTTATTCAGGCACATCTCAATGAATTGCAAAATCAACGAAAAGTAATTTTTATTTCAGAAATTCAATATAAAGAGTTAAACTTGCATCTTCTTCTTCTTTCAGCTTCTCAGGGGTTGCCACAATGAGTCATCTGTCTCCATCTAACCCCTATCTAATTTTTTGCATTATCCTCTCTTACACCCACTACCTTCATGTCCACTTTCCCTCCATCCATAAATCTCCTCTTTGGACTTCTTCTAGACCATCTGCCTGGCAGTTCCAGCCTCAGTATCCTTCTACCAGCATCCTTCTACTAATCATATCAGTCGGGCCTCTTTGTGTCAGGCCACAGAGCTGAGTGCAGGTTTGTTGTGCTGTGAGTGTTGTGTCTCTTTTCCTCCACCAGGGTGTGACAGGCAGGTGCAACCGCACAGCTGTTCCGCATCAGGAGCAATCACCTGAGGAGCTTCAATAGCTACTGAAACCTTGGAGGAGGCGTTGGATTGTTTACTCTGCTGAGTGGTAATCAGACCAACAAAACCTGCCCTGTGGTTGCCTTTGTGCTAACCTGCCTTTGGTAACCCCAACTCTGTTCCTCCCTGAAGGTTGCTGTCAACAAGACCCTGCTCTGGATAACTCCTCTGTGGTTCTGGTTTTTAACCTGCTGGCTGTCAGCAAACGTGCTTCCTGGAGAACCCGCTGTGGTTCAGCCTCCATCCCAAATGTGAATTCAGTAAATTTACCTCAGTCCAAGGACTGCTCTGGATCCATAAGATCAGACTGCAAGATCACTCCTCCCTTCACCTGCCCTGCCTGTCCACCCTCCAACGCCATTTACCATCTGGAGGAACTTGCTCGCACAGCATGCCTGCCTGTCAGTCTCAGTCTCCATGGCTGGCTTACTTCTCCTCAGAGCCAACACACTCGTCTACGCCTGGAACTCTTACCTTTTAACATTAAGAACCACCTGCCTGATAGTAACCGCACTCTCTTTCCTAGTGAGCTGAAGCCTGCTGGCTACAGAATCCTAACACTGCCCAAAAACACGGATTTCAATAAACTTGTTTAAACCTTTCTTGTCTCTCTGGTGTGCTGCTCTATAGTCTCCTGGTTCAGAACCCATCATGACACTCTGTCTTTATCTCAAACACATCTAACATGAGCTGCCCTTCTGATGTTCCCATTCCTAAACCTCTCAAGCCTTGTAATTCCCAAAGAGGTCACAAAATGCAGTTAAACCTGCATATTAGATTTATTACAAAGGGAAATATGTTAACTTTTGTGGCCAAATGGCGAATGAAAATGCAAAGATGTTTCCAGAAAAATAAACTATCACAATTTGTTTTTTAAGTACAAAAATGGCATTCTGGCTTACTGCTGATTTGACAGCTGTCCAGCTGAAAATCCCTGACACCTTCCATAAGGTAAGCTTCAAAAGGTCATTGCCAAAGTAACTGTTTAGAGTACTGCATGCCAGGATATTAATGGAGAGTTTAGCAGGAGGAAAAAGGTGTACAAGCAACAGGGACATCCGCAGCCTTGAGAGGATTGTGAAGCCCATTCAAGTTTACAAAAAGAAATTCCCATGACACTGACTGTGGCTGGAATCAATGCTTCAAGGGCTACCACTTACAAATGAATCATGAAATGGACTACAACGGTTGCATTCCTAGTGTAAGTCCACTCTTGAAACAGAGATGGCATCAGAAGTATCTTACCTGAGCTAAACTGAAAGAGGACTGCATTTTGCATTTAATTTGGAAATCAGGGTTCTAGAGTCTGGAGGGAGAGTGGAAAGGCACAGAATCTAAGTTGCTTGAGGTTCAGCGTGATGCTTCAACAGTCAGTGATGGCTTGAGCAATTGCATTTTCTGAAACCTAAGTCAGTGAAGCCATCTGAAAATGAAATGTTAGAGCACTTCATGTTTGCTCTTCTCAGCCAGCCAAAATTTTAAAAATCTATTTTATTGTTTGTCTTATGTAAAATTAGGTTTTCTCAATTTTCTGTGTATTTTATGCAAAAACATAATAATTAAAGACGTGGTTCAAATTATTGACATAGGTATGTCAGCGCTAAGGAATTCTGAGGCATATTAAAGTCAAAACCATCATTCAGAGCTGAACTGTATAGAGTTGGAGGAATCTGCCAAGGCACTCTTTGCTGACATCTCCCCACTGATGTTAATACCGCATTCATGTCATATTGAATTTGCCACAAATATGAGCAGCCAGCTGGGAGAAAAATGGGCATGTCAGACTCCTGGTGCTAATTATAAGTAGGATGTGCTGGAATTTTTGTTGGTTAGGCTGTCTCCCGTGTGGCCTGACAAATTGGGCATAGCTTGTCAGCTGGCAAAAAGCATTAAGAACCCTTTTGCATTCAAACCAATGCATAACATATTAAAGTTATTGTTTTATTGAATTTACCGTAAAGTATTCACCTAAAATTGTTATTATATATTTGCTATTTCTACATTACATAACAGTCAGAGGTGGACAGAAAACATGTTTTTTTTGTTTAGTTTTTGTTTTTTTGTAAATGCACAAACTAGTTGAAACATGCCAGTTAAATCCTTTAGGATTGCCAATAGTTGTGTGTTTACCTTTTAGGTATAGTGGTAAAATAACCAAAGAGTGAACTTATATTTAGCAGCAAAAGGGACCAGCCTGTAAACTACGGCAACAGTCGGTCAATTGCAACACACATTCTGTAGGTTATTAAGCTTCAATTCTACTGATAAGTTCAACATATTCAAGAGAATAAGTTCAGATTGTTTTATTTTATTTATTTTATTTTTTATTTGTTTACTGGACTTCAGACTTTCCAGCGGGGCTGAGAGTGAGCAATCAGTTGTTTTTTTTTCGTGATACATACAATAATCATGAATGTCATCATTCACACCTGTTTGTGTTTCTGTTAATTACATACACCTGATACAGGCTGTTCATCTGTGTTGTATTTAAGTTAGTGTTTTCTGTTCCCTCTTTGTTGATTCGCCTATTGTCATCCCCTGATTCCTGTGCTCCCTTCAGTGTCATGTGAATTTTTATTAAAATGTTTACATCCACTCTGCACACCTGTGGATGTCCTGTTGCGGCTTTGGTCCTCCACAAATTCAAAATGTTACATGATATTTGTTGTGTCTTTCTGTCCATGTGTTTTTGTTTATGTTAGAGTCTACTGGTGTATGGTGGCCCAGCGGTGTCAGGTCAAATACAAAAGCCGCAAGTCAAATACAAAAGGCACTTTCCAGTAGATGGTGGTAATTCAATTCAGTTTATTTATATTGAACCAATTCACAACACGTCATCTCAAGGTCCTTCGCACAGTCAGGTACAAACATTCAAATTAATCCTAACCATTGAACAGTGTAGTCAGATTCAGTTATTTATTCAAATTGGATAAAAAGTTTTTCTATCTAAGGAAACCCAGCAGATTGCATCGAGTTAGTGACTTGCAGCATTCACTCCTCCTGGATGAGCATGTAGAGACAGTGGACAGTCACTGGCGTTGACTTTACAGCAATCCCTCATACTGAGCATGCATGTAGCGACAGTGGAGAGGAAAACTCCCTTTTAACAGGAAGAAACCTCCAGCAGAACCAGGCTCAGTGTGAGCGGCCATTTGCCACGACCGACTGGGGATTTGAGAGAACAGAGCAGAGACACAAAAAGAACAAAGAAGCACTGATCCAGGAGTACTTTCTATGGGAAGGAAAAGTAAAATGTTAGTGGATGTAGCTCCTTTAGTCTTTTCACCTAGAAAGAAAGAACACATTAACTCTGAGCCAGTTTTCAAGGTTAGAGTCTGAAAGAGAGCACATATAATTACTTACAGTAAAAGCTCAGTCAGTAGCTATGTCTAGGAGAGAGAAAGGGTTAAACACTGAAAGACAGGGCCAAGTCGATCATCGGTAGAAGGTGAGCATTAAGTTGTTGTCAGCAGAAGCTCGGACGATGCCCCGCTCCAGAAAGGTGTCACAGGTAGACACAGAGCCAGGCCAGGTGTAGCTTCTAGGAAGAGAAAGGAAAGAGAACATAAAGTTAAACGCTGAAATAACAGCAAATAATGCAAAATTGGAGAGTAGTGTGAGAATGTAGCGAAGAGAGTTAAAGTGGTCATTATGTCCTCCAGCAGCCTAAGCCCATAGCAGCATAACTACAGAGATAGCTCAGGATAACCTAAGCCACTCTAACTATAAGCTTTATTAAAAAGGAAAGTTTTAACCCTAGCCTTAAAAGTAGACAGGGTGTCGACCTCACCAACTAAAACTGGGAGCTGGTTCCACAGGAGAGGAGCATGATAACTAAAGGATCTGCCTCCCATTGTACTTCTAGAGACTCTAGGAACCACCAGTAAACCTGCAGTCTGAGAATGAAGTGCTCTGTTAGGAATATATGTATCTCTGATGTATGATGAAGCTAGATCATTAAGGGCTTTATATGTGAGGAGGACCTTTAAGTTGTTTGCCAACAGCCATTAAACAACATGATGCAGAAAAAGAAAAAGAAGCTTTGCTTGTGTGAGAGAAAAGGAAAATCTTGCCTGTTTGAGGGCATAGTGATCATAGTTAACTAAAGAAAAATGTTTCACTTACCTATAAAATAGGCAAGATTTGCCGCCGTCTGTGAAAATCTAGCACCGTTACTTCTGCTACATGTAATTTCCATTGTGGCTTTAGTATTTGTGTTGTGACTTTTGTGTTGACACCTCTGGGCTACCATAACTGGTGAGATGCTATTGTAAAAAAAGAAAAAGATGACGATGCTCACTGTTGTATGTCTTAGCACTAACTCGTGGAAAATTTGAGTCTGCACAAATCAAACATGTCAGTCTGTTAAAGCCAAATGTGTCAGTCAGAGCAGACAAATGTCCACAACTGCTGAAAAGACAGTGTGTAGTTTTGCACCAAATCAGTGCCAGTACTAAACTGGGACCAGTACTTGCTTTGGACCATCTGTTTTTTTGTTTCAACCTCTGAATAACTGATTCCAGCACCGAAAAAAGAGAGCAGAACTCATTTTGTCTGAAGCTAAAAAGGAGGCTTATGAAAACCAATTACCAAATAGAACCTGTGAGGACCCTCAGTTAGCTTCACTTTTAGACATCCGAATTTAGACAAGAACAAAAACTTACTGATCCCTCTTTCAAATTGTTTTTCAAGGTAATGTTTAAAAGCCCTGCTTGAAATGGGTTGAATAACTTCCATTTGCAGTGCAGTTAAAAACGTATATCTTAAAGGGGGTACTATTATCATATCGCTACCCTTATCTTGCAAAGATTGGGAGGATAACCTGAAGAAATAGACTCTAGAATCACATGTTCCAGAATATTTATCTAAGTAGCCAAGTTCATGACTAAGAATGGAGGAAAAAATATATAATTTTCAAATGTGGGCTTAACCGGGAGTTTTCTGTGCTTTTAAATAACAAAGAGCTCATTAGTTGTGTATTTGACTAGTTTAATTGGGAATTTTCTATTGTAAGTTTCAAAATACGGTCAGGGATGGAAAGATGAGGATGTCATGCACTAATACAGTGTTAAAATTCATTAAAGGACCTAACACATTACTCATTACTGTTCAAACATTTTGATCCTCTGTGACAACTGATTTATGTTTCCTAAATTTTATCATAATGATTTACATATTTCTTAATTCAGTCTATATTCAATAATCGGTAAATTTATCTCCATTGATTACTAGTAGGGCATTTGTTTTATTTTTTTGCCTTTTGTCTGCAACAACCAATCACAGCTCTTAGAAGACAGCATCACACCTAGCATTGGGGTCAACCTCACTATGATAGAAATTTCTGTTGTCTTCTCGCCTAGAGTTGCTCTCAGGAGCTAGCTACGTCACTCCTAAGCTGAGACTTCTTGGCAGGAATATTTAGGCCAAGATAGGAGCTCTCAGAGAGGACTCTCAGATTCTTTTTGAATACGGGCCATGATCTCAGCAGTGATGTTCATCCTTTTCAGAAGCCGATATTACTTGGGGTAAGGATTTTTCTCCATGGGGGAAAAGAGCAAACCTGTATGGTGGTTGCTTTAAATTTACATTCTTTAGCCACATTCATCTTGATTCTTTGTTGGTAACCTATGGAAAATAATCCACTGATTGCAGGAATACTCCAGTTTTACTTTTGAGGTTAAGCTTGGTCTGAGTGCAGCTACAAGCAGCACAACTGGGCATGTCGAAACATGAGAAAGTTTTTAAAGGACATGTAATGTCGCCAAATTGCAAATTACTGTATACAAATATACAGTACAAGCAAGACAAGGTGATTTGTCTTTGTGTTTTACTGGAAGTAGCTAACACATTAAATCTTACAGCATCACCAGGTGACCCTCCCCAAATATTCAGAATTCAGCAAATGTCTGAATAAACAATACAGACAAAAACAGTCAGTCATTTTCTACCACTACTTCCATTGTGGGTTGTGAGGAAGCTGGTGCCTTTCTCCAGCAGTCTATGGGCAGGAGGCATGGTACACCCTGGAGGGGTCGCCACTCCATCACAGGGCAACACAGACAGGACAAACAACTACACACACAACACTCATTCACACCTAAGGCCAATGTAGAGAGATCTATTAACCTAACAGTCATGTTTTTGGACTGTGGGAGGAAGACAGAGTACCCAGAGAGAACCCATGCATGCACAGGGAGAACATACTCCAGGAATTGAACCCAGGACCTTCTTGCTGCAAGGCAACAGTGCTACCAACTGCACCACTGTGCAGCCCTAGGTCTCTAGCTGGAAACTAAAATCAGTTCATAAAGGCTTTCTTATAGAACTCATTTAGATCTGATCTAGTGGTGGAACTGGCTGGGTCGTGAATCCAAACAATTGGATTCAACATTATTAAACTCTTTCACAATGCACTTACAGACTAAATGTCAGTGTGTGTTACTGTTTTTGTCTTTTTTGTTTGCAACTTTAAATAGTTATACTCAGCAAACATATAGTGTAATTTATCTTCTCATCTGCTAGAAATGTGATCCACTAAAGGAAACATGAATATAGGTATAATTTAAGTTTAAAGAAAAAAAAACCTTAACAGTAACTCACATCAGCAATATAAACTGCAGAGTTCTGAAAAAAAAGTTTGCTTTCAGAAACTTTCTCAGCTTACAACATTTAGCTGGAAGTCTGAGCTTTACAGTAGAACCGAACCAATCTTGGAACAAGTAGGTGCTAGGAAATTAAAATAGGAGACAGTATACATGGATATAAATAATTCAAATAAAGACTGTATTTGGTTTTCAAAAACATAGACAATAATGTGATCTCACTTAAATATCACATTTTTATTTGAAATGACAGGCTCAATTGTTACACTAATCACACACAGATTCTATTTTTAATTTTTATATTTGATTTACTGTGTTAATTTACTTACTCATAATTTCTTTCCACAAAAAATGCAACCACTCAGTCGTACTAAATGCTGATGTGTCTGTTCCTGCGGTGGTGTTGTTTTGAATGTTTAAAACTTGGAAGCAAATCCTAGAGCGACCTTCAACTCATCAAGCTTACTCAACGTGTTCCACTCTCCAGGGAGCAGAAAGCTCCATTAGCTTCATGAACAATTCAGTTTGTAAATATTTTATCTAAAGTTCATTTGTTCAGTATTTGTGTGTTTCTGTGTGTGACTAATGCTTTTTAATATATCTGTCTGACTTTGACTGAAAAAGTTTTCTTTGAAACACTGTCAATACTGAGGTTCTCTTTCATTTGTGGATAGAAAACTTGAGTGTCTCTCCTGCATCCTTTCTCTTATTATAGTTCACTTATGCCTTACACCTTATACTTGCACTTACAGAGCATGTACATTTAATTTCCAGTCATTCAGTTGATTTTTTTAGTGTGAAAAGAAATAAACCTAAGGCATTATGGCAAAAGTGACATACCCCATCTTGACGCAACAAACCATTGTAATTTCCACCCACCTGACCCCAATATACTCCCACTATTAAGAACTAACCCTTGATTTTTTGACTCAAATTCTAAACATTTTGGGATTTTTAAAACATCTTGGATTATTTGGTATAAGACATTTATCTAGTTGAGTTGTATTATCTGCAAGTTCAACTGTTATGATTAGGGTCTGTTTGTCGGATATCTCCCTGGCTTCTGATCTCTGGACATCGACCTTGTTTCTGCCGCCTCCTGCCTAACCCCTGGATCTGTCTGCCTGTATCTGCCTCTCTGTGGGAGTCTCCAAGGAGTCTCATTCACAGTCTCTCAGATCCTCTGTGACGATATCTTGCTGTCACCAGCCTATAGCCCTGAGTAGCCGTAAAATCCACATCCTCACTTTCTCACGATTCCTGAAAAGGTTAGTGGCTTTTTCTTTGAGCTTCACCTTGCCTACAGTTCTCAGCCACTAACCTATCCGTCTACCCTCAGAGGTTCGTGGTCTCGCCGCTGGTGGCGTCCTGCGGAGCTATGTCTACAGATCTCAATTAATCTTTAAAATTTCATCTGTTGTGTCCAGTTAAAATTTTGGGTACCGTTTTCAGTTCGTTACAGTGTAATCTAGCCAAAATGGACCCTTCATCGGCTCAACAGTGGCACGCAGGCACATAGAAGTCAATTACTCAACTTGATGCCGGGATGAATGAGATTTTTGCTATGTTACGTAACCTGTCTCCTTCCAGGGCTCCCCAGCATTCTGAGTCCTCCCTTCTAACTGTCATGCCTGCGGCAGTTGCTAGAGAGTCTCGTTTAACCCCTCCTGAGTTGTTTAAAGATGATCATGATCAGTGCCGAGCTTTCCTTACTCGGTGTGACATTCACTTTGAACTACAGCCCTTTTCCATCAGAACAGTCTAGAGTGGCATATGTTATCTCACTACTTGCAGGCAGGGATAAGCAATGGGGCACTGCAGAGTGGCAGAATAACTCTGTTTCCTGCTCATCTTATTCTGCATTCGCTAAAGAACTCATTAGAGTCCCAGGAGTTCCATGTCTGGTCTGTTCTACTCCATTTTCTTTAGAACCATCTTTCTGTGAAAGCCGAGAAATGTGAGTTTCACACAACTTCCACCTCATTCCTTGGTTTCATAATCTCACCCAAGCAAGTTATCATGGATCATGTTAAAACCACTGCCATTTCTGAATGGCCCACTCCCTCTGACTGTAAGTAGCTCCAAAGATTTCTAGGTTTTTCACATTTTTACCGCTGCTTCATTTGCATTTATAGTCAGGTTGCTTCTCCTCTTCATGCACTCACATCTCCTAAGGTTCATTTTGTGTGGAACAACCAGGCCAATGAGGCACTCTTATACAGGTCCTTCTCAAAATATTAGCATATTGTGATAAAGTTCATTATTTTCCATAATGTCATGATGAAAATTTAACATTCATATATTTTAGATTCATTGCACACTAACTGAAATATTTCAGGTCTTTTATTGTCTTAATACGGATGATTTTGGCATACAGCTCATGAAAACCCAAAATTCCTATCTCACAAAATTAGCATATCATTAAAAGGGTCTCTAAACGAGCTATGAACCTAATCATCTGAATCAACGAGTTAACTCCAAACACCTGCAAAAGATTCCTGAGGCCTTTAAAACTCCCAGCCTGGTTCATCACTCAAAACCCCAATCCATGGGTAAGACTGCCGACCTGACTGCTGTCCAGAAGGCCACTATTGACACCCTCAAGCAAGAGGGTAAGACACAGAAAGAAATTTCTGAACGAATAGGCTGTTCCCAGAGTGCTGTATCAAGGCCCCTCAGTGGGAAGTCTGTGGGAAGGAAAAAGTGTGGCAGAAAACGCTGCACAACGAGAAGAGGTGACCAGACCCTGAGGAAGATTGTGGAGAAGGGCCGATTCCAGACCTTGGGGGACCTGCGGAAGCAGTGGACTGAGTCTGGAGTAGAAACATCCAGAGCCACCGTGCACAGGCATGTGCAGGAAATGGGCTACAGGTGCCACATTCCCCAGGTCAAGCCACTTTTGAACCAGAAACAGCGGCAGAAGCGCCTGACCTGGGCTACAGAGAAGCAGCACTGGACTGTTGCTCAGTGGTCCAAAGTACTTTTTTCGGATGAAAGCAAATTCTGCATGTCATTCGGAAATCAAGGTGCAAGAGTCTGGAGGAAGACTGGGGAGAAGGAAATGCCAAAATGCCAGAAGTCCAGTGTCAAGTACCCACAGTCAGTGATGGTCTGGGCTGCCGTGTCAGCTGCTGATGTTGGTCCACTGTGTTTTATCAAGGGCAGGGTCAATGCAGCTAGCTATCAGGAGATTTTGGATCACTTCATGCTTCCATCTGCTGAAAAGCTTTATGGAGATGAAGATTTCATTTTTCAGCACGACCTGGCACCTGCTCACAGTGCCAAAACCACTGGTAAATGGTTTACTGACCATGGTATCACTGTGTTCAATTGACCTGCCAACTCTCCTGACCTGAACCCCATAGAGAATCTGTGGGATATTGTGAAGAGAACGTTGAGAGACTCAAGACCCAACACTCTGGATGAGCTAAAGGCCGCTATCGAAGCATCCTGGGCCTCCATAAGACCTCAGCAGTGCCACAGGCTGATTGCCTCCATGCCACGCCGCATTGAAGCAGTCATTTCTGCAAAAGTATTCCCGACCAAGTATTGAGTGCATAACTGTACATGATTATTTGAAGGTTGACATTTTTTGTATTAAAAACACTTTTCTTTTATTGGTCGGATGAAATATGCTAATTTTGTGAGATAGGAATTTTGGGTTTTCATGAGCTGTATGCCAAAATCATCCGTATTAAGACAATAAAAGACTTGAAATATTTCAGTTAGTGTGCAATGAATCTAAAATATATGAATGTTAAATTTTCATCATTACATTATGGAAAATAATGAATTTTATCACAATATGCTAATATTTTGAGAAGGACCTGTAGTTGAAGTCAAGGTTCACTCAGAGGTTCCTCAGAGGTTCCTTCTCGCCGCTGGTGGCTTCCTGCCGAGCTACAAAGACAGATCACAATAAACCTTTAAACGTTTGTCTGTTGTGTCCAGCTGAAATGTTGGGTCCCCTTTTCAGTTCGTAACATCAACAAATCACTTGGCTTCTGATTCAGCAGTGTGGTAAATGGCTTCTTCACTGCATCAAACTCATATAAGCTGGATTTTAAAACCTTTACCGCATAGACTTGTAAAATTCAGACTTTCTGGTTTGAATGCAGATCCCCAAGATCCCCAAGATATCCATGTTGAATAACATGGTGGCACATTAAAGAAGGAAAGAAACAAAAAGATAATGTGTGAGAGAAAAATGTAGAGAATATCACCCCAGTTTTAAATGCTTAAACTGGCACCCTGTACCTCAGAGAATAGACTTTAAAATACTTCTGCTAGTTTATAAATTACTGAATGGCAGATTTTCTGTCAGTATATCAACCTTGCAGACTACCCAGATGTTCTGGTTCAGGTCTTCTCTGCATCCGCAGAACCAGTACCAAACATTGAGAAGAACATACAAGTGGATGAATGTACTTGACTTGATATCTATCTCTTTTCATTCTATTGAAGTGCTTTGAGACTACATGTGGTGATTTGGCTCTATATAAATAAACTGAATTGAAATTCCCAGAAGACTAAAAGTGCCGAAACCCTAAGTTCAAGGTTAAAAACCCATTTGTTTAAAGTTGCCTTTGAATATTCTATTCATACTGTTTACTGAAACATACCATATTTTCCGCACTATAAGGCGCACCGGCTTATAAGGCGCACCTTCAGTGAATGGCCTATTTTAGAACTTTTTTCATATATAGGGCGCACCGGATTATAAGGCGCATAGAATAGAAGCTACTGCAGTCAAACGTTTGACTGGGGTTGCGTTATGCATCCACTAGATGGAGCTGTGCTAAAGAGAATGTCAACAAAACAGTCAGATAAGTCAGTCAGTCAAACTTTATTAATACACTACAAACCAGCGTTCTGATAACTCCATTCACTCTCATGGTAAGGTCTCCTCTACATAGAATTCTATTGAATAGAGCCAACCGCACGTTAGGAATGCATTGGAGTCTATGAAGTTGAAGTTGAAATCAAACGTTAGTTAAAACGTGAAAGGGAACTTTTTCCTGATTCAGTAAACACGTAAAAGAAACAGTTTGATGCACTAAATCAAACGTTAGTACTGTTAACCTTTCCTGTTTCTGTCCCCTGAACGTAGTCTGATGACACAGGGGAGACGCTTTCTCCAGGGCCGAAGTTACTAGTTTCCTCGGGGTTAACTCCCTCACTCATACGTTGCTGAGTTGAGCATGAAGAAACAGCATCAAAACACTGAGTTGTTGACGAGATTCGGGGTTCTTTTTAATAACTTTGCAGCACGTAAAAACACAGGGCTTACAGACTCATACACCGTCTCTACCCACCCCACACAGACAATAATACTGACGTCACTCCTTCACTCTTGATTCTCAGCTACGGCAGCACACAGCGCCACCTCTGTATGGAGGAGTAATGTCAACATATTCCATACACACACACAAAATATACACCCCACACACTGAGCTTCTAATCACATATAGTTCAGGCAATTCCTGCAACAGTACATTCAAACGTTATACACACACAAGTGGTGTTGGACTAGGAGTAAGCACAGTACAGGTGTTTACCGCTATTACTTCGGCGACGCCCCTGACTACGGTAGCCGTAATGCTGCAAGAGGTGCGGCTTTGTAGTTTACCAGTCGTACTGAAACATTTTGACAGAGCGCCGTGTACAACCAGTATGGATCAACCAATTAACCAATTGATCCATATATAAGGCTCTCCGGATTACAAGGCGCACTGTCATTTTTTGAAAAAATTAAAGGTTTTTAAGTGCGCCTTATAGTGCGGAAAATACGGTAATCAGTTTTAGTCTGTGGTCCAACTTTTTTCCCTGCCTTTAATATGACTGCAATGTACTTTTTTTATATTTTTTTATTTATCTTCCTGTTTTATTCATGTATAGCACTTTGAATTGTCTTTTCATTGAAATTTGTTATACAAATAAACTTGCCTTGAAAGATGCAGAGAAAGGCAGACAAAGTAAAAAAAGAGAAGAGATCAGTTAAAGTATAGTTTAAGTAAACTTTAGGTGAACAGAGAGAATATAGCTTATTTTGTACTTACACATCCTGACACAAAAGGCTGCATGGACCTTGATGCTCTGAAGGAGACAGAGGTGAGGTCAGACATATGTATCTGATAATGTGCAAACTGCAAATTCTTGCAATTTTTCACTGGTCTTCAGGAGTGTATATATTACCAATTGTCTGAATAATTTATTTTAAAATTCTGTAATTCATTTGTATCATTTTTAATTTCAGTCTTTAAAATTCCAGAGTTTGCAAATAACTTTATATTTTCATCTGTCTAATTACAGAATTATGAATATTAAACTAGATGTTATGAACAAATAGTTACTCAGTACTTGAGTAGCGTTTTTACCAAATACTTTTTATGTTGAAGTAATGCTATTTTTTTCATCCGTACAAATTTTAGTTATTCTACTGACCTCTGCATCATATTGACCAAAACAATAACTTTAGGGCAAGCTAAAATAACACTCTAAGTTGGACTTCTCAGTAATATTGGAAAACCATGGCAAATGTAGGTTAATCTCTCTCTCTCTCACTTCCCTCCCCACACACATGCGATATCCCTCCACCTGCATTTGACATTTGTCTTTGGTATTAAATTGTACATAATGGTAACAGGTGTTATCTTTTCATAGCTCAAAGATGGCTAGTTTTTGTTACTGTAATGGTCAGATTTGACCTTATGAGACAAAAAAATTAGTTTTTAATGCCTAATTTATTCTGCTAGTTCTAAGGTTTTTAGCTACATCTTACCAGGCTGTAAGTAGCTAACATGACCTCCTCCTCAATCTGTCTAGTCTCCCATCTCCTCCACCTCCTCTGGATCCGCAGTCATAAACTCGAGGCTGGCTTGACCGCAGTCTATCTTCTTCTGTGCTACAGGGGTATGTCATCCCAACAGCCTGTGCACTCGTGGTGCCAAACATGTACTTTTTGCACATTTTGCCAGGTCCACTTCTAGGCTTTTGAGCCTTTTTTCTCTTCCCTCATTTGCTGCAATGCAGACGTCTTTAGACCCACAGAGATCCTCCACTCCAAGGTATCAGTCAGGATGGAATAGTGGGCCTGAATGAAGGAAAGGAAATGACAACAAACAACAAATACAGAGTCAGGTGATCAAAATATTTTCCTGGTGTGACACTTGATAAAGAAGTTATTTAACTGTAATGAGGATTTGAAGAGATGAACAAATTCACAAAGATTGGTGAGAAGAGAAAAAAACAGCACAAAAAAGGAGACAAATTATTATTAACATCATTACATTTGGTGAAACAGGCAGAAACTTGCACCATCCCAACTGTGAAGTACAAGGGTGGCATAATTATGTCGTGTGAGTGACTTCTCCTAACAGATGGAAAGATCTGCAAGAAAATTATTTTGCCAAACTTAGTGAGGTCTGGAACCTTTTATGTCTGCCAAATACAAGCACAAGTAAAAAATTTTTTTGATTATGCAAAACAAAAACAAATAAAATAAACAACCAAAAATATTGACTGTTGTACTTGTTGTTAAACATGTAAAAAAAAAATTTGAAGGATGGACAGAGGGACAATGAGTATGATGGGTCTTACAGCAAAGCTCTGCTAACCTTAGTGTGGAGATAAATTGGTTTTCATCCAGAGGTCAGTAAACGCCTACAAGACACAGTGCTCTTTCACCAATTTGAGAAGAATTAGCCATCACTAAAATACTTTTATAATTTTTTTTTATGCTGAAAAAGGCCACAAAGAGGACACATAATTCTAGAAAAAGCAAAGCTTCCTGACACATCCCCTGGCTTGTCTAGGGGATATAAGAGACAAACATTAATCTAGAAATTGAATGAGGAGTCCAGATGGCATTTAAGATGTTTATTATTGTAAACGTTGTGCTATACAGACTGGTATATAGCTTCAGGGAGAGCTCAGGACTAACATACCTAACAACTACATAAACAGGAGAAAACTGAGATTAAAGAAAAAGCAGCTCTCCCCTACAAACACAGTCTGTCCAAAGCTTGCATTAGTAAACAGAAGGCATTTAAGCCTGCACAAACAAAGAGTGTTTATGGCAGTCAAATGGCCAAAAGGCCCAGTAGAGCAGCTTCACAGGCCTTAAAGCACTAATGATGATGATTGGCTGGAGAGCCAGGAAACGGCACCTAATCCAAGAGGCGGAGCCTATTACAAAGCACAAGCATTTCTTCATACAAAACCATCCACTTTTGGGGGATGTGACACTTACTGATAAAAGAAAGAGGAAAGACTCACATACTGGGAGCTGTTTGGTGGAGGAATAAGAGCAGCAACGCAAACTCCTAACAGTTTTCATCAGCCAGTAGTCAGTATTAACCCTAGCACACACAAAATCTGTTAGGAGTTGGGTCGTTAAACTGATTCTGAAACAAACTTTAAAAAAAGACTCAGGATAAGAGTTGGGCCACCTATAGTAAACCATGTGATCTTTACATAACAGTTGGACAGTTATTCATGACGACATGATCTTGATTTTCTGAAATGCAATGGATCAACATACTCGGCTCTAAAAATCCAACAACATAGTGAATGGAAAGGGATGCAAAGCTGAGGCAGAAGTCATTCCAAATTTCCACCATTTCCTCCACATGCTGTATTAAAAAGAACAAATTTCCAATGTTTTCCAATGTGACACTTTTACACATTTTGATGCCTAACATGTTCATTGGGCAGAAAAAACATCCAGCTGCTCAGAGTGCCGCACTCTAACAGAAAACTAGCCAGTTCACATGGTTCCTCTAACCACCTGGGTTGGTATAAAACAGCAGTCACCCATCACAAGCTTGAGTAAAGATCTATAAAATCTATTTTGGTTGAAAACCCAAGATATAATTAGGTATTTTATTTTTCAGTGGAAGAGCAATATACTATACTATAATAATCCAAAGCCCAGCGTCAGTCAGCGCAGCTGTCGATAGTCCGTGTTTAGCACTATGTACAAGGCCGTTTACTACCGTCCAGTAAACATTGTTTTACATGCAGTAGAAGTATTTTAATCACCGCTTTCAGTAAATACGGTACTCATGTATTCATCCTAAACACCAAACACATCACCTAAAAGACAGTGGTGGCCATGCCCTCAACACTAGCACGTTAGCATCAAAAACAGCAGAAGCACTTTGCTGACAAAATATTGGCCTCATCTGTCCATAGGCACCACACCCATCTCTACATGAGTTCAAATCATTTTGAGAAACTGGTTAGGAGAAACAGCGTTTCCTCTAGGCTCTGAATGACGTCCATCTCCAGACTTTTGACACAACTTTTGAGTCCCCATAGTCGTCAACATGGCCTGTGGGTTCTTACTTACAGAGTCTGGAGTAAATAGCGCCCTCTGGTGTATAGCCATATGAATTACCTTCAAGTCACAGATCGTTTTGCTCCACTGTAGGCAGTACATTTGGGGCAATAGAAAGTGTGACTTGAAAAGCAGCATTTGTGACTCACAGCAGCAGATTTGTGCAGTAGAATTCACTGATTTGTGTTTATGTTAAGGAAAAAAATATGATAAAAACATTTGTTTGTGGGAAGATGTTAAATACAGGTATGTGAATTTGTTTTGCGCCATTTGTTTTGGATCGATTGGAGCAAAACTGTGAATGTAAGAAGGTTTTTAATGTGTTACCAACATAATACAGTTATTGTAGTTGTACTTCAGAACCTGAGGAGGTGTAACTGTTGTTTTATAATTGTGAAAGAAATAAAATATTCTACAATTACAAAACATTTCTCCCTGTGACATTAAATTCACAGTTACAATGCACAAATGATTTTGCCCTGATTTACTGCCATACAAACAGACAAACTTTTATATTTTACTGGCACTAAATTCTAAAGTGAAACTAATCCCAATGTAAAAACATAACCTCATCCTCGAGACAAATTTTGAACAATGCCACCAAAATGGGCAGTGCCATTAGACACTGAGGGGCACAGCCAAGTGTGGGAATAACCAAAGGGGCTTAAGAAGGCGTGTGGTCAGGAAGCAAGGGAAAGTGGCAGCTAGCTTATTTTGACATGTAGAGTGAGCAGAGTGATGCTGATAATTTCACCACAGAAAGATCTTTCGAGGAGAAGGAGTTTTCACCCCCCTCAACATCGGAGGTTGAGGGAGGCTTTATGGAGACCAGCGGGCAAGAGCCTTATCAGTTTGAGCCGCTGGCTCAAGGTGCTGAATCAACGATGCCCTGAAGCCGGCGCTGCCGAGGCAGTGGAGGACAGAGTAAGTCCAGTTTCTGAGTGGTAAAGGGATGTTAGCATAATTGTTAACGTGGGCTAACGTTCAAAGCAATAACAAACTTTCAGAAAATGTCTTTCACCCTACGTCACAGCCACATCCAGTCCCTGATTGGTTGATGCGACGCGAATTTAGGAAAAAGTTCCGATTTGTCCATCGCTCTCGCTCCGCTCCTGCTTCGCTCGGTGCGCCTTCCGCACCGTGTCCTTCGTCTCCTTCGCACCGCCTTGCGCCACTCTGCTTCTAAACATGCCTCTACATAGGTATAATGTAAATCGGTTGCTCCTATCGCAGAATCCGCGTTCGGTGTGAACGCACCATAAGAGTCGCCCAGCGTAAAAAACAACAACCGGCTTTTCAAACGTGCATTCACGTTTGCACACTTATCTGGAAAACTCACCCCTTCGAGCAACGACGAGGTGCAAGCTTTTCTGGCGATCATAGGAGACTGCAATATTCACCAGCAGCTGAATAAGTATATAGGCAACAACTATTAGAAATAAAATGGGACCTAATTCAAATCTTTCCAAGTCTCTTAAAGGTAAAGTGAAATCTTTAATAATAATAATAAAACGGATGTCAAAATCCTACTCATCATATCTGATTGTCAATGCAGTCAGCAAATTTAATCCCCAGGCAATAGACATGTTACTTCTTGTTTTTGTAACGCGTTTCGGTCTTTTCTTCTTTATATTGGCGGTTGGGTGTTTGATTCGCAGTTATGCAGCATGACACATGATGCTTGAAAGCTGCGCCTCCAGGAGGTGTTCCCTTCAGCAGATGCAAAAGCAGGTCTATGGAAATACAACACACAACGTGCAGAGCCGTGCGGAGCTATTCCGGGCTGGCCAAATCGAGTCAGTGGCATAAGATGGTGTTAGGACAAATACAGCAGAATTAAACAAGTTTACATGACAATTTTAAACATTGCACAATAAAGCAAAGATGTACCCTCAAGGCCCAACTTATTGTTTATCTGTGCAATAAAATTGATTTGGGGCTTTAGTTAAACTTCAAGTAGATCAGTCAATCTTCTGAAAAGCGCTGTTCCTCATCGTAAGAACCGGTTATTCTATTTTTGGTGAATATGATGGTGATTATCATGTGGAGTATTTTAAATCACATGGTTTGCCGTGTTATTAGCATGTAAAATAAATTGTGTTCCTGAGCATGACACCTTTTAGCTTTGGTACAGAATGCCTTTCGAGATTTTTAATGTAGCTTTGGCAAATATTTGTTATCTTGTTTAAATAATAAAATCACACTTTTCATCTGTCTAAATGAATAGCAGAAAAACCTAGTTTTTATGACTCCAGTGTCTTCAGTATGTGCAGAAGGTTGAGGAGACCAACTTATTGGAAATGTGACAAACTCAGTCTTGCTGCATTAATGCAGCAAGGCTGAGTTTCCAAAGCTGTCAGGTTGATTTTCCCAAACTGCTCTTGCAGTTATGCAGGAGTTTTGTTTGTGTGTGTGTGTGTGTGTGTGTGTGTGTGTGTGTGTGTGTGTGTGTGTGCCTACTGCATTTATACCCATTAAACAAGACCTTGGGTATTTACCACATTCTTAAGATCTGACTCCCTTTAATCTTGTTTCATCTAATATACATGCAGAACACTGACGCCAATCTCTTTAGATCCCTCAGTGCACAAGAGTTTACAGTCCCTTACGAAATTTTATGTCATGATCTGTGGGTGTTTAAGTTTTGGATATCTAATTTTTTGTATTTGGGTTATTTGGGGTCATTTGTTATTGCCATTAAGGTCCTTTCATTTCAGTTCATTCCATTGCTGGTTCTTTCTTACATTTTGCTCTTTGTGTATTTGGTTTGGACTCTTATTTTATACATTTTTCCTTTGCTTAGCAGATCATATTGAGTTCTTCAGCTCCCTCTGTATTCAATCTGGGTTTATTAGAAATCGTCCCTCAGTTTCCCGTATTTGCTTCTTCCACAGCTGCACCACATTACCCTAATTAGTCACACCTGGTCACATACTCCAGTACTTCCTCACCTCCCTAGATTATCCATTCTTCATGGTCCGTTTGCTCCATGCCGGTTTTCTGTCCTCCAGTTGCTTCACTGTTTCCAGTCATTCTTGAGCTCCCTTGCCCCTCTTCCTTGGTTTCTAAGTCTTTCATGAAATAACTTTTTCCATCACCAACATGGAAGTAGTGTTATGTTTGCCCTTAGCAGACAACTATCAAACTTGATCGTTTAACTTTTTTCAAATTGTGTCACATGACTATATAGCATTGTGTGTTTCTGTCACCGGCAGCTTTTTGCATGTAGGCATAGAGTTCAGTTTTGGTCCCATTTGACTCAATCAGCACTATTTACAGTTGTTCTGTCCCCTACATGGCTGGCAGAAAACTGCAAAAGGAACTTCTTGTAGTTTTTTTGTTCAACAATGGCTCTCTTCTTCTCCCACTGTTTTATAAAAGCAAGATTCACAACTAATAGTTGTGACAACAGATTTTCACAGCTCAGCTTTGGATCTCTGCAGCGTAACCAGAGTTAACATGAGCCTTTTGGCTGCTTATCGGATTAATGTTATCCATTAGAAAGTCAATGTAGGTGGACAGCTATGTCTGTGTGGGTTTGTGGTTGTGTCATAGTCTTTTCACATGATGATTTTTACACTGCTCTGTGAGATATGCAATGGCTTGGGATATTGTTTTATCATCTAACCCTATTTTAAAACCTTTCACCATCTCTGATCTAGCTGCTACAGGTCCTGCTCAAAATATTAGCATATTGTGATAAAGTTCATTATTTTCCATAATGTCATGATGAAAATTTAACATTCATATATTTTAGATTCATTGCACACTAACTGAAATATTTCAGGTCCTTTATTGTCTTAATATTGGCATACAGCTCATGAAAACCCAAAATTCCTATCTCACAAAATTAGCATATTTCATCCGACCAATAAAAGAAAAGTGTTTTTAATACAAGAAACGTCAACTTTCAAATAATCATGTACAGTTATGCACTCAATACTTGGTCGGGAATCCTTTGGCAGAAATGACTGCTTCAATGCGGCATGGCATGGAGGCAATCACCCTGTGGCACTGCTGAGGTCTTATGGAGGCCCAGGATGCTTCAATAGCGGCCTTTAGCTCATCCAGAGTGTTGGGTCTTGAGTCTCTCAACGTTCTCTTCACAATATCCCACAGATTCTCTATGGGGTTCAGGTCAGGAGAGTTGGCAGGCCAATTGAGCACAGTGATACCATGGTCAGTAAACCATTTACAAGTGGTTTTGGCACTGTGAGCAAGTGCCAGGTCGTGCTGAAAAATGAAATCTTCATCTCCATAAAGCTTTTCAGCAGATGGAAGCATGAAGTGCTCCAAAATCTCCTGATAGCTAGCTGCATTGACCCTGCCCTTGATAAAACACAGTGGACCAACACCAGCAGCTGACACGGCACCCCAGACCATCACTGACTGTGGGTACTTGACACTGGACGTCTGGCATTTTGGCATTTCCTTCTCCCCAGTCTTCCTCCAGACTCTGGCACCTTGATTTCTGAATGACATGCAGAATTTGCTTTCATCCGAAAAACGTACTTTGGACCACTGAGCAACAGTCCAGTGCTGCTTCTCTATAGCCCAGGTCAGGCGCTTCTGCCGCTGTTTCTGGTTCAAAAGTGGCTTGACCTGGGGAATGCGGCACCTGTAGCCCATTTCCTGCACACGCCTGTGCACAGTGGCTCTGGATGTTTCTACTCCAGACTCAGTCCACTGCTTCCGCAGGTCCCCCAAGGTCTGGAATCGGCCCTTCTCCACAATCGTCCTCAGGGTCCGGTCACCTCTTCTCGTTGTGCAGCGTTTTCTGCCACTCTTTTTCCTTCCCACAGACTTCCCACTGAGGTGCCTTGATACAGCACTCTGGGAACAGCCTATTCGTTCAGAAATTTCTTTCTGTGTCTTACCCTCTTGCTTGAGGGTGTCAATAGTGGCCTTCTGGACAGCAGTCAGGTCAGCAGTCTTACCCATGATTGGGGTTTTGAGTGATAAACCAGGTTGGGAGTTTTAAAGGCCTCAGGAATCTTTTGCAGGTGTTTAGAGTTAACTCGTTGATTCAGATGATTAGGTTCATAGCTCGTTTAGAGACCCTTTTAATGATATGCTAATTTTGTGAGATAGGAATTTTGGGTTTTCATGAGCTGTATGCCAAAATCATCCGTATTAAGACAATAAAATACCTGAAATATTTCAGTTAGTGTGCAATGAATCTAAAATATATGAATGTTAAATTTTCATCATGACATTATGGAAAATAATGAACTTTATCACAATATGCCAATATTTTGAGAAGGACCTGTATGTTCTTTTGACTCCCTGATGGTGATGTTTCCAAAAAAAAAAAACTTAAAGCTTTAACAGAAGAGGTGTTTTTATGCTTAGGTATGAACATGTAGACATTATTTACTCATTAGGTGAATTCTGAATTCAGTTGTTAGCACAGGATTTTATTGTGTTGTCAGATAGTGAAAGCTGTCTGCTACCTGTATGACCCCTTCTCTTTTCCAATGGTTATTATCAGTCTGACATAGAGAGGTATCCCAATCCTTGTGGTAGTATAACAATGGCCATCAGAGGGCTCTTGATGGACAAACTTTATCAGTTTATTATGTTACTTAGTGCCCCTACATGTGGCCCATTCTGGGGTGGCCGGGCTCTGGCACCCGGTGGTTTGGTCTGGCGTCCCCGCGCCGTTTCAGAGCCTTTGTGGGGTGCCTTGAGACGACATTGTTGTAAATAAGTGCTATATACATGAATAAACTGAAACTATCTCTGTTGTTATGCTGCTATAGGCTTAGGCTGCTGGAGGACATAATGACCACTTTCACCCTCTTCGCTACATTCTCACACCACTCTCCAATTTTGCATTATTTGCTGTTATTTCAGTTTTAAACTTCATGTTCTCTCTCTTTTCTCTTCCTAGAAGCTACACCTGGCCTGACTCTGCGTCTACCTGTGACACCTTTCTGGAGGGGGGCATTGTCCAAGCTTCTCCTGGCAACAACTTAATGCTCACCCTCTACCGATGATCCACATAGTCCTGTCTTTCAGTGTTTAACCCTTTCTTTCTCCTAGATACAGTGCCTTGCGAAAGTACTCGGCCCCCTTGAACTGGTCAACCTCTTGCCACATTTCAGGTTTCAAACATAAAGATGTAAAATTCAAATTTTTTGTGAAGAATCAACAACAAGTGGGACACAATTGTGAAGTGGAATGAAATTTATTGGATGTATCAAACAGTTTTACCAAATAAAAAACTGAAAAGTAGGGTGTGTAATATTATTCGGCCCCTTTACTTTCAGTGCAGCAAACTCACTCCAGAAGTTCAGTGAGGATCTCTGAATGATCCAATGTTGTCCCAAATGACTGATGATGATAAATAGAATCCACCTGTGTGTAATCAAGTCTCCGTATAAATGCACCTGCTCTGTGATAGTCTCAGGGTTCTGTTCAAAGCGCAGAGAGCATCATGAAGACCAAAGAACACACCAGGCAGGTCCGAGATACTGGTGTGGAGAAGTTTAAAGCTGGATTTGGATACAAAAAGATTTCCCAAGCTTTAAACATCCCAAGGAGCACTGTGCAAGCAATCATATTGAAATGGAAGGAGTATCAGACCACTGCAAATCTACCAAGACCCGGCAGTCCTTCTAAATTTTCGTCTCGAACAAGGAGAAGACTGATCAGAGATGCACCCAAGAGGCCCATGATCACTCTGGATGAACTGCTTCTTACCAGCGACTCACAAGGATTATTATTATTTTCATTCTATTTTATTTTTTTTCTAAAGGATTTTTATGTTTTTATAATCGAACTTGAAAGAAGGACAAATTGACATGAGCTAATCAGCACAAAATGCCTCCCTGCACCACAGAGGACTTCAACAAACCTTTACATAAATTGGCTGTTTTGGAGATGAAAATCCGTAGACTAGAAGTGAATGTGGAGGTAAATATGGGGTATAGCGATGATTCAACTCTGCCTGTGATCCCAAACAGTGACAGCCAGCTCAACAACTCAGCCGGCAATCAGAACACTGAGAATAAACCTACCGGCAGACCCCCCTGGCATGTTTTAGGCACATGCCCAAAAAATCAAGGTGGATGACTCACTGGAAGATCTCAGCAATTAAATAAATTAGAATGGCCAGAATTACAGAGAAATGCCCCCGTTTCCCCTGGGAAAAGGAGACTTCGACAGCAAGTTGCTCTCACAACAACTGATAGGAGTGAGACAGCTGGAAATAATGGAATTCCCCTCCAAAACAGATTTGCTCCACTACAGAATGAAAACCAGGAAAACGATCCATCTTCTGAGAACAATAAAAGGTTTGAGAACAACCTCCATTCTAAACAGTCTTCTCCTAAATTGCCAGAGAAAAAGCACCCCACCGGATCAAGAACCCTAATAGTAGGCAACACAGCAGTGGATGGGATTAAAAACTTCTGCCCCAAGAAAAACGCAGAAGTTATGATTGGTACCAGTAACGTGGTGTCCGATATCTCAGAGAATATTCTTGCAATCACAGAAAAGCGCCCGTCTCTAGAAAACCTTATTATACACTGTGGAGCCATGGATGACGTGGCTAAAAAAAATCAGAAGGACTGAAGGAGGATTTCACTCGTCTTCTGAATATTGTTGGAGGTCTCAATATCAAGGTGTTTCTCAGTGGACCCTTTGCACTAATTTTCTGTGCAGATGAGATTTTTTCGAGACTTCTGATGATTAATAAGTGGTTGAAAAAAACGTGCTACTACATCTGTGAACTTCATCAACAACTTTAATATTTTTTGTGAAAAAAGACAACTCTTCAAGCAAGATGGTTTCTGTTTGAACAAGCCAGGAGCCTGACGTCTCACATCTAATCTCTTCTATTCAGTAAATAATCCGCCAGCAGCTTCGACCTTCAGCAGAGAACATGGAGTATCAACAACAATGATAATGCTGCCTTCAACCCAAATGTCTCTGACATCTTCTCCATTCAACACCCCCCGATAGAAAAACTTTTTATCCAATTTGAATACATAACAGAATCTGACTGCACTGTTCAATGGTTAGGATTAATTGGAATGTATGTACCTGACTTTTGCAAAGTGCCTTGAGACAACATGTGTTGTGAATTGGCACTATATAAATAAACTGAATTGAATTGATTTGAAAAGGGGCTCAATACAAATGCATAATATGCTTCTCAGATTTTTATTTAAAAAAACATATTTTATTTCATAAAATTCTATCACACAAGATCCTACAAATAAGAAAAAATGCTTGTGGTTGTTACATGAAAAGTGTGAAAGAATGTGAAAAATAGAATTATTATCTTTGCATGGTACTGTATATCTTGCCATTTAAAAACCTGCACTCTCATTTTCTGAAGTGGTGTTGTTTCACATTTATGCTTTTGCTCTTATTTATGTTTTCATAATCTGTATCAGACTTAAGCCTGTATTCTACTGCAATTTGTCCAGCCCCACAGAACTATATTGTTGGGACCCAGCCATGGATTTCAACATTAAAACTCCGGTACGAACTCTTCTGGAACTTTTCAAAATAAAGTGCATTAACCATCTTCCGGCACAGTCAGGAAACGGGATAACTGCAGACTTCCTGTGACGTCACTGCCCAAATAAAAGCACAGCTGTTTCTACATCCGCCCTCTTCCACACGGCCTTCGAAAGGGACGGATAGGGGAGACAAGCGCACTGATGTCTCTTTGCTGGCAAAAAGACATAACTCTTCAACTGGATCCAAGAGTGTCATAAGTTCACGCGATCATATGCACAAGATAACAATAACTTTATCACTAAATGTGATAAAGTTATTTCTAACTTTCTAATGTTTGGCCTCTTTGTCAATAATGCTTTTTTTTACTTTCATACCGTGTGACACACTAAGGCACACAGACATTCACATGGTCATATGTGAATGTCTCTAGAGATCAATTTGCTCTTGCAGTTGGCATACTGTGGGTGGTACAGGGCATGGGGCATTTACCCATTTATTCAAGTAATGAGGCTACACACTATTCATAGGTATTTTCCTACTTTGCTTTAAAAAAAGCCCCCTTCTTTAAATCGGCCTTTGTAGTAGCATATCCATGCAGTAGCAGACTGAGCTGGAATATAACATATTTCTATTGTACATTAGGCTTATAGAAGAAGGCATCAAACAAAACTGTCAAGAGCAACACTACTGTGGTCTTGATCCCAGTGCACTCAGAACTGTTAAAGAAATTACTAAAATTTTTTATAAAGCTGATGCATTACAGGAAATATTTCAGAAAGAAACAAAAATTTAGTAAATTAGAAAAGGTAGACAAAAAATAAGAGTCATATTTAGCTAATTGGCATTACTGGCATACAGAAAAGAACTGATTTGTTTGCTTTTCTAAAAGAAAACGTCATGCAGTTTAACTGCTCTTTATATTATACTGGTAGTTGACGGGAAACATTTTTTGTTCCCTATTGTAACTGACAACAGAGACTGATTCCAATCAGTCCTCCTCCCATGGAACCAATAATGGGTTCTCATGAGCGGAGGTGGTGAAATAGAGGGTTGTAATACACTGCTGTGACAGCAGAGACACACTGGCATTTAAACCAAAAAAGTGCCTCTCAACTACTAGGCAACCCGGTTAAAAGAAAAAAGCATTTGACTGGATCTCCATTAAGAGGTCTAAAGGTAGGCATAATGAGGAAATTAGAAAAATTATTATCTTCCTGCCTAGCTCAAAAATTTTTAAAATAAAACAAGATCAAAATGATAACATTTACTGCTTAATCACTGTACCTTGTGAAAAAACTCTGGAAGTTCACATGTTCACCGCTACAAATTTGTGTTATGGCAAAAAGGTCTTCCAATTTCAAAGTTTTGAAGCTCACTACCAAAGATAATTGGTCAAAATACCAGTGGAAACATGCAAAAAGCTCATCAGCAATTATAAAAAGTATTTAGCTGATATAATGCCAATAAAGATTTTTTCAATGATTATTAAGAAGGATGTTGAATTGTTGAAGCCAATGAGCCTATATGATAAATGTAGAGCTAACAAAATTAGCATACATTAGCATTAGTTCCATGTTGAATATGTATATTTCAATTGTCATTCTGTATGTATTAGAAATATACTCTTTATTTTTGTATATGTGTACAGTAAACAAGGTTACAACAGGCTTCAATCAAAAAGTTAAAAAAAGAAATGTTCTGTGCCCTATATTCAGAAATTATCCATGCAAATATTTTTGTGGAACAGCAGACATTGAATTAATAAAAAAGCAATGCCGTAATTGCAAGGAATGTGGTTCATAAAAAGCACCTGCTGCGGTATCTGCTTGGAAAAAGTATATGTTTGTAATTGCTGCCTTTGAGTGGCAGAAACCCAATAAATGTAGGGTGGGGCTAAACCATCAGGAACTTTAAAATAATAAAATAAAAGTTTACATTGTATTCAAAAATGAACAGGATACCAATGGAGGAAGGATCCAATGGGAGTGATGTGTTTGTGTCTGGAAGTGTCATTTTAAATATAGCGTTTTGGACCAATTAAAGACTGCTGACAAACGACTGCGAGAGTGAGCCGGCACATTTGGTATTAATGTTGTTATCATATGTGAAAGTGAAAACTGTTCTGGGAATAAGGAAATAGTCATTTTGAGCAGTGTGCAAGGCCTGTCCACAAACTGATTTATATAAAGGGAAGTTCTTAACATGTGGAAAACACTAATGGAGTTGTTGTAAAACAAGCACGTAGGCTGTTTAGAAACAGTCCAGCTGTGAAAAAGATTATTACATTGTGTAGTTTGTCAGTCCAGAGTGCCAAAAGCATTTACGTAAGTCACAAGATGAGAGCAGATTGGTTGGAATTGTCACATAAACTACAATTATATTACTTTGTATAATATACACCCTAATTTGTATCAGGGGTTGGGATTCTTTGGATTTTGGGCAGACCAAGACCACAATCACACGTTCCCATCCTCATGCGTACACATACAAACACTGACACACATACATCTAGCGTAAAGACACGTTTGTTGGTTTTTAAATCCCTTTCAAAAAAATTTCCCCAGATTTGATACAGTGTCACAAAATTTTTAATTTCGAGCGTTTACATCAAAGTTGGCATTTTTACCAAACAAAATGTATTCGGCCTTTTATTCACTTAAAAACAGTAAACTTTGGTTTGACCACTGTTTTACTGCAGAGATACCATTAGGGAGTGAGTGTTGAAAGTGACTGTCACCTAGTTTTAAAGACAGGTAAAACTGAACATCTGCATGACAGTGGAAAGGCAGGTGATGCTGAGTAATAATTGCTCGGATTGGCAACAGATATAGGGAAAGAAAAGAAGGGGCCAAGAGTCTAACCCTGTGGTAACCCAGGAGCACTGAAGGAAGATACGTTATTATTCGTAACTGTGAAAGATCCATCTGTCAGATAGGATGTAAACCATTTACGCGCTGAGCCAGGGATACCAAACCTAGTGGCTTAAGAATGATCAACTGTATTAAAGGCTGTTGTGAGGTCCTGCAGCACCATAAAAACAGGCCCCCTACCATCAACGGACATAGCAATGACATATGTACTGTTAATAATCCAGAATCTGTGCTATGTCACAGTCTGAAGCCAGATTGAAATGTTTCTAAAAGATAATCATCCTCTAAAAATTGCTTTAGTTGGGTGAAAACAATTATTTTCCAAAACCAAAGGGCTCCAAGTGAGGTTTTTAAGAAGGACCTTACAATAGTATGCTTGAAGGCAGTTGGCACAAGTCCCGAAATAAGACAAGAGTTATTAAAAGATAGAAAAGTAGAGCCAATGATATTGAAAACCTATTTCAACAAGAAAGTCAAAGGAGCAATTAGTGTTATGTGTTGCAAAATTGTTTAAATAAGAAAAAGACACTGGTTTAAACTGCTCAAATACCTCAAAACCAGCAGAGACAGCAGAGAGAACAACATTACTAGATGTACTGGTAGCATGTCTAACAGATGGCACCTTTTCAATGAAAAAGGAGAAAGATTTCTCACAAATAGTGACTGAGACATCAAGAAATAACCGATGTGGGTGGATTTAAAATAGAGCTAATTGTATTAAATAACACCCAAGGCAATGGCTGGTGTTAGATGTTAGACAAAAATTTGGTTTTTGGTTCTTCAAAAGATCTCTGGTACTGAGCAAGACTGTTTCTCAAAGAAACCAGAGATACATACAGTCTGTCTTTTTTCTACTGTTTTTCAGCCTTTCTGCTTTGTCGCCTGAGTTCACATGAGATATAATTGTGTGACCAGGGTTCAACTTTGGGTTTGGACTAAATATTATGGGAGAAACAAAGTCCAGAATCTCACAAGTATTGTAAAGAGCAAATAAAGTCATTTGGACATACTAGGTTATCCTAGTATCCTAGGGTGAAGTAGAGTATTGCAAACCCATAAAAGCAGCAGTAAACTGTTCAGTAGTACGAGAGGTGAGGATGGAACAGTGGCAACTCGCTGCCAATGGTCTACAGGCTGCAGACGGAGCTGTAATTTTAATATTGATGGGGAATGATCTGCAACAGTTGTGTTAAAGATTTCATAGTGTGAAACGTACAGTCCATGCCACAAGTATGTCCAAGGTGATTGGTTGGTCCATGTACAGATTGGGTTATATTAAAAGATGCCACAAAGCTAAAAATCTTAGAGGCCAGTAGGAGGAAAGACATGAATGTTAAGATTCCCACAAATAAAAACATCATATCTAGAAATTAAATTTACAAAAAATTATTTTATTAAATCCATGTTATACTTAGGTGGGTGGTAAACAACAACATCCAAAACACCGGCAATTCAAAAGAAGAATAAATCACTGTAGACAAAAGTCTACATTTAAAATTGTCTCTGTAGACAGTTGCAATCCCTCCATCACATCCAAAGCATGGGAAGCTGACGAATGAGAAGCCATGGGGAAGGGGCTCTGAGAACACGCTGTTGTCAACTAGTTTATTTCATCTTGCATGCCTGCGGCGAGGAAATGTGTTGCCAATGTCCATGTCAGTGGCACAAAGCCACCCTATATTCAAAGGGTCCCTCTAGGTTCCGACTGCTGCAGCGACCTGGTGCCTGCCCAACATGCTGGGGGCTCTGGGAGGGTATCCCCTTCTTGGTGCTGGGCGGTCTAGCTGCCGGGGGTTACTGCAGGCCCTGGGCCACCGGGGGGACCGGTTCCTGGGTTTAACCTGCATGGCTGGGGATGACAGAGTAACTGGATCATGGAGGCACAGTACACTGCGTCTCACTTTGTGCCTCTTTGATCTGGGGGCTTCTGCTCCTGTCTTTGCTGGTAACCTACTTCTGTGCTGGGCGTATGGCTAACCTGTGGTGATGCTTTATGTCTGGGTGACTGGGACTGCTGCTGCCTTTTGGGGCCAGGTCTACCTGCCATTTGTTGCTTTTAGGTGCTTTGAATTACAGACCTTCTACCATTCCCGGCACACTTACAAAAGTACATTTCCAGGTGATAAACTCGCTCTCGCACACACCCACTCAAAACAAACACACCTATTCCTACATTTATGCTCACCCACCCACCCACACACACACACACAAACACCCACACATTAACACACAATTACTCAAATGGTTGAAGGTCATACAAACACAAGTTACTATAACATCAATGTGGCCTGCCTACTCCAATGCTGTGTTGAAGCCAGAGTCAATAAACCATCTGTTTTACGATCATGAGGTGTTAGGGTATGGTTTTTATTTGTGTTAATGGTATTCAGCATTTTCTTTATGTTTTATAGGTCTTGCCATATTTTGTTATATTTGCTATTTGGGTTTTGCCATATTCATGTCATTGTGCTCAATATTGTCACGTGTATTTCATTTAGGGTATGAAAAACTTAATCGCAAAAAACTGATTTATGAAATAGTCAACTAATTTCGTTAAGATGAAAAACCTTTTTTGTCTGTAAATATGCTTTATCGGAGAGAGGCTGTGTTCTCTCTCCTCTGCTCTTCTCCCTGTACACCAACAGCTGCACCTCCAGTCACCAGTCTGTCAAGCTTCTGAAGTTTGCGGACGACACCACCCTGATCGGACTCATCTCTGATGGTGACGAGTCCGCGTACAGATGGGAAGTGGACCATCTGTTGGACTGGTGCAGCCAGAACAGCCTTGAGCTCAACGCTCTAAAGACAGTGGAGATGGTTGTGAACTTCAGGCAGAACCCAGCCCCACCTGCCCCCATCACCCTCTGTGACTCCACAATTGACACTGTGGAATCTTTCCGCTTCCTGGGAACCATCATCTCCCAGGATCTCAAGTGGGAGCCAAACATCAGCTCCCTCATCAAGAAAGCCCAGCAGAGGATGTTCTTCCTGCGGCAGCTGAAGAAATTCAACCTGCCAAAGACTATGATGGTGCACTTCTACACAGCCATCATTGAGTCCATCCTCACCTCCTCCATCACCATCTGGTACGCCGCTGCTACAGCCAAGGATAAGGGCAGGCTGCAGCGTGTCATTCGGTCTGCTGAGAAGGTGATTGGCTGCAGTCTACTGTCGCTCCAGGAACTGTACACCTCCAGGACCCTGAAGCGGGCAGGGAAGATTCTGGCTGATCCCTCCCACCCCGGTCACAGACTCTTTGAGACTCTCCCCTCTGGCAGGAGGCTGCGGTCCATCCGGACCAAAACCTCACGCCACAAGAACAGTTTTTTCCCATCTGCCACCAGCCTGGTTAACAAAGCCCGGAAACCACCCTGACACTCTCCCTTTCCCCCACACCCCCCCTTTTTTTGCTGACAGGACACTTGTAACCTGTAACTCTATGCGTTACATTAACGCTCAGCTTGGACTCCTGCTTACTTGCACTGCTTTACTTGCACAATGATCACCTGCACTGTTGTATTGCTCTTGCATCTTATACTGCTCTATATTTACTCTCACTCACTTAAAACTGTGCACTTATATTTATATTATATTGTAGATATGTTTATACTGTTTAATTTGTATTGTATTGCACCGACTACGCCAAAACAAATTCCTTGTATGTCCAAAAACGTACTTGGCAATAAAGCTTTTCTGATTCTGATTCTGATTCTGATTCTGAACTCCTCAAATGTATAATTTTAGCTTCGCCTGGTTCAACTTCTCTAAAGAAAAAAAAATCTCCCATTAGGGACCATTTGCTGTCTGATTATTAATCGATTAATTGAAAAAGTTGTCGGCAGATTAATCAATTAGCAAAATAATTCTTAGTTGCAGCCCTAATTTGTTTAGTTCATTCTTTTGTGTGTTTTTTTTTTTTTTTTTTTGCAATCTTTTTACATTTAGATTGTTTCCTGTTAGATCCCTGTTTGGCATTTTCCCTAGGGTTTCTTGTTCAGCTCCATTTAGGTTTATTTTTCTTTTCTCCTTTTCTTTGGTCTGCTCTTTTCTACTGTCTCAGCTGCTCCACATATCCTCTGATTGCTCTGCCTTCTGTTTGCCTCAGCTGCAATTCATTACCTCTGATTAGCTATTATGGTTTCCCTGTGATTTGTCTACCCCTAACCCTAGTACATATACTTACCGGTTCTCCTTGTGCTTGACTGGTTCTTCCATTTTTCTGCTGTTCGGTCAGTTTCTCTGCTCCATGCCCAACTACTTCATGTCTCTAGTTTCTGCTGCTAGTTCTGCCAGATTTCTGTAAGTTCTTTTTATTTGTGTTGTTTGTATTAGAGGTTCTCACTTTTAGTTTGTTTTGTATTTGAGTCACCTCCAAAACATGACAATCTGTTCCATATGCTATGCCTGAAACTCTGCGACAGGACGCATAAACAAGCAATATTCAGAATTATGATGTAGATCAAAAAGGTAGTATTAACATGGAATCCTTAGCATAATTTTAAAAAGTGGCATCAAAACAAAACAGAGAGGACCCCCAGCTATCACTAAACTCTGCTATTTTAGAACATTAAGGTTTGTCATGCAGCTTAGTGGAGAAAGAAAGTTGGACCGAACCTAAATTGTATGTCAGCATACGTATTTTTCAGCAGCAATAGCTCGCTCTGCACTTAACTTAATTACTCACCTGGAACAAGGTCAAGTTGACTGGTACTGGTGAAAAATCAGCTGCCTGCAGCATTCAACCACTCCACAATGCTGCACAACACATGAGGTGCGACAAAACACCCTCTCACCAGAGGGCCTAGTCCATCCATCCATCCATCCATCCATCCATCCATCCATAGTCGCTATACCCGCTTATCTTTTATTAATAAAACTAATCAAACCAAGTCTGTAGTGAGTTCTATAGTGACTAAATTTCATTTGTTTCTTTTGATTGAAGCAAACCAAGATCATACCAACTTTAAAACCAAAGTTCGTATCACACCTAATAAATATACATATACACAGGCAGCAGCAACAATTTAGTAAATGTTGATTTTCAGAATAAAAAGTCCAAATGGGGTTGTAATGGAGCTGTTTATGCATGCATCATTATGTCCAAATTTGCACCAAGGTTTGCTAGGAAATTAACTTCTATTTTACTGATGTCTATCAAAAGAATGCTACTTGAAGGAAGTGTCTCATTGAAGACATAGACAGCCTCAGCTCTTATGAACTCCTCTTTTGTTAGTCTGAGGGACAAAAAATGTACTTGAAGGATAATGACAAAAGTTTTTCTGTCAAAGGAGAAGGTGATGTCTATTCTGACTGCCTGAGTTCAGATTATTCTGTCATTCAGTGCAACATGCAAAAAAACAGAACTGAATCCCTGGTCAGAGGTACGGCTGGAACAGATTATTAGATTTTGGAGCACCATCTGGATCCGGGATTTTTAAAAGATTCTTTCTAATTGCCAGAACATGTTGTGACAAGTTGAAGTTCCCACATGGTTCTTCACCCTGTGAGCAGCTGACATGCAGTGGCCTTGGCTGAGGTCCATGCCCCTTGAGTGCTTTTCTACGTGGGTGTGTGTAAATGAAGTGAGTGAACATATAAAAGGCTTAGTAGCATAGTAACAAAACCGTTGGTAACCGTAGCATATGTAGATTTCTAAAAGTTCTAAGAAATAAAGTTGGCATTTTAAGAGGCTAAAGAGACAGATGTGTTAAGCAGCAGGTGCAGGCTAGTTAAACAAGCCCATAATCCAACTCAATAGCCAGTTGATATCAGCTTGGTAGACTCCCTCTCTTACTGTATAAGCAGCAGAACAACAAGAAGGGATAATATTCTAAGCAATGAGCTTGTTAACCTAAAATCTTCTACAATATTCAGCTGATCATCACACATTTTGCTTTAGTCTTCCACCACTGTGTAAATCTATTAAAATGTTTTTTAAATTAGATAGTTTTACTGACTTTAGATTTAGCTCCCTACTTATCACTTATTTCTAAATCATTGATATGAGTACATGTACCAGCTGACTCACTTTCCACATTCACCTGTGTTCTCTTACTCTGTGTATGTGTCCATGTATCAAAATAAAAATAAAAATAAATAAAGATCATAAACAATATTGTAATTGTAATATTTGATTAAAAACAATTTAGTAAGTTTTGTTTTAAATATAGGCAATAACAAATGTTATACATTTCTGTTTTAAATGTTTTCCTTTTCGTTATATGAAATTTCTGAAACTTTAGATTTTCCAACTAGACATCAATTAAATGAATTGTTCCTAATTTTCTGCTTTGCTTTTCTGAAAGTAGCAAAAATGCAAAGCTGAAAAACTTAGCCAGCATAAATGTATTTGACTAAACAAAGTTCTTTTGAGTCCTGTGGGACCTCTCTTTTTCTCCTAGAAATACATTCTAGAGTGTTGGTATGTTTCCTTCTACACAAATCTTTGCTAAAAGATTTTTTATAAAAAAAAAGAAAAAACAGTTTATATAGGGCAACAAACGTTGATTATTATTTGCAGTTTTTGGTGTATTTTCGCCCAGAGGTACTTGTGAAACCTGTGTGCACCCTGTCCATTACCCGGTGACAGCTGCAATAGCCTCTAGCAATTGTGAATTTGACCAGAATAACACTGGATAATAAATGTTTATTTTATCTGGAAACAGAGTCAAGATGTTATATTTTTTATGCTACTACTTTTAAATATCTTCATTTGAGAGCTAAATGGTTAAATACAGCATCTATGATTTGTTAACCCTAGTTCCTTAAAAAACAAAGGGGTTATGAGCTGGATGTGCAATGAGACAGCTGGGTTTATGCACCATACCACTACCAGGTACTAAACCATTTGAACAGATCTTTAGATCTGTCTTGTTCCTGCCCACATTGAGATGGTACTCAACTGTAATGGAATACGAACCAAATAGTGTAGAGTGGACCTGACCTAAGACAAGCTGTACTAAGTACTAATCGAAAAGGGGCATTAGATACTGTTGGGAATCTTTCAAAGCAATTACAACTTCCTGTTAGGTATAAAACATGGCACCAGGAGGTTCATTTGTGTGGACAGAAAAATAAGTTGAACTTCTTTAAAACAGTTTTAGAATATAAAGCTGATAAAACACAAGATAGTGTCGATTGGGAATCGTTCATCATTCATTTTTACTCCACTGTATGGCCAAGTCTATAAACAATGGTCGCACATAGTTGTCGCAGACAGTGATGCGCCGAACCGTAAAAGTCAGTTTGATCATGTACACACACAAGCTCAAAAACTGTGTTTTTATAAATATCCAATTTGGCCGGAGTTTTTAGAATTATTTGTTTTTAGTGATGTAAAACAGAGTTTCTGTGTGGATGAAAGTCCAAAACACATAAAAAGTTATTAGTTTTCCTAGAAATTCGTCCATGTATGGACAAGGCCTCAGTCTGTTTTGTGCACACCCATCACTTGGTGGTTTGACCCAAACAACCAAATAGGACAGATCCAGAGTGTAACTAACAGTCAGGTATGTAGAGAGGACCATCAGCCCTGACATCCCCTCCATCCAGGACTTTTTAAGGTCTAAGGTATCTGTAGCTACACATCCTGGACACTAACTGTGACACAAACAGGCTTTTACCTTTGTGTCAACGCTACAGAGGAACAGAAACAGCTTTGTACCCAACTTTCACTCTGATCAAACACAGTCAGTGTTCAGATTGATACTATGCATAGTTGCACTGATTCAACCTTTTGTCATTATCTTCTATAAAAATACTGTATATATACATGTTTACATTTTTAAAATCCTCTTATTTTCCACAAAATGGAAATACTTCTATTTAAAATGTCTGAACACGAAGTCAAATTCTCTGCGTGCACAAATTTGGCCAACAAAGCTAATTCTAATTCGTGATCTTGTTAATAGCTGCTGCTGATTGTTTAACAAATAGTTACAATGTGTCTGAATTTTCAGCAGCAGAATTAGGAACAGCAAGCAACAATCATGTAATGTGCTGTATGTGCTGATTGTACTTCACATCAATATTCGGATTCAAAACATGGGTTCAAGAAGTGCTTAAATGACCTGTTACAACTGGAGCCATTTTTGAACTTTCTAATTTATTTTCAAAATTATGGAGTGGATGCTTTCGATCCAGCACCTCTTTTATAAATAGGCTGTTCAAAAAACTAGAGAGCCAAATTCCAGGCTGTGTCATTTTCTGCCCGTAGTTGTGGTCGTTGCTTAGACGGAAACACAAAAACTGATCACAGGATGGAGTTCAAACTAGTTACATGCCTGGCTTCAGCCTCTGCACAAAAGCCGCTTCCTCCTCCACTTGCCTAGGTGGTCACACCTAATAACAAGAAATATGCAGCTTTTTGTTTGATATGGCATTTTAGTACCTCAACTGTCTGTTTCTGCAACTTTTGAAATAAAACATAAACTAACTATCAAGGCAGAGCAACGAAAAACAAACAATGAAGCAACAGGTGGTACCCTTCATGTCCTAATTTTGCTGCAGTTGGACAGAAACGAGGTATCTCCAAAGATTTAACCTTTCAGCAAATAAAAAATAAAATACATTGCTTCTAAATGGTCAAAGTTACATGCTCCTTTTGATAATTTTCTATGGAAATGTATTAAGGAAACTTCAGTGAAGGGTAATCAGAAGATATTGATTTTCATTAGAAAAAAAGACAACAAATGGAGATACACGGCTATTGCATGACGTTTTCTTTATTTTATTTTTTATTGTGATCTCCCTGTGATTATATTTAACAATTCTTATACTGGTTGTCTTGGTATTTAAAGGCCAATACATTATGCACAAGAACCGAGAAATTTGTTATTTTACCCAAGGCTACAGGAACAAAGTTCTTCGTGGCCAGGACATTTCATACTTCACAAGAGCTCAAGTGCAGGATTCCTGAAGCCCTCATTGGTCTCTCCTACTGCAGCACAATACCTTTATACTTTTGGACACCACACAGGAAAAAAGTTCTTCCCAGAATATGCTATAAGAACCTGGTGCAAGAACTCCCAAAGCAGGGCTGCAACAGCAGAATGATGCCATTTCGTTCTTGCAGCTATTGATGAGAGAAAAGAAATATAGTTTCTTGCGAGTATGTACTGACCTAAACATTAATCACGTTATTAAATTTTTTAGGTTGAAAACCTAACCCAGTATGTAACCTCAAACCCCAAAACCCAGCACTGTATTGATAAAGAAACCCAACTTATGTTATTTAGTGTCGATTGAGTGTAGCATTTTCCATCACGTTAAGGCTTGAAAACAAATAAGTAGATTAATTTTTAAACATCTACTTCTCGAAAGGTTTTTCAAATGTTTAGCCATCTTGACAACATGCCTTTTCTTGCACACTTTCATTGAACAACCAATGCGCCAATTTAATGCAAAATAATGCAACCATTTCTAACTGCCCCTATGGCCCTTATCAAAAATCACTACTTGGGACAATATTTGTAAAACTGACAGGTAAGATTTTGCCAGTGATGCATGAAGTTTACTTTAATGGACAAATTATTGTTTTAGATTCCCTACCAACATAAAAATATACTTTAAAGTTTAAGAACTATATTACTCTTTGTTAATTGATGTTATCAAATTATCTTGACCTATTATTTTTTTTTAATAGATGGTTGTTCAATAAAATAAAAAGGGTGTCTTGCAATAATTCCAAATATCTTGTCATAATTTTGCATGACTAGGTTGCCATCATAGATAACATTGTTTTCTTGCTACATCTGCTGCAATAGTTTGTTTGAACATCTGTTTATCTGTGTTTTTATTTAGCTTATGACAGTGAAATGAGAATTGCAGGCCATAATTCATCCAAAAGACTACTTCCATCAATTACAACATCAAACATGTCCAAAGAGGCAAGGACACTGTAGTAACAGGCACATTTTTTTAACAGAGAGAAACTTTGTGTCTACCCGTAAAGACACACATTGTGGGATTCGCAGACATGCAATCTTTGTTACATATTCTTGTTATTTCAGTTAAGCTAAAAGGGTGAAAGAATCTGAAGTAACAAATCATACACATTGTTACTTTCATTTAAGTCATCAATTGAGACAACTGTAGACCATCATGAGCACAATCTGAATATGTCATCTCACTTTATATTAGCATAATCTTACTATTTTCTCACATTACCCACTGTAGTGTAACTTCACATCATGCGTAAAGCCTGAGCAATTAATGTCTTTACTCAATGCTCAATGTTCATTCATTAACTCCCCATTGCCATTGTTTCCATGTGGTCTAAACAAATTGTGTCATGTCACTTTACATGTCGTGTTTTTGCTCTGCTTTATAATTTTACCAACTTTCATTTGAATAAACCAATTTTTTGTTGCTTTACCACGGTTTTTTCAGTAATTGTACTGAATCCAGCTGATATTTCTGCTGCTCACATTGTTGGCATCTTATTCTTATAACACCTGAAAAGAAATCTTCCACCTAAAAAGGCAAGGATTGTGATTGTAATCAACTGTGTGTAGCATGAGGGTGATTAAGAGAAAAATAAAATGGTCTGTATTTGAAATCCTTTCTTTTTCTGCCTATATTTTCTTATTGTATACGTTCCAATAGTGAAGAACTTCCAGCATATAATAGTATGCATAATATTATTCAAAAACTTTTCTAGAATTGCATTTTTAGAAGTCACCTTTGCTTAAACAGTATGACGTTTCCCTCTCCTTTTCTCTTCCTTCTGTCTTCTCCCTCCATCTCCTTTCCAGCTCTCAGCTGCCTGTGGCCCAGCAGCAGTTTGTGTTGCCACAAACAAGAGAGTGGGGAGGAGAAACCCACCATGACAGACACATAACAATGCTGCAACACCACTCTAATTGGCCTGGGGCTTATAGGGAGAGTCTGCTGTTCAGCAGACTGATATTTTGGGATGTGAAAGCAAGAGGAGGGTAAGTGAGAAAGGAGGTTGCTGGAGCGGAGGAATAGGCAAGGAGTGTCAGATTTGATTATGGATGAGTTGTGAGATAAGTCGAGTTAGGACATGTTTTTGTGAGGTGGAAGGAGTTGTGTGTGCGCAAATGAGTGTGTGTGGGTGCTAATGTGTTGAGCTTTTTGGGGGTACACACGTCATCCATGCATGTCTCCATGCATGGGAAGATGATGTTTAAGAACAGGTTTCTTTGAATAATTTAAATGAGTATTCATATACAGGTGTTGGACAATGAAACTGAAACACCTGTCATTTTAGTGTGGGAGGTTTCATGGCTAAATTGGACCAGCCTGGTAACCAGTCTTCATTGATTGCGCATTGCACCAGTAAGAGCACTGTGTGAAGGTTCAATTAGCAGGGTAAGAGCACAGTTCTCTCCTATTTCCACCAGAACTATCCATCAGGAGCTCTACAGGGTCAATATACACAGCCGGGCTGCTATAGCCAAACCTTTGGTCACTCATGCAAATGCCAAATGTCGGTTTCAATGGTGCAAGGAGCGCAAATCTTGGGCTGTGGACAATGTGAAACATGTATTGTTCTCTGATGAGTCCACCTTTACTGTTTTCCCCACATCCAGGAGAGTTACGGTGTGGAGAAGCCCCAAAGAAGCGTACCACCCAGACTGTTGCATGCCCAGACTGAAGCATGGGGGTGGATCAGTGATGGTTTGGGCTGCCATATCATGGCATTCCCTTGGCCCAATACTTGTGCTAGATGGGCGCTTCACTGCCAAGGACTACCGAACCATTCTTGAGGACCATGTGCATCCAATGTTTCAAACATTGTATCCTGAAGGTGGTGCCGTGTATCAGGATGACAATGCACCAATACACACAGCAAGACTGGTGAAAGATTGGTTTGATGAACATGAAAGTGAAGTTGAACATTATTGAGCCACTTTGGGGTGTTTTGGAGGAGCGAGTCAGGAAACGTTTTCCTCCACCAGTATCACGTAGTGACCTGGCCACTACCCTGCAAGAAGAATGGCTTAAAATCCAATCTAACCACGGTGATTACATTCAACTGCTCCTTCTCAGCCTGCTCCTAATCAGACCTCACCCACTTCACCTGTGCCTCTGGCTTTATAAGCAGCATGCCTACAGACAACGGCACCAGATTTTCGAAAGCTTTTGTGTGAGTACTGTCCAACGTTCCTTCCTTGCCTGCCTGATCTCGGTTTTTGCCTCACGGATTTCTCTGCTCTGCCTTGCCCTCAATGGCTTCTGTTTTCTGGACTACAACCTTGCTTCTGCCTCCTGACCAACCCTCCCTGCCTAACCCCTGGATCTGTCAGCCTGTATCTGCCTTCCCATGCATGACTTCGTTTCTGTACCCCGGACAAAGATACAAGCTTCGGTGGATGGAGGGCCTTCTCAATAAGTAAAAGCATACATTTGTTTTAGTAATCAATCAGTTCCATAGTGGGTCGCAGAGAAGCTGGTGCGTATCTCCAGCAGTCTATGGGCGGGAGGCGGGGTACACTCTGGACAATTGTAGTAATGCAATTCAAAAAGTGAAACTCATTTACATTATATAGATTTATTACATGCAAGGTGATATGTAGTGAGGAGAAGTATTTGATACACTGCCCATTTGGCAGGCTTTCCCACTTGCAAAGCATGTGACAGAATCTAAAACAAAATTCCAGAAAATCACATTGTGTGATTTAAGTAATTAATTATCATTTTGTTGCATGACAAGTATTTGATACATCAGAAAACAAAACTTAATATTTGCTACAGAAACCTTCATTTCCAATTACAGATATAAGAAGTTCTTGATGAGGTTTGCACACACTGCAGCAGGGATTTCGGACCACTCAGATTACAGATCATCAGATCCTTCAAGTTTTGGGGCTGTTGCTGAGTTATACGGACTTTCAGCTCCCTCCAAAGATTTTCGAAATGGTTCAAGTCTGGAGACTGGGTAGTCCTCTCCAGGACCTTGAGAGGCTTCTTACGGAGCCACTCCTTAGTTGCTCTGGGTTGTAGTCATGCTGGAAGACCCAGACACAACCCGTCTTCAGTGCCCTTACTGAGGGAAAGAGGTTGTTGGCTCCCAATCTCCCGATACATGCCCCCCTCCATCCTCCCCTCAATACTGTGCTGTCGTCCTGTCCGCATTACAGAATAGCATCCCCAAAGAATGATGTTTCAATCTCCATTCTTCACAGTAGGGATGGTGTTCTTGGGGTTGTGCTCATCCTTCTTCTTCCTCCAAAGACGGCGAGTGGAGTTTAGACTAGAAAGCTCTATTCGTGTCTCATCAGACCACATGACCTTCTCCCATTCCTTTCTCTGGATCATCTAGATGGTCACTGGCAAACTTCAGAAATGCCTGGACAGGCTTGAGCAGAGGGATCTTGCGTGCATTGCATTTTAATCCTAGTGTGTTACTAATGGTCTTATTTGAGACTGTTGTCCCAGCTTTCTTAAGGTCATTGACTAGTTCGTGTCGTGTAGTTCTGGGCTGATCCCTTACCTTTTTCATGATCATTGATGCCCCATGAGGTGAGACCTTCCACAGACCCCCAGACCAAGGGAGACTGACCGTCATCTTGAACTTCTTCCATTTTCTTATAATTGCTCCAACAGTTGGTGTCTTCTCACCAAGCTGCTTGGCTATTTTCCTGTAGCCAATTCCCGTTTTGTGCAGGTCTACTATTTTATCCCTGATGTCTTTACACAGCTCTCTGGTCTTGGCCATTATGGAGAGGTTGGAGCTTGTTTGTGAGTGGACAGGTGTCTTTATACAGATAACGAGTTCAAACAGGTGCAGTTAATACAGTAAATGAGTAGAGAACAGGAGGGCTTCTAAAGAAGAACCAACAGGCATGTGAGCCAAGATCCTTATTGGTTGTTAGGTGATCAAATAATTATTTCATGCAATAAAATGCAAATTAATTACTTTAAAAAAATTAGACAATGAGATGTGGATTTTCATTTTAGATTCCGTCACTCACAGTTAAAGGGTACCTATGATAAAAATTAAAGACTTCTACATGCTTTGCAAGTGGGAAAACCTGCAAAAATCAGCAGTGTGTCAAATTCTTGCTCTCTCCACTATATATATATATATAACTTCATATATACATGTATATAGATATATATATAGATATTAATATATTCATATATATACAGTTTTCTTCTCTATATGTGTGTGTGGCTTTGTTGCCTTCTTGGGAATATATAGGTTTTCTCCACCTGTTAAGACAGAAAAGAACACTTGCCTTGCACATGACTCTTGGTTGGTAAAGCCCAATGCAAGTCAGTAAACATTAGGTCAAAACATAAATTAACAAAGTTCAAGAAAAATAATAAAAACCCAAGATCTATTTATGCTAATCAATTCCACATGCATAGGAAAAGACTAGCATATGTAAACAGGGAAATGAACAAGCAGGGAAACAGATGGGAAACTAACCAACAAGCCAATTTCAGTGCATTGACAGAAATTAACATTTTTACATTTCTAAATCTTTTGTTAAAATTACACCAGGTTTGGAAAGAGGCAAATACAGGTCCTTCTCAAAATATTAGCATATTGTGATAAAGTTCATTATTTTCCATAATGTCATGATGAAAATTTAACATTCATATATTTTTTTCATTGCACACTAACTGAAATATTTCAGGTCTTTTATTGTCTTAATACGGATGATTTTGGCATACAGCTCATGAAAACCCAAAATTCCTATCTCACAAAATTAGCATATCATTAAAAGGGTCTCTAAACGAGCTATGAACCTAATCATCTGAATCAACGAGTTAACTCTAAACACCTGCAAAAGATTCCTGAGGCCTTTAAAACTCCCAACCTGGTTCATCACTCAAAACCCCAATCATGGGTAAGACTGCCGACCTGACTGCTGTCCAGAAGGCCACTATTGACACCCTCAAGCAAGAGGGTAAGACACAGAAAGAAATTTCTGAACGAATAGGCTGTTCCCAGAGTGCTGTATCAAGGCACCTCAGTGGGAAGTCTGTGGGAAGGAAAAAGTGTGGCAGAAAACGCTGCACAACGAGAAGAGGTGACCGGACCCTGAGGAAGATTGTGGAGAAGGACCGATTCCAGACCTTGGGGGACCTGCGGAAGCAGTGGACTGAGTTTGGAGTAGAAACATCCAGAGCCACCGTGCACAGGCGTGTGCAGGAAATGGGCTACAGGTGCCGCATTCCCCAGATCAAGCCACTTTTGAACCAGAAACAGCGGCAGAAGCGCCTGACCTGGGCTACAGAGAAGCAGCACTGGACTGTTGCTCAGTGGTCCAAAGTACTTTTTTCGGATGAAAGCAAATTCTGCATGTCATTCGGAAATCAAGGTGCAAGAGTCTGGAGGAAGACTGGGGAGAAGGAAATGCCAAAATGCCAGAAGTCCAGTGTCAAGTACCCACAGTCAGTGATGGTCTGGGGTGCCGTGTCAGCTGCTGGTGTTGGTCCACTGTGTTTTATCAAGGGCAGGGTCAATGCAGCTAGCTATCAGGAGATTTTGGAGCACTTCATGCTTCCATCTGCTGAAAAGCTTTATGGAGACCTCAGCAGTGCCACAAGCTGATTGCCTCCATGCCACGCCGCATTGAAGCAGTCATTTCTGCAAAAGGATTCCCGACCAAGTATTGAGTGCATAACTGTACATGATTATTAGAAGGTTGACGTTTTTTGTATTAAAAACACTTTTCTTTTATTGGTCGGATGAAATATGCTAATTTTGTGAGATAGGAATTTTGGGTTTTCATGAGCTGTATGCCAAAATCATCCGTATTAAGACAATAAAAGACCTGAAATATTTCAGTTAGTGTGCAATGAATCTAAAATATATGAATGTTAAATTTTCATCATGACATTATGGAAAATAATGAACTTTATCACAATATGCTAATATTTTGAGAAGGACCTGTAAAGATGATTTCCAAATTTGCTGTTGAATCCCTTAGATGTGAGGGTGTGAAGAATGGGCCTAAGGGAAGATTCAACAAAGACTGATTCTTTCCTGGCTCTGTCATTAAGTGGCAACATGTCAAGGGTATACCCCAATCCCCCATGATCCTCACCAGGATTGAGGCTTGACCAGGTATGGAAAATAAATAAATTACTCTCTGATGGATTTAAGGTTGTATAATGATGTGATTGTCATTGGTTTAACAAGAGACAAACTGTCAGAAGTGCTAATTAGTAGTTTATATTTGCAACTTCTAAAATCAGACCCTCAACATAAGAACTGCAACATATGCTATATACATAACTCACTATCCTGAGAAAGAGGGAGATATTCATATCAAACAACATTTAGAGCAGCTTTGTTCTTCAGTTGGATCTGCATTTATTTTCTAAAGAATATTTAAATCGGGACAAAGAATTATGTTCTTTAATTCAAAGCTTGTTAACCTATTCTGCTAACACTAAGAACATGACAAATAATCAGATTATTTTGTATGTTGGGACCCCAGCCATGGGTACAACATGATGGGCCAGTAAGAACTTTTCTGGAACTTTCAACTTCCCGTGATGTCACTGTCCAAATAAAAAGCCCGCTTTTTGCAACAAACTGACCTTTTCCACGCAGGTCCCCAGCGGAACTGGACGAGGGACACAGCGCGCTAATATATCTTTGCAGGCAAACAGACATAACTCTTCAAACTGGATCCAAGAGTGTCATACGATCACACGATCATATGCACTAAGTTTAGTAGGAATTCATTGCTTTTTATGTATACGGTATTCATTCTTAAACGGGGGTAATTAAGGTACAAGCGTGGCTTGACTTTCTCTCTGAGGTCTACAGAAGCAAACTGTGTTCTAGAGAGTTCCCAGCAGAGACCCTGTCTCTACGACGCAGAGTGGAACAGTTTTTCCTGGTCTCAAGGAAGGACAACGGGACCGCATCACCGTGGCTACAGCAGTAACGTACAGTTTGGCCGGCCCGACAGAACAAGCCGCCTCACCCCACAGCTTCAGAGGTTAGCTGCAAGGTAACACTTTGTTCACTGTGAAGGCTTTCTTCAACTTTGTCGCCTGGACAATTTTTCCTGAGCACGGTTAACGTAAGAGGTTGTGTTGGGCACAGAGAAGTAGTTTAGTGTGAAATAATCTAAACATTTTTTGTTTTATGACATTTGGTTTTGTTCGTGTTGAAAATTCAGCCTTCTTAGTGCTAGCAGATTATCTGCTCAGCACATGTGCTCAGTTTGTGTGTTCTGTGTTTGTGTTTTTTTTGTTTAGTTTTTTTTTTTAAGTTAAGACAAACGTTATTTATGTGGTGATTTTAAACACATATCGGCCATAACACGCTGTCCTCGCTTATGTATTTTAACCCTTTTATTAGTGGTATTTTAAAGGTATGTGTTTGATTCTGATGATAAGCTATAAGCTTCTTTGTTAGCTTCAACAGCTAACCGCTAAGAAGACGTGCTTGCCTGCTAAAGATCATTTACCCAAAAAGGTTGTTAGTATTCAATCTAGAAAATAATATTTCCCTAAATATTATTTTACTAATCTTGAAAACTAAGTAAACACCATTAAGCCCCATTTCTCCAGAAAGATTTGGTTCATATTCAAAATAATATTTCTTTAAATATTATTTTTATAAACAAAGGCAGCTAATTAAACACCATTGAGAATTGTTCATCCAGAAGGTTGGTTTTATTCAGCAAATCATTCTTTAAATTATTATAATTATAAAATATAATTATAAATAATTATTTTATTAAAATAATGTTTTATCTGATCTTGCATTGTGAATGGTTGTCTAAAGGTATGCTGATTATTGCCTAAGTTGGTTCCAAGACTAACTTAACTTCATTTCCAGATTCCTCAAGATAATCCTTGATTCGCAAACATAAATAACATTGCATGGTAATGTTGCATCACTCTTTCGGTCATGTTTTCAACCATCTTTGATCAACTTGTTTATATTGTACATAGCTCATTAGTCTTCCTTATTCTTTGATTCTGCTTGGTAGTTTAGTTGGATTGTTTTAGCATAGTAAAGAGTTTGTTGATTGAAATATGTTTGACTTGAGTTGACTTATTTTATTTAATAAGTTCTTGTATTTTAAGAAATTGTGTGAATTCATTCCATGTGTGTACAGAGTTTTGTTGTTCAATAATGTCAGATGTTGGCTCATCCCTATCAATTTTGTCCTAATACCACCACCTTATTGGGCTGGTATTCACAGGACAACCCTTAACAGACCAAAATCTTATTTAGTAAATATTATAATATTAATATTAATTATTAAATAATACAGGTCCTTGTCAAAATATTAGCATATTGTGATAAAGTTCATTATTTTCCATAATGTCATGATGAAAATTTAACATTCATATATTTTAGATTCATTGCACACTAACTGAAATATTTCAGGTATTTTATTGTCTTAATACGGATGATTTTGGCATACAGCTCATGAAATCCCAAAATTCCTATCTCACAAAATTAGCATATCATTAAAAGGGTCTCTAAACGAGCTATGAACCTAATCATCTGAATCAACGAGTTAACTCTAAACACCTGCAAAAGATTCCTGAGGCCTTTAAAACTCCCAACCTGGTTCATCACTCAAAACCCCAATCATGGGTAAGACTGCCAACCTGACTGCTGTCCAAAAGGCCACTATTGACACCCTCAAGCAAGAGGGTAAGACACAGAAAGAAATTTCTGAACGAATAGGCTGTTCTCAGAGTGCTGTATCAAGGCACCTCAGTGGGAAGTCTGTGGGAAGGAAAAAGAGTGGCAGAAAACGCTGCACAACGAGAAGAGGTGACCGGACCCTGAGGAAGATTGTGGAGAAGGGCCGATTCCAGACCTTGGGGGACCTGCGGAAGCAGTGGACTGAGTCTGGAGTAGAAACATCCAGAGCCACTGTGCACAGGCGTGTGCAGGAAATGGGCTACAGGTGCCGCATTCCCCAGGTCAAGCCACTTTTGAACCAGAAACAGCGGCAGAAGCGCCTGACCTGGGCTACAGAGAAGCAGCACTGGACTGTTGCTCAGTGGTCCAAAGTACTTTTTTCGGATGAAAGCAAATTCTGCATGTCATTCGGAAATCAAGGTGCCAGAGTCTGGAGGAAGACTGGGGAGAAGGAAATGCCAAAATGCCAGAAGTCCAGTGTCAAGTACCCACAGTCAGTGATGGTCTGGGGTGCCGTGTCAGCTGCTGGTGTTGGTCCACTGTGTTTTATCAAGGGCAGGGTCAATGCAGCTAGCTATCAGGAGATTTTGGAGCACTTCATGCTTCCATCTGCTGAAAAGCTTTATGGAGATGAAGATTGGCACCTGCTCACAGTGCCAAATCCACTGGTAAATGGTTTACTGACCATGGTATCACTGTGTTCAATTGGCCTGCCAACTCTCCTGACCTGAACCCCATAGAGAATCTGTGGGATATTGTGAAGAGAACGTTGAGAGACTCAAGACCCAACACTCTGGATGAGCTAAAGGCCACTATCGAAGCATCCTGGGCCTCCATAAGACCTCAGCAGTGCCACAGGCTGATTGCCTCCATGCCACACCACATTGAAGCAGTCATTTCTGCAAAAGGATTCCCGACCAAGTATTGAGTGCATAACTGTACATGATTATTTGAAGGTTGATATTTTTTGTATTAAAAACACTTTTATTTTATTGGTCAGATGAAATATGCTAATTTTGTGAGATAGGAATTTTGGGTTTTCATGAGCTGTATGCCAAAATCATCCGTATTAAGACAATAAAAGACCTGAAATATTTCAGTTAGTGTGCAATGAATCTAAAATATATGAATGTTAAATTTTCATCATGACATTATGGAAAATAATTAACTTTATCACAATATGCTAATAGTTTGAGAAGGACCTGTATATCCAGTTCCATCTAGATTTTGAACAGTTCCAATTGTTAAAAGGAAAGAGAAAAGACCTGACCTGTGTATAAGATATTGCGCAAGGATGTAGACTATGTTTTGCTCTGTAGAAGTCTTTCAGGATTGTTTGAAAAAATGTGAGTTAATCAATACTCTGCAGGTGAAGAAGTCTTTTCATTTTTTGGCCATTTGACCCACTGCTTCTCAATACATCTTATTCTGAGTGTTCTTATTGTCAGCCCCTTTCTCAAACTTGTTTTATTGCCTTGACAATATTGAGTGGTCCTGTCAGCACCAAGAAACTGTGTCCCCACTTACACTGAAAATCCGACTCTTGATAAAAGGGGAGTTAGGATGTCAGAGATGCTCAGCAAACCAAATGGTAGAAAAAAAAAAGTTATAGAGCAAGACATGTCTTTTGTGAAAAGAAAACCTTCACTCAGCCACTATTAAGTGTACCACTTCCAACTGAGTGTTTCCACATTGCTGCCTCATTATTCACTGAGCAGAAATCATATTACCATCCTATAATTCATTGTCTGAGCTCTAAAAGGACTGTTCATGTTACCAGTAAATCAAACCTGAAATCCTAAAAAAGAAATATGCAATAAAATACAAGATATTACTGAGAAAAGGGTAAGTCATGAATCATTTGTCAATTAGTAAAATGACACATTTATCTGAAAAAAAAAACTAGTTATTTTCTATGTTTACAAAATTTTTACCAATGGTTTAGTTCAATTATCTAACTCATAATTTTCATACAGCAGGGAAATAGCTTGCTGCACTGCTGCATTGACCTCAATGATAAGAGCTGGCCCAGGGTCCGGATCATAGTTGTGAAAACCCACATCTGGCAGAGGCAACACCACGAAGGACTGCCACATTGTGCAACACATCACAAGCTAGCACGAAGCAACATGCCTTCTGTGGAGTATACAGCAGGACGCCACCACTTTTGTCCAGGCAGGACCAGTGGCCTTTAAACACCCCTATGGTGGATCATACATGGCCATTCGTGGCCATGTAGCGAGTTATACCACAGCTCTTGCTCTGTCTGAGGCTCAGGGGTTTGTGTGAGGAGTCAGGTTGTAAGCGGATAGCCTTAATCACCTAGGGAGAATCTGGAGAGCTTTCGGGAGAACTGAAACAATTATAATCCAAACACTGTGAGTAGTGAACATGTCTCTTGTCATGGTTTGTGAGATATAGGACCCAAGAATGCAGACGAGCAGGCAGCGTGATGGTAAGTGAAAAAATGTTTAATAACAAAAACTCACACTCAGCAGGAGGCAGGAATAAAACAAACGGGCAGGCAAGACGGGCATGGCATGATCAAAAAAAAACAAGACTTGGTTTGAGAAATGTTTCCGTGAAGAACAACTGAACAGGAGTGTATATATGGAAAGTAAACCAGGTGGAGCTAGGAGACAAATTAGTTTGAGCAGGTGAACCGAATAAACTTAATTGACAGACAGAACAAAACGTGGCTGCGGCAAAAACAGAGACTCTTGAACACAAACTAACAGAAACTAAAAAAAACATGAAGCAAAAGCATAACCAGATCTGAAAATCAAACTTGACAAAACATGAACAATACGACAAAGCTAAAGCATGACCAGGAAAATAACAGAAGTATGATTCAAAATCTTAACTGTGAAAAACATAAGAAAAAAAAACAGAAACCAAAAACCAAACAACCCCAAATCATAACAGTCTCTCATATTTCTTTTAGGATGACTGTCACGACACACTGGGAGGAACAATAAAGTCCACTGATACGGGACATCAGGTAGAAAAGTGGAACTTATCTAGAAGCCAGCCATCGTGAACAGCCCCTGCTTGAAGTTTTTTTCCAGCAGTCATGCTATAGTATGAAGGAATCATGTGTTGAACCAGGACAACGCACCACTATGTTTGTTAGGGGCATTTGCGCATGCCATATAAGTTGTACATTTATAGAATGAAAATGCTTTCTATTGACAAAGGCACATTCATTTACAGACGGTGCCATTTATAGCCATATGAAAGCAGTCGACAGCTCCAATCCCATTTGGACATTGGCTCATTTCTGTAAATTGCAATTTAATATCCACCCGCTCAGTTGCAGTGTGCGGTTATATATTCGGGCAACATACAAATGAGGACATCCCATACGGTTGGGTGGCTCGGCTCAGGGATGAATGTGATATACCCAACCTGTCAGTCAAAGGTCAAAGGTTTGCGTGGATTACCGCACACTTCACGCAATGTTCATTTTTGTACATGCCGAGTTGCGCGTGAAACATTGCCCCAGAAGGTTTTGTGTGTATGCACGCTTCATACATGAGGCCCCTGGAGAAGCTCTGGTGAACATTATGCTGCCTGCAACATTGTTCAGCATTATTGGTTTGATGGTGGGTCATTGTGGTTTGGGGGAAGCATTTCCATGGAGGGACACACAGACCAGTATAGGATGAACAATGGCACCCTGAATGCAAAGAGGGTATCTACATGAAATCCTTAGACTCATTGTCAGACCCTTCGCTGCTGCAGTGGGTTGTGTGTTCCTCCTGGTGCATTACAATGCCCGGCCTCAAGAGTATGTGGGCAATTCCTGGAGGATGAAGGACTTGATACTATCGACTGGCCTTTACGCTCCTCTGACCTAAATCCAATAGAACATCTCTGAAACATCCTGTTTCAGTCCATCCGACACCACCAGGTTGCATCTCAAACTCTCCAGGAGCTCAGTGATGCCCTAGTCAGGATCTGGGAGTATAAACCCCAGGACACAATCTGTAAACTCATAAGGAGCATGTTTCGATGTTGTCAGGCATGTATTTTAGCATGTGTGGCCCATACAGACATTCTGGGTTTCTGCAATGACATTTCAAAAAATTAGACTAACCTGCCACATCTGTTTTTCAGATTAGATTTCTCGGTCACTTCGGATTAAGCCAAAGGATCTGTGGGTTGATTATTTTATCAAATGATGTGACATCCTTATGTTCCTAACATATTACCAATTCTATATCAGTATGGATATCCAGCATGATTTTATTTTCAAATTGAGATTTGATGTTTTTTTCAGTGTTCCTTAAGTTTTTTGTGCAGTGTATTTACAAAAACAAATTCTGTTTAATTCCTTTCTTCCCCACTTAATATGATAGATGCAATGTATATTTTCCAGACAACAAGCGTATTTAATATAGACCGAGTGGAAAAGCTATCGGAAGCGTACGTAAATGAAAATATTTTAGTTTACTGAAAATCTGCTGAAATTAAGCTTTGATGCAAAAATAGGGATAGTCTTGTAATTTTGTTATTTTCTTTGGAATTCAAAGCTACTACCTCATTCAAATAACCTGTAACCTGAAATTGGTAGGTTAGTCCTAACAGAAAGCTGGAAATCAGGAAAATTATGGAAATCAATCAAGGAAAAGCCTGATCGATACTATAAATTCCAGCAGAGGAAAAATTCTGAGGTTTAAAGGGTCTAATGTTAAAGGGAAAAGGAGAACTAGGGCTTAATGTGGAATTTATTTTCTTTTTAGTGCCCAAGAGTTTAGTACTCCAAATTGATAACAATATTGATAAAGTCATTAATTTGAACAGCATGTGTGCGTTTTGCACACTCCTTAACAGTCATTGGTAATTTTATGAAGTGATGTTGTATTTAATTCAAGGTTCACAGACACAGCTGATCTTAATTTATTTTCTGTGAATTTATTTTCTTCTAGATCCACCTCACTCAAGGCAAAACCTTCAGAGGTTCACCCACAAGACACGTATCAACCCTCAGCTCAGGTAATAATCAGCTTTCAATCATCCATCACTCAGAGCCTGCCAGAGTATTCCCATGCCATCATGCCATCATATCACACACATGATTGATGACCATGCATTTAGTTGAAAAACCTCGTGCAGAATATTTTGGTGAAATCATGCACATTTTCTGATGAACAGTATGTTTAAGCATGTTTAAATATGTGCACATTCATGCCTGACCAAAAACACAAAATAAAATATCTGGTTATTACCCTGCAACAAAGTTGCACAGTTAAATTTTTTGAATCCAGAGACAGTTTATTTTTATGAAGGGGGTGGCAGAATTAGCACAAATATAGCATTTTCAGGAAAGACTAAGCTGCTGGGCAAGCTTTTTTCTTATTCTTAAATCAGAAAATACAAGAAAGTATTCTCCGAAGCAGGCAATCATCAAAAGAGTTTCCTTTGAGTGCCACCCTATCTTCATTTCTCCCTGTCTTCACATCAATCTTCCAAATATTTTGTCATCTCTACAGATTGCTAGTTTTTATCTACTCTTGTTTTGTTTCTTCTTTAACACTTTGTGCATCCATGTTTTCCCTGTATTTCTTTGCTCTTTTCTTGTCTATTAACCTGAAGCTCACTCACGATACAGGTTTTATACTGTGTTGCAGCTTAAATGTTTGATTTAAAAAGAAATAAATGGAAGATATTGTCAGATAACACGACAAGTGGAAAATTCTAAACAACAGTCTGGTTATGTTTAATGTAGAGCCAGTGTCTGCCACAACAATCTCAGCAGATCTCATGGAGAATTTTTTTTAAATCGCACTTAGCATCGCAAATGGGACGAGCAGTTTATTTGTTTGTTTATTATTATTATTGCATAGTCATCAGAGCTTTTTTTCTTGCTTAACACAGTTTTTGCAAGGCTACTAATCTATTTCCTTAAACCTTTTTACATTGTGTAACTTTACCCCCATAATATTTAATTATGATGATAAAATAGAAAAATGTTTTATGTGATGGACATTAAAACGTGTCAGCAAAGAGACATTCGCGCGCTGGGTCTCTCTGTTCAGGTCCCTGTGAGACCTGTGTAGAAGAGGCAGGATGTAGCAAGAGCGGTGCTTTTATTTGGACAGTGACGTCACAGGAAGTCCGCAGTTACCCCGTTTCCTGGCTGTGCCGGAAGTAGGTTAATGCAATTTATTTCGAAAGTTCCAGGAAAGTTTGTACTGGTCTTTCAAGTTGTAATCATGGCTGTGGGTCCCAACACTTACATGAAAGCTGTATTGAACACAAATGCATGCCACACTTCAAAGATTTTTATTTGTAAGGAATTTTGAAAATCATTCATAACTTCTTTCCCATTTCACAAGTATGCACTGCTTTGTGATGTTCTACTACATAAAATGTCAATAAGATTTAGAGTTGTGAGAAAATGTTGAAAAGTTAAAGGGATATTAATACTTTTGCAAGGCACTGTAAATTACACTATTTGAAATATTCTAAAAGAACTTAAAGTACAGTTTAGGGCACTCCTCATTTCACCATAATTTTGTGATCATGTTAAATAACATATGGAGGCATTAATTTTGATGAATTCACTTTTAACTAATGATAACTAATGGCTAATGGCATCTATGAAAACTTTTTGGTGCACCTCACATAAAAATGTCTAATTTATTACCCTGAAACACACGCACACAAAAGGTGCGAGTTAAGTCAGGCACGCTCTTTCATCGACCCACACAAAATGCCTGAAAGCACATTGACCGTGGTAGCCCAGTGGGACCTCTGAGTCAATATATACCAACATGAGGGGTGATTGATTGATCCCTTGCTACTCGACTCTCCATCTCTGCAGTGCTTTATCATGCTCTCCCTCCATAGCTAACCATCAATGTGAGTCTCATTGGGCTTGTTCTGACCCACTGTTTTCAGTGCAAATGTTTCCAAATTGGAACCCGATCCAGTACACATTGAGAGCAATTCACACCTAGCATTAGTATGTAATTCTGACTAAAAGTGGCTCTCTTTGGCCAAGCTATTTACAATGCAACTGCACTATTTATTTTTGGAGGTTTAGAGTTAAAATTAGAGTTAAAGTAGTCCTTAGATTGGTGTCACAGTATAGCATTTTTTGGTTGAAAAATGTGGATGTGCTGCAATTAAATACATATAATTCCAAGTTGATTTACAGTACGATGGTGCAGAGTAGCGGTAGACTAAATCAATAGTTTTGTTTTGTGTTTATTTATGCTCATACTTCTTCCCAATTTTCTTGTGTGAGAAAGGTGGCACACAGTGGCGTGCACAGACATTTTGGGGGGCAGGTGCTCAAGTGGAAAAAAAGGGCACCTTGTGCGGCACATGGAGCTGTCGGTTGCCTTTGTAGTGTGAGATTTATTACAGGCACAACATGAACATAATTTATATGTATTACTAAGCACCCCCAAAACAAACTGTCCTGTGGGTGAAGGGAAATTACCACCCAGGAAAAAAAAACTCAAAACAAGAATGCATTTGACATTTGTTTGTTTCCTGGATGGTTAGCCGGCCTGTCGGTAGGGCAGGGCTCTATCTGACGGCGGAGGGGAGGAGAGAAGAGGTAAGGTGGATGGTTGTTTGTCCTGTATGTCTTTGTGTTGCCCTATAATGGACTGGGGATCTAGTGACTGAATTTTTTGTACATTCTTCTTTGCAAAACACCTCAAGCTCAGTCAGATTTGATGGAGACCATTTGTGAACAGCGGTTTTCAGATCTTGCCACAGATTCTTGATTGGGTTTAGATCTGGACTTTGACTGGGCCATTCCAACACATTCATATGTTTTGTTTTAAATAATTCCATTGTAGCCCTGGCTTTATGTTTAAGGTCGTTATCCTGATGGAAGTTGAACCTCCGTCTCAGCCTCAAGTCTTTTGCAGACTCCTACAGGTTTTCTTCCAAGATTGCCCTGTATTTGGCCCCATCCATTTTACCATCAACTCTGACCACCTTTCCTGTCCCTGCTAAAGAGAAGCACCCACAGAGCATAATGCAGCCACCACCATATTTGACAGTGGGGATGGTGTTGTTGGGATTATGAATCTGAGAATATTATTCAATATTTAATATTAATATTTTAATATTTTATCAAATAATATTTCTATCTGTTAAGGGTTGTCCTGTGAGTACCAGCCCAGTAAGGCGATGGTATTAGGACAAAATAGAAAGGTGTGAGACGAGCTCTGACATTGTAGAACAGCATAAACTCTGGACACACATGGAATGAATTCACACAATTTCTTAAAATACAAGAATTTATTAACAAAAATAAGTCAACTAAAAGTCAAAAATATTTCAATCAACAAACTCTTTACTATGCTAAAACAACCCAATTAACTACCAAGCAAAATCAAAGAATAGGGACAACTAATAGGCTATGTACAATTTAAACAAGTTGATTAAAGATGATTGGAAATTATGACCAAAAGAGTGATGCAACATTACCATGCAATGTTGCGCTAAGTTGGAGTGAGGGCAAAAAAACTGTTCAAATGGCTTCTCTTGAATTTCTTGATTTTCGCTGTACTTGTCTTTCCCTATATCTCTCACACAGTACTTCTTGCCACAGTACTTCTGCAAACTGAAATAAAAAAATTTAATAATCTACACATGTAAAGTTAATTGTATAAGGATCATCAAGAATGAGGCCCAAGGTTTTCTTAAAGCATACCCTGCAGGTGTGTTTTGTGCTCTTAAATTGTACCCGAAGGCTCCTGAGAGAATTTAAGTACACCCTTTCATCAAACTTTTTGACAGGTGGGTGGGACTTCCGGTGAGGGCGGGATTTCCGGTGGGGGCCATATGGGTGCCATGTGGTTGCCATGTGGGCAGGGGGGTGTGTCCAAGGGGCGTAACAGTGGATGTTGATTGGTTGTCGTCATTAGGGGCGATACCTTAAATGAGTCAATTAAAACACAGGGGTGTGTTTAAGGGTGTTACGGGGAAGGCCTTAAATGAGCCAATTAAAAAACACACAGGGGTGTGTTTAAGGGGGTTATTAATAATCTGTATGTTTTTTCAGGCGTTAATACATCTAAAAAACAAAACAAAAAAAAAGACATGCATCCTTTTATATTTTTAAAGGTATAATCAACTTAATGTTGACCTATCACATGAAATCCTAATAAAGGAACTGTGTAACCTGACAGAATTGTAAGTTAATTTTGCTTTACAGCAGGACCTATTTGTTGAATATATGAGCCAGTCTAAATCCGTTCAAAATAGAAAAGACCTAAAAAAAAGTAAAAAAAAAAAAAAAATTGTGCTTCACTACATCGATGGAACGAGAAAAACCTTCAGCTTCTGCGTCAACATACTGGAAAAGCAGCTGAAATAGGTAAGACGAATATGAGATTAACAGAAAAAAAAAAAGAACTTCAGTATACTGTTTCCAAGTTACAAATTGACTCTAGCAATGATGTGTTTGTTTTTGAATCATGAGAGACTCCATTTTAGGAAAAAAAAAAAAGGAATGATAATTTTAGTTACCTGTAGCTTTTCTAAAAAACATTTTACTTTTTCATCTTAGAGTTACAGGGTTACAACTGTTAGGGGCGATGTCAGGAAGGGGCAGTTACGTCTGTTTCTTAGATAACATATCACCTTTGAACTCAAGAAGGGTTTTGGTCTTAAAAACATAGTCTTTGCAGTTGAGATAACACTGTCATGTTCTGGTATAAATACTGTGTGTAAATGTTGGGGCTCTGTTTCATTGGTTAACCTCAGTGTCAGGGTCTTCAAATGCTGAATGTCTTTGAACCATAACACTTGTTACATTGAAAAATACCAGTACTGACAAGAAAAAATGTCGGTAAATATTTCAGGAAACCCGGAAATTGTGGCTTCTTCTTCTGATAATTCACAAAAGCACAATGACATCTTAAAACGTAAGTAAGTAAGTAAGTATCATTAAATGCATGTGAATGTTCTCAAATTTTGTTTATATATATTGTTTATATATATATATATATATATATATATTTGTTTCTTTGTCATAGAACCCACCGCTGATGACCTTGATGATTTCATCTTGACACAATCAGATTATGGTAAGTAAATGTTAAATGCAATAAAATATATATATATATATATATATATATATATATATATATTATAGTTAACCCTTGACAATGTTTCAATTTATAGATTTGATGAGAGAGGTAAACCCGAATGATCAAGTTGGAGGGTTCAGCGGCTGGAATCGACAGTCAAAATTAAGAAGGCGAATTATTTCCAAACAAGAAAAACTCGCAACAACTGAACTTTCTTTTAACACAGAAATTACGACAGATTCTTTGAATACCCCCCCGTCAATTATCATCATTTCCCCTGAAGACACACCGGATAAGTTACCGGCACCACCAGAAAGTAAGTAAGTCCTAAGAACTATCTATTTTTTCTTTGAGAGTGAATGTATTTTAAACCTCAGATAAAAAACTGTTTACAGATTCGACTGAGAGCTCTGTGGAAGACATAGTTGTCGAGCAGGAGCAAGGTAACGAAATACAAATTAAATAAAAACAATATATATATATATATATGTGTATTTTAAGCATAGTTCAATAAAAATGTCATATAAACCTGTTTACAGATACATCCAAAGATGCCACATTGAATCCGCCCACCAGAAGGTCGCTTTTCAAAGATCAAGACAGCTTTCAGCAGAACGGCACAGTTTCAGTCCAACAAGAAGTGAAATCTGGAGGTTTTACCGCAAAGAATCGGAGTAAGATTTAAAAAAAAACTTGTGTATTTTAAAAACTATTTTTGTTTTATTTATGAACGCTGTGCTGCGCAGCGTAAGATAACTTTTATTGTCTTCTGTTTTTACAGAATATTTAACCCCGGCCAAAAGACAGCGACTCTTTGCGCTACAAAGCAGAGCAACGCTAGTGAGTGGTTTAATGAACGGTACGTTTTAATTCATACATACATACTGAATTAATTTGAATTCCCCTTTTTTTTTTTTTTTTTTTTTTCAGCTTTAATGTGATTATTTCATTATTACATATTTTTATTTATTTATTTTTTGTTCATTCTCCATACAGAGGTAACGTTGATGGTAGGACAGATTGGATACAGAAACGGACAACACAGGAAGACAGGAATCTTCGTAATAAGGCCTCATTGTTAACGCTTCTGGCAGCATGTCAGATTCTGTTAAAGAAGCATTTTGGTGACATCAAGGTGATTTTAAACTGAACTGATCACTGTGTTTTTGTTTTTTGTTTTTTCTGTAGGTTAGTTTTATTTTTATTTTGTTTCTTATGTTCATAGAAAATGGATAACCAAATCAGACTTGCCCTGGATGAAATAAGAAATTTAGTTAATGAACTTAACGAAATTCCCGTTAATGCAGAAGAAAATAGCACACCGTCTCCACACAGCATTGAGCAAAATTATCATAATCCTTCTACGTCACACGCCGCAGATCGGCACGGGGGTCATTTTAATACTGATGTAGCAGTTAGTTCTGATCAAGTAATCAGACTTGCCCTGGATGAAATAAGAAATTTAGTTAATGAACTTAACGAAATCCCCGTTAATGCATCTCCTGCTAACAGTGAAAATTTAATAAATGAACATCAGCACGGTGACGTTTTAAACGTAATCAATCAGGCTCTTTCCGATTTGAACAGCGAACCGTCTCCACACAGCAGCATTGAGGAAAATGATTCACGTGACAGTCATCAGAATCTTTCTACGTCACACGCCGCAGATCAGCACGGGGGTCATTTCAATACGGGAGTAGCGGTTAGTTCTGATCAAATAGAGCGAGATCCTCCAGCTGTGGTTGAACGTGAACATTTTAATAACCATGAAATAAGGAGACCTTTTACCATACCGCCGCCCTGTCCAAGTAACGTTCCAGATTTAGCAGCATTCTATACAGACATCATGCGTATTATAATTGAATTAGCCGACGCTGCGAGATCGTTAACCAGACGTAACGACGTTGTGCAGCTGGAATTAGTGGGTGAAAATCTCAATCGTCACATCACATTTACTGTTACAGATGATGGAAATATGATCCTGCCTGCTTTCGAAAACTTCCTCGACGATTTAGTACAATCGAATGCAAATATACCTGTAGATAATAACATGGAATTTGTTCTTCAGGTTGTTAATGACCCAGCAGGAGGTTCTAAGCGTAAAGCTGCAGGAACGTTAGACTGTGAACTGTTTAATAAGAAAATGCGTCATTTGTATATTATAAACAATACCGGTAATCAGTTATGTTTTGCAATCAGCCTCGCACACGTCTCTGATCCTGAGCTCACGGATCACCGTGCTGTAGAACTGGGGAGGAGATGGCAGCATCAGGCAGGCCTCGACGAGCAAACAGCAGTTACTTTTAGTGATATTGGTAAATTTGAAACCATTCTGAAGAGAAAATTGTAGTGTTTCACAGAACCACGGGCTCTACTGCTCTGTGTAAATTTGAGACCAGTTTCCCCGATCGTTCAAACCCTCTGTTTTTGCTGTTATTTCAAGGTCATTACTATGGGATAAAAAATCTCAAAGGTTTTATGGGGTGCAGATATATTTGTAATGACTGTTACGCCAGCTATCAGAATGCCAATACACACCATTGTGAAGGTTATTGTCCAGTGTGTCGAACATATAAATGTATGCAAGAGATTAGCAATCCTGTAAGCTGTGCAGGCTGTCAAAGAATCTGTCGTAATTCTTCATGTTTCAGCAGACACAGGGAACCGCGCATCAGAAATAGTGCTGAAAGGCCTATGAGTGACTGTGAGTTGGTAAAACTGTGTAAAGTATGCAAACGGATATACGTTATTCCAATCAGTAAACCGAATAAACCACACGTGTGTAATGTAAAATGCAGTATTTGCGGTGAAAATGTATCCCCCAGCCTAGACATTACATGCGATGATCATAAGTGTTACATTCTGCCTTGCAGTGCAATTAATCAGCTTGATGATAAACTGATTTTTTATGATTTCGAATGCCTCGTCAATGAGAGCGGCGTGCATACCCCCTTTCTGGTCTGTGCTAAAACGTTGAAAGGTGATGAATGGTACGCTTATGGACTGAATTGCACCCAAAAATTTCTCCTGCATTTCAGGAGGCCAATGTACAAAGGTTACACCTTAATAGCGCACAATGCGCGGGGGTACGATGGTTACCTGATTCTCACAGCAATGCTGCAGTTAGGGATTAAACCTCATATCGTCATGGTAGGGAGTAAAGTTCTCTGTTTAACCGACCCTGATTACAGGTTAAAATACATTGATAGCCTGTCCTTCATGTGCATGAAGCTTAGTGCCATGCCGAAAGCGTTAGGCTTTACCGATCAAAGCAAGGGTTTTTTTCCCCACCTATTTTCCTCTGAACAACATCTCCAGTATGTGGGGGCTTTTCCTCCTCCATCCTGCTACGCTGTAGAACGCATGAGTCTTCAAGAACAACAGGTGTTTAGCAGCTGGTACAGAGAAGCGAGCAAAGAGGTCTTTGACTTTAAGAAAGAAGCTATTCGTTATTGTAAAAATTACGTTGAAATTCTTTTTCAAGGATGCTTAAAATTCAGAGACGAGTTATTTAAGGAGACAAGTGTGGATCCGTTTAAAAGTATCACAATAGCATCAGCCTGCATGAAGGTTTTTGTAACCAATTTCCTTCCTCCTCAAACCTTAGCCATTCCATCACCTCTGGACTACAGACGTAGCAGTAAAACGTTCTCCAGCACGTCCATTCAATGGCTCGGCTGGATTGCAGACAGCAGAGCCATATTTATCGAGCATGCATTAAATAGGGGTGAAAAGAAAATCGGGCCATATTCAGTGGATGGGTATGCAGAGATTAACGGTGTCAAAGTTGCGTTCGAATTTTATGGCTGTTTTTTCCACGGCTGTAAAAAGTGTTACATGCCTCATGACAAGTGTCCGTTGAGAGGGGTCGCATTTGAACAGTTTTACGCAGCCACTGTTGAGAGAAGCAAGGTGTTACAAACTGTGTACGGCCTTTGTCTCGAAGTCATATGGGAGCATGAGTGGATTGAAATGAAAAAATCAGACCCAGGGGTGATCAGCTTTCTTGAGAAAGTTAATGCACCCGAACCGCTATCCCCCCGGGATGCGCTGTATGGTGGACGCACCTGTCCTATGAAGTTGAGGTACACAGCGGAACCGGATGAAACTGTACACTATGTGGATTACACATCTCTGTACCCTTATGTAAACGCCAACTGCGTTTTTCCCCTCGGACACCCCACCATCATTTACAAAGATTTTGATGACCCCAGCAGCTACTTCGGTATAATCAAAGCTGTGGTCTACCCACCACGTAACCTGTTGTTCCCTGTTTTACCTTACAGAACATCCCAAGGTAAACTTGTGTTCACTCTCTGCCGCTCATGCGCTGAATTACATAACCAGTCAGGTCCCTGCATGCATAATGATCAAGAAAGAGCTTTGATGGGAGTGTGGGTGAGTGCAGAACTCTGTAAAGCTTTGGAGTGTAGTTATCGTCTTGCTAAAATCACAGAGGTGTGGCATTTTGAAAAGAGAAGTGATACAATCTTTAAAGGTTACATTCATTGCTTTTTAAAGGGTAAGCAGGAGGCTTCAGGCTATCCGTCTGAAGCAGTGGATCAGGAGAGTAAGTCAAAGTATATAAGCGAGTACAAACTGCATCAGGGCATCCAATTAGACCCTGAGAAAATCGAGGTGAACCCTGCCAAAAGGCAGGTTGCAAAATTGTGTTTAAACAGTTTTTGGGGGAAATTTGCGCAAAGAAGTGATCTGTCTCAGACCACAGTCATCACTAACCCTGAAGACTTTTTCAGCTTCATGTTCTCGAGTAAATACAGGGTTAACTATTTTCATTTTTTCAACCCTGAAATGTGTGTAGTGCAGTGGAACTACAGCAAACGTGTCATATATCCACCAAGTAAGACAAATAATGTGTTTATAGCAGCATTCACCACCGCTTATGCACGTTTCAGGGTTGAAAAAATGAAAATAGTTAACCCTGTATTTACTCGAGAACATGAAGCTGAAAAAGTCTTCAGGGTTAGTGATGACTGTGGTCTGAGACAGATCACTTCTTTGCGCAAATTTCCCCCAAAAACTGTTTAAACACAATTTTGCAACCTGCCTTTTGGCAGGGTTCACCTCGATTTTCTCAGGGTCTAATTGGATGCCCTGATGCAGTTTGTACTCGCTTATATACTTTGACTTACTCTCCTGATCCACTGCTTCAGACGGATAGCCTGAAGCCTCCTGCTTACCCTTTAAAAAGCAATGAATGTAACCTTTAAAGATTGTATCACTTCTCTTTTCAAAATGCCACACCTCTGTGATTTTAGCAAGACGATAACTACACTCCAAAGCTTTACAGAGTTCTGCACTCACCCACACTCCCATCAAAGCTCTTTCTTGATCATTATGCATGCAGGGACCTGACTGGTTATGTAATTCAGCGCATGAGCGGCAGAGAGTGAACACAAGTTTACCTTGGGATGTTCTGTAAGGTAAAACAGGGAACAACAGGTTACGTGGTGGGTAGACCACAGCTTTGATTATACCGAAGTAGCTGCTGGGGTCATCAAAATCTTTGTAAATGATGGTGGGGTGTCCGAGGGGAAAAACGCAGTTGGCGTTTACATAAGGGTACAGAGATGTGTAATCCACATAGTGTACAGTTTCATCCGGTTCCGCTGTGTACCTCAACTTCATAGGACAGGTGCGTCCACCATACAGCGCATCCCGGGGGGATAGCGGTTCGGGTGCATTAACTTTCTCAAGAAAGCTGATCACCCCTGGGTCTGATTTTTTCATTTCAATCCACTCATGCTCCCATATGACTTCGAGACAAAGGCCGTACACAGTTTGTAACACCTTGCTTCTCTCAACAGTGGCTGCGTAAAACTGTTCAAATGCGACCCCTCTCAACGGACACTTGTCATGAGGCATGTAACACTTTTTACAGCCGTGGAAAAAACAGCCATAAAATTCGAACGCAACTTTGACACCGTTAATCTCTGCATACCCATCCACTGAATATGGCCCGATTTTCTTTTCACCCCTATTTAATGCATGCTCGATAAATATGGCTCTGCTGTCTGCAATCCAGCCGAGCCATTGAATGGACGTGCTGGAGAACGTTTTACTGCTACGTCTGTAGTCCAGAGGTGATGGAATGGCTAAGGTTTGAGGAGGAAGGAAATTGGTTACAAAAACCTTCATGCAGGCTGATGCTATTGTGATACTTTTAAACGGATCCACACTTGTCTCCTTAAATAACTCGTCTCTGAATTTTAAGCATCCTTGAAAAAGAATTTCAACGTCATTTTTACAATAACGAATAGCTTCTTTCTTAAAGTCAAAGACCTCTTTGCTCGCTTCTCTGTACCAGCTGCTAAACACCTGTTGTTCTTGAAGACTCATGCGTTCTACAGCGTAGCAGGATGGAGGAGGAAAAGCCCCCACATACTGGAGATGTTGTTCAGAGGAAAATAGGTGGGGAAAAAAACCCTTGCTTTGATCGGTAAAGCCTAACGCTTTCGGCATGGCACTAAGCTTCATGCACATGAAGGACAGGCTATCAATGTATTTTAACCTGTAATCAGGGTCGGTTAAACAGAGAACTTTACTCCCTACCATGACGATATGTGGTTTAATGCCTAACTGCAGCATTGCTGTGAGAATCAGGTAACCATCGTACCCCCGCGCATTGTGCGCTATTAAGGTGTAACCTTTGTACATTGGCCTCCTGAAATGCAGGAGAAATTTTTGGGTGCAATTCAGTCCATAAGCGTACCATTCATCACCTTTCAACGTTTTAGCACAGACCAGAAAGGGGGTATGCACGCCGCTCTCATTGACGAGGCATTCGAAATCATAAAAAATCAGTTTATCATCAAGCTGATTAATTGCACTGCAAGGCAGAATGTAACACTTATGATCATCGCATGTAATGTCTAGGCTGGGGGGTACATTTTCACCGCAAATACTGCATTTTACATTACACACGTGTGGTTTATTCGGTTTACTGATTGGAATAACGTATATCCGTTTGCATACTTTACACAGTTTTACCAACTCACAGTCACTCATAGGCCTTTCAGCACTATTTCTGATGCGCGGTTCCCTGTGTCTGCTGAAACATGAAGAATTACGACAGATTCTTTGACAGCCTGCACAGCTTACAGGATTGCTAATCTCTTGCATACATTTATATGTTCGACACACTGGACAATAACCGTCACAATGGTGTGTATTGGCATTCTGATAGCTGGCGTAACAGTCATTACAAATATATCTGCACCCCATAAAACCTTTGAGATTTTTTATCCCATAGTAATGACCTTGAAATAACAGCAAAAACAAAGGGTTTGAACGATCGGGGAAACTGGTCTCAAATTTACACAGAGCAGTAGAGCCCGTGGTTCTGTGAAACACTACAATTTTTCTCTTCAGAATGGTTTCAAATTTACCAATATCACTAAAAGTAACTGCTGTTTGCTCGTCGAGGCCTGCCTGATGCTGCCATCTCCTCCCCAGTTCTACAGCACGGTGATCCGTGAGCTCAGGATCAGAGACGTGTGCGAGGCTGATTGCAAAACATAACTGATTACCGGTATTGTTTATAATATACAAATGACGCATTTTCTTATTAAACAGTTCACAGTCTAATGTTCCTGCAGCTTTACGCTTAGAACCTCCTGCTGGGTCATTAACAACCTGAAGAACAAATTCCATGTTATTATCTACAGGTATATTTGCATTCGATTGTACTAAATCGTCGAGGAAGTTTTCGAAAGCAGGCAGGATCATATTTCCATCATCTGTAACAGTAAATGTGATGTGACGATTGAGATTTTCACCCACTAATTCCAGCTGCACAACGTCGTTACGTCTGGTTAACGATCTCGCAGCGTCGGCTAATTCAATTATAATACGCATGATGTCTGTATAGAATGCTGCTAAATCTGGAACGTTACTTGGACAGGGCGGCGGTATGGTAAAAGGTCTCCTTATTTCATGGTTATTAAAATGTTCACGTTCAACCACAGCTGGAGGATCTCGCTCTATTTGATCAGAACTAACCGCTACTCCCGTATTGAAATGACCCCCGTGCTGATCTGCGGCGTGTGACGTAGAAAGATTCTGATGACTGTCAGGTGAATCATTTTCCTCAATGCTGCTGTGTGGAGACGGTTCGCTGTTCAAATCGGAAAGAGCCTGATTGATTACGTTTAAAACGTCACCGTGCTAATGTTCATTTATTAAATTTTCACTGTTAGCAGGAGATGCATTAACGGGGATTTCGTTAAGTTCATTAACTAAATTTCTTATTTCATCCAGGGCAAGTCTGATTACTTGATCAGAACTAACTGCTACATCAGTATTAAAATGACCCCCGTGCCGATCTGCGGCGTGTGACGTAGAAGGATTATGATAATTTTGCTCAATGCTGTGTGGAGACGGTGTGCTATTTTCTTCTGCATTAACGGGAATTTCGTTAAGTTCATTAACTAAATTTCTTATTTCATCCAGGGCAAGTCTGATTCGGTTATCCATTTTCTATGAACATAAGAAACAAAATAAAAATAAAACTAACCTACAGAAAAAACAAAAAACAAAAAACAAAAAACAAAAACAGTGATCAGTTCAGTTTAAAATCACCTTGATGTCACCAAAATGCTTCTTTAACAGAATCTGACATGCTGCCAGAAGCGTTAACGATGAGGCCTTATTACGAAGATTCCTGTCTTCCTGTGTTGTCCGTTTCTGTATCCAATCTGTCCTACCATCAACGTTACCTCTGTATGGAGAATGAACAAAAAATAAATAAATAAAAATATGTAATAATGAAATAATCACATTAAAGCTGAAAAAAAAAAAAAAAAAAAAAGGGGAATTCAAATTAATTCAGTATGTATGTATGAATTAAAACGTACCGTTCATTAAACCACTCACTAGCGTTGCTCTGCTTTGTAGCGCAAAGAGTCGCTGTCTTTTGGCCGGGGTTAAATATTCTGTAAAAACAGAAGACAATAAAAGTTATCTTACGCTGCGCAGCACAGCGTTCATAAATAAAACAAAAATTGTTTTTAAAATACACAAGTTTTTTTTTAAATCTTACTCCGATTCTTTGCGGTAAAACCTCCAGATTTCACTTCTTGTTGGACTGAAACTGTGCCGTTCTGCTGAAAGCTGTCTTGATCTTTGAAAAGCGACCTTCTGGTGGGCGGATTCAATGTGGCATCTTTGGATGTATCTGTAAACAGGTTTATATGACATTTTTATTGAACTATGCTTAATAGTTCATATATATATATATATATATATATATATATATTGTTTTTATTTAATTTTTATTTCCTTACCTTGCTCCTGCTCGACAACTATGTCTTCCACAGAGCTCTCAGTCGAATCTGTAAACAGTTTTTTATCTGAGGTTTAAAATACATTCACTCTCAAAGAAAAAAATAGATAGTTCTTAGGACTTACTTACTTTCTGGTGGTGCCGGTAACTTATCCGGTGTGTCTTCAGGGGAAATGATGATAATTGACGGGGGGGTATTCAAAGAATCTGTCATAATTTCTGTGTTAAAAGAAAGTTCAGTTATTGCGAGTTTTTCTTGTTTGGAAATAATTCGCCTTCTTAATTTTGACTGTCGATTCCAGCCGCTGAACCCTCCAACTTGATCATTCGGGTTTACCTCTCTCATCAAATCTATAAATTGAAACATTGTCAAGGGTTAACTATAATATATATATATATATATATATATTATTGCATTTAACATTTACTTACCATAATCTGATTGTGTCAAGATGAAATCATCAAGGTCATCAGCGGTGGGTTCTATGACAAAGAAACAAATATATATATATATATATATATATATATAAACAATATATATAAACAAAATTTGAGAACATTCACATGCATTTAATGATGCTTACTTACTTACTTACGTTTTAAGATGTCATTGTGCTTTTGTGAATTATCAGAAGAAGAAGCCACAATTTCCGGGTTTCCTGGAATATTTACCGACATTTTTTCTTGTCAGTACTGGTATTTTTCAATGTAACAAGTGTTATGGTTCAAAGACATTCAGCATTTGAAGACCCTGACACTGAGGTTAACCAATGAAACAGAGCCCCAACATTTACACACAGTATTTATACCAGAACATGACAGTGTTATCTCAACTGCAAAGACTATGTTTTTAAGACCAAAACCCTTCTTGAGTTCAAAGGTGATATGTTATCTAAGAAACAGACGTAACTGCCCCTTCCTGACATCGCCCCTAACAGTTGTAACCCTGTAACTCTAAGATGAAAAAGTAAAATGTTTTTTAGAAAAGCTACAGGTAACTAAAATTATCATTCCTTTTTTTTTTTTCCTAAAATGGAGTCTCTCATGATTCAAAAACAAACACATCATTGCTAGAGTCAATTTGTAACTTGGAAACAGTATACTGAAGTTCTTTTTTTTTTTCTGTTAATCTCATATTCGTCTTACCTATTTCAGCTGCTTTTCCAGTATGTTGACGCAGAAGCTGAAGGTTTTTCTCGTTCCATCGATGTAGTGAAGCACAATTTTTTTTTTTTATTTACTTTTTTTTAGGTCTTTTCTATTTTGAACGGATTTAGACTGGCTCATATATTCAACAAATAGGTCCTGCTGTAAAGCAAAATTAACTTACAATTCTGTCAGGTTACACAGTTCCTTTATTAGGATTTCATGTGATAGGTCAACATTAAGTTGATTATACCTTTAAAAATATAAAAGGATGCATGTCTTTTTTTTTTGTTTGTTTTTTAGATGTATTAACGCCTGAAAAAACATACAGATTATTAATAACCCCCTTAAACACACCCCTGTGTGTTTTTTAATTGGCTCATTTAAGGCCTTCCCCGTAACACCCTTAAACACACCCCTGTGTTTTAATTGACTCATTTAAGGTATCGCCCCTAATGACGACAACCAATCAACATCCACTGTTACGCCCCTTGGACACACCCCCCTGCCCACATGGCAACCACATGGCGCCCATATGGCCCCCACCGGAAATCCCGCCCTCACCGGAAGTCCCACCCACCTGTCAAAAAGTTTGATGAAAGGGTGTACTTAAATTCTCTCTCCTGCTCTGATTCCTTACTACTGTTGTCCACCAACTCCATGACAGCAGGAGCTCTTGCAGCACTAGTGCTGCTCACTGTACTGATACTACTTTCTTCACCAACTTAGTAGAAAAATCCACAATCCACCCATTATTCCCCTCTTTTCACATTCCTTGGTTGAATGGTTTTATGCTCTGGCTATATTCATATAACATATTTTTTAACATTTGTAGTACCTTAAAACGGTTTATTAAGTCAGTTTTAGCCCTCTTGTTTCCTCAACTTGGAATTAAACTCATTAAGCTAGTCATGTTGGATAGCCTAACCTAGGGTTTTCACTCTTCGCAACTAGTGTTTAGTCTTATCTGCTTCCTTACGAAAAATTTTTTTATTTAGCACACTTTGCTTCATCAGCGGCCAGGATTTTTTTTTTTTTTAAGCCTCCCTCTCTGCTCATCCATTAATTTTTAACAGTCGCTCCCATTCCATTTTACATAGTCTAACAGGGGTCAGGCATGCAACCTGGTGTGTCTCTGCACTGCTGTAACAGACAGCCTTAGAAAAAGAAAGGGGGGGTTGTGTGTCTTTTCCCTAACACTGCAGTCTGTGGGAGTTTTAACAAGGCAGATGCCCAAGTGAGCCACACGAACGGCATGGATTGTTTTTTTAAGCGCGGCCCAAACCAAACCTTTGGTCCCACCCCTCAGTGATCGTTGAGTGGGCCAGGCCAGGGCCGGGCCACTGGGAATTTGTCCCGATGGCCAGTCCGTCCCTGGCAGAGACCCAAGCAAAGCAGTAAGAGTTTTTGCATGGCAGTAAAGCACAGTGTCATCAGCATTAAATGCATTCAAGCATCAGTAACATTTCACCAACACTTTTTACGTAAATTGACAACAGAGTTGGATCTAAAATAGAGCCCTGTGTGTGGCAAATTTTTGGTTATGTTTGAATTTTATAACAACAGACCACTGTGTTGCACACGTTGACAGATAATTACAAAACCAACAGACAGCATAATGTGATAAACCAATATCTGACAGCTTTTGACAAAGGATTGCATGATCAACAGTGTTAAATGCCTATGACAAGTCAATAAAAAGGGGAGCCCAGAAGTCATTAGCATCCAAGGCTTTAATGGTGTCATTTAAAATCTTTATGGCGACTGTAACTGTACTCTGCTGTTTCCAGAAACCTTACTGATCACATGACAAGATGGGACGATAAATGTTTAACACACTGGGATCCCCACCGTTCAGTAGGTGGAGAACAAAAACAGTCTTCCAAATATCTGGAATGAGGTCTGTGTGCAAAGTGAGATTAAAATTATATGAGATTGGTTCAGCTATCTGCTGCTAAGCATAAAAAGTAAGGAGAAAGGTTATCAGGTTCCACAGATTTATTAGGATCAACACCCTTCAGTGCCTTATAAACTTCACTGACAGATACATGTGGAAAAATGAGAAGATGTTTCTGTTAAGGGGCTGACTCAAAGAGGTTGACCATCAGAGACTGCATCAAATAAGGATCCAGAGGCAATTAAATGTCTGTTTGAACATGTAAGCATATCTGATTTATCTGATATTACAGTGGAGTTTGTTGTTAATTCATTCAACAACAAACTCCACTGTAATATCAGATAAACTCTGAACAAAGAGAGTTGCCTGAGAGAGTCTTAATAGTTTGCCAACATTTCTTAGGGTTATTCACACATTTTGTACTCTGAGACAAATAATAATAATAATCCACTTTTGCTTTACTTATGACAGCAGCACACTGATTTTGATTTTATTGTCTCATGTAATAATGAGCATCAAAACAGTTTAAACCAAACACCAAAAATGGACCAGGAGGGAGACCACAGAGGCTGCTCTGATCTGTGAGGGTGCTCTCGTGGCTGTTGGAGAAGATCTGACCAGAGGCTCTTCAGATTAGCTACAAAGCTTTAGAGGGTGAATGGAGGCTGATTAGTGAAGGTGCTCTTAAAGTTGGATGTAGGTCACGCAGAATGGCAAAAAAGCAACACAGGATGGATGGAGATTGTGGCTCAAGATTAGTGATCTCCAACTCCAATACTCGAAAGCCACTGTCCTTCAATTTTTAGATGCATGCTCCCACACAGAAGAATGAAATGGTCAAATTACCCCCTCAAAGCATTTACACTTTGTAAATGCTTTGAAAAACATTCGTTCTTGAATAGACGTAACATAAAGCAATATAAATCATGTTTGAGGCACAAATTACAGATGTTTTTTGTGTGCTCATGCAGCTATATAACCCAAATCAAATGCCACTATGATGCAAGATGATGTGAATAAATAATGAACTGTTGACTGTGTCTAGGGGGGGTGTAGAAATGTTAAATAAAGCTCTCTGGTGTTCCATCTCTGCCTCCAACGGCTTAACTCAACCCAACATTGTCTTTACGAGTGAATTTGTGCATGCAGCGTTGTTTGTCACATATTTGTGTTGCCCTGTGATGAACTGTAGTACCAGCTGAGGCATGGAAAAATGTAAATTTAATGCACTAGAAATAATGCATAGAGTAATCATTAGATAAAGTCAAAGTAGTGCAGATTAAGTTGATTTATTTCTGGAGCCCTTGAAGGTAAAACTGGCCAAGAAATATTACATTTGCAAGTATATAGTTTAACTCTAAAATGACCTCAAATTATGGATGTAAAGAAGTTTGGCTGCACTGAAAAAATGCATTAAAAGACAATAATTGTGTTTAGTATTTTTCATTTAATTATTCTAAAAACTTCTTTCTGTCTATTGTTGAGTTTCCAAAATGTAGTTTGAACAGAGAAAGAATTTTGTAAGGGTTTGTGGTGAACTCACACTCAGTCTTTTATAAGGGTTTGTATTTTAATGAGCTAAACACTGAAAGAGAGACAGGAAGAGGGGTCAACTTTAAATGCAGTCATTAGCAGTTCAAAGAAAACAACCTCAGTTTCATCTGCCTCTCCGCCTCCTGGTCCTCCTTTGCCTCTACACACAGTTCCTCTCATCTTCAAACACCCAGATAGAGGGTGAGGGATTGGCCTCTCCTGGGTCAACCTACAGAGTGCATTGATGGCAGGAGGATAGAAGACTGGAGGGCAGCTTTGTTGCCTGCTTGGCCTCTACCCTCGCTGGGCAATGATTAAATCAAGGCCCTGGTGCGAGGCCCTCAGCAGTGGGTTTCTGAGCATGCTGAGCCTAGATGTGTCCCTAAGAAGAGATATAACAAAGTGCCTTTATCTGTTTTCTGAATTCATTGTAAGCACCATAGGCCAGAAATATCTTTTACATTCAACTCGTCCTTTCAAAAAAAGGTTGTTTTGGAAATGCACCACATTACTGAATAGTTCTACATATTTTATAAAGCAGTGGGATACAGCAAAAATGTCTGCAGCATTTGCTCTGTATTTTTTTCAGATGTTTTATTTTTTTTTTTTTATTGGACCCTTGTAAAATGTTTGAAAAATCAGCTATAAGAAAGTGTGAGACAAATTCAACAATATTATAGGCAATATTATATGTCCATGCAGGCAAAAATTTATATTTGTACTCTCATCTGCTTCCTTCTGTCAGGGTGTGACATTTTTGGACTTTGTTTGTGGCTTTGTGTTTGTTTACCTTTTGCTTAGATGCTTCTATTTTGGTTTATGTATCATGTTTATTAGTTCTTTTTCTACCTCTACCGCCTCCTAGTGTTTTCCTTCTTAAGTTCCTTCATGGTTGTTTTCTTATTATTTTGCATGGATTATTATTACTACTGTTATTATTATTATTATTATTATTGTAATTATTGTTATTTGTCTTTTGATTCTCTAGTTTACTTTCTCTTTTAGTATCCTTGTGTTTATTTCTGCTTTAGTATTTGTTCCTTTACATTCTTGTTAGTTTATTTTCTGTTTTGTTTCCAGTCTTGTTTGTTTACTTTTGTACTTAGGGTTTCTTTAGTCAGATCTCTGGTTATGGTGTTCTTTTGTTCCCTCTAGTTTCTCTGTTTACTTTAGTTAATTTTCTTTCAAGGTTCTTATGTTTCTTTGGTTATTTATCTTTGTCCTACCTTTAGTTCTGGTTCCCTGATTCTTGTTTATGCAGTACTTACTTATGGTTTTGTGTTATAGTCAGTTCTCTTTAGGTTATGTCTTATGTCCCCTTTGTTTTCTAGGTTGGTCTCCTTAACCACTATTCATTCTCCCTCAGTTCTCTGCAGCCTGGTTCACACCTGTTCTCCATTCTCATCTGATTACCTACCTCTGTGTCTCATTGGTTCATACCTCACTTCCCTCTGTTCATAAGCTCTCTGGTTTTGTTTGTTCCTTGCTGGTTCCGCCGTTGCAACTCCGTTCTCAACACCGTTCACCTACCCTTGCCTAAGTACATTGACTACTATGTTCCTGCAGTTTCAACTTTGTAAGTTTTCGCATTATTTGTACCTGCAGTGATTTGCTACGTTCTTGCTACGCTTGGAAAACGTTTTATTGTTCTTAAAATAAAGAAGAAAGCTCCTTTAAACATGCTGCTTCCTAGCTCTTGTCAGTGCTTTGGTCAACCTGAACCCCAGAATGCGACACCTTCCACTTGCCATCAACAGTGGGCATAGATTTAGATAAATGTGGTCTTCATATCAACACAAAAACAGTCATCAGGACACATAATCCTCTGTTCTCGAGGTGATGTGACATAAATACAACAATTTCCGCTGTCTGTTTTCGGCTTTGTGTCTCCTGGGCACTCTCCTCCACACCCTCCAATGTATTCGCTGCATTGAAAGCATATGCCCACCAGGAAATCTCCTACTATGAAGTACCAGTGTGAATAGCAGAGCTGAACAGGTGCATTTTGATAAATTAGAATATTATAAGTAAATAAAAAGTGAATTGAATATATTAATTTTATTTAGAATTTAAAGCTTATATTTGAAATTGATTCCTAACACAGAGATATATTTAAACAGTTTTTTTTTTAATTCATTTTATTTCATGCATACAGCTGATGAAACCCCAATATTTTGCTTCTCAAAAAAGTAGAATATTTCAATAGACCAATAAAAAAAGATTTTTATTGCACAAATGTAAGCCCACCACAAAGTATTTCTTATTCAACATATGAACCTATTATTATCTGGGGCTCATTTTGCAAGGATTAATTATCAATTGTGTAAAATGGTGATCAGTTTGTGGCACTGTTGAAATCTTACAGGTTACTTTAATAGAGGCCTTCAGTTTGTTTGAATTGTTGTTGATCTGATCTCATCTTCCTCTTGAAAATACTTTACAGAATCACTATGGAATTTTGGTCAGGTTAACTTACAGACCATGGTCATTTAACCAGGTATTGGCACTTGTAGCAAAGTTTGCAGGTCCTACCTCCTGCTGCAAAATGAAATCAGCATTTCTATAAAGCTTGTCTGCAGAGGGAAGCTTGAAGTGCGGTAAAATTTCCTGCATAACGGCTCTAAATGATAAAACACAAAGGACCAATGCCAGCAGATAACAGAATCCCAAATCATCACTGACTGTGGAACTTGGATTTTGTGCATCTCCACTTTTCATCCAGACTCAGGAACCTTAATTTCCAAATGAAATGCAATGTTTACTTTTATTTGCATCTTGAGTCATGTAAGATGTGTTTGACATTGTCTCTGATTCAGGAGTGGCTTAACGTCTGTGTGTGGTGGCTCTCAAAGTATTGACTCCAGCCGCAGTCACACTTTGTAAATCTCCCTCAAATACTTGAATGTGATTTATTTTACAATTATTGTAAGGTTGTAGTTATCCTTGTTGCTTGTGCACCTTGTTCTGACAATCTTTTTGATTCCATTCAACTTTTCATTATTATGCTTGCATAGAGCACTCTTTCAAAAGCAGTGGCCTTTTGGGGCTTACTTTATGGAGAATGTCAGTCACTGTCTGCTGGACAACTGTCAAGTCAGCCTTCTTTGTTATCATTGTACAGGCCATAACATGGACATAACATAACATTTATCAATCATTGTATTGGTCTTTTGGACTGTACAGTCTTATTCAATAAATTAGAATACGCGTTCCCATGAGGCTTGATTGTCAGACTAAAATTACCATTTAAAAATAATAACCTTTAAGCAGGTTTTAAACACTCTTTTTATTAAGCTTACATTTATTTACCTAAAATCTTTTTTTTATTGGTCAGAGGTAATATTCTAATCTTAAATGTTGTGTTTTCATTGGCTGCAAGTGGAAAATTATCATAGTTAACAGAAATGAAGGCTTGAAAAATCAGTCTGTGAGTAAGTAATCTATATGTGTTTTACTTAGTAAAAGAGTTACTGACAAATTTTGTTATTTTTACATTGGCTGTATGTCATAATCAGCTAAAATAAACAGAAATAACCATCCTGTGTGTAATCTATTTATTCACTTTTTAAATTGAATTATTTAAACGCATGCTTCTAACAATAACATTCTGCTACTTTAGAACTCAAAAGACTTTAAAATAAATGTAATTATGAATTGCGATCCTTAGAATACTACAGGACACGTCTAGAGCTTGAAAAAACTTCAGCTTCTGGCCAGTGTTATATGTTATTTTTTGTTGAGAAAATGTTAGAGTAATGGAGAACTTAAACATTTACATTTAAATATGCATGTTTTGTAAGACTACTTGCTTTTGTTACATCCTTTGGGCTAAAAAAAAATTAGGAACTATGCAGATTGTTGTTATTTCTTGAATTAAGATCATGACGTGTGTCATGTTTTGAGCTGGCTTTCTGACCCATACGCAGAATCACATATAGGACGCAGGTAGTAAAATGGAAAAGGGATTTAGAAAAACTGATTAAGAGTTAGACTGGGAAGGGTTCTGAAACCAGGGGTTCTGATGTATCTAAAAAGGACAGGAGCTGTTAGAAGAGGCAAGGAGACTGAACAAAATGTGGAATGTAAAGGATCATGCTTATGGTTTTGGGATTTGTAGTAGGCATTGAGAGAGGAGTGAAGATTCCGGTGGTTAGTTTAAAGGAAATTTGACGAAGCAGTTCTTGTGTTCCGGATGGGTTTCGTCAAGGCTTGTGCTGGTGAGTTCTTTGAGTCTTTGGGAGGAGTGAACAGAGAGCTGAGAGAGGGCAGACAGAAGGAAGTCAGAGCACAAGGCACTGTAGTGGATGACCATGGAAGGAGGAGTATCCAGCAGTAATCCTGTCACTGTGGAGTCAGCAGGATAAATCAAAAACCAGTAAGGTACCTTCAACCTGGGAGCACAAAGAGCACAAAAATAAGCTGAGCTAAGGTAATCAGTCATAAATAACTTAAGGACTTTTACTAAAATCTACAATGAACAGATTAAAATGAACTCAGGGGGCTCAAGAACAATGTTAAACATCAGGCGAATAATGTTTGTCCTGCAGCTCCTTATAACTCCAGCAGTCAGAAGCAGGTGTGCAGCCTGCCACCAGTCAGCCACGCCCTCCAGCAGAGCTCCTCTGTTCAGGGAGACACTCACACTTGCACAAAAACAGACCAGTACATCAGAATTATGACAATACCCCCAACCCCCAAAGGCAGCTCAGAGGGCCCAAACATAACAAGAGTGTTAACTAGAATGAATAGTGGTCCTCTGGACCATAACCCTCAAGGTACTGGAAGCCCCTGCCCTGTCGCCAGACTTTCGAAATCTTCCTAACATAATAAGCAGGATGTCTATTGATGTACCATGCAGGTGGAGGGGGTCTGATAGGAGGGCAAAAATTACTGGACAGAACAGGTTTATTTAAAAAAAAACATGAAACACGGTTGTTCTGGACTGGAAGAAAGTTTGATGCAAATTGAAGCGCTTTAGCATAGTGTAGCTTCGAGTTCCTGGTTTATGTGTTCAGTTTGGCTGTTGGTCTAGGTAGGAAATCTGGAGCTGAGGGCAACTTTAGCTCCTAAGACAGAACAGAACTCCTTCCACACTTTGAAAATAAATTGAGAACGATAGTCTGACAAGATCTCAAGGGGTTTACCATGGAGTTGCAAAACATACTTCACCAGGAGATGGTCTGTTTCAATGGAAGGGGTAAGTTGCATAGGGGACAAGGTGGCCTTAGAGAAACGATCAACGATAGTGACAATGGTGGTAAACTCCTTGCATGATTGTAACCCAGTGACAAGTCTAGGGCAATGTGGGGTTGAAGAAAGCCACTAGGAGGCTGGTTACGTGTCTTGTTTTTAGCACAGATAGGACAGGGAAGCACATATTCCTCAACATCTTTGTTTAGATAGGGCCACCAGAAAGAATGTCTGATTAAGGCTACAGTTCAACTTATGCCAGGGTGACAGAAGAACGCTGACATGTGGACCCACTGGATGAGGTGAGAGCAAACAGAACTGGGTATTTAGGTACGATTTGGAGAACCTGTAGGGGTCAGGCTGAGATCTTTGAGCTTGGTCTCCGGTTACCCCATGTGAGAGCCACCACAACACAAGATGAGGAAACAATGGTGATGATAGGGAGCTCCTCCTCCGAAGAAAACTGTCTTGATAAAGCATCAGGTTTCCTGTTTTTCGTCTCTTTCGTCTGTAAGAGATGATGAAGTTGAATTGAGAAAAGAAGAGGGACCATCACGACTGTCTAGGATTGAGGCATTTAGCCTTCTCGAGATAAGACAGATTTTTATGGTCAGTCCAAGCATCAACAGGATGCTTAGCTCCTTCTAACCAGTGATGCCATTCTTTGAATGCTAAATTAACAGCAAGTAGCTCCTGACATAATTTCTCTCAGATGTAAAGTTTATTGTCCTTTTCTGAAATTTGGGAGAGAACAGCACCAACTCCAGAGTATGATGTATCAACCTCCAAAATTAATTGTTTAGACGGGTCTTGTTGGGAAAAAAATGGGATCATTAGTGAACTTATTCTTTAACTTGGTCAACACTCTTCCAGCCTCAGAGTTCTAGCAGAACAGTTTTTTTATTGGGGGTGAGACCAGTGAGCGAAGCTGTGGTTTGACTGTAATTTCTGATAAAGCGGCGATAGAAATTGGCAAAGCCCAGGAAGTGCTGCAATTGTTTCCTCGTGGTGGTAGTAGGCCAATTGAGTACCTCCTAAACCTCAGGATCCGATATTGCCTGCCTGCTCTCAAGAATGAATCCTTAAAATGTGACTGTGGGAACATGGAAATCACATTTCCAGCCTTGATGAACAGATAATCTTCCAGGATTCATTGAGGAGTTTGACAAACATTTCTTGTGCTCCTCTAGGGCTTAGGAATGACAAATGATATCCACCAACAAAGATTAATTTATGTATTTCTTTATATTCTCTTTATTACAGATGAAAGACTCCAAAAAAAAGAGTCTGTGATCCAAAGGGATAATTCCAAAAACGATGCTAAGGTCAAAGATCCAAAGTTCAAGATGAGACATAAACGCTGGTATGCTGACAGGAGTTGAGACAAACTAGCAAAGAAGGGAGGAAACCTAGACATTTTAATAGGGGACAGGTAATTATGACACCAGTCAAAACACATCATGGCAGAATCAAGGAGACACCTGAGGGCGGGTAGCCAAGAGAGAACAGAAGGTGAATGGGGGTAATAAGAATTCTTTGGATTTAGTAAAGTCATTTTTGAGATAGTGGTAGTCTGGGGGTATGTTGGACAGGTGAAATGTGTTTACCTCCTCATCTGGACTGAAGGGGACTGAAGTGACGAGAGCTCACTGCAGACAGGAAGAAAGACAGTGGGTACTACAGGATTCGACTCTGGTATCCTTCCAATTGAGATGTGGGTTATGAAGTGAAAGCCATGGATAGCCGAGGACCAGGGGGGGACTGAAGAGAAGGTGTGGATTTGAAACGAGTCTTGGTTGACAATTACAGAACTAAGGAGTGTTAAACGGGAATAGTTTTCCAGTAATTACTGGTGGGTTTCCCCTTTTGGCCGAACTGAACAAAAGGCAATGTAATGACCGACCTGGCCGCAGTACAAAAACTTAAGTGCTAAGCGGCACTGTCAATCTTCCAGAGCTCCCCATTTCTTTCATTAACATAACTGGGGTATGATCATGCAGTTTGTTAATTGAAAATTAAAATTAGAGACTTAGAGTTGGCCACAGCATATCTAACTAAACTACTAATGCATTTTTTACCTAATTGTGCAACTGAATTTTATGTGTTCACTTTTTGCTGTTTGGATTTTATAAACCTTAGTGCATGATGCAGAAAGCAAACTTGGGATGGGTACTGATACTCTTGGCTTTTACCTTCTAACAAAGTTTGAATTAGTTTGTACAAACAAACAATTCAGCAGCTTCTTTATTGTGTGGAAGAAGGCAAAGGAGATTTAGTCAAGAAAATCTTGATCATGTGTAAATTAGCTTTTCCTCTCTAACTGTTATTAAGGTACCAATGAGTAATTCACAGTTTTCCCAAAGGAGCTGCTCGCTGTCAAGCACTATAAAACGGTTGCCCTTGGTAACTCCCTGGTGGGCATCTATATATCTGTGCAACTACTACAAAGTAGGGTTTTTAAAAATAGCATGTATACTAGGCCAAATTCCCTGTCATGAATCAAAAATTTTAATTGCTGTGAACAAATATCTAAAAAGGGTGTACCATTTTTAAATAGTTGTACCTCCCTCTGGTGCAGAGCAGTAGCAGGTGATTACTGTGCTCCAGGTCTTTTTCCTTTTAGTTTGACAGAAAGAATATGGAATGCATTTAGGGAGAGTTATTCTTATATAATAACTACGCAATCAAGAAAAGAAAAAAAAAATCTCCTTTTGTCTTTAAACTTTGCAAAGATTCTGGTGCCCGTCTGCAAGGAGAGATAGTGAGTGATTGCCATGCCTCGGGTCCTTTTCCTGATGGGGCTGACAGGAAGGAAGAAAGAAATGCATTCAGTGAGAGTCATCAGTTATCCTTATGTAATTACGCTGAAATCAAGGTGCTGAAATATCTGTACTCAGGCTGACAGAAAGAAAGCCCTGAAGGACTTTCTGAAACATGTGCTGACTAGGGAGAGAGAAGATTCAGGGTAGAGCCAAATAGACTAAGTAACTCTGAAATGAAGAGATGTGAAGGAAAGGGCACCAATACAAAGTCGAGCAGTTTTAAAGATGGTCTAATGAGCATTAAGATACTGATTAATCAGCAGGGATAGTATAACAAAGGATTGTGACAACAAACTCTACAAAAATAGTTGTTTTAAAGTGCATGAAAATTAGTCACTTTTGTTTTAGGATATTTTGTGCTATTTTTGGTACTTCTGAATGTCCCAGGAAAGAAAATTAACAGATTGCATTCATATCTACACTCTAAAAACTTCTAGGTTAAAGATGCTGCAATTTGGTTACATTCTGCTAATCCAGTCCTGGGCCAAATATGGACAGATTAATGCCTGGATTAATTAAACAACACAACAAAATTAGTTTGTGGGTTCGATCCATCGAAAGGATATTAGGACAGGCCATTTAACCTAAATCACACATTTTTGGACTTTGGGAGGAAGCTGGAGAACCTGGAGAGAAACATCACCTGCGCAGCATTGTAAATACTGTTGATGATAACTTTGAGTGTTCATGGACCTTTTTTCAAGATAACAATGAAATGAAAATCCTAAGAAATCTTTACAGAATGATGATAACTATGACAAAAATAATGACTGATGATTAACACATTAAATAATAATGATTTCTACTAAATATCGTATTGAGAGGAAATCCAATACATTTAAATTTTATTTGTGTGGCAAGATGAGTTGGCGAAATAGCCAATGAGACAATTCTTCTTGAATAGTAGAAATAAAACACAATAATGTCTAGCCCTCTTGGCAAGCAGTACAAAAAATACACATTTTATTTAGGATTTTTGATTTTAAAACTTTATCAAAACAGTTAATCTAGTTTTCCAAAACAAAATTAAACTCATGTCTTTGTATTTCTGGACATAACTTTCATCCTAGAACAAACATTTCACCTCAGTGTAAAAATAGGATATTCATTGAAGAATACCTAAGTAATGCATTCCTCTATGACATTTATATCTTAATTGCGTATATATAGGTAATGTAGGTAGTAGGCAAATAGACTTGATTGCATTTTTTAATGTTTTACTGTGCCATGTTATAGGATAGATAAGAAACAAAATTGCCTGTATAAAGAAAAACAAACTGAAAAACTATAATGATAAGTTAAAACAAAATAGATAGTTAGTTGTAGCTTCTTCTCTTGTCCAATAAACGTGGTCACAATTTTGATGTAATGGTTGGTCAAATCTACAAAACTTTAGTCCCAACAGCATAAACCAAACATTTGGGTTACAGAAAAAAAATCAACAGTTCTGAGTGTTTCATCTGTCCTCATCAAGGTTTAACAGCTAATTCTTAGTACTTAGTCAGCATCAAATAAAACATCCAACATCTGCTACTGTCATCATGCATGTTTCTGAATGGGTGCAATTGCCTAAAACTCCATACCTACTACTTAAACTGTAGTTGAAATTCCTGTCTCAATTAGCTTTTTAAAATCTTCTAAATATCTGCTTTGAACATTCTTTTTCTTTTCTTTCAGCTGTAGTCACTTTCTGAAATAAATAAATAAAAAGCATCTTCTCACCCTCCTCTTCAGCCAAATGAGAAGAGGGCTTTTGTGTCTTCTGCAGTGTGCTTTCCACTGATGAGCGAATTTTAGAGATGTTTGGAACTGATCATTTGGAGGTAAAATATATCCCAAAACTTCTTCCCTTTTATTTATGTCTCATCTGCATGAAGACAGCAACTTGTAAGCAGCAAAGCTTTCTTAATTCAATATTGCCTCTGTAAAACTCAAACTCTAGAAGTTGCATACATATTCCTAAAATGTGTGTGTGACTTTGACAGGAAATGAATATTTAAGCATTGAGCCGCAGGTGTAGGAACCACAGCCATATCTTGAGTCTTCTTGAGCACATCATTTATTTACTAGTTTGAGGCTTCAAAGTGAGTTTAAACATCATCATTTCCTCCCTGTGTTCTCTTTAATCAGGTACCTCATCTCATCCAGACTGTTTCTCTGCTTTAAGTCTCAGTCTGCATCCCTCACAGGCGCTGTGGGGGAACGTCTCACGGCAGAGTCTCTTAAGGATGCTGCTGCTTCTCCCTTGTCAAAGGTTACAGATTATGGTGCGCCAGCTTTCTTAAAGCCAAAGCAGAAATGCTGGGTCCTGAAAAGACCCGTGTGAAGAAAAGCTGCTAGAAAAGGAACCAAGCAAACATGCATGTGAGCAAAATTCCTGATTGTCACCAAGTGATCACGCTTTGATGTTACCTTGAGTGATTTGTGAGAGAGGAAGAGAAAAAGTAGAGTTTCAGGACAGGAAAGGTGATGTTGCTGACAGAGCAGTTTCACACAACTTTCCCCTTCGTACTTCTTTTTAAAGTTTCTGCCTATCGCTTCTATCTGCGCTCTTACAGAACAGCACAGAAAAACAACTGCACCGCTTAGAAGATGGGAAAAGTTAGTAAGAAAGGGTGGCAGCCGAGGGGAATGCTGAAGGAGCGTTGCACAGAAGCATGAAACGCATAATGTCAACTTTTATTCTAATGCTTGAAGGAGGCAGTTGGAGGTCAGAATGTATTCATGACTACGGGTTAGCGCTTAACAGAAACACTCCACCATAATCAACTCACACTGACATACAGCAAGCTCTGCTCTGTGACAAGAGCAGTCAAGGAAGGCAGAGGAGAAATATGCAAATACTCCCACTGACAAACTCAAATAGAACATCTTGCACATGCACACAAAATGCATCAAGCAGTGTGAAAGAATGAGCTCTACTATTCATGATCAAAACACCTTTACAAATAACACTGGAGATAGTGTGTGCACTCTGTAGCGTGCTGCATTCCTTTGTCTGAGCTCTTGGATTCATTTGTGATCTAACAGCTTGTGTTCAAACAAACAAATCAGTTACAGTGGGGCTTTGTGTGAAGCCTGTTGAGTGTTTAATGTCTCTGCATAAATATTAAAACATCTGGAGATTTTCTTCACACTTTAATAGTAGTTTAAAGGAAATAAGATAAAAAGCACATAACATGAAACATACATATACACATTTACATGCCACTTTATTAGGTAAGCCTTACTTGTACTTGATTGGACCCCTTGAGTCTTTGTGGTAAAGATTCAACAAGGTATAGAAAATATTCCTCAGATATTTTTGTCCGTGTTGACATGATAACATCATATAGTGGCTGTTGATTAGTTGGCTGCACATCCACAGAGTGAACCTCCTATTCCACCAACTCCCAAAGCTTCTCTATTAGAGTGAGATCTGGTGATTGTAGTACAGTGAACTCAGTATCATCTTCACAAAACCAGTGTGAGATTATTCGAGCATTGTGACATGGAGCATTATCTTGACAGAATTAGTCACACTGATACATGTTTGGTCACAGAGGGATGGACAGGGTCAGCAACACTACTGAAGTAGCTGTGTTGATGCTCAGTTGGTACTAAAAGGCCCAGCACTTGCTAAAAAATATATATCCCACATCATTATACCCCCACCACAAGCATCAACTGTAGTAAGTCCGAATGGGTCCGTGCTTTCAGGTTGTTTATGCCAAATGTGAATCTTAGAATTTTATTTATTTATTTATTACTGAATGCATGCCTATGTAGAGTTTTTACTTATTTATAGTCATTTATAGCCTTTAGAACCATATTTGAATGTCTATATCCATACCAGTGGCGGATGCTGGTCTTTCAAGGAGGGGAAGCTCAATTTCAAGATTGATTCGCTCATTTCGCTGTCAATCAAAAAGGGATTCAGCCTCAGACAGATCATCCAATCATCATGCAGAAGCTGAGCGTCCGATGGGCGGGACAAAGCCCAGCATTTATCCAATGACTCATCTCGTTTCGCTGCAGCCGAGGCTGCCCCATAGACCCCCAGAGACGCTATTGAATTCACTGTTTAAAGCACTGTGAAGCTGTGGGAATGAGTGAGAGGAAAGCCGTGTCGTTACCAGTGATAAGAAGTTGATTCTGAACAAAAGTTGAGCACGTTGTAGCACATATTTAGTCAATGACATATACACACAACAGTATATATTTGATCACTTATTTTTTGACATTTTAGGGGGAGCTGAGCTTCCCTTGCTGTCTTAGAGCAATCGCCACTGATCCATACCCCTTTATAGATCAATGAGCAACCTGCAGTACATTACACTGTCAAAAATTATATTATATACTGCAAGTTTTGATTGTGGTGTACCATCTCCAAGATTATCAGTGGCCCCTACACACCCTTTTGAAACCTTTCTGAGGGCAACCCTGGGCAGGAGGAATAAAATTTAATATTGTGTTCGCAAGGAACTATGGGAAAAACAGCCTGTTGCTCACTGATCTATTTACTAACAATTATAGTGTGTATGAAATGTTTTCCCAGCTCAGATGCAAGCTGTGGTAATTATTAACCAAGATTTAAATTATGACTCCGTCAACATAACTTTAAAGCTATGAAGGATTTCCTTCTTGCTGGAGCCGGTCCTGTGTTAAAATGACACTTTTTACCTGTGCAATCCATTAATCTGCAAAGAAACCCATTGGAACTCCAGTTCATAGTTTTTTATAAGCCAGGCATGGAACACAGCCAATGTGAACAAAGGTGCTCTGGTCGGACAAGCCCAAAATTAATCTTGTAGGGATACATGGTTACGTCAAGTGGAAAACTACAACTGCATATGCCTATAAACACACCATGCCCATGTCTGTCTGACTGTCCATCCATACTTCCATGTTTTATGTTACATTCAAAAGAAAGCTTATTTCTAAAAGTCCCCCAAACTTTCAAGCATTAGTGTACTTACTTACTTGATTTCATAATGTTATGAGAAGTTTTTACAATAGCCAGCATATCATGAATGTGTCTTTTTTATTCCTCTTCTGCAGAAGGGGAAATAATAATGCAGTGTGCAAGCCAAAGGGATTTAGAGAGCTTAAATTACCAAAATTACCTGAGTGAATCTTAAACCTTTTAAGATAGAAGCATAATTAGTTACCCAGTATTTCTCCAGCTTTGCCCCTGCATTTGTGATGCTGCCTTGTTCATTGGTTTCAAAAGCACACTTATAGCTGCAGTGAGTGGGAGTCAATTCAAAAATATATAAAATAGTTGACTCCTGTACAAGCATAAAAACAAACATATGACACAGAGTGTGTATTTAATAAGCACAGTTATTCAACCCTGATGTTTCTTCCAGTGCTACAAATGAAAGCATGTCTCCTATAGCTTTGCTTTTACAATTACAGTTTCCAGTGGGAGCAATTTAACACGGCTCCTGCCACTCCTTAAATAACAGACAGGCTCTGCTTCCTTTGATCACGTCCCACCCATGCCATTATGAGCAGGTAAACAATGTGTGATATATGTCTCCTAAAACTTAAATTGTGTTTCTTTGTACACAAATAGTCATCTTAAAAGAGTCACAACTCTACACCTTCTTGCTAAAAATGAGGGGAACAATTTGATGAACATTTGAGAAGACAGTATTGATGTCAACTGTATTCATTCTAGGTTGATTCAAATTCACTGGATCAGGAAATGTCATTGTATTTCATTAGCATTTATACCTCAATGTACCTCAGTGAACTATGAGCATACCTTGGCCACAAATTAAACATCGTTTGTTTTCTGCTTACAAGGGGTTGCAGCGCCTCCAAGTGGCTTTTTACATCGGTTGCATTGTTTTGCTAAGACACAAAACAGCATCATATCACACATATGGTTCATTTTTTTCTCTGGGCCCAAGGCCAAGACAGTGTTAATGGCTTCAAACTGTTAGAATCGAGTGTTAAATGTTAGAAATGTAACAAAAATGTTTAATTTTATAAAAACTAGCAAGCTTGGGAAAACAGCACCAGTTTGGATGTATTCTATGTAATCATTCTTTATTTCAAACATTTTCAGCAATAATTAGAAACACATTTCTGATGTAGGCACATCACATTAAACTTTTTAGGCAACGAGACATAATAAGCCTCAAGAACATTGTTCAACGGCATCTAACTCCATCAAAAGCACAAATTGACGCATGATCAGCACCCGAAGAAGACTGATCCGTTTTTTGTCCTAAAAATGGGGTACAAAATTATGTTTATGTTGCCCTGGGATTCGACCTTTCCAGAGTGTACTCCGCATCTTGCCTGAAGCCCCCCAAAAGATTCGTTAAGCGGACACAGAAGATAGAAGGATGGAACATTCATTTTAAATCATATAACATGAGATTGTGGGTAGTTCTTTTTAATCCACTCTTTAATGGCCCTCACTATAACCCATTTAGGGTTGAAAAGCTCATCCAGTATTATTGTTAAAATCCATAAACCCAACCTGTTGTGTTAAATCCATCCCGACCTGGATTGGTCCATATTTGATCCAGCACTGGGATAGCATATTAACACAAATCGCATTGTGTTTCACCCACCAGCTTTAAGAGTGCAACTTCTTCTGCTTTTGCAGTCCTTTTATTACAACAGAATGGATATGTTTTAACTCTGGTGATAGAAAAGAATAATAAGGTCTCTGAGGTATTAAAACTGAAATGCTATGTTTAATTGGAAGCTATTTAACTCCACTTATCATCATTAAGGCCAAAAGGTCATCTTCTTGTTAATTAATCAAAATTTCACTCAAGCTACGTTTTTGACTGCAGTTTATTTTGAGAACCTACAAGGTGTCTTTATACCAACTTATTAATGGCCCACACTAAAGGTGGATAGATAGATAGATAGATAGATAGATAGATAGATAGATAGATAGATAGATAGATAGATAGATAGATAGATAGATAGATAGATAGATAGATAGATAGATAGATAGATAGATAGATAGATAGATAGATAGATAGATAGATAGATAGATAGATAGATAGATAGATAGATAGATAGATAGATAGATAGATAGATAGATAGATAGATAGATAGATAGATAGATAGATAGATAGATAGATAGATAGATAGATAGATAGATAGATAGATAGATAGATAGATAGATAGATAGATAGATAGATAGATAGATAGATAGATAGATAGAACTTACACAAAAAATAATGATAACTCATCATCCTAAGTTAATAAAGGGAGTAATGTATGGTTAAAGGGATCTTAATAACTAAGTCTGTGCTAATGTAATCATGGAGCCTAAAATGTTTAAAAAAAGATTAGAGATTGGCTTTTAAGTCCTGCAACCTTCTGACATTGCAATGCTAAAGTTACATGATACCATTATTAGTATTTCATTAATTCATTCATCTTCTATACTGCTTCTTCCAAAGTGGGTCGCGGGGAAGCTGGTGTCTATCTCCAGCAGTCTATGGGCGAGAGGCAGGGTACACCCTGGACAAGTCGCCAGTCCGTCGCAGGGCAACACACAACCAGCCATGCACACACTCATTCATACACCTAAGGGCAATTTTAGTGTGACCAATTAACCTAACAGACATGTCTTTGGTCTGTGGGACGAAGCCGGAGTACCCGGTGAGAACCCACGCATGCACGGGGAGAACATGCAAACTCCATGCAGAAAGACCCCCGGCCGGGAATCAAACCCAGGACCTTCTTGCTGCAAGGCAACAGTGCTACCAACCTACCACCGTGCAGCCCTGATTTGTTTAAAGTTTTCGAGTAAATACTATTCTACTGTAAAACCTTGCTTGTTTATTTTGCTAGGAAGAAGGTTATATACCCCTATACCTAGTTTCATCTGACAGCTCTACTGTTTGGGCCATGTTTCCTGTTTATCAGCCAGGTTCTACAATTTTCTAAGGTCTGCAAGCGAGTCCTTTTACCTGAAATGCAGACTACTTTGCATAACTAGACTTATGAAAAAATGATTCTTAAGCGCACTTACAAAGCACTGTAGAAAATAAAATACAAACATCTTTATATACATTTGCCTAATAGCAATATGGACATGGAAAATGTAAAACAGATTTATCAATGAATCTAAGACTTATGGTTTAGAAAGGCAAGGATTTGATTCCTCCACATTATTCATCTATTAGATCTGAAAAAGGGTCATAACAGCAATGTCATATTTTTAAGATTTACTTTACAAAGCCTGGATGTCACACTGTTGAAAAAAATAGTTTTGTGTCATATCCGTGATTTTGTTGTTGTGTTTTCTGCTAAGTAAAACAACTAGGCGTCTGTATGAAGCGACTGTAACAATTCTGACCACCTGATGGCAGTATCCTACCAACATCAACGGTGTCCCTTTTTATTGTCATTATTGGAAAAAACGAGCAAGCAACACTCGTTTATAGAAAGGATATGAAGGGCTGTTTTCCGTCATATGTAACTTTTAGTGAAACGGACTTAAAAAAAATATCTTGCCTCTATTCCAAAACTTAATTTAAACAACCAGAAACTTGGAAAAACAATAGCACTTCTTGAAAATTTTAATTTGATCTCATAAGCAGATCCTTTTACTATATTGTTCGCTTTTATTTTTCCGTATTTAGTAGTGGTAACATCCCCCATTGTATATGTACCTGGATTTTCTTTTGCACTACTGTAAGATTGTTAGGAATGAATAATATAAAAAGATAAAAATAAATGAAGGGGTGTTTATTTTTGAGCGTCGTTCCAATTCACACTCCTTACCGGTTGATGGTGGTAATGCACCAAATTGTTGTTTGCAAACCGTCAAATAAAACCTAAGAAGAAGAACGATAAAGCACCTAGACAGAAAATGGCTGCCACGCTGTGTGGTTTTGATATCTCTGTTTTCTAAGCTTTGTTTGTGTTGTCCTGTATTGCGTTATATACTGTTCTCCTTGAAGAATAGACATAATGTTCAAAAAGGCGAAAAGAGCAAACTTGCGGCGGAGGAATGACTCCGACGAGGATGAGCCGGAGGAAAGCAAGCCGCTGTCTCTGGCGCCCACATCATTCGGGCCTGTGGTGGAAATCCCGTTCATAGAGACTAGCCCACCACCGAGCAGCGAGGAGAAAAGTTACAGTAACGGCTTTCTGGCAAACCTAAACAACGTAAGACCCGTGAAGAAGGAAAAGAAGAGCAAAGAGGTTGCAGCGGTAGCTCCTCCCACTAAGGCCAGTTTGCTCAGTTTCGACGATGAAGAAGGTAACAATGCTAACGTAGCTAACCGGTTCACCTTAGCTAAGGAAACGATGTCAACCATAAAGCAAATGGTTACTACACAAAAAGCTAGACTGCGCAGCTACATATAAGTATTACTTTTCTAGCATGGGAATTGTTCCTGTGAACTGTGCTCATCTCTTGTCTGTCTGGTTATGCAAACAGAGGGATCCGAGGTGTTCCGAGTGAAGAAGCCCAACCACAGCAAGAAGATCGTCAAGCAGCTGAAGAAGGAATACAAGGAGGATTTGGAGAAATCTGGAAATGTCCATCAGGAAACCAAGTCAGGTGAGATCCCCTGTCATTTATTTGCAGCGACATCATCAGATCATATATCAGGTATGTAGTCATAACAAAATGACTACATATAGAGTGAGTCAGTATCTGAATGGCAGAAGGATTGATACTTGCCTTATCTGGGTTGGACAACTAATTAGACTGTTCAAAGCATTTAATATGGTACGGAAATATTGTATGTTTTGGGACCAGTTTGAAAAATGCAAACTCTTATTGTAAAGGTTATTAGATTACTTGTGAGGCTAAGTAAGAGGTACTCAGACATTTGTGAATACGTCTGTAAATAAAGTAATGTCCCGCACTCCAGGCTTCCCATCAGTTTGCCTTTTCACCAATTTGTGCCCCCATTTTATCCCATGTACCAAACTAAATCACATAATTTAGTCTAATTGTATGTTATTTTCTAAGGTACTTTATATAACACAGTATTTCTATTGATTGTTGTTTTGACTCCCTTACAAACCAGTTCACTCGTATGAAATATGAGTTTCTGACCTCGTCCAAAAAAACAAAGATATGTGAGACTTTTGCTGGCAGATTGCCCCATTTCCAAGTCTTGGTCAAGTCTTACCAAATCTGCAAGAAAACAAACTGGCAGCAAGACAAAATTACTATCACCCATATGTTATTGTTATTCAATCGTTTGTTAATAAGTATTAGGTTTGTTAATAAGTCATTCTGCACACAAGGTAAGAAGTGTGTAGTTTTGGGTTAAAAAAATCACAAATGTTGAGAATGTTATAATGCAAAAACAAAACAAATTTAATCGCACAGACTTGATTGATTTCTGTAAGCCTGCTGAGGTCCCTGCTGCAGTGTGTGCACACCTCGTCAAGAACTACAGGAAACGTCTGATATCTGTAATTGCAAACAAAGGTTTCTGTACCAAATATTAAGTTTTGTTTTTCTGATTTGTCAGATACTTATGTCATGCAATAAAATGCAAATTAATTGTATCAAAATCGCACAATGGGATTTTTTCTTGGGGATTTTTGTTTTATATTTCGTCACTCACATTTAAAAATTAAAACATGCTTTACAAGTGGGAAACCCTGCAAAATTGGTAGTGTATCAAATACTTATTCTCCCCACTGTATATCCAGCCTCAGTCGAATACCAAACATTTGACACTCTAGATAGTCTCTGCTTTTATGTATCATTTAAATATCCAGTTAAATATGCAGGTTAGGAAATCTGACATGTTGCCACAGTAATAATTATGGTGCACTTTTTTTTTTTAAACTGACCATTTTTTGTTTGTGTTTCATCAGATGCTCAACCTCAGGCTGTGTTCACCGTGAAAGAGGAGGTTATCAGCAGAGCGAGCAGTGAACAAGGGGAGGAGGAGATGGAGGTGGAGAGTGCAGATGAAAAGGACGAGGAAGCAAAAGCCCAAGGCGGTCAACTGTCCAAGGGCAGGAACATAGGGGCATCATTCAACACACTGTCCTCTCTCACCACCCTGAAGCCAGGTACCGTTCCTGTTTAGAAACATTCACTGCAAAAATCTTTTTTCCAGAGTTTGTTCTGTGCTCTTTGGTTTAGCTGATTTTTCATGGAGTTAGCTGACATATCTTTAAGTAAATTTTCCAGCTAATCTAAGGGCTAATAATTTAACCCATTTTAGGATTTTTCTGACGTTCTTAATTCCTGAAAAACGTTTTTATATTTCACGTATAGAAGTGCACTAACGCTTACATGAAAACCTGTGATTCTACTTAAGGAGAGATTCCCGATGCAGCGTTCATCCACGCTGCCAGGAAGCGCCGGCAGCTAGCAAGAGAGCTCGGTGGGGAAGCCCCTCTGATGGAGGCTGAGCCATCCAAGAACCGTCTGACACGAGAAGACAGAGATGGCAGCGATGATGAAGATGAGGACGAGAAGAGGATCCGCTTTAGTGGAGTCAAGAACAAAAGTCAGAGGCAGAAGATAGCTGAGGAGATAGGTACTGCCCTGAAGCGTTGAATTAATTTTACACATTGACTATATTATACTGTTCTTCTATCCGCTGACATGAATGTCCTCTTCGAATATGCACAGGTATTGAGGGTAGCGACGATGAAGCACTGGATACAGGTCATGATGAGGAAGTGAGCCGCTGGGAGCAGGAACAGATTAGAAAAGGAATCAGCATACCTCAGGTAAGCTACATATTTAACACGCTGTGAAGTATTCTGACTTCTTTCACCGTTATGAAACTGCCCGATACAAATTCTCATTTTGTCGTGTTGCAAACACAGGAGGTTGTTGAGTTTACTCAGTAAAATGGTTATTAATAAAAAATTTAAATGTGTCAGTTTCTGCCTTTATCTTGTGAAATATTTATTTTGAAATTCGATAGCTGATCTAAAGGAACATTCTATTAAAAAACATAACCCCTGGTTTTAGAAATTTTTGGCAGGAATTAGTGTTTTATTTTTATAATTTATGCTTTTCTGAAGAATGTTCATACACAGCCTTAAGTATGCAAAAATTTAGAAATGTCTAAAACTTTCTATCCTTTCCTACTAACTTTTCTACTTTCCTCCTTATTTACTTTTTTATTATGTTCTTATTTTTTACCTTATTTAATTGTCTTAATTCCTTCCTTGCTTCCTTCTTTTCTTCCTTCACTCTTTCTGCTTCCTTCTCTCCTTTCTTTTTTCATTCTTACTACCTCCTTTCCTTCATACTCTCTTTATTTGATCTTTTCCTTTTGTCTTTCCCATTCTCCTTCTTTTTTCCTTTTCCCTTAATTTATTTTTTTCCTTTTTAATTTCCTTCCTTCCGTACTTGACCTTCTTTCCCTCTCCATCTTTCCTTCCTCCTTTTCGCTTTCTTTTCTTTTGTTTCTTTCCTTGTTTGGTTCCTCAATAGAAATATCTGCACTAAATTCATACTGAACATTTGTGTTCATACTTGAGCCGTCTGATCCGCCAGACTGTAGTTTTCAAAATCATTTATGGGCCAAAAAGTATTAATCAGGTTTTGCTTCTTTTTGTTCATCAGGTTCAAAGCAGTCAGCCAGAGGACAGCACAGTCTACTACCAGAACAGCTATGAGACTCAGCCCTACAGCTCTTCCTATAGTATGCCTTTCACCTACAGTACAGTGGATCCACAGCCAGGGAAGATATCTGGCTTGTGTGACAACAGCTCTGTTCACTATGGGGCCCCAATTTGTGATCTAACCCCGGTATCCATTGATCTGGTAAAGAAACGCCTGCGGGATAGGTAGGTTCTGCGGTAATTTGCTACGTCTATTATAAGTGCTCACCTGACCTGCTGCCATGGTCCTGAGGACCCAGCAAATCTATCTACACACATCTAATAGCCAAATGGCAAAATATGGCTCCACCTTTTGATATCTTAGATTGGTCTCTTTTTGGTTGTCTCCTTCCCCATCTAACTCACCCTTACTGATTTTACCTGTATTTCATGTGTCTATAGGCTTGTCCAAATGCATGCAGGACTCAACGCGAATATGAAACGCTACGAACAGATCAGAGAAGATCTAGCAGCCTCTGAGAGCAGCATCCAGCAGCTTGAGGGCTCCTCCAATGATAATGCAGATCGATATAAATTCTTGCAAGAGATGCGAGGGTATGTTGGAGACTTGCTTGAGTGTTTCAGTGAAAAGGTAAGGGAGAATTTATCTGCAGTCTGATAAGCTGCTTGCTGTTTTGTGTCTGTAATCTGGGAACTTTATGTGAACTTTAAACCTATACAGTCTAATAAAATAAAGTGAATTGTAATCCACTTATAACTCTTTGTATATTTTAAAGATGTCTGTTGAACGGATTTATGTGGTTTTCAGCTTATCTGGCCCTGACTGGGGACTGTCCAGTCAGCAACTCAAAAATTCAATCTTTTTCCGATCTTTTACTGCGCCGTATAGTCATACTTCAGAGCCAGGTGCATTGGCAGCAACACTTCATTGCAGATCTTGTTACTGAGTGAAGCAGATTCAAAGTTAGTAGGGTGTTGAACAATGAAGTCAGAGGTCGTCTAAAGTTGTAAGAAGCCTTTTAAAATTAATCTGTATTTTCTACTCTTCAAAACATATTTGTTGTTTATTTAGGCTGCAAGAGAGCAAAGCTTTTAGCAGATAACAGCAAAGCTGTAAGGAATACAACTGTATTACTCTATTTGAACCTTATGAGATATTAATTAATTTTACAATTTTAAAACCTGCCTGATTTGGTAAGTTTGGCTGCCTTTTAAAATCTTAGAGTAGGAGTCTGTATTTTCTGGGAAATACAGACAGAGACTGCAGTTTTATTAATGTTAGTCGTACTAATGGCTAAATTAAGATGACAAAGACAGTTAATATTTTAAGTTTGTAAACATTTACTCTTTATTTAAATGACAGTAAAACCCCGTTTTACAGCAACTGCTCTCTACCACACCATGGTGTCGTCCCTGCTTATAATGTGAAATTTTACTGGTCGCTCACGGTATGAAGGTTGGGGGGGAAATATTTTGAACGCTGTTTTTACATCTTTATGTATTAAAGCTCTCAAAGAGAATTTACCCAAATTCGGGATTGACATTCAATTCCAATTCAATTCAAAAATACTTTATTGATCCCCGAGGGGAAATTAGAAGGAGCTCAAACCAGAGAACAGTAATCTGCTACAGAGTCCCTATTGGTTCATCTCTGATATATTTACAACTACATGCATGTCCAGACAGAATAATTCAACCTTGATCTTGCAGCACCAGATTTCAAGCCATAGTGCTCAGAGGATTTTGATATATCGAGCAGAAACCATGTTCTGTTTTATTTTACTATTGAGATCTTTTCATCCAGTATATAATGTTGTAACTGAATGGTATGCTGTGTGTATTTGGTAAAAACTTTTACCCTCTTCTGCTTTTCTCTCAACTATAGTTAACAACATTTGAGCTTAAACTAAATGGATTTCAGACAAAATAATTAGAGTTTTTACCAGATACCGGGAATAATTTGTTTTCAGCAGTGTTTTGTTTATTATGTTGCTTTTAAATTGTCCAGGAAAGACGCCCCTGTGACTCGGAGTCCCACTTTTGTTGGGTCAGAGGTCACAGAAGGCATCATATCTTTCAGGTGCCTGCTGTCCTGGAGCTGGAGGCTGCCATGCACCAGTTACTAAGGCAACGGGCCGCACGGCTTGTCCAGAGAAGACAGGATGATATTAAAGATGAATCGTCGGAGTTTGCAAGCCTTTCAAGTCAGTCCATCTTGAAGGTTTTTATAATTTATTTGAAACGGCCTCATTAGTTCTCTGTATCTGAGGGCACGTGTGTGTGTGTGTATGTATATACACTCTTATTCCATGTTGCACCTATTACAGTACCCTTGGGATAACGATTAAAGTGAAGTGGCTGCCTATTTGTGTGATTGAGCATGTGTGAGAATGGCCCAAGTAATGAGCAACCAAATAAAGATGTCCGAAAAACCTTGGTTTCTGACCAACAGGTTAACATTTTTTACTGTAACATGTCTGAAGTTACAGCACGGTAAGTTATAAGAAATAAGTATTGTTTATAGATTGATCATACTGCTGCTTATGCTGAAAGAATCTGAAGTTTCACATGTTTTAACTTGCTTTGTAACTTAAAATGACCAAATTAATATTTTTATCATGTTTTATCCCGCTCTAAATTTAGTTTATTTTGTTGTTATGCTTAGATCCCAAAATAGAAAAAACAAAGTTAAAGTTTTTTTTTTCTCCTATTCGGTTCGGGCTTTAACGCCTGTTTTTTTTTTTGTTTGTTTTTTCAGATAAAGCGGTCATGGCGCCCAGTCTGGACTCTTTTGGTCGAGACCGTGCCACATACCAAGAGCACAGTCGGCAGAGGAGGATAGCTGAACGCGAAGCACGAAGGTTAGGAAGATTTATTTCTCCAACTGCTTTGATTGTGCCTCCAGAGGATGAGAAATGGGTTTCTTATGGGTTGAAGCAGGTTTTAACTCGAATCCCCAGAGATTGCAATACTCCCTTAAACCACCAGAGGGGGGAGGAGGATAAGAATGAGGAAGAATCAGACTATTTTAAAGACTGCAATTTGCTTTTCCTTTCTTCTTTTTTTTCAGCTGTTCTATAAATTTCTGGTAAAATGAGAATTTGAATTGCAGAAAAAAATTTGAATCCACATGAAAAAAATGTATTGCAAAATTGCTTCTGGCTCAATGATTTATCTTGTCACTATCTTCAGAAAGATTAACAGTTTTGCAACATTGACAGTATTTCAACAGCATTTAGAGTAAACCAACTAAGACACGGCATTTGCCAGAAAAGAGAAGGTCATTAATTCTATCCAGTCCAAATCCAACTCAGGGATGTTCTGGACACTTTATTCTTTCACTATGGATCATGTTTCCAGTGATATGTTATGTTACAAATATCCTATAGCTGAACATATGTTAAAGGAAAAAAAAGTCATAAAGTGTGAGCCATTGGAAATCCATTTAAGAAGGTTAAATAGTGGTGAAAACTCTCAAAGGTCAAATTGACTCTAAATGTTGTGACTTTAAGAGAAGCGTTTTTGGTGTTGTTTTTTGAACGGACCTTTAATAAGATAGTCTGTGTGTTTGTGGCTGGACCCAGAACTCGACGGCGACAAGCAAGAGAGCAGAATGGGAAAAGGGCTGAGCATAAAGAAGGTCTGTCGTCTGATGATGAGGAAACCTCTACAGACATCACCAGTTTCAACATGGAGAAAGGTACATCTTTAAATTGCTACAAAACTGTGTGGAAAATAAGTTATTTTAGAAAATGTTAAGAAAATCCATCTCCCTCACGTTTTGTCCCATCCAGATCGTATCAGAGCGGAAAGTAAAAAGGCATTTGAGGATGTGGTGGAGGACTTTCATTCCCTTGACTGCATCAAATCCCGTTTTGAGGTGTGGAGAAAGGAATATCCGGACTGCTACCGAGACGCTTACATCAGCCTCTGTTTACCCAAGGTCTTTAACCCTTTAGTTCGTCTGCAGCTAATCACGTGGAACCCTCTAGAGGTAAAGAAAAAATTTTTCCGCCCCCAAATGGCATTTTTCAGATTGAAAATAAACAGAGTGCTCAAGTCTGAGCTCGGATTAAATTTCTTTTTTTTTGTAGGAGCCATGTGGAAACTTTGAGTACATGCTGTGGTTTGAGTCGCTTCTGTTTTATGGATTCGAGGAGCACAGAATGCTTCAAAAAGAAGACGGGGATATTGGTTTGCTGCCTGCTATTGTAGAGAAGGTTCTTCTGTCCAAACTGTCAGGTAGGGAATCCTGTGCAGCTGCACTGGATACTTAAAATGATTTGCTTGAGATGAACAAATACAAAATATTGTCATGCGTTGTGTTCGTTGTAGTGCTGGCAGAGCAAGTGTGGGACCCACTGTCCAGCAGTCAGACAGCTAGGCTGGTGAGCTTCATCCGCAGACTCGCTGAAGGTTATCCAACTGTGCTGCATGGAGACAACCAGTACACACAGGTAGAACACGCTTTCACTGATTTGAATTATCTCCTCAATGCAAAATAAAATAAAAAAATCTGTGTTCAGTTTTATAAAATAGCTCTAATTAACTTATCTTTGTCTGTTAGGTGCTTTTGAAAACAATAGTCTTACGGACCAGACGAACTCTGGATGAGGATGTCTTCCTTCCACTTTACCCGAAAAAGTATGTGAGACAAATGCTAGAAATTGAAGCTTAGTTTTAAATCTAAGTGATCGAATCTTCATTAGAAACTCTGTTTTCTATTATTCAGTGTGATGGAGAACAAGAACAGCGGTGCCTACTTGTTCTACCAACGACAGTTCTGGTCCTGCATAAAGGTGTGTTGATGTTTGTTGGTACTTTTTATTCACTTTTTGTTTTCTTAAATTAAGCTGTCCAGTCAGTCCAATTCACGAGGTGACTGGTGAATATCTCCATTGATTAATGGATGAGAGACAGGGTACATAAAATCAGTATATCTAAAAACTAATAGTAAAATGATCTTTGGTTTGTTTTTGAGTTGCTGACAGAAAACCCACAGATAATAGCACACTGACTGCAGAAAAGGAGCGATTTCACCTTGACTTTACCCTCTCAAATAAGGGTTTTCAACTGAACCTGTAGTTCAAACTGGGTCTGAGTTAGACAATAAACAAAACACTGAAACTACCGTTTTTTGTTGGTTTTTTGAAAATCATAGCCAAGGTCAAATCAAATCACAGATAATGAGCTGTGCTTCATAGAATCTGTATTTTGTGGAAGATAATACAGTTCAGATTTGAAAAGGCACAGGATATGGATTTTGAAATGAAGAAAATGGGAAGAAGGCATATACTCTCAGCCTACCGGACGGGAGGGTTGTAATTATAACAAATATCTTGAATGGATCTTTTTGGCTCATCAAAGAAGACTAAGTAGATTTCATCCAGCCGCTGAAGTGGGCAGCCGGCGGTCCATTAATCTGTTTCAATGACCCTCTGTGGTTGTTTCTTTTCTGTCTTAGTGCAGCTGGCGTACCATGCTGTGCATCCTGTATGTCAGGACACTCGGTTACGCAGCGATGGAAGTTGAAGGAAGCTTGCTTTTTCTCAGCATCTTAATGAAGAAGAGGTGCTGCTGGGTTTTTTTTTATGATGTGGGTGGTGTTTGTAGTCCAGCTCAGGTCTTCCATCTTCTGAAATATGGAGTCTAAAGAACTTGAAATCTGTGACACACTTCCCCTCCTTTCAGTTGAGGAGCTTATCGCAATATCAGTGGGTGTAATTTTCAAGTGTTGTGAACATACATTTTACATATTAATGTAATATTTAGCCAGTTGGACAGAGTCTCACAGCAGCAAATGCTCATAAAGACACAAATGACATCACCCAAAATGCTAAAGGACACAAAGTGACGGAAGCACAGATAAGAAAGAGAGGAAAGGTAAAAATATATCACACCTAAAATTGTCATTGCAATATTCACCGATATTCCGCTAATGCAAGATTTTCTATTATCCTTCAACCCCGTCCGGAATGTTAGTAAAAGTGCCAGAAATTTAAGTCTGGAAAAGTATGGAGTTGTAAAAGCTTTTACTTAACAGACTGCAAAGTTTCTGAAAAAGCTCATAAAAATATAGTAAAACGCCATAAACTGAAATTACTAAAGTATCTGCGATAACTAGATAAAACGATGGTACTACAATTGTGCAGTACAAAGAGCTACTTGCATTTTCACTATTCAGAGAGGATGAACATTTTAAGAAATACTTTTTTATCTGCAATGCACAATTCTAGAACAATGAGATAGAGTCAATTCCTTGCTTTATTGGTGTCTCTTCTTTGCATAGCTGCTGGGCAACATCGTTCAGTGGGATGGCATCTTATCCTACTCCTGTCTGAGGGATCTGGCTTTGGACAGCACTGTTAACAGATACATCCTCTCTGCGCTACAGAGCACCGATATAGGAGAGGAGAATGTGCTGAAGTGCCAGAAGGTGAGCCATTCAGATGTAAAAGAATAAAGTTTGGGACCTGTTTTCTTTCAAAGTCTCTCAAAGTCTGTAGAGAGGAAGTAGCTGGTGTGCAGGTTCTTTGCAATGTTGTATAAACATGCATTAACAAAACCTAGATTCTGGGTACAAATCCTTTTTGCTGAAAATGTGACACAGCCTGTTTTGCTTTGACTGTTAACAAGGGAAATGTTTAGAGTTTTACATTCAAATCGGCGCTACAGAGCACTGTTTGCAAAACCAGCCACCTCAGAGACAGCTTGTTCCCCCTGGCTGTCTCTTAGATGAACACTTAATAGTCAAAGTGCCCAGATCCATAAAGCTGATTATGGTTCCATTTTGTGTGAAATATTTTTAGCAACATATTTAGTTTATACAGTACTACTTTATTAAATATATAAAAGTCTCAAAAATACTAGTGTCAAAAAGTATACATTGCATTGTTAATCCCCTTACCTTAATACACTCTGCTGTTTCAACCTTGGGTAAGGCCAAAAAATATAAGTATACAATTCTCATCTCAGATTTTGATCTTAAGACATTTGAAAATTTTAATTTGCATTCAGATTTTTATATATGGGCAGTCTTAGGTTTATTTCTGACATTTCTTAGTTTATGTGATAGTACATAATATACCCAAAATGTCAAAATAAAGAAAAGAGCACAAAAACATGTTTTTCTCATAAGTATGATTTTTTTTTTTTTTAAGATTTGTTTTTACTAATATTAAATGCTCTTCACACCAATCAGGTAGCGAACTTTTTTTGTTTGTGATGATTGCAATGATTTGTTGTTCTCCTCTCAGGTGGTGGAGTGTCTGCCGGCACATTGGTTCTCTGGGCTGAAAGGCCAGCAGACCTTGCCTCAGTTGGAGCCTCTGTGTCGCTACCTCACACACCTGGCTAACACACTCCACCGCAGCAGCGTTGGGGGGTCCGATGTCGAGCGCCGCACCGCTAAGTAAGAAAGTCTATGTTGTTCTCTAGATGATACTGAAGATAGTTTGTCTCAATTTGGATAGCATTTAGGCAATCATGGTTGTTTTACCTAATTAACGTATTAAAATGTAGTCACTTTATTGGGCTTTGCATATCTCCTAATATATATTTCAAACATCCCATATCTACTACCAGGGAGCAAATAAGAGAAGTGGTGAAGATGTTGGGACGCATGAATGCTCTGGACCACATCATCGCCATTGCAGAAGAGCATGGCGTCAAAGACATCAAGCAGCTAATGGAAGTGAAATAATGGAAAACGACCAGAGACTATTTTACCTCTACCTTTGTTCCGTTCTGCACATTTGAAGCCAGTGAAGGAGGAATCTTGGAAAACGTGCATTTTCATCCATGAATTAAAACTCAGCACTTGTTACAGTCACAAGATTAGAGGACTCTTGTAAATATTGTGAATAATGTATAGTATAGTGTTCTCGAACGCCTATGTGCACAAAACTGAAATAAAATCCAGTGTTGCTTAACTTAGAAAGTACACATTGGGGAAAAAAAATTATTAGGAGTAAAAATGTGTCATCTTGATTACATTTTTGAAAATATTCTATGTGAACTCTTAACCCCACCAATTAGGCTTTTGACTGCTAACATTTGTCATTTGTTCTGATTGTTAAAAGGTAGAAGTTACTCAAATTCAGCAACTTCTTGTTTTTTACCCCAGCCTAAACCATAAGTAGCTCCATCACATCCAAAATGCTCTGAAAGCTTGTAAGCTATGTTTTAATTGTTTTTGCCTGTGAATAAAACATACATTGTAATGACTGCTGTCTTCCTGCCCTGAAGGGAAAAAAAATTCCATTCAAGATGTCCCTACTTATTTAGGTTGGTTATAAATAGAGATATATTTCAAGCACTTATATCCGGTCATTTGAGTCAATATGGCTAATCTCTTTAGGCTATGCATTCTAGCTTTTCGTAGCTTTGGTCAAAATTAAACCTTGCGAAGGGTTTTTGAATGGAAGTAATTAAGAAATTTAGATTGAGCCAATTTTGTGAGTTTTGAATATCAAAGAACAGCCAATTAATCCAAAAATGACCATGTAAAAAAATTTAATGACAAGGAATAAGTATTGACAACACAGAAATGTATCACTGGAAAAAATGTTTTTGGTAACCATTACTTGAAACATCTTTATGAAGAAGCTTGTCACATGCATTGCTTTGGGGTGATTTTGACCCATTCTTTCACTCAAACTCTTCACATCTTGAACGTTCTGGTGATATTTTCTATGCTCCGATCTTTAGTTCTTTCCATAGACACTTAAAGGGAAACAAGTCAGGTGGTTGATTTGGCCCCTCTAGCAGTTGTACTGTCTCTAAAGTAAGGCTGTGTGTTTGGGACTATTGTCTTTTTTAGAAATCCACACTTCTTACATCGTCAGATTCTTCTCAAGGATATCCTCGTTAATTTCTCCCTTCATCCTTCCATCATGTAAAGTCTTCCGGTACCATAGGCTGTAAGACAGCCCACAGCACGACTGCGAACTTCACATTCAGAATGGTGATTTTGGGGTGATGTGCAGAACCATTCTTTCTGCAAACATGGTGTGTACAATGAAATCCAAAGACTTCAGTTTTGGCATCCTTTGATTAAACTATATTCTAGTATTTAACTGGCTTTTTGAAATATATATGTTGCAACGTATAAATTTGTCTTTTTTGTCTAGAGGTAGTTGTGGTTAAGTACATTATTGTTTTCCTGGAGAAAAGTGGACCTGCTATTTCAAGGTCTTTTTAGTGCTCCTTATTCTTTTGACTTCTGTCAGAAATCTTAGAAGGAACAACCTGGCCTGGCAGGTTGAAATTATGTTTTTACCAACCGCACTCACTGTAACATTCAGAAGTTAGGAAATTAGGTGTTAACCATTGCCATTAGTATGTTTTGCAACAGTAGGACTTTTGTAAAGTTTGCTTTTTCCAATTCCGCCACTGTGTGCAATACTTTGCTAAATAAAAACATTTTTATAGGTTTTCAGTTAATATCAGGCTAGCTGATATTGATTTGCACACAGCAGCAGGAATGCTTTCTTAATACCAAGCTGTTTTCTAGGCTTTCTTTGCCACATCATTTTCATCATGTGCTCAATACTTATTCCATGGATGATTCCAGTTTTTCACCTATAACTTCATTTTTAGACTAATTTGCTTTCTGCCCTTTTATGTGCGGGGATTACTTTGGTTGTTGCTGATATCTGGTGTGAACTTAATGTCAGTGTACCTATTAGATATATTTAAACTGAGAAAATCATTTACATGTTCAATACTTTTTACCTACTGTATTGCTTTGGGCCACTGACCAATCCAGTCCTAGAATGCTGTTATCCCAGCTTCTTGTACGCCTGTTTTTACCATACTTTTCCCTTCCACTTAACTTTCCATTCATTTGCTCACTTTGTAAGCAGCCAGCATCTTTGTAAGTAGCCAGCATCTTTAGCAAAGACCGTTTGTGGCTTACCCGAGGTTAACAGTGACCAAGTAAACAGTCGTCGCTGTGATTGTGTAGACCATGTAGAACATGGCCATTACAATTTGCTTTTTATATATTTCATGTAACATTTCATTTATTACTAAAATGTAAATAAATACCTAAAGTATGTCACTTTATATGTGTGATGAATCTCTATCTGAGTTAAGCTTTTTGCCCTGAATTACTGAAATAAACTTTTCAGTAATCGTCCAATTTATTGAAAACCACCTTATGCCGCTTGCTTTTTTCAATTCTTTTGTGTGCATTTATACTTTTATAGAGCAATCCAAATTTAGAATATGTTCAAAAGACTATTTTTAATGGATTTCGTTTAAGATTGTAAGAAACACTGGCGGAGTTGATCTCGGTCACTTACGGCAGTAATTGCTCAATATGAATACCAATAAACGGGCGGAGCTGCGGTATGGTTCCTCCATGAATCCCCTCCTCCATCTGAAAGCGCTTTTACTGAGCAGCTACTACCTAAACATCATAAAGTTCCTAACCACCTTTACGGAAACTTGTAATACTCTGAGCAGCGCGTCGCGACACTTTTTCTGGATTCCACAGACTTCTGGAAACTCGTATGTCGGAGCTTTTCCTTACGGAAAGACGGGGATTTGGCACTACTCAAGTGTAAATAAATCTTCTTGTATTCCCTGTTAAATGTTTTCTTTTTTTTTTAAAGCTGTGCACTGAGGTAAAATATTTTTATAATGATTGAGTTTAGGGTTCGTCCCTATAGCTTAAAGTAGGTAGCACATGCTTGTGTCTTTTTTTATTTCAGGTTTTTTTGGGGGGGGGTGTTTGTAAATGTGCTTCCAGAGGAGGACTTCCACAGCGAAGTTACATAATGTACTAAATCCTCAAGCACCACTTGCATTAATACTTACCGCTGATCTTTCATGCACTTTCCACAAACACGATGCGCATGTTATGTTAAGACTGTCTGGAGCTACAGTAGATGCGCAGTGATTATGAGATTTAAATAGGGTTGCAACTGTGCTGTGATTTTTATTATTATAATTTTTTTTATGCTGTTGTGGGGAGAGATTTGAATCGCGATGTGCGAACTGAACGGCGGTGTGCTATGAATGCAGCTTGTAGAGTGAGAGCAACAAGTGGTCTCCAAGCAGACATTGCTTTCAAAAACCAATGCAGTTTAGAGAGATTTGGTGTGACACAATCAAGTGAATGCATCAAGAAATACACGCTTTTCAGCCTTTCACTGTTGAAAGAAATTGTTAGAATTTAACCTATTATTAATAATTGTGGCGCGTTGAGATTAAAATAATCTCTTTTTCAAAGGATACTTAACCAAAAGTGTAATTAGTGCCGTAGTTAGGTTATACATTCACATTTCTGCTTAGAAATGAAGTTTAACAGATAATGTTATGTTGATGAAATCTTTATAAAATGTTCAAATTCCCACAAATCTTTGAACTACACTTCCGAGACTAAATTAGTTTATTCTGTTTATGCTAACAGTGCACTATAAAAGAAGTACATTTTTACTCATATATTTTACATGTAAGTAAAATTCAGAGGTCGGTTATATTTTTTTCTGATGAAATCTTCATTGAATAACTGTGAACTTAAAAAAAAAAAAATTGCTTTATAGCCTATATGTCTCAGGCTGTCCCAATTAGACTACTGTATGGCTATCTCCTGCAGGAAGCGAGGAGAAGTTGACTACATAGGTCTACTGTCTTTAAGAAAAGCGCATCCTTTTAAAGAATGGAAAGGTGGGATCTGACCTTTTAGATCCTGAAAGCAACAGTTCAGATCAGCTTCACTCAGTCTAACTTTAGCTGGTCTTAAAGTAGGTCAGTAGTGGGCAAAGCAGCAGACTGCGCTTACGCAGAGAGGTCCTGTGCGAGTCTGCGGAAGCTTTCCAGGTTCTGTAAAATTCAGAGCTTCATATTTCATCTCTGCTGCAATGGTCCAGTGTGAGCTTGATAATACCAGTGTGAACTGGATATTGTGGCACAGGCACACGTTGTGTATTTGTTCTCATGAGTCACTGCAGGGAAAACAGAAATTCTGAGAAAGAATTAGATTTTCATTGCACCAAGACGTCCTCTGCCAGCCCTGTCAGTGTCACACAAACAAACAAATTCTGTGCCGACTAACAACATGTATACGTGATGATGACGTTGTCTCTCCTCTCAGCAAATATACATGTCCTCTGTAAAAATGAAAATGAGCCTATTTGCATCTGTTTGTTGACATTCTGTTATATCTGTTGGAGAAGCGAACAGTGGTAAAAGTCAAGCTTTTGTTTCCTGATAACATATGATTATTTCTCAAGGCTGTAAGATGGAAACAGTTGGGTTGTTATCAATTCAGAAGAAAGAATCCCATCTGTCCTTTTTTCTTTTGACTAGAAAACATTCAGTGGTTTTTGTTTAAAACATGGCAGCCAGCAAATTAAATAGCCTTTGGGTCATTGTATGTTTTCACTTAGTTGAGATATTCTAAGAATATACCTTTGTGTAGGAAACATTGTGGCCTGACACAGTTGTTTAATGTTATTGGTCATGCATTACTCATAGATTTAATCAATGGGGGTGGTGCAACTGATGACATTGTTTCTCCTGACAGCCTTTCAGACTGGTTGAATGAGCACACCTACCCACCTCAATTTTTGGTGAGTTACAGATCCTCACAGAGTAAAATTTCTTGACCTAGACTAAATGACATAATGTTTAAATGTTAATTAATGTGACACCACAATAGGACTTACAGTTGAAACCAGAAAAGAAATACATCACCTTTTTTCTCTCTCTGACATTATATCACATTAAACTATTCCTGTTTTAGACCAGTTCGAATTACCAAAAGTATTTCTCTTTCATTTATGCCGGAATAAAGATTTAGCTTTTTTACTTTTTTCAAACTTAAAACTTTACATACATTGCCATTTAAACTGAATGACATGGGTCAAATATTTTGGATATCCTTTCACAATCTCTTGAGATACACTACATTGCCACACGTATTTGTCTGTCTACTTTCACATGAACTTTGATGACATCCTATTTTTAATCTATAAGGTACCATTTGGTGATGCGCACTCACTATTGCCAGCAATAGCAACTTTAACTATTCTGTAAACATCTACAAGGTTTAAAGTGTGTTCATAGTTAGACGAGAAATCCAGAATTGCAGCATCTGCTCTAATTCATCCCAAAGGTGTTCAAGAAGGTCAGGACTCTGTGAAGGCCAGTCAAGTTTCTCGACACCAAACCTGATACACCTGCAGCCATGGAAGTGATTGGAACACCAGTATTCAATGATTTGGTGGTGTGATCCAGTATGTTTAGCAATATAGTGTATTTTTAAAGAATGTTCTCTGCTCATGATGCCACCTATTGTAGAAATTGCACTAGTCTGTTCTGCAGCAAAATACCCCCACGACAGGATGCTGTCAACCCTTTATCTCACCGTTGTGAAGTTGTTCTTAGGCTTTCAAGTTCCCCCTTTTTCCTTCAAATATAAAAATGTTCATTATGGCCAATCAGTTGTAGCTTCATCAGATCAAAGATCATGTCTCCAGAAGTTAAGTTCTTTGACCCTGGGGGGATTTTCAAACTTTGGAGTTATGGCTTTTGGAGTTATGGCTTCCTCCTTCATTCATTGACCCTTCAGTGGGGTCTCGGTACAGGAATTATTTCGCTGTAGATAAAAGCACCCTCTTAGTAGCTTTAGGCGACATTTTCACAATGTCTTTTGCTATTTTACTGGGGTTAATTTGCATATTTTGCAAAAAAACATCTTCACCTCTTGAACACAGCAGCCGTCTTCTTTTTGGACAGCTTTTTGGCTGGACAACGTTATATAGATGAACATGGCTCCTTCAGACATCAGGAAATTGTACCCAAGGATGATCCAGACTTCTGGAGGTCCACGATTCTTTTCTTTTTAACAAAATAAATAGCTATCTCTCTTAATCTTATGTCATTTAGCCATCAGAAATAATTTGGGTAATCCTAACTAACCTAAAACAGGAAAGGTTCCATTTAATATCAGATATTAAAAAAAAATATGAGTATTTTTTTAGTGTGTGAAAATCTGGTTTCAATTGTACTTTCTCAAAGGCAGGGAGATATGTTAGCTTTTAATACTGACATGTCTCCCAAGCAACACTGGGTACACGATACGATAGATTAAAACTACATTATAATTTGAACATAGCAAAAGTTTTCCAACTCCTTCAGCTTTTCCGCATTTTGTCAATTTACTGCTAAAAAACTCAATCTGTGCATCCTAGATTCTTGCAAGTTTATTGATTTTATTGAGTGATGTGCGAATTTGTCTTTATGACTTTTATGGGTTTAGATTGTTTGTTTTTATTGGTTTGTTTTATGCTGGGACAACACATTTTCCCTGGGGGAACAAAAAAGTTTCCGTCCGTTTGTCCATCTGTCAATTTATTTTGTTCTGACATTAGTTTTTACAAAAGAGAAAGACATGGTTAAATTAGTGCAAATATGTATGGTATCAATTTGGGCACTCTGACTGTTAAGTTTATCAGAGAGAGAGACTGGGCAAAGAAAACTTGGAATCGCACTGTGATGGTGTGTTTCTTGGGGACCAGTATGATGGTGGAGCATTTGAATCATAAGGGAACCTCACAAAGCTCCAGAGACTTGTTGAAGATATGAGTGAAGATGGTTGCCAATTGGTTAGTGCAGGCTGTCAGACATGAGGGGGCTGTCAGACATTGTCAGATCCTGGAGCTTTCTTGGTCTTCTGATGCTGAAAAAGCCTATTATACTTTCCTCAGAAATCTTAAATCCAGGCAGGGATGATGAGGGTGGTTGTTGCGTTTGATGTGAACCAGTTGGTCGGAGATGTGAATGGCTCATGTTAAAATCTTTAGGTTTATCTAGTCTAAAATAAAGGACGACAGCTCACAATAAATATGGTGGAGGATCTGAAATGCTGTGGGAATGGTAGAGAGATTTTAAAGAGAGGAATAGTTAAACACACCTCTCTCCGTATGCTCCAGTCTTGTAAAATGTTATAGGAGAAGACAGAATGTTGTCCTCTCTGTAAAATGGGGTATAGTAAATTATTAAACACAGCGGAGTCCAATAAGTGTGCCGGTGATTTTGTTAAAAAATATTTTTTAACTTATCATTTCTTCTACATGGATTAAATATACTCAATTAAAGGTTGTATTAAAAAAAATAAATAAAATGTTTGAGCCTGAGATTATGATACTGCAATAAAATATTTATTTTAAGTCTTTTTACACATCTACCTCAGAAGTGAAAGGTAAAGTAATGGTGAAAGTTTTTGTGTAATTTTGATTGTTAATCAGGTTTGAAAACTGTAAATACCATATTTGAATGCAGGTTATGCTAAGTAGTTTTGGACATGACTCTGTTTTAGCCATGACATAGCATTTCTGAGTGTGAAACTGTGCTAAATTCATGGTGCACTTTAATTGGTTCTTAGGGATCACACCCCCTCTCCTGATCAGTTACCCCCTCCCCCTGACTTTTCTGACATCTGATTTACAATATTCAAAGTATTTTGACACAAACAGTGGGTTTGGTGAATGCATCTGTGTGCATGCTTAAGACAAGGAGAGTAATGCATAACAGAGCACAAAATTGCAATTGATGCTTGCTTGTGTAATTTCCTATACTTCTGTTTAATCTCTGTAAATGTACATATTTTGTTGTTATAACTTTAGATTGAGTGAGCATGATAGTATTTGCACTTATATGCCCTAAAGCTTGTGTGGAGCAGCACTTGGAAAAGAAATGAGAAAGAATATTGCTGCCAAATTTGGATGAGTTGATAGGGTGACTGTAACTTTTTCACCATGCATGCTCGTCCTCGACTTCGGGCTGCTTGGAATAGCCAAGCCATGTGATTCTTCCATATTCTATTTTAGAGTCCTGCCTGTCTAACGGCTTACAGCAGTTGAAAAAAAAAGTTAGCATATACGCTTTCATGTACTTCACCTGTCATCATTCATTTAAAATCTTCCACACAGATAAACACTTAAAGTGTCACTGCTTTCAGGTAAGTGCAAAAGAGTTATTTTGATTTTAACATAATCCACACCAGGTGTTTTTTTTTCCATTGTTTGTTGTCCCATACGCTCAAGGTTGTTTCGATCGGTCATGATTTCCTCTGTTTAAGGTTACAGTTTTTTGTCCTGTCATTTATATTGACAGAAAACGTCAGAAGCATGGTAACTTATGTAGTCAGGTCAGCAAAGGGTGCCATGGTACATACACACGCGGACAAAATTGTTGGTACCCCTCGGTTAATGAAAGAAAAACCCACAATGGTCACAGAAATAACTTGAATCTGACAAATGTAATAATGAATAAATATTCTATGAAGATGAACAAATGAAAGTCAGATATTGCTTTTCAAACATGCTTCAACAGAATTATTTAAAAAAATAAACTCATGAAACAGGCCTAGACAAAAATGATGGTCCCCTTAACTTAATATTTTGTTGCACAACCTTTTGAGGCAATTCCGCAATCAAATGTTTCCTATAACTGTCAATGAGACTTCTGCACCTCTCAGCAGGTATTCTGGCCCACTCCTCATGAGCAAACTGCTCCAGTTGTCTCAGGTTTGAAGGTTGCCTTTTCCAGATGGCATGTTTCAGCTCCTTCCAAAGATGCTCAATAGGATTTAGGTCAGTGCTCATAGAAGGCCACTTCAGAATAGTCCAATGTTTTCCTCTTAGCAATTCCTGGGTGTTTTTAGCCGTGTGTTTTGGGTCATTATCCTGTTGCAAGACCGACCTGCGACTGAGACCAAGCTTTCTGACACTGGGCAGCACATTTCTCTCTAGAATGGCTTGATAGTCTTAAGATGTCATTATACTCCACACAGATTGAAGACAACCTGTGCCAGATGCAGCAAAGCAGCCCCAGAACATAACGGAGCCTCCTCCATGTTTCACAGCAGGCACAGTGTTCTTTTCTTCATATGCTTAATTTTTCCGTCTGCGAACATAGAGCTGATGTGCCTTGCATAAAAAGATACATTTTTGTCTCATCTGTCCATAGGACATTCTCCCAGGATCTTTATGGCTTGTCAACATGTAGTTTGGCAAATTCCAGTCTGGCTTTTTTATGATTTGTTTTCAACAACAATGATTCCTTGATCGTTTCCCATTAAGTTCACATTGCCTCAAACAACGTCGGATGGTGCAATCTGACACTGATGTTCCTTGAGCTTGAAGTTCACCTTTAATCTCTTTAGAAGTTCTTCTGGGCTCTTTTGTTACCGTTCTTATTATCCGTCTCTTTGTTTTGTCATCAATTTTCCTCCTGCATCCACACCCAGGGAGGTTGGCTACAGTCCCATGGATCTTACATTTCTGAATAATATGTGCAACTGTAGTCACAAGAACATGAAGCTGCTTGGAGATGGTCTTATAACATTTACCTTTAACATGCTTGTCTATAATTTTATTTCTAATCTCCTGAGACAACTCTTTCCTTCACTTCCTCTGGTCCATGTTGAGTGTGGTACACACCATGTCACCAAACAGCACAGTGACTACCTGTAACCCTATATATAGGCCCACTGACTGATTACAAGAATGTAGACACCTGTGATGCTAATTAATGGACACACCTTGATTTAACATGTCCCTTTGGTCACATTATTTTCAGGGGTACCATCATTTTTGTCCAGGCATGTTTCATGAGTATATTTTTTAAAATAATTCTGTTGAAGCATGTTTGAAAAGCAATGTCTGACTTTCATTTGTTTGTTTTCATAGAATTTGTATTCATTATTACCTTTGTCTGATTCAAGTTATTTCTGTGACCATTGTGGGTTTTTCTTTCATTAACTGAGGGGTACCAACAATTTTGTCCACGTGTGTATAAGCTACTTTACCTTAGCTGTGTTTGTGCACCTGGGTGTGCATGCTGTCTCGGTAAGTGCTTTATGATTTCCTCTGATTAGCAGTAGCAATTAAGGTAAGGTAAGGTAAGTTTATTTCTACAGCGCTTTTCAGTAACGAGACACTCAAAGCGCTGTACATATAATTACAATACAATCACAAAGAAAATAAACACAGATACAGACACAGAAAAACAAATGAAATGATACTACAATCGTTCTAAGAAATCTAAAAATCTATGAATCCTTCTGAGAAAACTAATAGTCTCATCATCCCCTGAATTCTAACTAGTGAAGCTGAGTCACTGGTGCAAAACAGCTTTAATCCACATTTTCAGGTGCTAATGATATATTTCTTTTACCGGTACTGAAGTTGAACTAAGTAATAACAGTCCATTGTAGTCTAATTAATTGGTGTAAGAGCAGCTAAAGTCCAAATTACTAATAATATTTGGCTTTTGCTGGTAATCCTTCTGAGAAATCTGAAAATCTATGAAAAGTAATGAAATCACACAGGTGAAGTAAGATAGGAGGGGAAAAAAATCATATTTCAGAGTCTATTCTCAGCAGAATAGAGTCTGAAATAGTACAAAAAAACGTCAGCAGGGGTAAGCAACACACACATAAGTAAAGATTTAGCAAGGGTACGGTGGAATCTTGAGGGTGCGAATATATATAAGTTTGAGTGTGTTTGCAAGAATTAGACTGTCAACACTGATAGAAGTGCCATTGTCCTTGAGAAGAGTGGTGGAAGTTTTATCAATCGGCCGCATAGTCCTATCAGCCCACAGCTGGTAGGGGAGTGCTGGGGAAGAGAGTTGTGTTTATAATATCCAGGAGATATTTTGTCAATACCCAGTTAGCAGAAGTTGCCAAAGCCACATTGGGGCACATTGGTTCAGGCAGTTGTGAATTTCCAACTACCTTAAGAGTTTTACTGGTATGTCTCAATTGCGAATCCAAATAACCAAATTTCTGGTATTTTCCGCAGATCTGGAGCGTACAACTTCTCCAAGATTATGTCCTTTAACCTCTGAGTCCAACCGCTGCCAGGCTGCGATTCTGTTCAAGAATCGTGTCCAGCTTGCTATTCTGCTCTCTTAACATTCCAATCTGAGTGTTGATCGCTCTACAGACTCCATCTAACATTGCAGGCAGCTTTGGAATGCTTTGAACAGCCACCCACGTTTTGCGAATCACTCGATAAACCAGGTAACCACCAACTCCAAAAAGCAGAAATCCTGTTATCAAAGTCCAAATATGTACACATTTTCTACGTCCGCAACCGACATTGTAGTCAGGCACACAATCTTCCACTGCTGCCAAGAATCCATTGTGTTTCCAGAGAAGAACGTCCCGCCTGGACAAGAGGGTCTCCTTTACCCTGTCTTCCCGTAGGAAAAAAAAATTTTGATCAATTACGTTGAGAGTCCAGCTTGCCAATTCCATAATTTACAAGTTTGGAGGATATGCAAAGCGAGGCTCTGAGAAAAATACAGACAAAAAGCAGAAGCAGGGATCAGCAGGGAGGGAGGGAGAGAAAATGCGTGTCTTCCACCGAGAGCAAGAGAAAGAGCATTAAATTAGCTCTAAGTTTATTTTATAACCCTTTCACTTTCAATAATGCAGTGTAAAAGTCTTCGTACCAACACTACACAATCTGGATGCAACTACATAACCCCCAACAGGTTTATTTTCCAAACATAAAATGCCAAAAAAAAATATATATATATATATATTTCTGCATTTGATATGCTATATTATGCAAATTTTGTTAATCAACCAGTCAGCTGTTGCATATCTGCAGACTGTTGAGATTTAAGGTTACAATTTAAGGAAAGAAAAATAACCTGCATCCAATGTTTTTCAAGGGCATCCAGCAAGTTTTCCTTCTGGTTTAAACACAGTTTTCTGATCTGTGACACCATGTGAGCAATGATGACCTGTGAAACACATCTACAACTGGAAGCACTAGTGTTAATGACCTCTGGATGTGCTCTATAATTAGTAGCAGTTTCTGATATGGGCGATTTGGCTCACTGCCCTAGGTAGCACAGTCTGAGGGGTGGCAACAGCTTTTGATAGGAAAAAAGTTTTTTTTTTCTTTCACATAGAAACAAAAACATGGCCTAAACCATGGGTGACTAATGACACTGAAGTCAGTTTCTAATTTGCAGTGTAAGCATTTGGATTTTTTGAAGTTAGGTTGTAGAAAACTATCATCAGTGGAAAGATGTCATATCACCATGATTGTGTTGAACAATTTAATTAACTCTCAGAACTGTGAAAGGCTATCAGCTGGGCAGCTGAACCATCTAACCAACCCAATTTAAGCTAATTTAAACAATATTTTCCATGTTACATCATTAAACATAGTATGGCTAAGACTGCTGGCTTCAATTAATCCACTTGATTAGCTATTAATGAGTCCACAGGGGTACTTTCCAAAGTACCACAAGAAATCTTTAAAAAAATGACAAAATCCCCAAATTTACTTCACTTTTAATAGACTCAGAGCCAGTGACAGTTGAGGCAGATTATTACAGCAGGGACCCTTGATCCAAATACATTTAATAACATGGAAGTTATTTATCTTAAAAACCAGTGAAAAACATAAAATTAATTAACAACCCTTTGTGAGAGTGTTCATATGTAATTACTGATGATAACGCAATAGAACCACACTTCAAAAACCCAAACTTTCTATGTTTTTTTTTTTTTATTGGTAATTTTTCCAAATCTATGACACTTAGACTGGTAAAGCCTGAGCTATATTGCACTACACACTGAGCAGAGATTATTTAAAACACATATTGAGAAAAATAAAAAAAAACCTGTATTCAATTTTTAAAACACTGCTGTGTAGATACAGTGCTCTCTACCCTTCAGTGTTTGTTAAGACCAACTTAAACTGAGACAAACATGAAAAAAGTTATACATAGACTTGTCAGACCCATGCTTATTTTTTTTTACACAGATTCTTTATAAGTGCCACAAACTTTAATTGTGGTAATGGTGTATAATCATGGCTTCTGGATTTCAGTTCCCATAAACATAAACTGGTCGCACATTACAGTACAACTTTGATGTTTTTGTCCTCAGTGAATTAGTTACCTCTGTGCTCTGTAAAGAACTACAAGATATTTTCTCTAGAGATCCACTTTACATGTCTAAAGAAATACATTTTCTTGCACCCATAAGAGAGGGTTCTGGAGAGATGTCATTATGTTGACACGTGTCACAATGTTACAGTGCCACTGCATGTCATTAACTCTACTCCTATCATTTCGCTGTGAGACTTACTACAGCTTTTAGCCAGACTGTTTGACCTTAACCTTTATTGCCTGACAATGTGCATATGCATCCTGATTTTTTTTTTACCTTTCTATTATTTTATTCTTCCATGCATGTGCGGATCAACTGCTGTCCAATTTTACGGGAACGTTTAGTGTTTGATGGTTTCAAACATGCTACCAGGGTGTTCCAGACAGGTATTAAGCTTAACTGCGATCTCATGCAAGAAGTTTAATTTAATGTAGATGTCAGAAGAAGCGCAACCTTTTTGGCATACTTCTGCTTTTTTACTCCTGTAATTCTGCATCTGGCATTTGTGTAAACTGGCCCATGAAATGAATGAAAGGTTTTTGGACTTTCGGTTTTTGGACTGTTGGTGTTTACCAGCATGTCTGTACCATCACTTGAAATAAGTCTAAGATAACTCAATGACAGTCAACTGCTCTGACAGTCAAACTCAACAAATGTTTAGAGTTGCTTTTGACTGTTCTATTTAAACTGTTTACTAAAACAGACTGTGGTTGAGCTGGGCTCTCCTAGAAGAAGTTAGGGGGAAGGTTACAGAGTGCCGAAAGGCTCTGATTTTTGGTCCACATGTGGACAAATTTTAAAGGAATTTTGCCCCATTACACAGATGCGTAAAGGGGCAGAGGGGTTGTAAGGAATTACCTCCTCCCCATGCATAACGTTTGATTTTATGGTGAAAAAATATGGACCAAAAAGCACCGAGTGCATCAATGAATGGGTTAAAGATTTACATTTTCCCGCATGGGGTTTGTTTAGTCTTCCAATTTAACTAAAAAGTTGAGGTCATTAATTTGAATCTGTAGTCCAACTTTTCTTTGCTTTTATTTACTTTCCTTTATCATGCCAGTGGAATGTACTTTTACTCTTTGAATTGTCTTGTTGCTGAAATGTGTTCTACAAATAAACTTGCCTTGCCTTGCCTTACAGATGATGACAAAGGAAAATTTGTTAAATATTTTGCTATAGTATTAAGAAACCAGAGGTTACCACAGTATGACACACAATGCTGGGATTTCTTTTATTTTCTTGTCTGAAAATGTTTGCCATATTTATTATTTTTAGAACTGAAAAGAGCTTATTATGTGCTTCAATTTATGTGTATTTTAACCAATTATGAAGATGTTTCTGTGCATCAACAGAAATATGAATAAACTGTATGTCTCTGAATATACCAATTACTGAAGAAGCAATATTTAATAAGTCACTTTTTTCCTTTGTGAAAACTAAGTATAGAAACTTGTTATTAGGGTTGTTGGTTCCTACGCCGGGGTAAACTTCAGAGTTTCCACAGGATGTAGAGGTAAATGACACTGAGTCATGTAATATGGAGTTTTTTTTCTGTTGAACACAATGCTAAAGAACATCCCCCCTTCCTCTGTGAGTTCTGTTTACATAACATACTATCAGCAGTATATCCGGCAATAGGAAGGCATTCCCATAGACTCCACTCCATCCCACCAACTGTTTTTATGTAACACCCCCAAGAAACCGCATTGTCCTCCCAACAGAGTTATGTTGACTTGTTTGTCAGATCTATAATACTTCAGCAACATGCAAACATTTAATATTCATAGGCAGGATTGAAAGTGCCACATATTCATACAGAAATACTCCAGTCAGAACTTCATCTTTTAACTCCTGTTACCTCTTTAGGGTGTGTGTGGCCTCCCCCTGTGACGTCTGAAGAACGTATTTCCCTTCCTGAGGTCTATCCATAAACCATGGTGCTGGAGAAGCTTCTGCGTTTTGGAAAACAGTTGCTAAGGGTGAAGGCGGTGAACTCTAATTCCGAGGACTCACGTTTGTCTCGATGTCTCAACACCTTCGACCTGGTAGCCCTGGGTGTGGGAAGCACGTTGGGCGCTGGCGTGTACGTGCTTGCGGGTGCTGTTGCACGAGACAATGCAGGTAAGTTTTGTTGATGTAAAGGATTCAGCTTTTTGAAAAAAAAAATGTTGCAATCTTTTGATCATATCATGTCCTTCTAGGTCCTGCTATCGTCCTGTCTTTCTTGATAGCTGCCTCAGCCTCAGTGTTGGCAGGTCTTTGCTATGCTGAGTTTGGAGCCCGTGTCCCCAAGACGGGCTCAGCTTATCTTTATTCATATGTGACAGTAGGAGAACTCTGGGCCTTCATCACTGGATGGAACCTCATACTCTCGTACATTATTGGTAGATCACTATAATTTCTACCATGAATAGGTCTTTTTAATTTAATGTTTGTTAAAGGGAAAACAACTAATGTGGGAATGAGGACTGAACTTTCTATGCTCCAGGTACCTCAAGTGTGGCCCGTGCATGGAGCGCCACCTTTGATGAGTTGGTAGGGAAACACATTGAGCAGTTCTGCAGACAGTACATGTCTATGAATGCACCAGGTTTTCTGGCAGAATATCCTGACATGTTTGCTGTTCTCATCATAATTACTCTTACAGGTAGGAAAATCTCTGTCTGCATTTTCCTTTGTCTTAACCCTTACTGCAGCTTATTATGTAGACCTTGCTTGTACCGGGTTTAAACCCCACAGTGCCGTATAATGTTTCTGTGGCAGTAGACTGTCATGGAATTTTCGGTCCCTATTGACCTCATAGCATCACACAGCTACTGCAGATTTGTCAGCTGCACATCGAAGATGCAAATCATCCATTACGCCCCAAAGGTTCTCTATTGGAATGAGATATTGTGACTGTGGACAGAGATCTCATTAAAATGTACTACAAACCAGTTTCAGATGATCTGAGATTTGAGCTGAAATCCAGACACACCAGCCCAGACGTTTTTCAATCTGTCCAATTTTGGGGAGCCTGTGTAAATTACAGCCTCAGTTTTCTGTTCTTAGCTGCCAGGATGGCACCTGGTGAGGTTTCTCTGGTGCTATATACCATCAGTTTAAAGGGTTGACGTGTTGTGTCTTTATTAATGGGATTCTGCATACATTGGTCGTAACAACTGCTCATCTGATCGACTGTTACCTTTCATCTCTAACCAGTATGCCTTTTCTCGGACCTCTCACAACAGCAAGGCAGTTCTGTCCATACAACTGTGTGCCCATATCTTCAGATCATTCTCTGTAAACCTGCATGATAATTATACTTGAAAATCCCAGCAAATGAGCAGTTTCTGAAATACTCAGGCTGGCTTTTTTGGCACCAACGACAGTGCTTAATTCTATTTTCTTCTCAATGTGTTGCTCAGATTCAAATTTAGCAAGTCATCTTCACCACTTCTAGATGGCTAAATGCACTCAGTTGCAGCCATGTGATTAGTTGCCTGGCTATCTGTGTTAACAAGCAATTTAAAAGGTGTACCTAATAAAGTTGGCAGTGTGAGTACATTATAACTTCTAACAATTAGAGCGTTAGGCCTGAAGAAAAAATGTCAGCTATGATTATCTGTCTTTGAATGGATGTAGATTTCATATTTGTATCTGCATTTAATTATCTTTTTTCTTTTTATTTGCAAGGTCTTTTGGCATTTGGAGTGAAAGAGTCAGCGATGGTGAACAAGGTGTTTACCTGTATCAATGTTTTAGTCTTGTTATTCATGGTGGTCTCCGGCCTGGTCAAAGGCACTTTGAGGAACTGGCAACTTGATCCAGAGGAGATCCTCTATGTAAATCATACAAATAACTCAAGCCAAAAGTAAGGATATGGCTACAACCGCCTTTATGTGTCCAAGATGTTCAAATTCATGTTGCCTTCACACTTAATAATTATATTTTTCACGCTTTTTATTTCCTGAATTCAGTCTGACTGAACATCTGCCAGCCAAGGAGAGCTTAGGAGTGGGTGGCTTCATGCCATTTGGTTTCACAGGTGTCCTCTCAGGAGCTGCTACTTGTTTCTATGCCTTTGTAGGCTTTGACTGTATCGCCACCACAGGTCAGTGATAAATAAAACATTTCAAAAGTACTTCCTCTTTTTTTTCATTTTCCTTTTTAAAGTCCTGTTTTCTGTCTGAAAGGGTGTTTCAGTAAATACTTTGATAACTCACATAGATCAGACATAACATGATGACCACCTATCTAACTGTGTTAGTTCCCCTTTTGCTGCAAAAACAGCCTTGACCATCTAGGCATACAGTCCAGTAGACAGCCAGAGGAGTGCTATGGTATCTGTCACCATGTTAGCAGCAAATCCTTTATGTTGCAAGGTGGGGCCCCCATGAATCCGAATTGTTTGTCCAGCACATCCTCAGATGCTTTATTGTATTGAGATATAGAGAATTCAGAGAGCAATTCTATTTCTGATATTCAAGCAAGTGAACATTTCATCCTCAAACTGATTTTTTTGTGGTGGTGTACTGACTCAGCCCGGATGCCCTCACTGGTCTACGGCTATTCTGACCCATACACCACAAAACAGATTCTGAAACCTTTCTCTCAGAACTGGCATGAACTCCTTCACAGTATCACACAGTCAACCCTTGAACAACAATGGGCCTATCTCCGGTTCTTCACTCTTCTTTCCAGGATGAAATGTTCACTTGGTGCTCAATAAATTTTAACCAATAAAAAGGTGCCGTAATAAAGGGGAAATCAGTGGTATTTACTTCACCTGTCGGTGGTCATAATGTTATGGCAAATCAGTGTTTGTGACAGGCCTGCTCCCATTTAAGCATTTCACTCAACTCCTTTTGCCTGTCTTACAGTATTTCAGTTATAAGCTGGAGTTGGGGTTTGGGCACAAAACTGAATCTAGAGTAGGAACGCTTTCAGTCGCTAGCATTACATAAGAGTAGCCAGGCAGAGAGAAAAGCTGCACTTTTAAAGCATTTGGCCCACTTCTGTACATGGCAGGGTGCTAAGGGTTGATGCAAGAAGGAGAGAGTAAATGTTTAAGAGGATGTTCTCCAGGCCTTTTCTGCAGTCTTCAAATCTGCATCTGTGAATAAATCTTTGTCCTAGTGCATTATTTGTTTGAGTTTCTGTAATTAATCCAAGGCATGTAAGTTGGGATATAAGGAAAGTTTACACATGTCCCCCAGCTTACATGCTTTCTGACACAAAGGTTTTTCTGGCCCTTTTTTTTCCTGAGTTTTAATTGGCTTATATGGAGTAAACCCTTAAACCATTGCTCAAGTTTAGCTTGTAGAGATACAACTTTTGCACACATTTTTGGAATGCTTGTTACCTTTGTAATAACACAAAAAACACATATACATAACATCCATACATTACTTACAATGTCTTGATCAGTAGCGATGCTTTTTGTTGCACATTCGTCACATTTCAGAATCTGAATCCCTCCTTTCTTGTGATGCACTTTCACTGCAGAACAGTAAACTGAATGTTTGCCAAAGGACTTCTGTTGCCCAATTACCTGCAGCTGGGCCCACAGTGAATATAAGCTGCTCGTTTATTTTCCTACAAACACTTACTCCAGTATGTCTGAAATACATCTGTTTTACAGTTTTCCACATGTACTGGATTCCTTCCAAAAGTTATGCAACAGCTGTTGGAGGGGTTTTAGGCTTAGCTACTCAGAGTTGCAGATGTGAGAATTTCAGGGCACTTGTCCAAATAACTTACTGTTCTATTGCTTAAAAATGCATGTAAAATCTTGTGCAGAAGCTTCAGCAGTGACACAAATTAAGTATTTTGCAAACTTTGCAAGATGCAAAGTTTAGCTGTTTCCAATGCCTTTTTTGCCCTGGCAAAGCAATGTTTATTTCACTATAGTCAAGGTGAATTTACATCTCTGATTTAAAATATGTTATTTGATGTCAAAACCCACTATTAAACTGACATTTAAATTAGTTTTGTATGTGTTCAAGTGGCCTTAGAGGACGCAGAATTTCACATTATTTTAAAATGCTTTTTTTTTAACAGAATCAGTTTTTTGGTAAATTTTCAGCAAATTAAATTGAACAATTTAATTGATTGCTTTTTGCATTCACTAAACTAGACCTATGTTTTATTTATTCTAGGGCACCACCTAGTAGAGTTTATGTTAAACTAAACTGTGTTTGTTCTTTTTGTACACTACAGGTGAGGAGGTGAAAAACCCCCAAAGAGCCATTCCTATTGGAATTGTGTCCTCGCTGCTGATTTGTTTCGTAGCTTACTTTGGTGTTTCTGCTGCCCTCACCCTGATGATGCCATACTATCTTCTGGACAGCAACAGTCCCCTGCCTGTAGCTTTTAAATATGTGGGCTGGGGAGGAGCCAAATATGCTGTAGCTGTAGGCTCTCTTTGTGCTCTGTCTACCAGGTAAGTACTTCACAACAGAACCGCTTTTCCATATGTGTTTTTGTGTGTCTCATTTTCTCTTGAGCCTCTTTTACATATGCACTTTTGATGTTTTCTCCTGATATCTCTTAAATTAAATATCTAAAAGTTAAGCTTGTGAATAAACATGTAAATGTAAGATCTTTTAATGTCTCATTAATATCCACAAAAAACTCATTCACCTTCTATTCTCAATTTGTTATAAAGAAAATACCTCTCACAACATATGCATTATGCCATGGCTACTCTTGAAGTTTGCTAATCCAGATTCTTGTAAACGTATCTAGAGCCACCTCGACCACATAAGCCAGTGTGTGAAGAACAACAGCATAGAATCTCTGGGTTTTAATTATATTCACATTCTTTTGAACATCTGTGCTCAAAAGTGAAAGCGGCTCCAGAGAAACACGCAGACATGCATGCACAGGCACATATAAACATGGCTGTATGGACCTGCATGCTTACTGTATGTCTGCCTGTGGATATATTTGGCTTTAAAAGAAATTTGACCCCTCATCTAAAAATAAAAGCTCTACTGACAAATGATGTGTACCATTAGTGTATGTGTCTGATTATGTAACAAGGATTTGTTAAGTAGCAGTTTTACTTATTCTCAGTTACAGTTAATAGGGATTTTTATATTATAGAAAATATATTTTTTGTGGAAGTGTTTTAATTAGTGCAAAAACATGTACGATTTAAATGCATACAATATTATGTGTATAGCATAATTTTGTTTAAGGTAGGGTTTTGTATTATGTGGTTGTATATTTAACATTCTCCTACATGCCTTTGCGTTGATTATTTCATTTTCAGAATACAGGATATTACAGTGCTGTTCAAAAATTATGAGCTACCCCTATATTTTTTTACTCTTCCAAAGAGTCAGACTTTGTTGTAATATTTTAGAGTGGCGTCAAGCAATCGTTCTTAAGTTGCTGTGGGCATTTTCTTTTAATAATTTCTGACTAAAGCTAGTTTATACTACCTTTTTATTTATTGCTTGCTACTCTGACATATGACAAATACTGCATAAAACAGCAGCTAGCACGACATTATTGTGTCTAAAAGACTAGTAGCAGATTTCTTAACAATGTGGTTTTAGCTATTAGCTGAAAATCTACCCTAAACGCACCTTTATAAAATCTAAAGATCTTTTTCACAAGATAACTTCCCAAGAAATAACATGAAAGTCTGATACTTTGGAGGCAAAATACTAAAAAGTAAGAGGTCTCAGAACGTTTTGACGGTACTGTATGTGAAGATGTTGTGCGTTATTCTGCTACATTCACCCTGTTCTGTTTCTTCAATGTGTGAGCTGTTGTCTCTGTTCATGTATGTTTTATTGCATTCTCTTGTGTGTAAGTGAAGTGTGGATACTATATATCCTGGTCTCCCCCCCATGGCAGCCTGCTGGGTGCTATGTTCCCCATGCCCCGTGTGGTCTGGGCAATGGCTGACGATGGGCTGCTTTTCAAGTTCATGGCTGAGATCAGCTCCCGCCACAAAACCCCGCTAATTGCAACCCTCGCCTCTGGCACAGGGGCAGGTGAGACACTAACACGCATGTCTTAATTTGCATCCATCTTCATGCTTAATGACTGACCTGGGCTGGGTTCAATGTTACAGATGGTCAGCTGGAGGCATTAAAACCTGGTAGAAATCAGCTCTCTGAGCATCCGAGGGCTTTATCAACTATTGAATTTCGGTTTGGTTTAGGGTAAGGTATATACTGGTATGGGTTAGATTTAGAGTCAGGCTGAAGCAATAAATGGAAGTCGAAGGAAGGTCCTTGTAAGTATATGAAAACGTCACGGTGTGTGTTTGTGTGTGTAAAAGAATAAAAACACAATTTATTCGCTCAGTTGTGCTTGGAATGAGTTTTTTTTTATTGTATTTTTTGCATGTGTAGTCAGTGTGGATTCGTTGTGTCCTGTTTAAAAAGGCAGCTGACATTAGAAGGAGCAGGTTAAGTTCATTTACTGTACACCATTTCTTGGGGACTCAACATCTGAGAGGATATTCTAAACTTTGGTTGATTTTAAGGATGCCTGAATGTTTAGTGGTGTCACATGGGATGGAGCAGAAGTTAAACTGTGACGTCCTCACTGCCTTTAGCAAGAATGCCTTGGTGCTACATAAAGAGACACAAAACCTGGAGATTAGAAGAAATAATGTTTTGCAAACTATGGACATGTCTGTGGTGGTTTGTATTGTAGAAGCAGCCAATGAGAGGAGAAATAGAGTACTAACAAGGAAGCACAGCATGGCTTACTCTATTTAGGTTTCTTTTTTGTGGGGATTTGCTTTCCTTGGGGGTATTCATGCAAGAACCACCACTGGTCTAGCTAAGTGTAGTCCTACAATAATATTACTCTAACACTGGTCTGCCACAGATTATACTTAAATGTTTTTCAGGTTAGAAACTTAAACGTAATATTTTCAGCATGCATCTTGCAAGATGAAATCCCCCAAGCAAAACTGCATGTAAAATAACCAAATACATGTAATGATGAAGAATAAAAGCATGTGGAGCCTTGCGTCATTGTATGCCAGGGTTCAAAGAACGCTGGACCAACAGCATTATTTCCCCTTGCTCTATTCTGCTTCCAGCCTCCTACCCTGTTGCACATTCTTCTGCCTCAAATGTAGCTAGCTTTTTCGACAGCTTCCCTATATTTCCCTCTATTTTCCAACAGCTGTCACCCAAATCTTATGTTTTCATCCTCACTTTACCCAGTCTGTTGGGTTCCATGTTCCCCCTACCCCGTATCATCTTTGCCATGGCACGGGATGGCCTTCTCTTCTCCTTTTTGGCCCATGTCAGCGAGAGGAAGGCCCCGACAAACTCCACTGTTGCGGCTGGGGTCATGTCTGGTAAGAGGAGTAGGAAAAGTGTTAGGAAAGAGTCTTTGAGAAAGAAATAAAAGTAGTCCTGGTCATGAAAACAAAAGTGGAAGGATGGAGGATGTCTTTGAAAGTATAACTTATAATTATATCAAGAGAGATCCAAAAGTGAGCAATAGGGTACATGATTACCTTTCCAGATAGCAGTCAGTAACAGCAGCTATGGATTTCAATGGTACCAAAAAAAGAGTAGCTTAAGAGTTTGATATGATTTCAAAATAAAATAAAAATATATAAAAAAAACATTTTGTACTGTTAAAAAAAAGTAGCATTCACAGTGTTAAAGATAGTCCCCCTTTATAAGATCACAACGGAACCAGTCCATATTTAGGCACTGTAAGCTAACATGAAGGTAGTACTGTGAACTAAATTTACAGCCCCAACATGGACAATCAAATGTCACATTTGTAATCTGGGGCCTCATGTACGAAAGAGTGCGCGGCTTTCATACTAAAAGTTGGCAGTAGAGAGAAATTCTGAAACTTGCTGCTCACAAAAAAATATAGACGTACGAAATCCTGCGTAGACATGTCACCGAACACGTATCTTCATACTTTCCAATTTGCAATGAATTCTGCGCATTCCCCGCCCATAAATACATATTCAAAGTAGTATAAATAACCGGAAGACACCCACCACCTGTCCAATTAACCATGGCAATGGTGATGTGGCAGTCCGAACCAGTTACTTGCGATGGACAAACACTAAGAAAGACTATGTCTACACACCATGACGGCAATTTGTAGTCAGTTACAGCAAACGAACAACTTCTTGAATGACATCAGCGAATCAAACCTGACTGAATATAAAATGTTTGTCGGCTTGAACCCATTTAGCTCTGCATTGTGTGTATCTAAACCAAACGGTGCCATCTAGCTGCTGCACTAAGTGCAATCATAATTTTTTGCTAATCATTATAATAAATATGCCTCCCATATTTCTATAAGTGAGACTATCACCACACACACTATGTGAAGTACTTTAAATCTTTAAAACCATTCAGGATGTCAAATAAAATTAATAAAGCCTGACTGAGGTTTGTTCCCAACACAACTAATATAATTAGAATAATAATAATAATTATTATTATTATTTTTATAGTATAAAGGTAAAGAAGACATTATGCCATTGCATTAGTGAGACACATTTGTGCATTATAAATAGGTTGCACATATATTGGATGAAAATGCTTTCAATTCACAAAAGCACGGTTCCTCCTGGTTTCCCTCTGTAACACTGAGGCCAGCTCCAAAATAATTGCCTTGGGCAATCTAAACCAGCTGATAAACCATGCATCATCATGCAGATTAATACTATCCATGAAAATAACGCTCCCTCCGGATTCTTCCATTGGCGATGTCCTCCAGCTGTGCCAAAGTTTTACAGTTTACATCCTACTGGGGTTGCTTTCCACCATTTTCTAAAGTGTTATGTTATTGTATGAGACTAAATGTGATTCAGTTTCATCACTCAGGTTTAAACATAAAATTTCAAACTCCTGAAAAAATATCAGGTTTGAGGCTCCATGAATTAAATAAACTGAAAGGAGTCGTATTTAGTTCTCTGTAGTTTGTTATTGTCGATTGAAAAAGGTTTGCAAGGATTACCGCAAACTTTGACGCAACATTAATGTTTGTACATGCCGAGTTGTGCATAAAACACTGCGCCGCAAGGTTTTTGCCGTAAGTATGCTTCGTACATGAGGCCCCTGGTCTTGACCATTTTATTTACATCTCTTTGCTTCTCTCCTATTTTCTGTGGATATACTCTATTTACCAGTGAATCCCAATATGTTTAGCTTCCGACCCAAGAAATAACAGTATAAGCGAATCATGACCCCAGCTGTTGTATGGTACCTAGTCAATTTAACAGGTGTATAATGGCCCTATCTATTGTTATTTTGTTCCTTTTTAAGTAGTTTTTTTTTTTGGTATATATTCTAATATTTAGTGAATAAATACACTTTACTATTGTTCTTATGGAGTTAATCACCCGTGTTAATTTGTGAACCCCAATGGGGTTGTAACACTACCTCTGGGAACCAGCAATATTCAAATTATTATGAACTTCCTATGAAGCTGAGTTAAATGTTTAAATAATTTGTATTGTTATTGTGTCGAACAGGTCTCTCTTGTAAATGAGATCTTGGATCTCAATGAGACGACCTGTATAAATAATGGTTAAAAAAAATCTAACAAAATTTAAAGTTTAAGTTTTCACTCACCTGAAGAGCACTACGAGCATGATGCTTTATCTTTAGAGAGTTATGACTGTATTTAACCATATTGTCAGTTGATTAAAAAAAACACCTCTTACATGAATGAAAGGCAATGAACATTTTATTTTTATAGCAATACTTACATGTACATCTGTCAGGGTGAAAATGTATTATTAATGAACTGCAGACAGGTTACACTGTAATGTAATGGCCTGATAATGCAGCAATTCAGAAGCGGGTCCTGTTTCACCTGGGAAAATACACTATATTGCCAAAAGTATTCACTCACCCACCTTGACTTGCATATTAAGTGACCTCCCATTCCTAATCCATAAGGTTTAATATGATGGTGGTCGACGCTTTGCAACTGTAACATCTTCAATTATTCTGAGAACGCTGTTTAAGAGCCTTTTCATGAAACTATTGACCATTCTTCCGGAAGTACATTTGTGAAGTCATGGACTAATGTTGGAAGAGAAGGCCAGGCTCTCAGTCTCAGCTCTAATTTATCCCAAAGGTCTTGTATTGGGTTGAGGTCATGACTTTGTGCTGGCCAGTCAAGCTCATCCATACCAAACTCTCTCATCTATGTCTTAATGGACCTTGTTTTGTGCACTGGTGCAGTCATATTGGAAGAGGAAGGGGCCATCTCCAAATTGTTTTCACAAAGTTGAAAGCATGGAACTGTCCAAAATCTCTTGATGTGCTGAAGAATTCAGAGCTCCTTGCATTGGAACTAAGCCGTCAACCCCAGCTCCTGAAAAACAACCCCACAGCATAATCCCCTCTCCAACCAAATCTTTACACTTGGCACAATACAGTCAAACAAGTACAGTTCTCCTGGCAGTCCCCAAACTCAGACTTGTCCATCAGATTGCCGGATGGAAAAGCGGGATTCGTCACTCCAAAGAATGGGCCACCGTTGCTCTCGAGTCCAGTGGCCGCATGCTTTCACCACTTCATCCATTGCTTTGCATTACAGTTGGTGATGTATGGCTTGGATGCAGCTGCTCGGCCATGAAAACCCATTCTCTACGCACTGTTCTTGAGCTAATCTGAAGGTCACCTGATATTTGGAGGTCTGTAGCAATTGACTGCAGAAAATCGGAAGACTTCTGCGCACTATGCGCATCAGCATCCACTGCCCCCACTCCTTTTACGTGGCTTACCACTTCATGGCTGCGTTGCTGTTCTTAATCGCTTCAACTTTCTTGTAATACCTCTGACAGTTGACGGTGAAATATTTAGGAACTAGGAAATGTCTCAACTGGACTTATTGCACAGGTGACATCCTATCACAGTACCACACTGGAATTTATTGAGATCATGAGAAGGACCCATTCTTTCACAAATGTTTGTAGAAACAGTCTAGTTGCAAACCTAGTTGCTTGATTTTATACACCTGTGACCATGGAAGTGATTGGAACACCTGATTTTAACTATTTGGTTGGGTGAGAGAAGCCTTTTGGCAATATAGTGAATATGGGAATCTGTTTTGGTGTCATTCAGCTACTTTGCACATTATGAAGTAAATAACATAGATGTTTAGTAGGTTTGGTGTCCATGAACATAAGAACACTTCAGTACTTTTCCATTTTTTATTTTTTTTTCAAAAACAATTCTCATTAAGCATGCACTGTTCTTACAGCAACTCTTTTTTTTTTTTTTTACCTTTTTACACTTTTTTAGCAATCATGGCGTTTCTGTTTGACCTGAAGGACCTGGTGGACCTCATGTCAATAGGAACGCTGCTGGCTTATACGTTAGTAGCCGCCTGTGTGCTGGTGCTAAGGTCAGTTTGGGCTGTTTTATTCAAAAATTATAGGTGGAAATAAATGGAACAGTCAGCTATTTTTCATTGTAGATTAAATTAGTAGGCTCGTACTGGATCATGAAGGTCTCACTGGAACAAAATAACTGAGGACCTGTAACAGTGGAGTTTCTATGTCTAGTCACACAAGTGTATTTTTAACTTTATATTGCAAGAAGAAAAATGTTGATGGTTTTAAAATAAAGAAATGTTATTTGGGGGTAACTTACAACATTAGTTAACAAATTAGTAGGACTCGGTGTAAACATGTTTCAGCATTTACTTCATCAACATCTTAGCGTGTGGGTTTCCAAACTTGTACATTATAGAATATAATTTTTGTATCCAAATTTGTAATTTCTAGATTAAAATTCCCTGGTGTTTGTAATTTCTGGCATAGCACCTTTGTATCCAAATATATTATTTATAGTTTAAAGTGTTTGAAATTTGATCTGCTTTTTTTAACCAATCTTGTGGTATTGTATTGTTCTTTGTAAATGTGTTCTTACATTAAAAGTTTCTCTCTAACAGATGATTGGTTGGTTTACCTTGATACTCTTTGTACTGATTCTTTTTATATTATATATTATATTTCATAGTTTGTTTGCCTGTGCTGTCACAACAGAAGTTGAAGCTGAAAAGTTGGCTTCATGTCCCATTTTAAATGGCATTACTTTTACAAAGGCTTACAACTGTTTTATATTTTCTACACCTTATAACATTATTCTCACATGAATAGCAGGTTTTATTAAGTTATATTATCTAAAGATCTAATGGAGAAACATCTTAATGTATGGGTTTTGTTGTTACAGATACCAACCTGAGATGCACGGCGCAGTGTACGAGATAGCCAATAGCCATGATGAGGCAGACTTAAGTGATGGCATCAGTGTTCCCAGTATGGGCATCCTTCCTGGTGTGGAGGAGAGATTCAGCTTCCAGACTCTGCTGTTCCCAAACCACCCTGAGCCATCCAAACTGTCAGGCTTCATTGTCAACATCTGTACCTCTGTCATGGGTAAGATAAAGAATAAATTATAAACCGGTTTTGGTTTTAATAGCTTATTTGTCAAGGAGTACAATGATAATAATAATACATTTTATTTATAACGCACTTTTGATCAGTTTACAGATCTATAAGTGCTATAATTAAAAGATTGTTAGACAAAAAAACAAAGTACAATTAAATAAAACATATAAAATCAGAAATGATTAAAATCAAGTTAATGAAGTAGCCTCTTTCAGTGATATCAATGTGTTATTAACAAGATCTGTCCTTTACAAGTCACATTTGACTTGTAAAATGAAAATGATCTAATGATAGAGTGGGTAGGACTTATTTCATATTTGTTATTGGAGGGTAAGCAGACATAAATCTGTATTTAAAATGAAACCAATTGATTTAATGTGGAATTGGTTCCTTAAACGTATCTACCAAGCCTAAAATTAAATGATGTTCCCCATGTGTTTAAGTAAAGACTCTTATGTGCTTCTGCAGGAACGTTGATCCTGGCCTTCAGTATACTGGCTGTGCAGGGAGGCCTTGCCTTATGGAACATGGTAGCCCTTAGTGTCATCTTCATGGTGTGTCTCATTCTGGTTTTCATCATCTGGAGGCAGCCTGAGAGTAAAACAATACTCTCTTTTAAGGTTTGGCTTTTCAGCACTATGGCATGCTAAGTTCATTTAACATCCAGCTTCATAATTATTGGCTATGAGGACAAAAATATGTGAAAAGCCTTATTAAGAATATTTTTTTTTCTTGCAGTAGGACAATGTTAAAGGAAAGAAAATATAAAACAATCTTGCATTTAATTTCACAATTTTTTTTCTGTGAAGTGAAAAATCCCTATTTCTGAAATATTAGTTTTATACTAAATCATAAGTACCGCGCTAGTATGCAACCCTAGAAATCCTTTAAAAAAATAATACAACAGAAGCCTTTTTGTCATTTTTATTTCTTTTTATTTCATCAAAGTGTCTGCAAACCTTAATTAGAAGTCCATGACTTCATACTTCTGCTGGGTACATACATATTTACATATGACATGACACAGAGGCTCATCTTCAAATCTATTTTCCAAAATGGGAAAGACAGGACAACATGCCTTTCAGGTGAGGCAAACGCTTGTTGATTTTCAATAGTCAGAAAATTGATTCAAAATAAAGAAAACAGTTACTCTCCTAAATTTGCACATATCTACAGTCACAGTCATAATTCAAAAACACTTCCAGTGGTAGGGATAAGAGCTTCTTGAAACCCTTAATGCACAATCCAAGGAAGTGTAAATACAATGTGACACAGATGCCCTGTTTTCATAGCCACTCTTCAAAAGGGGTAACACAGGAAAACACGTCTTTCAAATAAGACAGAGATATGCTGGTCTTTGTAAGTCAAGAAATGGCTCCAACAAAACACCTGCTCCCTTAAACTTGCCCATATCCACTGTCAGAGCAATAATTAAAATGTTTCACAGTAGGCCTTTTGCAATAATAATTCTATGCAATGAATATACTGTGTTTTCAATATATTGTGCTATTTTTGTGGTAAAAGAGGTAAAAAAATATCTTTAAAACTCCCTGTTAGAGAACTGCTGCAAACAATGGCAATTTTGAGTCTTGGAGCCTCCAAAAAACTATTTATTTAAAGCTTTTGTACACATCTTTACCAGGGTGTTGGTGTGTGGTAACATAGTTTTTTGATTCCTCAGGTTCCCCTGGTGCCCTTCATTCCAGTCATAAGCATGTTTGCCAATGTCTACCTGATGATGCAGCTGGACAGAGGAACATGGATCAGATTTTCCATATGGATGGCTTTAGGTAGTCATACATCTTTTATTACGTCACACATACATCATTGTCATATTGAACATTATGGTATTTCTAACTATTCTTGATAGAGCTGATTGGAACTTTGTTTGCAGCACATTATAATGTATTATCGGAGGTGCAAGTAGATATTGTTAAAAGCCATTTCTTTAACATTGCATTCATAAAAATATATACCAAGAGGGATCGCCATAATAAAGCTGAGGAGATTTAATCAAGCTTCATTTGCATCAAAACGTCCTATATCTTCAGCCCATTTCAGGCTTTTCCATTTTTAATTTCTAATGATAATATTATAAAAACAATTTTTTGTCTTTCTCCTTCTTTGCAGGTTTAGTCATCTACTTCTGTTATGGCATTCGTCACAGCTCTGAAGCTGCCTCAGCCCACTTGTCTCTGGCAACAGAAATGAACGGTTTCAAGTTTGATCATGAATTAGTTGCCATGTCAATAGAGAAAGAAGCATTTCTTGGTGATGGAATTGATGTCAGGGAAGAAAACCACAGGGATTTGTAGGAGGCACTAGAACACCCAGCTCCAGTCTGTCATTGGTGGAGGGTTTTGTCCGTCCACTCTTTTACTCCTCCTTTTTGGGGAAAGCTATGCTTAAAAAAAAAACTGTAAAATGTGACATCCTGGTCTAGTTCCTGATCAGAACACAGACAACTGGTGATAAGTCTTCTGCAGAAAATCTGATTGAAACATTTAGTGTATGGCCTCATGGTTCAACTGACTCTCTGTAGAAGTTGGAGACTTTCATTAGAGACATTGATGTTTAATGAAAGCTAAAAGATTGGGCATGGCCATGTTAAATTTCTCTACATGTTGAATTGGAGTGTTTATCTGTTGCTTTACTTGCAGTAGGACTGTGAAATTGTCGGTGTTGTGTTGCCAGAACGTTTTCTCAAGATATATTTCTTTGCATTTACTTTTGTTTATTAAAACATGGTGTCTACACCAATTTAAAGAATGTACAACCATCTCAGTACTAGATAAAAAGTGTTACCAGTGTATACTTTGTTTAAAGCTAGACTAAGAAACATCTATGGATCTTCAATGATGTAAGCAGATAGTTTAAGACAGCCAGCAGCATTATTTACTTGCTTAAAAGGTTTTATGGGAATGTAAGCTATACAATTAGATTTTGAGATGCTATTTCAGTAGAAATTGATATTTTCATTTTAGTTATTTCAAGCTGGCCAGCCATTGCTCCCATTTTGCTGAGAAATATACGTTGAAGCGAGGCTTTATTCAACCAATTTGTTCTGTCCAAATTTTACCTGAAAAAGGCAATCAACATCTGTCTTGGCTGCATCGTTTGATCTGACTCAACAACTTTGTCTCCATAGTTATACATCAGTAGTCATCATCATGAAGACATCTTCTCCCATTTTAGTTCTCTGCCACATTTTTATGTTGTCAAGTTGAATTATGAAATTATGTCTTTGTATTTTTAACAGAAAGGTGCTCAGGGGTGGGTCTTTCATTCTATGTACGACTGTTTAAGTAACTTTGGTTTCAATGTGAAGAGTATGTACTACCTACAAACTGATTTTAGCCCTTCGGGTTCAATGATCTTCTACCTTGGGAAAGGATTCAGCATATTTCTTAACATGTTTCCATTATCCTGCACCTTTAACATTTAAAGTTTGTCACCATGAGCCGTTAATCTGTTAGTAGTGTGCGCTCTGACTCTAGTGCTGTTAATGTTAATTCTGTTCACTGTACTTATTAGGGGGTTGCTGATCCTCTGCTTACTGCTTGCCAAATGTTACTGAGCATGTGAGGGAGAAAGGAAAAAAAACTAAAACAATTGTATCTTTTCGGCACTAGTGGCCTTTATTTCCTATTAGTAAGTTGACAAGAAAGGGGTGAAGAGAGGGGGAAGACATGCATCAAATGTGCCTGGAACAGGAGTCGAAACAACTCACGGGCTGTGACAAGGACCGAGGCCCCTATACACGGGTCCTGCATTTTTACCCCTGGGCCACCACCGCACCCAAATAAATGTATTTTTGAAAATAAATCTTTTGCCATAGCAATTTCAAAGCTCCTTCACTCTATAACGTATTTTAAGTTACCCCTAACTCCGAGCAAAGGTACAACTGTAACGAGTTTTAGATTAACTTCATGGACTTCCACATTCCCTCCATTTTCATTTGGAATTATAACCCAGTTTTTGTAGTCATAGCTTCCAATTAATTTTATAGCGTTTAAATTCTAAAACAAAATTCCAAAAATCCCAACCCGGTTGGACAATTGTTACATTGACTCAAATGTAACAAAATAAGCAAGTGCATTATATCCCAAAAGAATATAGCAGTAGCCTGCCTTATTTTGTTTTTAAACTTAACATTTCTAACAACGTTATAGCATAAATGGTTTAAGACTTAAAATGTTGCAATGTACGATTTATTGAAAGTGTCTCCACAGGGGATCTGATTTAAATCTATTTATAGGGATATTTAACAGAAAATCTTAACCTTAGATAAGCCTAAACTGGGATGACTGAAAATAATTGAAAATTCAATCATTCACAAACACTCTTCACCCTCCTTCCACTTAGCTCCACTCCAAAGGTTCAGGGTAATAGCAAATATATATCCTCCCCAGCTGTTCCATTTCCCAGGTTAAAATGTTTCCCTTGAAATCTGTTTTTACCCTGGTACATGAAGTAACAGTCCCCTTAATCTTGTAGGCAGTATTCTTGTCGAGAAATGTATAGTAGCTTTTTGAATGGGAATTGTTATTGTTTTTAATAACAAATTGCTAAATAAAGAACTTATATTTGGGATAAATCAAATTGCTACATTTCTGTTAACTTAGTGACTGTCAGGTGAAGTCATGAAAGGTACTAGTGGATTTTCACAGTGCAGGCTACTGTGTCTTGGCATTTGTAGCGTTGAAAAATGAACTCCTTTGTTCAAAAATTGTAAACATTTTGGAATCTGTCTCTTACTAGTATGCCTATTTGGAGGAGTTCCTTTAATCAGTGTATATGCCATTATCTCATATGAATATTCATGTGTTATTACCCACTACTAAATCTTGGTAATTTGCAATTTGTTTGTTCAAACTATTGATCTATAGCATTTATTTCTAAATGTTTTCAATAAAATAAATGTACTTTGTGAATTTATTGTGTTCTTGGAAATCCTTTAAAACAATATAGCAGTCAATAAATAGAATCAAAACTGTGTAAATAAGTTGTATATTTCTAGTAGTAAATTATTTATTAATGGCTTTTTTCTGAAAGACAAAATAACAGTTGCATATGTTTGTGAGTTAAATAGATTTTATGTTCTCTTCTGGTAAACTGATCTTCCTCTGTGATAACCACATGCAAATAAAACCTTGAATCTTCGGTATAAACAAAAAAAAAAGCTGCTGTCATCTGTCTTTTTTGTTTTTTCTTTTTTGATTAGCAGAATTACTCAAAATTGCTCCAAATTACAGCAGCTCCTAGCAGGCACAGATTTTGAGTGTGTAATATCTACCTTTTACACATCACTGTTGCTTTAACTGTCCCTTTAACAAACCACTACTTCAACATTTATTATCCATGCAAGAAAGGTAGTTGATCATGTGAAAGTAAGTAGTTCTTTGTTTCTGTCATTCTTAATTCACAGAAGAGTTTTAATGGCAAAACTACATGAAAAACCCAGTATTGCATAAACTTCTGTAAAAGAGATGGTCAGTTGTTGCTGCCCTATTATTAAAGCTTTTGCTTTTCCATTTCAGACTGCATGCCACATTCTTGTCATGTTTTATTTCTACTAGCAGTGTTAAAATTAGGTTGCTATATGTCTAAAATAGTTCTGTAATTTTTTTCTGGTTGTCTTTGACCTGCGTATTTTAATATGTTTTTTATTTTATATTTCCTCATCTTGTTATTGTGCCTGTGGTTCAGTTTGGCTCTAATTCAGTTTGCTGCACTGACACACAGAATCACAGCTTTCTAATACTTTCATCTCACTCTCATTTGGAAATGGTTTGCTAGATGGGCATAGCAGTAAAAAATAAGCTTACTCCTGGTCCACACATACATGGAGCTTTCAGCCTTTTTTCAAAACCTCTAGTTTGTGTGGTTGTCACATGATGATTTCAGCCCATTTGTATTTCTTCTGACAAGAAGCATAAAGTGGATTCATGTAGTTAAAGTAAAAACATGATGAAACATTTGAGTGAGGAATGCTCTGCTTAAAATGTCATAATGATCCAGACACTTTTATTTCTAAAGCATACTTTCCAGTTTCAAATGTGGCATATCTACAGATCCAGCTATCAATGTAAATGCAGGAATCCTGTCCATGGTTCACTTTCTCACTCAGTTTGATTTTTTGAGGTTTTTTTTGTGTCAAAGCTTGTATATGTTGTGCATTATTTTTCAAATAAAAAACGACTTTTGACATGTGCAGGTGTCTGCATGTGTTTAAAGATGGAGTCAATTTGCAGTGATTAACAAATAAATATTAATTTGTCTTGAACTGTTTCATAATTTGTCACATTGCACCCACAAACTACAATATTTTTTTTATTAGAGTTTTATAGGGTGATTGGGATGTGGAAGTAAAATCAAATGCACTTCGCAAACCAGATTTTTGCGAAGACAATTATAACCTTTGAGTACCTTTAATCTGTTGAGGGTTACAAAACAGTCTCAAAGGGCGTAACTGATCTACACAAAGTAGTGCATAATTGTGAACTGGAAGGACTGTTTTTAAACTTATTTACAAATAAAACATTAAAGTGTTTCAATCTAATATGAATTCAATTTTAAATTAGATTGAGGTCTGCTGGTGTAGATTCTGATTCATCCAGGTCAAGGTAGTAATCCAGGTATGTAGTAATCCCCCATATACAACACAACAATGAGCTGAAGAAGACCTCTGGAAGAGGTTGAAACGTCTTCAGCAATTACGAGAAGTCCAGTTGCTTTTGATTCATTTTTTTTCATCTGGACTTCTTTCATCTGACTTGCCCATCCCTAGCTAGTCAGGATGTGGTTCTTGGAGTGGACTAATATGCAGACAGGCAGACAGAAGCAGCACAGTAAGTTGAAAGGTCAAGCATGAAATGGCAGAAGAAGGTATGGACATAAACAGACTTGGCGTGAAAAAGGCAGTATGAACCAAGGAGGAGCAAACAGAACTGATGGGTCCGTAAAGTGCCACACACAGGCGAGACAGGGAGACTTACTGGCAAGATGCAGGTTGTCAGAATTATGCTGATTGTATGGTGGCAGTAGTAGAGTGTGGGAACCAAAAAATGATAGGAATTAAACAGAGATACAAGGACACGATCTAACCAAAGGAAGAAATCTTACAGATGTAACAAAACCAAATGCACTATGAACTAAAAGAGTACCACCTGGAATACATAAACAATAATGATCACGAGAAAGACTTAAAAATAATAACAAAGAGATGCTGGAACAAAACTTTGTGTGACTGAATGACTGAATGTGTCTTTATACATTTACAAGGCACTGTATTTGATCTAATTTGGAGCTGTGAGGGCTATTTCTTTATTGATCCAGCAGAGGGCAGAAGTGCATAAAGAGAATGAAATGAAAGCCAGTCTGTAAAAACGCACCTGCTGTGGGCTGCAGCATCAGCACCACTCCCCCTCCAAGTTCCTCCCTCCTTTTCCTCCTCCTCCTCATCTTCCTCCTGTCTGCAGCATAGCCATCTCCGCCTGCACCGTTTATGCCATCCTGAGCCTGAGAGAGAGCAGAGGAAGCAGCAGAGCCACGCGGCTTTGTTTCCATTAGCAGCTCCTGTGTTTTCTGCCAGCCTCCTCAATGAATCAGCACCAAAAAACCTTGCAAGTAAGTGGCGACACTGAAAACACCCGTAGTGTGGTTTTTGCAGCAATGATCTGGGGGCCAGATGGCCAGATCCAAAAATGTGTCGCACAAATATTTGCTTGTTTTTTTTTTTTTTTTTTTGTTAGTTTGTTTTCTTTACTGCTCCAGTTCGTTCTCAGCTAAAAATTAATCTCATCAAATTTTTTCTTATATTTTAGCATGTTTGTGTAAAGGGGATTGCTGTTTTGTGAGAGTTAGGTAGGGTTTATCATACAGGCAGGATTGGAGAGAAAGTGAGGTCATACAGGTTGATGTGATGGTTGGAGCAGGTCAGATTTCTGAGTATGTGTTGCTAATGATCTTGCATAAATAACATGCGTCAGACTTGTAGATTTCAGCTATGACCCACTGCACTGTAAGGTAATAGCCATTTGCATTAGTTTTCAGCAGACGTGTGCATAATGAGCCTCAGAACAGTCCTTGAATGCCTCCATTAACATTGTGCTTCAGATCTGTTAAATCTGTATAGAGACTACTGAGTCTGAAAGGGAGGGAGGGTGGGGTACATGAGTACATGGCTACCTGACACCGCCTTTCTGTAACAAGCTCTGCCCCATATTTAAAATGAACCTTAAACTAAAGTTATCTGCCATATCTGAAGATTTTATTAAGTTTATGAAGTTTTATTTAAGTGTGCAAAAAAGGAAAAAATAATCTTAGTCAAAATATGACCTCCAGCAACACAATATCATGCTGTTTGAACTGGTGGATGGATTGGTGGCCTCAGCCCAATTTCTGATCAAGCATGGTGTCAGTGATAGGTCTGATATTGATACTGGATCAGATGAACCCCATATCTAATACAAAACCTTCATTTTATTGAAATTATGTTCACAGGGTCATTATTTAAATAATTTTCTGCTGCTTCTTTTGAGCCGAAAAAAAACCCCATTTACATGCAGATTATGCTGTAAATGGGACAATGTACAAATTAAGCAAACAAATTATTGGCAATATAAACCGGATATCTGTGATGCTGTGATGGATGGTGGGTTTAACTGAAGGCAAACACATTTTTGCCCAGGGCCTCATACAAATGTGGTCCAGATCTGTTGGGAGAGCACTGATTAAGACCATACCGTATTGTCTAATATCTTTCTCTTTTTAATCCCAGGGAAAGCCCCAGACATGGTTGCTGCATTTTTGTTTTTGTCTTGGACACTTTTGCAAGACTGTTGACAAGCTCCCCATTGTTATTCTTGGAGGCACTGAGAGTCTGAGTGGTGCGAATTGAAGTATCAAACAAAGGTTGAGTGAATGTGTTGATTTGTGTCTGATGATTATGTTGTCCTTGAGATCTTTCTTGGTTTAGGAGCTGGCATTGTTTAAAGTCTTGTACAAACATGAGATTCTTTTAATAAAATGAATGTCTGATAAGTGCACTTAGTGTTTATTGAGCCAGTATCAAAAGCTTTCCACATTTATGGATCATGCAGTTCATTTAGTTAAACTTCAGCAATCCCTCGTTGTCATGTTAACGTGGAGGCTGACACCATGGTGCCCGTGAGTGGCCTTTAAACTGCTTGCCTCCTTTCTGGATGCTGACGCTTGCATGATTGATACATTACGTCTGACCTTAACTATGTCTGAGCTGCAATCAATTAAGCAGGAATGGAAAGTTTGTCTGTGTGTCTGTGTGTGTGTGTTTTGCAAAGGCGAAATACAGTATCTGTGTCAGATATATACATGCATATGTGTGTTTCTGCAAGGAAGCTCTTCACAAAGCCCGTGAGTGTTGCACACTGGTGCAACCTTCAAGGATGTTTTAAAGGGCAAAACAAAGGAAAAGGAGGATGGGAAACAGTAATGGAAGCTGAGAAGTTAGTATACGGAGTGTGTCAGTGGGACTCTTAGTGTATGTTAGCTTGTTTGGATTAAAGATGCACCAATATGGCTTTTTTGGATGACACTGATTTTGACTAATTCTGTTATTTTACCTAAGGATAATAACACAAAAAAGTACAAACAAAATAAAATATAAAAATCTGCTGCAGGTTCTTTGACAGAAATAGTAGTTAATTCTCATTTATGCATCAAATCACACAGAATGAATCCTAACCTCCAATGCTGCAATCTGTTAACTGTATTTATGAAACAAAAATGGCAAAAGTTCTTGGTTTTATGCCTTTAATGAATAGAAATCAAAATTTTCAGTATTTACCTGCTGATCTCTATTTATAGCGGATCACGTAAAAACATGGGAAAAACTCTGTCCTCTGTCCGATTGATTGGTGCATCTCTAGTTTCACTAGTTTTGTTAAAGGAATCTTGGTTGTTTGTTTTTATAATTCAGAAAAAGACAAAGAGACTCCAGTAATTTTAGGAACTGTATTGCTGCAAATACCTCCTAGCCCTCTTTTGTCAGTATGTGGATAAATCTCAGCATTTACTTGCATGTGAACATGTGTAAACATACACACAAATCTGTGTTTTCAAATTCACGCTGCTTTTGTCTGGAAGGTGGCACTGAACCTACCATAGCTCCTCCCATGCAGTCATGGCCGAGACATGAGGGATGAAAAGGGAGAGACACGCCTCCTCGCATCTGCACATGAACATCCCAGCCCTGTGGAGAGTCAGCATGAAAGCTATTGTTTCACTTGTGTGCAACCTTTTACAGAATATCAGCGGTCAATTCAAGGGCATGGAGTCTGCTCATTTGGGTTACTACAGCAAGTAAGCTGGAGACTTTATTAAAACATTCTTTTAACGTTTGGAGATCCTTGAAAGCATGTTTCATAAATCAGCAAGAAGACAGAAATCCACATGATCAACATTTAAAAAGCCCTCTTCACACTCTGCATCCAACCACTTTTGTTTTTCCGCCTTGTCCTTGTTGCCAAACATAATATCCTTCAACAGCGGTGCATGTGAAAGGTCCCCCCCACCCCACCACACATAGGAGTTTATTGCTCTGTTCAGCAATCTTCCATCAGCATGAAACTAGTCACTTTTTTTTAAATATGTTTTTCCTTCTATCCTCCCTGAATCTGCATTTTGCTCTTTTTTTTTTTACTCACCTCTCATCAGTCTTCCCTCCCCCACACATCAAGGGGCAGCACATTACACATTTGCATTTACACATAACAGTGCTAACTAGAATCCTTTCTCACCCCTAATACTTTCCATCAATCCTCTTTCCTCTCTGCACCATCATTTAATCTATATTTCCTAAAATAAACAAAGGTGATTCAGCTTCTAACCCTTCCAGCTTTATGTCTGGCTCGGTATGTCTGCATCCCACTCAGAGGCCAACAAAGAACGCAGCTCTTTTTGTTTGCAATCTTCAGAGCTTTAACATGAAGCACATTTTTTCCGCTCTTTGTCCGATTGCATACCGTTTCAACCATGCAAGAGTTAACATTTCTCTCTCTGCGACAGGCATTAGGGTAGTGGGTGGAGGGGCTTTGTTAATAATAATGCAGTGTTACCAGCTACCGGTATGGCCAGACACCCTCGTTTCTCACCTCCTTCATGCTGCCACCAGTGCAATTCATGTTAGTCTGTGTTTTGACTGCTCTCTCACAACCTCCTTTTCAGCATTTTTTCTGACAAACTGCTCATTTGCACCTGCATCGGTCTCTTGACCCATAGTCACCCTAGTAACTTACCAGTTGGATTTGCTCTTCTATACTCTTTTAGCTCTGTCTGTATTTCAACATCTTGCAAGGCGTGTGGCTCAGCAAAATGAGACAATGAAGAAAAACTATACAACTATAGTGATGCGGTGCAGTGTAAAAGTATTGTCTCACTTGAATTTTTTCACATTTTCACACATTCAACCATCATTGTATTTTATTGGAACTGTATGAGGCAGACCAACACAAAATGGTGCATCCTTGTGAACTGGAAGAAAATTATACATTGTGTTCTAGTGCTTTTAAAACAAAAATTCTGAAAAGTGTGGTTTGCAAATGGAAGATTTTCCATTAAAATAGAGTTGTTCTTTGAATGAATTTAATGATAGGTGTCTAGAAAAACTAACACTGCAACCTGAACACACTAATCACACTGTGAAACATGGTGATGGCAGCATCATGATGTAGGGGTGCTTTGGTTCTGAAGGGACAGGGAAGCTGATCAGATTTGACGGGAAGATAGATGGAAGTAAATCCAGGATGATGCTAAACCAAAACCTGATAGAGGCTGCAAAAGACTTGAGGCTGGGACAAAGGTTAACCTTCCTGGAAAACAAAGACCCCTTAAAACCTATGACTCTTTCAAAAAAATTGAGCTTAGCAAGGTTTCTAAATACTTATGACATAAAATTAGAAAATAAAGAAATCAGAGCTAGAACCTCTCTTTTTTCAAAGTTTTAAAACAAAGAAAAACAAATCCTTTACAATAAAAGAATGAAGAGATTTTTTTTTTTTAAACACTTAACTTTCATGTCAACAAAAGACAAATGGAAAGTGTATTATTTTCAGTTCAAACAATTCAATTATAAATAATTAATTAATCCAGAAGGACAATTAAATATCTTTCTATCAAAATTATGGCTTACTTTGTGTTGTTCTGTGTCATGAAATTCTAGAAAAATGCATTGAAGTTTGTGGTTACAACATGATAAAATGTGAGAAAGTACATGACAACATATGTGTGGTTGTATGATAGAGTTACAAATGTTGCCTTTCATTTTTTCTTCTGAATAGTAACAAAATTCAGAAAACAATGTATTTGTAGTTTTGTCTTGTTGCTTTTACAGAACACTTCTCCAGATTTTATTGCAATAATCTTATAGTTATATATATATATATAGAGACAAAGCATGTGCATGAACATGTGTCGACGTGCGAATGATTAATGTGATAAATCTGATTAATCTAATAAATCCCATTAGCAGTGTATTGTGAGTTTCTGTCAGTTTCTGAGCAGGTAGCAAACACAGCATGCCTGCACACCAAAAGGAGATAAATCAGCTTTTATTGCAGATGATCTGATTTCTGTATCCCCCCTTATTCAGTTAACCATGACCACCCACTCTGACCCAGGATTCTTAATAAATCCTGTTACCGCCCTCCCTGCGATGTGGGCATGCAGTGAGACAGATAGAGAAGCTGCGGTCTGCTGATGTGTCACCACATGATGATGGAAATGGGATTGATTGCCTCACCCTGCCCTTATAAACACTATGTTATCAAGAAGGATGTAATGATAGAATGGACCAGTGAGGAGGAAACCAAAAAAAAAGTATCCTGTAAGGGAGGCATACAGTAGATTAAATCACTGTAGGGACAAAGCATGTCTGAATATGTTGTGAACCACCACCAGAAAAGCAAAATGGAACATTTGTCGTTTTTGACAAAAAAAACAAAACAAAACCACTTCAAATCAATGAAGATACGAGCTGGAAGACTAAGTTATATGTATTTTCCTGCTCTGCTTTGCTTCTCTTTTGTATGTGATGGTAAATCCCTTGAGTTATCCCTTGACTCAACCATACAAACGCTCAGCAACACCGCAGTGAATCATCTTGTGAGATTTCACCAACAGGGTGTCTATTGTGCACTGTGATAATGAAGCATTTAGCTCATTCCATTGCTATTTCTGCCTGTATTGTGTTGCACACAGTTATAGGATGAGCAGGAGTGGATTGTCTGAGGATTGTTTGAGCTTTTACCTGTTGGAGAATTTTATAGAATATTCTGTATTTGTTGTATCTGTCTAACTGTGCTGAGCTGTGAAGTATGAGATTTATTACCTCTATGCAATAAACACAGTGTTAAGTCCATCGGAGCAAGTTCCACCTTTCTGGACAACCAGTTTCAATGCAAACCAGGTGCTAAATCAGATTATGTCATGTATATATATTCAGGAGTCACGATTTATGGTGATACACACACACAGGCGTCATTGTTCTGTGCCGTCTCTGTTGCTTCTATTTTAAGTGCTGGAATTTACATCTCAGCAGAAGTGTGGATGAAAGAGATGGGAAGGGGGAATACATGTGTGAGAGTGTTGCTGGTGTCCCCCTCTGGGACCACAGAGCTATAAAACCTGTCTGCTAGCCAGTGGGGGGAGGAGTAGAGTAAAGCAAAGTGCCAAAGACAAACAGCTTTCCTGAAAGCCGCTTGTGCTGCTGGACAAACAACAAAGATGTTGGGGAAATGCATGTTGGCCATGAGTGTTTGCCGGAGCCTTCGATTGGCTTTGCTTTGTCTCAGTGTTTATATGTATCTCTCTGAAAATGGAACCAAATGCTGTAAAATGACAAAATGAGAAACCAAGCATGTCAGTTCTGAGGTGGTGCTCAAAGAATTTGGTAGGTTATGTGGTAAACTGTATATGATATATCTTTTTTGATCTTTACAAAAACAATACATCAGTTCACCGGTTCACTTTGATTTTTGTTTCTTAACTGTAGACCGTATTTCTCAGAAAATCCCCAGTGCACAGAAAAGAAGGAAACAAATTAAACATGTCAAATCATTCAAGACTATTGCCCATTCATAAAAAAAAGAAGCATTGTATTACTGTCTCTTGCACAAGCATTCATACCTCCTTATCTTGTTTACATTTTCTCAGGTTACAACATAAAACTTTTTTATTATGATTTTGTGCGATTGGCGAACATAAAGTACTTCCTAATTATGCCTTATTTGAATAAATTCTGAAGAAAGGTATCCCTACAGCATGATGTTGCCACCGCCATGGTGGATGGCAAACCTAACAAACCTCTAAGGCCTTCAGAGCACAATTATATTTAATTTGAGTTTTCTGAGTTTTATCCCTTAAAATCCACTATGACTTTATCAGTGGTTTTAAATGAATAAATGAAACATTTCCAATAGTCCTTAGCATGAATTAAATTTAAAAGAAAAAGTTTCACTTATGTCTGCCTTGAGAGAAGAATTTTATTAAACCGGAAATAGGAGTTCACAGTTTCATCAGAGTGAGCAATTCATTACTAATGAGCCTTATTTGTGGTCAGGGATTTCCAATAATCGCTTTGCTCTCTTCTCTTGGGCTTGAGTCAGTAAGTCACATCATAAACAGGACTGTAAAGCTCATATAGCTGCCCTCATTACGTTTTCCCCAGTCTGCCTAATTAGAAATCTTCGGCAACTCTTTTCTTTCACCCATCTGCATGTCTCATCCCTCCCACTGCGGGCTGCGTCTCAGTCTCTCACCCACTCAGACTGAATCCTGGTAAATAAATTAAGATGAGTCTTTTCTCAGTTTTTTTGGATTTTCAGCTCACAATTTGTTGAGATCCCATTCATGTTACAAAGGACTTAAATGTCTGGTTAGAAATCACAATTACAATAATTACTAGCTCGTCCGGAGTCGGGTTTTCATCATGTCATGAGTGCAACCGTTTGCAATAGGAGGGTTGCTCATCCCCCATTCGATGGTTTCTAATAACGTGAGTTTTTTTGTGTGAATTGTGCTCACATGATCGTGCATGTGTGTGTTCACACGTGAAGGTGATGCACAGCAGAATTGCTTCCATATTGTGAGCTGTGAAAGCATGAAGCTGACCTTCGTGGGAGATGTGAAGGGGGGTTGACTTGTGCTTCCCAATTCTCATCTTATGACATTGCCATTATTATGATTGGCTTTTCGGGTATTAAATTGGTTGTGATATGGTACAACATCAAGGCTTGAAATGCAACATTTCAGAGAATATTAAAAAATTTGGACAGCAAGGTACATGCTTGGAAAAATACAGATTTTCTATGACACATTTATAGTAAAGGGGACAGTAAAACTGCAAACAGCACCTTTTGAGAAAAGTCAATATTAAAAAAACAATGCAGCATTTAAAACAAAAATGAATACAAAAAAAATTGAGAGACCAAGAACATGCTTTGCAATGAAGTGACAAAAACAAAAACTTAGTTTGCAGACTTAATGTGGGGTTTGACAAAGCAGCTATAACACATTTGTTGTCAGGCTGAGCTAATTTCTGGAACATTTCCTGTTATAATTCATATTTCCGCTGAAAGAAAATAGCATATCTGCTCCCAACTAACACACATGCCCAAGTTGCCTAATAAACTGTATTCATTACGTCAAAAGAAGAGAGTTAGTCAATTTTCTTTTATTTTTATTACATTATTCCTTTGTTGTTTTGCACTGAAACAAGTATTTGTATTTAAAATTAAAATTGTCATGTTGTTCCATTCTTCACACTCTTCTGGTTTGTACCAAATTGATGTTGTCAACCTGACTGTTTGTTGAGACGCAGTTTATTCAGGTTCAGGCGCTGTGACCGAGCTAAGCACTCAGCCTCCCTCAGATTGCTGTCATCAGCATAAGCTTCGGTGCTACATCAGCGCTGTAATCGATCTGGCACCGTGTCCTCTCTGAGAATCCTGCCTCCTCCTCCTTTTCGCCCCACTTTGAATTTTCCATCTGTGTTTTGTAACCAGCTAATTATCTGATAGTGAGCAACGTACACAGGAGCAGAGTGGGGTAGACGGTGGGCAGATTGCCTCACATTTTGTTGTTATTTGTAGGTAACACAAATTAGGTTTCGTTTTGTCTTAGTAATTTTTTTTAATCCTAAATAGACAACTACCAAGGAGTCAACATATATTTGACTCCAATCGGAGCAGATAATAAATAAAGTTATGTCTTTGATTATCTTTTGAAAATAGACCATTCAAGATCATTCTCAGCTCACTTCCAAATTCACAAACTCCATCATGAAAAATAGAATGTTTTAATGCTTTTCTTTCCAGTGCATTTGCAAAGAATTCAACAAATAAGGAGAGTGAGCTGCCATCTTAGCAGTGAGTTCACTAAAATGCCTATCAGAGACATGGAGAAGGGACCTGCTAATGAGAACAGACACCTCTGCTGCAAATATAATTAGGTGAGGGATCCATTTGAATTTTTGAAAAAACGCAAACAGAATTCAACTTAAAAAAAAAAATTAGACTACTTGGTCTACAAAGACAATTGACGGAGACCAAACTAATGTAAAAAAAGCTTTCATCAGTTGGCACAATATGTTTGATATTTGATAAATACTCAAAAACAATGCAATGCATAATCATGATCCATCTGTAGGCTAGGTTCTAAATGACCATGTGTGAATATAAATCAGTATAAAGAATCAGAATCATTTGTCAAAGTTATTCTGTATGCATTGTTCTTTTTCTTTTTGCATGCATTGCATGGCCAGGACAATTCACCTTGCGCTAAAAATTTTTTTCACCATCTTTGTTTCAATGGAATCGTTGGAGAAAACAATAAAATGACTCCGGTGTGGACTGTGTACAAAGTAAATTATCTGTAGGCAATAATGTGGCCTAAATGTAAACTATTATCAGCTGCAACAAAGAAAACAAAACAAAACAAAAAAAACCCCACAATATCAGCATTGTTGGTGCACCATTAGGTTATCACTCCTTTGGAAAACCTGCCTGGAGGACTGGTACAGAAAGTACATCCTTCCAAAGTTACCCGCTGCTCACTCAGTTCTTTCATTAAATTCAAGCACAGACACAGCACACATAATCAACTCACATGGTTCTTTCTGCTCCCACAGCCCCACTGCTCATAAAAAAATGACATACTCAGAGGCATAACATGCTATAACTCATGAAAAGATTGAAACTAAATGGTTATCCCAGTGCTGCTTTATTTTTATTTACTTTTGCTGTATGCAAGGTTATTCATCTCAAAGAAGAAGAAGAATCTTAAGGATGGAGATGTGCTCCTGTAACCTCGACATTTTGTCATTTTCCGCCACTTTAAGACATGCACAAAACGTTTTTGTACTAAACATAGTGCACATGATGCCACTTCTGATTAAGACAACAAATAGATTTTATTTGATTTATTTGATTTGCATTAGAAATCTTGATTGTAGATGTTGTGCCATGCAAAAGCGTCAATACCCCTAGATCATTTATGTTTTTTTCATGTTTCAACCACAAACTTCAGTGTATTTTATTACTTTGACAGTTTTTTGCAAATGAATGTCTAAAACTAGAAAAGCACAGACCTCTGCCAAGGCCACCGCATGTCAGCGATGATAGAAAATCCTTAAAACAATTCCTGGATCCAGATGGTGCTCCTCATCCTCACCGAAATTGAATCATTTGTAGTCTGAAGATTTCATCCAAATAACCTTTTGAGATATTTTTCAAACGCACCGTCAGACAGAACAATGGTAACAAAAAACTAACTTCCTAGGCAGAGGTGGAAATGTGGTGTGCATTTGTATTCAGAACCCCTGAGGCAATACTTTATAGAATCATCTTTTGGTGCAGCTAAAAACATTGGATTTTATTTAGGGAAATCACAGTAAAAGGGGCGGGACTCAAATACAGATCACAATTTTCAGAATTTTTCCCATGAAAAGAAGTTGAAAACAATGTAGGATTTCCCTTGCACTTATAGTTATACACAACTTTGTGTTGGTTTATCACATAAAATTGCTAATAAAATATTTTGAGGTTTGGAGGTATAACATGACAAATGTGGAAACAAATCACGGGGTATTAATACTTTTGCAAGGCACTGTAAAGGAAAATTGGTTGAATAATTGGAACCCAAGATTGATGTCAACTACAATGTAACACTCTAGATTAAAGGTATGTTTAAAACATATTAATCCTATAGTGTTGAGATGTATCCCAGAATCACCCAGATAATCTGGTTTCCCTGCTCACTTTCTTTAGTAATTTTCACATTTTTAATGAGACATCCGGTTCTTATACATTGCTGGATTCCATGTTATCTCCTAGAGTGAAAAGCTCATTACAATAGATTTTACACATGCCTAATTAGCAGACCTTTGCCTTCATCCATCATCCTAAAAGGCTTTCCTTCACTGCTGTTTTATTTAGAAGCATTCCTAAACCCCAAATCTGTATTTTTATATAGAGCAAACCTCTTTGTTTTACAGTAAAAATGGGGAGATGTGGTTATAATTGAATAGAACTGCTCCTTGAACATATTTAGTGACCCGATTTAATGTGAAATGTCTTCCTAAAAGACACATTTGAAAAAGAAACACTTAGGCACTAGGGAAGGGCATTTACAGTATTGTTTATTGTTATCACAAAAATAGCAAGAAGACGTAGTTATTCAGTGATAATGATAATAAACTCTAATCGCTAATGTTTCCAAACGTAACATATGATTGTGCTAAACAGTAAAATAAATAAAATTCAATCATACTTTGAAATTTAAGTATCAGTAATTGCTGCGTTTACATTTCAAGTATGATGGAATTCAATTACTATTACTGTTTAGCATTGTAGCTGCACTATTAAATGTGCGTGTTACAATAAAATAACCATTTTGATAAAATAGTTTGTTTATTTTTACTTTAATCATCATTGCAATAAATACCAAAACATATAAATACATTTTAGGCCCTCTTTTTCCTCCTTTGGGTAGCAAGGTTTTGTTTCAAAGAACCTATACTGACATAGGTCACACATATAAAGAAAGTACTACTACAGAGCTGATGCTGTAAAAATATATTGGATATAAACTATTTGTGCTACTCGTGGGGACAAAAGATAATAATTTCATCAGAAGTTGTTGAAATATATTTTGCTTAGTCTTTTTTACAGTTTTGTGTCTTTTTCTTTTTTTTCAGATTCAACAAACTTCTATCTTTAATTAAACCCAATGACAGCAACTTAAGTAACTCAAAGTAAACGCAAGTTGGGCAGTCACTTGACACACAGATTTCCTGAGATGATATTCAACTCCTGGATAATTCAACCAAGAAACTCTACCAAAACTTGAAAAGGAAGGGAAGAAACTGAAGTAACTCTTGAAACCATAAATGGCCTCAACCCCTGAGTGTGCTTAATACAGCAATCAAACATGAGCATTCCAACCAATTTCCATGGACTGAGGGTCAGTGTTGAAAGAGGAGAAAAGATTGGAAATAAAACCCATTTCTCCTCATCTGGAGATAATAATGCTAATCAAGTAACTTCAGTCACTGACCAAGAAGAAGGGGGTCTGATTGAGGTCACAGGATACAACACGGGCTCTATTCCTCCACTGGTGCGTCAGAGTGAATCTCCGGACAAAGTTGTAATCTGGGACTCTGAGCAGCAATGTGTGGAGCCTAAGCTCAGAGAGTTTGAGATCCACACATTCGTAGGAAATCAAAGTCAGGAGGAGAATAACGATGAAGAAGATGATGGAGAGAGCATGAGAGATGGAAAGGATGAGGGTCCCATGTCCATATCCTCAAGTTCAACGACCAGTTCCGCTTCGACTGGTCTAAGGAGAAATGACGACAACAACAGGGAAGAGAGTAGAATACATAGAGGGAAGGAGAAACACATTGCCTGTCACAGCACTGAAGTGCTAGATACATATGTTACAGGCTCAGCAGAGAAAAGAGACACCAGAACAGGCAGGGATAGACGAATGGGGGGTCTGAAGGAGTCTAAGTCTGAGACCAATGTGTTTGTCTCCAGTCTGTCAGCTGTTGCTCTTGCTGGAAGTCTGTCTAGTGCTCTGGATTGCAGTGGTGAAGCATCTCTTATCTCCCTACACAGCCGCCAGACCAACCCTTTTCCCAACACCAACAGTACTACCTCAGCCCAGTCCAGCAGAAGGGCAACCTCCTCGGACACCAATCAGAACTCCCCACCATTCCATCCTCAAGAGAGATATGACTATCCACAATACTGTAGCCAGGAACAGAGACTGGAGGAAAGGAGTCATCATGGAAACGGAATGTCCTCTGATGGAGGCTTTGGCCAAAGAAGACGGGCTGGATTTGAGGAGCGGGTGCTGCCGCCTCGACGCCAGCAGCTTGTCAGACCCCTCTGCCAGACAGAAATGATGAGAGAGAGGAATTTGCCAGAGCCCAAAGCTCAGCAAACTGGGACAATGCCACCCTCCTCCATCAATGTATCTCCAGAGTCACACAGCAGTAGGTCAAACAAAAAGTTTACAAAATCTGCTTTAAGGGAACCATCAGACTTCTCCCACCTTTACAACATGAGTGGTGTCTATCAGCTGAGGCAGCCCAACCAGGCCTCCCAGAGGGAGGTTCCATCCATGGAAAAACAGCCAACTACAACTGCACAAAATGCATCTGGTCCCTCTAACCCACCCATGCTGGACAAGAAACCCCAGGCTCAGCTCAGTTATCAAAGGAATTGCTCCAGTCCCAACAGGTCTGGGGTTGAATCCAGGTCATCAACCCCTCCTCACTCCCCCCTCAGGACACCACAGGGCTCACCACGCGGGCAGCCCTCTATGTACCTCATTTCCAGGAATGTCTCTGGAGCTTCTAGGCACATCCCATCAGGATGCAACCCTTCTTTACCAACATCAACTCAGGGCTATAGCAACAGCTGCTTGAGAGCTCCGGTAAAAACTAATATAAGCACAAGTGGAATCCCAAAAGCGCCTCCTAACATTCAGCAGAGCTCCTCTAACTCTAACCCCAAAGAGAACTCCTCATCACCTAAACTTAAACCTAAAGGAATCCGCCCCAAAATCATAACCTCTGTTCGAAAGAATCCTCAGTTTAAGCTCCAGGCTGCTGACGGACCTTATCAGGTCTCGTCTCTTCCATCTAGGCTCTCAACCTACGCCCACAGCCAATCACCAGCGGCCTTTAAAGATCCATCTAAAGACCCCTGCAAGCCTGAAGTAGAAACCAGAGGAGCCCCAGTACTTAGTGCCTCCAACCCACTTTATGATAAATACCGCCAAGAGATGCAGGTGAACAGTTTCCCACCAGGAATGCAAAACAGGAGCATTAGGGCTCCTGGACACACAAACACAGTTCCCCCAGCTCATACACACAGCCACAATGCATCTCCGAAACTGAGCAGCAGGGCAGAAAACTACTGTGGGACATTATCTGAGGTGAGTTAATAAATAAATCTTTTCTATTTCTTTGCATTGTGATAGATCTTCAAATATCCTTTTATCCCAGATTATATTGCTATTTTTAATTCACTGAAGTGATTTGTCCACAGTTACAAAATTAAGTAAAGTATGGGATAACTTTGTTTATACAGTCATATTCACAAAATTAGAATATTATTGAAAATTTCATTTATTTTGGTAACTCAATTCACTAAATAAAACATATAGATAAAGTATGCATCAAATTATGTTTTAAAGCCTTCATTTATTTTAAAACCAGACATTTAAGATTAGAATATTACATCAGACGAATAAAAAGTAACAATTTCAATGCAGAAAGGCATACTTAATAAAATGAATGTTTAATAGCTGCTTAAAGATTGTTATTTTCAAAAGGTATGGAACACATATTCTAATTTATTGAATATGACTGTATATTGTATGCTACTATTAATTTTGTTTTTTTGTTTTTGTGTGAGTCAATTTCTGGTCAGTTTGTCCTGTATGCTGGTGAGCCAGAGGTAATTCTGCTCAGGTGGAAACTAAAGATGTATTCTATTTTTTCAATTTTAACTTTTACCACTAAGTATTTGTATTTCAAAAATATTAAGTACCATGATCAGCTTATTTTGTCAGTATTATTTAGTACATATGCATTATTCCAGCTCATGCCCATACATAATTGATGACAGATGTTTTGCATATTATTTCTTTGCCAAGAAGAGCTGCTCATTATTGCCTTAACATTGGCATTTTCAGTAATTTCTTTTAAACAGCTTCATCTGACATTCACATTCATGTACAGTACAGACCAAAAGTTTGGACACACCTTCTCATTCAAAGAGTTTTCTTTATTTTCATGACTATGAATAATGTAGCTTCACACTGAAGGCATCAAAACTATAAATGAACACATGTGGAATTATATACTGAACAAAAAAGTGTGAAACAACTGAAAATGTGTCTTATATTCTAGGCTCTTCAAAGTCGCCACCTTTTGCTTTGATTACTGCTTCACACATTCTGTTGATGAGCTTCAAGAGGTAGTCACCTGAAATGGTTTTCCAACAGTCTTGAAGGAGTTCCCAGAGATGCTCCGCACTTGTTGGCCCTTTTGCCTTCACTCTGCGGTCCAGCTCACCCCAAACCATCTTGATTGGGTTCAGGTCCGGTGACTGTGGAGGCCAGGTCATCTGGCGCAGCACCCCATCACTCTCCTTGGTCAAATAGCCCTTACACAGCCTGGAGGTGTGTTTGTGGTCATTGTCCTGTTGAAAAATAAATGATGGTCCAACTAAACGCAAACCGGATAGAATAGCCTGCTGCTGTAAGATGCTGTGGTAGCCATGCTGGTTCAGTATGCCTTTAATTTTGAATAAATCCCCAACAGTGTCACCAGCAAAGCACCCAGACACCATCACACCTCCTCCTCCATGCTTCACGGTGGGAACCAGGCATGTAGAGTCCATCCGTTCACCTCTTCTGCGCCACACAAAGACACGGTGGTTGGAACCAAAGATCTCAAACTTGGACTCATCAGACCAAAGTACAGATTTCCACTGGTCTAATGTCCATTCCTTGTGTTCTTTAGCCCAAACAAGTCTCTTCTGCTTGTTGCCTGTCCTCAGCAGTGGTTTCCTAGCAGCTATTTTACCATGAAGGCCTGATTCACACAGTCTCCTCTTAACAGTTGTTCTAGAGATGTGTCTGCTGCTAGAACTCTGTGTGGCATTGACCTGTTCTCTAATCTGAGCTGCTGTTAACCTGGGATTTCTGAGGCTGGTGACTTGGATGAACTTATCATCTGCAGCAGAGGTGACTCTTGGTCTTCCTTTCCATGGGCGGTCCTCATGTGAGCCAGTTTCTTTGTAGCGCTTGATGGTTTTTGCAACTGCACTTGGGGACACTTTCAAAGTTTTCCCAATTGTTCGGACTGACTGACCTTCATTTCGTAAAGTAATGATGGCCACTCGTTTTTCTTTACTTAGCTGCTTTTTTCTTGCCATGATACAAATTCTAACAGTCTATTCAGTAGGACTATCAGCTGTGTACTGTATCCACCTCCTGCACAACACAACTGATGGTCCCAACCCCATTTATAAGGCTTGAAATCCCACTTATTAAACCTGACAGGGCACACATGTGAAGTGAAAACCATTTTCAGGTGACTTGAAGCTCATCAACAGAATGCCAAGAGTGTGCGGAGCAGTAATCAAAGCAAAAGGTGGCTACTTTGAAAAACCTAGAATATAAGACACATTTTCAGTTGTTTCACACTTTTCTGTTTAGTATATAATTCCACATGTGTTCAATTCATAGTTTTAATGCCTTCAGTGTGAAGCTACAATATTCATAGTCATGAAGATAAAGAAAACTCTTTGAATGAGAAGGTGTGTCCAGACTTTGGTCTGTACTGTATGACTAAACAAAAATAAGTAAAAATACACCATTAATGTCTGCTGCAATGCAAATCCCTCAGAGTGAAGCAAAACCCTCAGTTCTTCTCTTTTTGTACATAGCGGTTTGTTTTGTACACAACTGTAAAAGGGAAACATTTAACTAACAGGGGTTTAAGTCAAGTCAAGTCAAGTGTAGTTTATTTATATAGCGCTTTTCAGCAACAAGGCATTCAAGGCGCTGTACACAAGGAAAAACATTACAATGATACAGAAAATTAAACAACAAAGATAATAAATAAAAAAAATAAATAAACAGAATAGAATGATGGATAAGAAAATGAAAGGAAAATTGGACTAAAAACATAAGTAATAATGTTTAGATGGCACAGTCAAAGGCCACCCTAAAAAAATAGGTTTTTCATCTTGATTTAAAGCAACTTAGGGTTTCGACGCTTTTACAGTTTTCTGGGAGTTTATTCCAGATTAGTGGAGCATAAGAACTAAAAGCTGCTTCTCCATGTTTGGTTCTGGTTCTGGGTATGCAGAGTAGATTTGAGCCAGAAGACCTGAGAGGTCTGGGTGGTTGATACACTGACAACAAGTCTGTAATGTATTTTGGTGCTAAGCCATTCAGTGATTTATAGACTAACAGAAGTCTATTCTCTGAGCCACAGGGAGCCAGTGTATGGACTTTAGAACCGGGCTGATGTGCTCCACTTTCTTAGTTCTAGTGAGCGTTCTGGATCAACTGCAGCTGTCTGATTGTGCTTTTAGGTAATTGTAGTGATTTTAATTTTTAGGTGGGGCGGTCCAACAGTTTAAGAGGCATCTCCTCTGAAGATGCATTGCAGGGCAGGAGACAGACTGCACAGACTGGGGGAAGTGGCAATCTCATTCGTTCTGGCAGAGGCCTTCGGTTGGGTCTCGGAGCTGTCACCAGGACAACTGCGGGTTCAGTCAAGACCCAGGGATCAAGTCAAGGACAGAGATCTGCGTCGGTCTTCAGTCAGCCCATCCAAACTGTCAGCCCAGCGATCAGCCAGAAATGCCAAGACAACACAGGTAGATAACACTCTGCATTCAATTTTCACATTTGGAATGCCAAATGAAAATGACTTCATCGCCCAAATTTTGACCAACTGGAGTGCAGCCTTGCCTTCCTGCTGCCATGCAACAACAAGCAGTTGTGGGACCTGTGCATCCCTCAGCATGGCTTGAGATGAAGGTGGTTCATTAAAATGTATTCTCTCTGAGATTAGTTTTGGCAGACCTGATTGGAAGGCTGTAGGAGGGGACTCATTCTGCACCAGAAGGCAGCAATCTACAAACTAAAGCAAAAATATAATCAATAAATAATAACCCTCTCACATCTTCCCTGCATTGAATTTCTAATTCAGAGGATGCAGATAGCACCTTTGATTGCTGAAGTCATATTTCTGCTTCAATTCAATCAGTCAATGGAATAATGAAGTACGGCATTTTACGATCATCCTTCTGGGCTTCATTCTTCACTTCTATGCATATTTCATCTGCTTCTTCCCTTAATGTAAAAACTTAGACACACAGTGGAAACATAAGAATATGTGCAAATGTAGTGTTATACACATGGCCAAAAACTCCACATACACAACTGATCAACATTGCCTTAGGGTTTATCTCACCATATTCCTTACTAATGCATATCTATGGTATATCACTTGGCATTCAATGTCAGAATTATTTTTACCTTATGCACACTAGTCTGATAAACACCAAGTGAAAATTTTGATATATAAACCATTAGCCTGTGATGAGTAGTGTCTTGCAAAAGTATTTTGTCACATTTTGTCCCATTACAACCACAAACTTTATATGTTTAACTGGGATTTGATGTGATAAAGATGTGCATAATTGTAAAGTGGAAGATAGGTGACACATGGTTTTTAATTTTTACAATCAATTAAAACCGGAAATGTGTGACATGCATTTGTATTCAGCCCCCCTGATTCAATGCTTTCTAGAATTGTCTTTCGCTGCAGCTATACCTGCTATTACTTTGGGGTGTGTCTCCACTATCTTTGAACATCTGCAAACTAAAATGTTTGGTCATTCTTTTCAAAATAGCTTTAGCTAAGTCAGATTAGATGGAGGGGGTGAATACAAACACACATCAAGCACTTCAGAATTTCTTTTTTTTATTTATTAAAAACCATGTATCATTTTCCTTTCCACCTGTGGCTATAAGGTGTCAACATTTGAAAAAACTCATGGGGTATGAATATCTTTGGGAAGCACTGTGCATCAGCATTTTAGTTTCATTTCACAAAGGAATTTGAGATTTATACACATAGTTTCCCTTTTATTCTCATGCACTAATTCAATTATGAATTTTTGGTATTTTGTAAATTGAAATGTCTGACACCTACACATTATAGCAATTATATATTGTGTGGCAGCTGTGGCCCCCGACTACAGTGTATAGTTTAAATTCTGCATTGTTATGATAATGAGGATAATCTACTTATAAGGTAAGACAGTGATATACGATATACAATGTACAATTATAGCAAGTGGATTCCCTCCTTCGTGTTGCTTCATGCTTTCTTCCAGTAGTGCTACTGGGACTGCATTGCAATCAAGAATCACAATGAACAACATGCAGTTTAAAGCCTGGAGGTGGAAATCTATGCATATTGTCGCAGCTCACTTTGGGCTGTGATTAAAATCATTAGTGCTTATTCCAGCTGCATGTCCTATTGATTTTTCCTGACCCATTTTACATAATTCATACAAAGTGAGAATGGCCTTGTTTCACTCAAAGACAGTGGCACAGAATGGCTTTGTTCAAAAGAATGTGTGGTATATTCAGCATTTTCAACATTTTTTTTTAATTGTAGAAGGGGGTGTAGAGGAATACTTAGGAGTAGAAATAGAACATAGATGCTAATTTAAAAAAATGGGCAAAACAAGCTATGTAAATCAGAGATAAGTGGATGTTTGTTATACTAATTTCTAATTTCTCCTCTCTGCCTCTCAGAGGTGATGAATAGGATAAGAAGTGGGGGTGGGAAGGCCAGGATGGAAATTAGGACATTTATCCTTAATGATCCTGACATTCTCACTTGAGGAGGAATCTCCAAACTCATAAGCAGACCTCATGGCACACAGGCAGACATTAGGGGTGGAGGAAATATGCATGAGCTGCATCTCTAATGAAGCTGGAGGGGTGGACTTTTCCACTTTGTTTTCATTCCACCTTTCTTTAACATCAAGCAACTATTTCTTCATCGAGAACATGTTTTTTTCTCCCGATGTAGCAGTTATCCTCTAGCCTCCACTGAAGCACACAGCTGTGCCAAATGGAAAGGAAAGGAGGGTCGTTACCTTATCTCTGCAGCCAGCAGGGGATAATACTTTTTTTCTGTGCGGGATCTTGACCTCGTATTTGCAGGCCAGGGAAGCCAAGATGGGGCTTTTATCCAGAGTGTTCAGATTTGCCAGCTGAATTATGTGTCTCTGTGTGAAGTCTTGATTGTTCATGTCTGCACATCCTAGCCTTTATTTTTATGTCGGAAACATACGATTCCAGACTAGGAAGATTATAACCCATTGCTTTTTGACAGTAGCTTATACAGTAGCACAGTGATAGCATTCTTACTTGTAATTTTCATCTTCGACTGTGGTTTCTCCATTTTTGATAAGGTTGCATCGCTTTCAGTTACATATCTAGTTTAAAGTCTAAAACCTGTGATCCAACATTGCAGCATTTAGCAGTGTTGGGGCAACTAAATTACACTGCAGACAAAACATTAGCAGAGATACCCCTTTAGAAAGCCTTGCTAAAGTGTTCATACAGGTCCTTCTCAAAATATTAGCATATTGTGATAAAGTTAATTATTTTCCATAATGCAATGATGAAAATTTAACATTCATATATTTTACATTCATTGCACACTAACTGAAATATTTCAGGTCTTTTATTGTCTTAATACGGATGATTTTGGCATACAGCTCATGAAAACCCAAAATTCCTATCTCACAAAATTAGCATATCATTAAAATTGTCCCTAAAAGAGCTATGAACCTAATCATCTGAATCAACGAGTTAACTCTAAACACCTGCAAAAGATTCCTGAGGCCTTTAAAACTCCCAGCCTGGTTCATCACTCAAAACCCCAATCATGGGTAAGACTGCCGACCTGACTGCTGTCCAGAAGGCCACTATTGACACCCTCAAGCAAGAGGGTAAGACACAGAAAGAAATTTCTGAACGAATAGGCTGTTCCCAGAGTGCTGTATCAAGGCACCTCAGTGGGAAGTCTGTGGGAAGGAAAAAGTGTGGCAGAAAACGCTGCACAACGAGAAGAGGTGACCGGACCCTGAGGAAGATTGTGGAGAAGGGCCGATTCCAGACCTTGGGGGACCTGCAGAAGCAGTGGACTGAGTCTGGAGTAGAAACATCCAGAGCCACCGTGCACAGGCGTGTGCAGGAAATGGGCTACAGGTGCCGCATTCCCCAGGTCAAGCCACTTTTGAACCAGAAACAGCCGCAGAAGCGCCTGACCTGGGCTACAGAGAAGCAGCACTGGACTGTTGCTCAGTGGTCCAAAGTACTTTTTTCGGATGAAAGCAAATTCTGCATGTCATTCGGAAATCAAGGTGCCAGAGTCTGGAGGAAGACTGGGGAGAAGGAAATGCCAAAATGCCAGAAGTCCAGTGTCAAGTACCCACAGTCAGTGATGGTCTGGGGTGCCGTGTCAGCTGCTGGTGTTGGTCCACTGTGTTTTATCAAGGGCAGGGTCAATGCAGCTAGCTATCAGGAGATTTTGGAGCACTTCATGCTTCCATCTGCTGAAAAGCTTTATGGAGATGAAGATTTCATTTTTCAGCACGACCTGGCACCTGCTCACAGTGCCAAAACCACTGGTAAATGGTTTACTGACCATGGTATCACTGTGCTCAATTGGCCTGCCAACTCTCCTGACCTGAACCCCATAGAGAATCTGTGGGATATTGTGAAGAGAACGTTGAGAGACTCAAGACCCAACACTCTGGATGAGCTAAAGGCCGCTATCGAAGCATCCTGGGCCTCCATAAGACCTCAGCAGTGCCACAGGCTGATTGCCTCCATGCCACGCCGCATTGAAGCAGTCATTTCTGCCAAAGGATTCCCGACCAAGTATTGAGTGCATAACTGTACATGATTATTTGAAGGTTGACGTTTTTTGTATTAAAAACACTTTTCTTTTAATGGTCGGATGAAATATGCTAATTTTGTGAGATAGGAATTTTGGGTTTTCATGAGCTGTATGCCAAAATCATCCGTATTAAGACAATAAAAGACCTGAAATATTTCAGATAGTGTGCAATGAATCTAAAATATATGAATGTTAAATTTACATCATTGCATTATGGAAAATAATGAACTTTGTCACAATATGCTAATATTTTGAGAAGGACCAGTATATCGTGAACTATTTCACATTCTGTCATGTTACAACACTAAACTTCAAGGTATGTTTTGTGGATTTTACATGATAGATTAGTACAAAGTAGAGTAAACTTGTGAAATAGAAAATTTGCATATATCCCTTTAAACATATTTTACATAATCATTTGAAAAAAGTGTTCATTTTTATTCAGCCCCCTTTACTCTGATATTCCTACAAATTCCAGTGCAACCAACTGCATTCAGACATCTCAGAACATTTTCTCACTGTGAAACATGGTAGTGGCAGCGGCATGCTATTGAGATGCTTTTCTTTAGCAGAGGCAGGAAAGCCGGTCAGAGTTGATGGAAAGATAGATGGAGCAATCCTTAGGGCAATCCTGAAAGACTGAAAACATATTAGTCGATACGAAATAGATGATGGCGCAAAAAGATGCAACCAGACAATGGAAAGTTAAATAAAATACACGCCAAACCCTTCAGATCTGTATTTGTAAAAAACATTGAAAAGCATTTATAACGTCAGTCCACTTCAGAATTATGCATTACGTTCTGCTCATTTATCACATGAATTCTGAACTAAAAAGATTTAAGTCTAGTATTGCAAATGTAAAACATGAATGAATAACTTTTCAAAACACTATATCAGAAAAATATATTTCCCCCTATGGTATTTTGTCAGTGTCATATTGAATGCTGTAAATGAATTAGAGAACCTCTTGGCCATTAGCCCAGTCAGTAAGCACAGGCAAAGCCAAACAAAACTATTTACAGGTTAATTATGTACAGTTATTATGTTTGCTTGCTGTAACAACCCGAGTCACCACAAAGAAAACAGACCTCCATCTGTCTACTGATAGCTTTGTCAACAACTCATGATGAGTGATCCAGCACTGGTGTACCTTGGTTTCTGAATAAAATGGAAAAAGCTGTTATATTTATCTAAATCTTGAATCTTAAAATACACACTCTTTCAACAGATTAATAACAAATTGAATGTCAATTTGTTTTTTCTTTACTAGATGACCAGGTTGTCAGCCAACAAGCTCCTGCTGCTCCTCCTGCTCCCAAAACAGCATCCCAGCCCCCGTCCACAGCCTCCAGATCTCTGCTTCCTAAAGTCAGTCACTCAGGGTTGCGGCCTCCAGGTTTCTCTTCTAACCGTCTCCCAGCAGGCCGTCTGGCAGCCTTTGGTTTTGTCAGAAGCTCCAGTGTCTCCTCGGCCTCCTCAGCCCACTCCGCTGACAGTGTACAGAGTGATCCCTGCAGGACAGCTCACCGTGAGTTCATTCTAAACCAAACAATAACTGTTTTAAGGTGTGAAATTTGATTTCTCTGTAGATCTTTGCTTTTGCTCAATTTTAACATGGTGTTTGGAAAATATATTAGTATTTTTGAAATGTAACTTTTTTTTTCACGACCAACATCCTAATCACAAAATAAGAATTATTATAATCATGTTTTTTGATGCCTCAACATTTCAAAAAAATGTATACCTCTTAAGCATTTCTTACATAACAACCACAAACTTCATTTTATTTTGTAAGAATTTTTTGTGATAGACGAACACAAAGTAGCACATAATTGTAAAGTGCCAGGAAATCAAAATCTTAAGTGTTGCATGCAATTTTATTCAGCTACCCCGAATTGATCTTTTTTAAAGCAGCTTTCATTACAAATCTCTATCAACCTTGTACATTTAGAGACTGAAATTCTTTGTAAAATAGTTTAAGTTCAGTCAGACTGGATAGATAACACATATAAACATACATTTTCAGGTCTTGCCACAGATTCCTAATTTAGCTCTGGACTTTTACTAGGCCGTTCTAACTCATAAAAATACTTTAAAACAGTGGTTGTTCTACTGAAAGGTGAACCTCCTCTAGTATCAAGGGTTTTGCAGCCTCTAACAGATTTTCTTCCAGGACTGCCCACAGCATGGGCCTACACTGTTAAACACTACCATGTTTAACCGTGTAGATGTGTTTTCTGCCTCACAAAGTATTTTACACGTAGGCTAAAAAGATCAATCTTGGTCTCATCTGAGCAGAGCACTTTCTTTCACATGATTGCTGTGTCCTCTACATTTCTTGTGCGAAACTACTGGACTTCTTATAGCTTTCTTTTACCAAGGACCATCTTCACATCCCTTTTCCATGAAGGCCAAATTTATGTACTTATTAGAGCTGCACTGTCAATAGATTCTCCCACCTGGGATGTGGAGCTCTGTATTTGTATTTGTAAAAACATAGAAAGCTGTGTATTATTTTCCTTCCAGTATACAATTATCCACTACTTTGTGTTGGTTTATGACATTAATTAAGAAAACAATTTTCTACAACAATCCTTTATTTTTCATAGACACGTTTCACAGGAATGGAAAATTATAGAAAAAAAACAAAAAACTAATTTAAGCCAGTTAAAGCCTTGTCACTAACTCATTGCTTTGCTCTTGAGTGTTGTGGACACTCATAAAATGTTAAATGGGATGCTACAAATTAAAGGTTAAAATACTACACAAACTGTTTTAGTTGAAAAGTGTAGTAGTAATTTAAAGATTAAGGTTAACATGAATCACCAAACATTCCTACTAAATAAATTTTCCATTAAACCCATGTATAAAACAGGGCATAATAAGTGCATAACTTTTCAAACTCATCAGTAATGCAGAAAGCTCTCAGCTAGGTCTGCCCCACATATTCTGTCAGCACTCAGAGATGATAAGATTGTATCAACATGCTGCTAGGTTAACTGTGTAAATTGTCTCCATTTGCATTCATGATGTGAAACTGAGGTCTTCCAGTTGTGATTTCAGGGCTGCTTGATAACTTGGCTGAGTTTTGAGGTAGCAGCATGTCTATTTAATGTGACCTACATAGGGAGGCTTGCTCCTTTTTTCCCAGTTACAGTTGACGTAAGAGCCTGCGTTTTCAGCTCACGCACATCAGGCCCCCTGTTATGTCATCCCTCCTTCCCTCACTTCCTCCATTTGAAGCATATTCTTTTTTTTTTTTTTCTCTCTAATTTGTTTAAAATGAGTTAAGACTGATGTTATGTTAGTGAGGCATTGCCTCAGATACAGTGAAACTGAGAAGAACTTGTAAACAAAACTGTTTTTTTAACAGAAAGAGCACTAATGTTGAAGAATCAACTTTAAAAAAAAACATGATATTCTAAATCTGTTATTTTTTTACATAATATAGCAAAAGAAGTATCAAATTAAAGTCCTGAATAGTCATTTTTTATTAAGTTATCTCTTGAGATGAACATGTATTATTCAAATGAGTAAAAAAGGCACAGCATTAGAGAGTTAACAGCAGTTTTACATAAACATTAAAGTGCATAAACATATTGGAACCAGTAAAAATCAACATGCTGCAGGGAATAGGCCAATTTAAGAATAGCAGTTGCATTTTTTAGTTAAAGAGTTCCTTAGAAATGATTAAAATCAATCAGAGACAAAAGCATTTAGAAAATTGAGATTTCTGTTCAATGACTTTGTTATAAAATGCAAAGAACCATAAAATATGAAATCTAAACACCAAACTGTGGAGAAACAGCATACAAAAGAGCCACCATAGTCAAGAAAATTTTTAAATGCAACCTGTAAACGTTTTCCCTGACTAACAAATAGAGTATAATCTTGATCTATTTCTTGCCAAATTTATTCTAAAAGAAAAGCTGTCATCCAACCCAATAATCAAAGATCTGTAGGATCTTTAATATGATCTCCCTTGTGGTTCAGATTGAAAACATTTATTTTTGTTTTATTCGCATTAGGAACCAACTTTAATGGCAGTTTGAAGCTCATCAACAGCCTGGTGTCATCCGCATAGAGGGGGCTTCAAATTGAGCCTTGTGGGACACCTTTTTAAATCCTCAGAAAGTTTAGCTTCAGTCCATATGCAAAAACATGTCTGTTCTCTCTGAATGGAACCATCCAAACCACACTGACCCCATGACTCAAACCAATTTCCAGTCTACAACAGCATAAACATTGAAAGAGCAACAATGACATTGCAATATGAAGAAAATGGTTATTCATATTCTAACAACACGTCTTCTTTTAGGGGCTTGTATGTAATGGCCAGATGGTTTCAATAATCAAGGAAAGAAATTATACATCCAGTATATGCATAAAAGCAGCTATATATTACTATTAATCTTTTTTTTTTCTCTTTCATAAGGTAGAGTCTTTCCAATAATTTAATTTCAACTAGACTGATTTAAGCCAATTTGAGCTTCAGTAAAACCTAATTTAAATTTTTATTCATTGATATTAAACCAGTTTTCATCAGTTATTCAAAGTAATGTTTCCCTCAAGCATTAAAGTTCATCTCTAGAATCATGTTTTTAATGTGCTTTTCAGCCTCAGGTGTTTATAGGTACCAGACCCTAGAACTTACCATACACATACTATTTTGCAGAGTATTAGTTTTTAGTTTACCCATGCAATTTTCCACTTTATCAACCACCGAATGTATGAATGTCATAAATAAATGAAGGGATGTTATGACCAAATAGAAGATGCTAATCTGCTATTCTGGCCACATACATTTATTATCAGTTAGAAACTGCAGATCTATGAAAGAATGCTACAGACCAAACTCTTAAAAAACATCTTTTTGTTTAATATGAGACAGATTGAATTGTTCCTTGACATTATACTGTCTATTAAAGGAACTTTTAATATTAAGTGGTAAAGGTATTTCAGTATATGGACAACTGTATTCCGTGAACCAACAGTTTAAATATATCATGAAACATGTCAATAAACATGTAAGCCTGCAAACATGCATGTGCTTATAAGAGTATATATTTAGAATGTCCCAAAAGCAACATCTGCACCAGTATCTCTGATTTGCAGAAGCTTAAGAGGATAGAAAAGGAGATCAAGGTTGATGGTCATAATAGGTAAAACACTGAAGGTCTTTGATGAGAATTTGGGGGGTGTGCTTTTGTTTTGATCATGTGTGTTTTATCTGACCTTTGTTTGTGAGGTGTTTGAACTCCTTTCTCAGTTTAGGATTAAAGTGAGCCAGATTAGGCATTTCAATCCCCCTGTTTTAAACAAAGGGGCGCCTGATGTCTTTATTATGTATTTATGTCAGGAACAATTTAGAATCATAGTAGTTTCTGTCTTTTTTGGAGCTGGATTGAACATTTTTACTTTTCATTGCTGAGCTTGATCAGTCAAACCTAAAGCACCATTTGTTTGATTTTGAGTTTTTTGTAACACTTCATAAAAGTGGCAATGAATCTAAAGTTGAGACATCCCTTGTGTCAGCTTTCTAGTGCTGTTAATTTGACCCCAGAATTGCATGTTTAATTCCGAATACCTCTCGCCATTTATGTTTTTTGATGGAATGGAATGCAAGCTTGAAATACCCTGGGTGTCTTTTCCTCATTCTTCAACCTGGATAAAAGCACATCCATACTGACAGCTGTGGTTTTACACACTCTTTACTCAGGGACGTCAGGGGAGCTGGAGGAGCTATCCACTTACTTGTGCAGAGAGAAGAAAGCCTGTGGTCAGTTGTTCATTTTCCCTATTGATCCTCAAGCAAAACGTGCAAATTTAGGTATCTGGACCAAATAAATTATTAAGAATACAGAAGAGAGAACTAAGGAATTTTCAGGTCTCCAGTAAATAGGAAAAATGGGTGAGAAGATCAATCTCTGGAGTTTAATCTATACGTCAGACTACTCTAATCATTGGATGCACATGTGCATTGTCCATCTGTAAAACAGAAAATAAGGTTTAAAAAAAGAAACAATTGGATGAAAAATTATTTGTATTATTGGGTACAACTGGAGGTACAGCATCTTGCTAAAGTATTTATAACACTTGAATTGAATTACAAATACAAACTTGAATGTGTTTTATGGGGATTTTTTGTAACAGGCCAACACAAAGTATAAGTAGGATCTCAGTCAATACTTTGTGGAAATATCTTGTGCTGAAGTTACAGCTGTAAGTATCTTAGTGTGATGTCTATATTAGCTTTGCAGATCGTAAGAATGAAGTTTTTGCTCATTCTTCTTTGCAAAAAAGTTCAGGCTCAACCATACTGGATGGAGAGTATCTGTGAACATCAGTTTTAAGTTTGTGCCACTGTTTTTCAACGTTATTTAGGTCTTGGCTTTCTTCTAACACATAAGTAAACCTTTGATTTTCAGCCATGTTTAAAGATTGTACCCAGGTGGAAGGTGAGCATATGCCCGTGTCTCAAATCTTTTGCGGACTGTTTTTCATCCACGACTGCCCTGTATTTGTAGTTTTATCCATCTTCCCATCACTTTAGCATCCGCTAAAGAAAGTCACCCTATTGATGTTGAGATAGTATGTCAAGGGAGATATGTAGTGTTTAGCCAGACACCATGCTTTGCACGTAGACCAAATTAAAAATATATTTTTGTCTCATCTTCTTCACCTTTTTCCATATTTTTTGCTTTTCTCTACATGGCTTGTGGTGAACTTTGAATTGATCGTCTTTTACAGCAGCTTTCTGCTTGCCACTTTACCATAAATGCTGTATTTGTGAAGTGCACAAGGAAAAATTGGCCTATCAACAGTTTCCTTCGCCTGAGCTGTAAATCTCTGCAGGTCCTCCAGAGTTACAATAAGCCTTTGCATCTCTGATTAATGCTTTGCTTAACTGAACTGTCAGGTTAGGTCACAGTTCCATCACAATTTAGATTAATTTACACACAGGTGGAATGTATTTATTATCTATTAATAATTATTTGTAGAAAAGTTTTAAAATCATAATCATCTTCTTTCCTCTTGACAGTTAGTTAATGTTCATCATTCAAAATACCAGTAAAATATATAGATTTTTGTGCTTGTAACCTGGCAAAATGTAAATATGTTCGAGGGATGTGAACACTTTGGCAACATAATATAAGTAAAAATATATCTGTAAACCTTTTTCATCCACAAACTCATGTAAGTGAGGTCACATTAAATCAAAGCTTCAGCGATGGCCTTAATTGATTCTTATCAACTGTTTGACTAAAAGAGGCATGTAAGTATGAGTGGGGTTGTCGAGCATCTTGGGAGCTTTCTCTGTTTCAAATCAATACACCATTAACTTAAATCCAGGCCTTAGTGTTGTCACTCAGACCCCTCAGGTGTTGCACGGTTGTTGTTGTTTGAATATGAAGAGAAGGAGCATTGTGTTTCATGTTACTCACTGCAACCAGAGCATTAGAGGCAAATTCAGTAGAAGTAGGCTGATGAAGCCTGTGTCAACAAGTTACATCGACTCATGGCAAAACTCAATTTCTAAAACAAAGAGAGCGTTATCGTTCCTGACAGCCTTTTAAAAAAAATTATCTAATAATGTAGGAAATCAAATTAATCAAAGGAGCAGAGGAGAGAAGCTGAAGATTCATGCAGCTATAAATGCTAATCCAGTGAGTCAAAATGAGCAGAGAGGAAGGGAAAATGGGATGAAGTGGAAAAAAGAGCATAAAGAGAGGCATCGATGTAGATGGAAGAGAGGATGTCAAACCCCAGATGCCACGCAAGGCTCAGATCTGGTCTGAGTCTCATGCCAGCTCTCTGCAAACAGATGGTTTCCGTGGTGTATGCACACACTCAAGCATGCATTCACACATGCGCACCAGTTCTCACCCAGAGAGCAGCAAATTAGATGGTCCAGTTAGATATGGATGCTATTCTGTAGCTAAGGAGAGAAAAACTAACATGGCTGAAGCCTCTTGAAGCAGCAGAGCTGTGACAAGGATGATAGTCTCAATGGGCCCATTCATTAACTGATGGGCTCAAAGTGCATTTCATCCTTCTCACTGTTAACTCAACTTTATGACCCAGTCTGATGTTTCACACTGGATAAAAACTGCCGGATCGATAACAGATAAAATTCAGTGTCTCCTGCAGTATGTGCTACGGGCAAACATGCTAAAAAGTTCTGATTATGTGTGTCACAGGTTTTTCAATTTTTTACTTTTTACAAAAAGTAATTTGTGTTTAGAATATGTCACATTTATACCGTTTTTTTTACATAATCTGTTATTATTTTATATGAGATTCTGTGATCATTATGTAAAATATCCTATACATAAAACTGTCTTAATTCTTTTTTAGTTTTAACTTTCACATAAACTTTTAAAGTTTGATTTATTTTTTTATTTGACTCCAGCCATCTCATTTTAAATTGCACATAAATATTCTTTTGTAGAGCTGTCCTCATTTTATATTATTTCCAGAATTCATTGGCCCTGCAGTTCAGCCTGTGGCAAACCAATATTAAATATAAGCTGTGCTGATGATTTTTTTTCTGAATGAACAATTGTTTATTTTCTTTCTTTGACATCCGCTGGCTGTTTAAAAGTTCTACTAAATTAAAATGTAGCTTTAATGTTGTGCCTAGAGCATTCATGTTTGTGCATTTTGCTTTATTTACTACAGTTTTACTTACTCTTTGTGAGTCAAAATGTGTGACAGTCTATAAACAGCAGGCACAAATTTATACCATACACTGAACTGCAGTGAAAAATTGACCTGATCTAAAGAAAGTGAAGCACAAGTGAAAGCTACAGAAATACAAGTGCAGGCTGTATGTGCTTAACTCTTTTGTATGAGACTGTTGCCTCACTGAGACGATCATTGTGTGCTGGGATGGTAGTAACCAGGAAAATAGATAAATTTATCTTCCACGTTACCGTCTGTAAATCTAGCCTCAGAGATGTGTGGAGGCACATTTCAGCAGGGGTGTTTCTGGCTCTTACTGGTTTTTGAATCCAGTGCCGTTAACAGATGGTCATCTCCATAGGTCCTTTTCTGCCCTATCTAAATATACTATGACCATTATGTGCTTTTTCATAATTATGTGCTTTTTCATAATTATTGTCCTTATCAGATTTAATTATGTTATGTTATGTATATAAGAGTTACAGATTACACATTTACCTTTTATCTTACTATTGTAACACCTTTTTTTTCCCTATTTCATGTGTAAAGGTGCACTTGCTAATACCTTACATTAGGTACAAATACATGAGCAGAGGATTCCTGATGGTGCTTCTTCCGCTGACAGCTCCAGTCGCTTGTCATACAATTCCTTTATTTTTCAGAACATCTTCAGGTTTAAAACTTCTGCACTTACGGTCATAGTTACTTTAAAAGAATCAGTTTGTACAAGAGCTCAGAATAATTAACAAATGTAAACCCTCTAGTGAATTTCACATGGACAAAACACATTCACGTGTGAATTTAATTAACCACGTGTGAAATTGCACACGTTAATATTACATGTGAAGATTGTAAAACACATGAAATGTGCAACACGTTAACTCGATCTTCACCTGTTCCACATATGATGACAACAAAAAGCACAGGTGAAAGTAAAAGTAGCAAATCGTTAATGTGAAATACCCAAAAGACCCAAAGTCTTTTACATGTGAGAATATTTCCACCTGTGGTTCACATGCTACTACACAATATAAGGTCCAGTAGAGAACCCCACACATCCCTCTTCCAGCATTATCCGCCAGTTCATTCTGTGGGATCCCAAGACGTACCCAGGCCAGACAGGATGAAACAGAGGTGGAAGTTACATCATGTAGAAACATGTGACAACATGTGGGTTCCACATGTGGGACATTATCCCACATATTAGACATGAGTAAATGATATCTAATAATGATCTAATGATCTAATAATGAACTCCCGCCACCTGTGTCAAATATTTTAATCGTGTCATGAAGCAACATGTAAAACAAATGGGATGATCTACCACATGTGTTTCAAATGTTGAAATTATATCAAATACCATCTGAAATCCATGTTGGAAAACCTTCCACATTGGAAACATTATCCCAGACTAATATACTGTGGTAACATGTGAAACAGATACAGGAAAACCTTCACCTGTGGGATATTTTTCTACATGTGTTTCATGAATGGAAAAATTATTACACATGCAAAACGTGGTTTTCACGTGTTTTACTGAAATATTTTGACCTCTGCTTCTGTTGTCATCACATATGAACCACATGACCACTTGTTTTTTTTTTTTTATGTGATCATAAGTCGCCATATGCTATCATATAGGAATATCATGTAATAAAATTCATGAGGGAAGATATATTTCTAATTTATTATTGTACTCCACACATTCCTTTGCTTTTGATGCAGATTTTCTTCTGGAGATCCATAATGTATACTTGACGTGTGCATGCACTGTAAATAGAACCAAGATCTGAAAGATCTTCCAGGCAGAGCAGTAGCTTTAAACATATCTTCTGAATTATGGTGGAAGAGTGAGAGCCATTTCCAACATCCGCCTCATGCAGATGAGAGTAAATCGCAGTTGAGAGGCAGAACAAATGACAGTCTTTGATGGATTCACTCTTCAAACTTCACTACATCCATTGAACTGAGCTGAATGTAACATAACCCTGTCAGTGAGAACATATGGCTTAATTAAACGAGAATATCTAAGGTTTGATATTATCTAAAATAATCATAAGAGAAATACTTTGTAAATTACTGAAAACCTTATAAATTTTTATTTAAACTGTACAACAAAGCTGAAATTTTGTATTTTTACTCACCTCACGCTGGTATAAAAGTATGTTATTTTGACTTGAACTATTTAAGCATTCGAGAGACACTTGTAGAGATTTTTTCATTGAAGAATAATAGATATGATTTATGCTAATCAGTAAAGATAAACTACCCATTACCCAGGAATGTCAGGATAAAACATTTGTCAACAATTCCTTATTTTTCTAAAAATATATTATTGATTGTCCTTGACAGAAAAATACTTTTCTACTTACTGATAGTTAAATCAAGATTGATTCTTTGTTAAAATTTGTCTTTTTGCCTAAAAAAGGTAAGTAGATCATTTAGAATTTGGCTTAAATTTGTATAAATTAGAGAGTTCATCAACTTTACCAGTCCTGTGTTTACCAGATGCTTTTTAGTTTAATGCCTGTAATACAGTTTAAAATGTTTAGATTTTCCAGAGGGAGCATGCATTGATGAATTAGACATTTTTTTCTTTGGCAAGTCAGCAATACCAGCTGTGCAGCTTCATTCCCTGTCAACACATAATGTGTTTGTGTGCACCTGGAGAGGGCAGCTTTCTGTAAATTCAGCGTGGATGGAATGGATCAATTCCTTTAGGACATCATTTGAGTTTCTTTTGCTGATGGGGAATGTTCTGACTGAGCAGAATTCATCAGAAATAAATGAGATTTTAAGTCTAATACAAAGTCCTCAGAGCCATTTTCCATCATTTTTAATCATCATAATTGTATTTTTCACACCAGGCAAACTGTGAGGCTTTATGCGGGATAGGATAGCATCATCTTGGTGTTTTTGTATGCATTTCCATGTCATCCGCTTTGACAAAAAAAGAAGAAAAAAAAAAGTCAGCATTATTCTAGTTTTGATGGAATGTGCAAAAACTGCTCCTAGAAATATGTGTAGCATTTTTCATGAACCTTCACAAAAGGCCTGGGTCATCGCTCTGTTGCTCTGTCATCCATTTAATTCATTTTGTCACTCTTTTCTGGTCTCTTTATTTCAGCTGTCCCCTTATGAAATGTATTTTCCTTCCTCTTTTTCTTCTTATCCATCATCCGGGGTGATTTGTCAATCTGTATAATTTATCACCTCTCATTCACCGATTATAAATGCATTCTCTCTTTTGTCCAAGGCATCCCAGTCTTATAATTCTGAGTATTCCTCACTTAGGCCTATGTTTACATGACCTTTGTGGGTCATCAGTCAACCATCTTTAAGTTATACTTTGCGATTTATTAGATTTGACTCTTTATTAGCCTATGATGGGTTGGCAACCTGAGCAGGCTGTACCCTGCCTCTCACCCAATGATCACTGGAAATGGGCACCAGCCTTAATAAATTTTGCACCTAGTTTGGCCTCTCCTGGTACTAACACTTAATCAGTCCAGCTGTTTCAGGTGGAAAACAAACAGTTCTGTCAAAAGCTACAAATCGTATGCTAACTTCAGTTTACGACAACACAACCTACCTGCTAATGTTATTTAGACTAACTTTAACTTTGAATCTGTAACCTGTAAGGAAAAACTTAAACGTTAGTATTCACTCTCAGACATTATGCACATTCATTTAAACACAAACTAATTCATTACATAATTTTTTTTACCTGGGCTGCTCGGTGGAACCCTTGGTAGCACTGTTGCCTCGCATAGTCTGGGGAGTTTCTGTATGGAATTTGAGTTCTCTCTGGCTACACCGGCTTCCTCCCACGGTCCAAAAACATGGCTGTTAGGGTAATTGGTCGCTCTAAATTGCCCTTAGGTGTGAATGAGTGTGTGAATGGTTGTTTGTCCTGTGTGTGTCTTTGTTGCCCTGCAATGGATTGGCAACCTGTCTAGGGTGTACCCTGCCTTTCGCCTGCCTACTGGAGATAGGCGCCAGCCACCCCACAACCCTGTATAGAAGAAGCAGGTATAGAAAATGGATGGATGGATGGATGGATGGATGGATGGATGGATGGATGGAATTTCTTTATCTACTTACATTGGATTAGTCGACTGCTGTCTTCAGTTTGTAGGTAAAAAATGTTTTGGTGCATTTTATTAACATTGGTAGGAGATCCATCAGAATGAGACACAGCAACAGGGGCTCAGGGGACAGAGTTGCTGTTTATATTTTGTTTCATTTTGGCATAGAGTATTGGAAAAGAGTGTTCCTCTTGGAGGAGACCCAAAATTTAGTGAAGGGACTATATATTTTATCTGGTTGGGAAACTCCTTAGAAAACCCTGAAAGGAACTGGAAAATGTCACTGGGGCGAGGGATGTCTCCCTTCTAGACCTGTTACCTTTTAAACCCAGCCTTGGATAACCAGAATACAATGGATAAACGGATGAATATCTGAAAATTTAAAGATTCAAACATGCCCAAACGTTTCCAAGTAGTTATAATATTACATTTGTGACAAAAACTCAATTTCAAATAATAAGAATCTGGCAGCAGTCAGTTAGACACTAATATCCCCTCCTCCTTTGACCAGCATTGCTACTATGATGTGCACATGAGCACGTTTTTCCAAACCACTGTGTCACCAGAATAGCCTACTTTATTTTATTGATCCATGCAGTGTTTTGCAAGTCTCACTTTTCTCCACATGATTGGTCTGTGTTTTCAGGTGAAAGTTAATTTGTCGTGGCTAAACTTGCTGGAGGATCGTTTAGAGAAAGCATATGTTGATCAATAAAGAGATGCATTGACATCAGCAGATGTTTTGCACTGACCGAGAGGTTTTGCACTCTTTGGAATTACGAAAATAGTGGTACAATGAAGCAAATGCTAAAATAATGGTGAATTTGTTATTTATTTGCTTGGAATTTGCTCTTACTTTGTAAATTCCTTTGTACAGTTATTGTTTGGTCATCGAAACAATCTGTTCTCTTGCATAACTGCTTTGAAAAGATGAAGCACCCTGCAGTGAGCTATTCTAATCCCAAAAATCCGAGGGGGTTTTGGCACTACCAAAGTCAAACCTTCATTCTTCTAGTGGCACAGAGAGATGCAATTTATGCTACTTGATTTAATCATAATCTTAAAGCTTCTTTGCAGCAGCCTTAAATTAAATGAGTGTTTGACTCAAACACTCTGTTGTGATATTAGTGATAGTGATATTAGCTTGACAGCTTGTTTAAGGTATACACTTTTGACTTTATTGACAAGATGGCAGTGGTTAAGATTCCACACAAGTCAGTAAGTCTTAACTTGTGTGGAAGAGAACGTGTGTGCAGGCGCAGAATAAGTGCTCTGATCCAGGTTAGAAAAAGAAGATTGAGGTCAGCAGCAAGACCCAGAAGAAACAAACCATTTCTCAGTCCAGTAAGCCTAAATTTAAACATGACACCAAAGTCACCCAGCTGTACAAGGTAAAAAAAAAAAAAGAATGTATTCATAATAGTATGGGATAGATGGGTTTTCAGAAACAACCCTTTTGAGATCGAATATTTGATTGAAAATTAAACCTCAGAGAGGAAAAGTTATATTTGATGTGTTCCAGATCTAAGTGTGAGCGAGGAGCCTCCGCTCCATAGAGTGACAACGAGCCCTTCATCGACAGATCAACAGAGAGAGCTGCCGTGTCGTAGCAGCAGCCTCCAACCACCCTCTACCCCTGCGTTGCCACGGCGCTACCTGCCACCCCAGCCAAGAAGCTCCCCTGGAGGTCAGTAGAAATTTGTGAAGATAAACAGAGAATACATTTATCTTTGCTCTTGCCCAAATAATCTAGTTTATTAGAGACCCAGATGAGCACTTTTTTAAATGTTGTTGTAACATGAGCTTAAGAGATACAGTTTGATGTATCAAAGATTCAGAAAGAGTCAGGCAGCTGATTGCTGCAATGCTTTCACAAAGAGTACTGTTATTTTTCAGCTACTGTTTGCAGCAAACTGAACAAATTATTGCTGTTTAGATGTCCGTTTCTTTTTACTTTTCTGCTTAAAGTATAAATTAGTTATGAACAGCCTTACATGGACCAGTTTAGCTTTTCAAGCTGAAATAAAAATATGGGATCACACATGACTTTGTTAGCACCAGTAACACCAGTACTGCACGTGCCTGTGATGCTTTTGCCACGCTACAGTATTTTCACTCATAGAGTTAACACCAGAGGCTGCAGAGAATGAAATGTGAAAAATTTTATTTTCGATCTTTATAGGGTCTTACTGAATACTGAACACTGAATTTGTGCCTGTTTTCTGTGCTGTTGTTTGAGTAACATGCATGTTGGAGAGAAAAACAGCAAATCAGTGTTCAACCTGCAGTTGAACAATTTGTTTTGCCCTCAAGTCATATTACAGATGTTGCTCATTTTCTGGGAAAAACAGTCCCTGTCATAGAACATGCACATACACAGACTTATTAATGCCAACAGTATAATTAATTATCATCCATGTAGTTTAGTAAAGCTCAGAGTTGGCAGAGATACTGTAGGAATATTGTTCCTTAAATTTCCATCTTAGGAGTGTTGTCCACGTTATCTGCACTCATCTGTTGTTTTTTTGCTACTTAATCAGGTTTACTGCTATGATGATTTATATTGGGTGTCTAATATATTCACCAGTCTACTTGCAGTGCCTTGCAAATCTGTTCAAACACATTGCTTTGTGATAGACCAACACGAAGTAGTGCATAACAAAAAATATACATGGTCTGTGACAATCCTAAAATAAAAATCAGAGAAAAATCTGAAGAGTGTAGCGTGAATATGTGTTTAGCCTCTCTGAGGCATCACAGTGCTCTGTGATCTGTGGAAACCTTGTGTTCTTGTTTTATGACCTTTATTTATTCATGTATTCATTCATTTACTTATTTATTCTAATATATTTTAGACTTTTCTCTTAGTAAAGTTTCTTTTGACCTTATGAAATGCACTAAATAAATAAGTTGTATTAAATGCGTCAGTGCATAAGATAAAGCTGTTTACCAAGCTGGCATGCAACTGATACCAAAGGCTTTTATCTTCATTGATTTCGGATAAGGGTCTTTTGAAAACCACAGAATGTCAGGCTTTCAGCGTGAGAACATGAAAGATGCTGCAATCCACCCAGATCCACACAGGTGTCTATGGCTTTTAAATAATCTTGCAGTATTATCACATCAGCCTAATTAAGAAGCTAAGATTTTAATTCCAGATAATTACCAACAGTTTAAACTCAGTTTTTAAAGAGGTTTGTCCTTTACTGAATGCGAACATTTTCATAATGCATTTTTAAAATGTCTGATAAATTTTTGTTTTGATTGTGTTTAAAGAGATCACTACAACAAAGATATAATAATCCTAAAGCCTGTATCTGTTGCCATAGGTATATTTTAGCACTATTGTATGAATGCCAACACCAATTCTTTGAATCTTCTCCTTTAAAATTAAATGTATGATTACTACTTTAATAATGCTGCTCTTTATAGGCATGTATATTTTTGCCAAGCACTGTACTGACATGAGATCAAATGGTTCTCTGCTTCCATAAAAATAATAAAATCTTTTGCTCAACAATTGAGTCTGACTTGGGACACTAATATTTTTTTAAGACAAATAGAGCAGTTTTTTTTAATGCAATACAGGGGTGTGATTTATTTGTGATGTGCACACTAATAGCATTAGTCACTCTGAAAGCAACATTTTAATGACAGCAGAAGAGCACGCAGAGCCAACACACATACAGTGAACCCATAAATGATGTCTCTGGAGGCCCAGAGTATCTCTCCAGGGTTATATAGGGATTTGTTCAGGATCAGAGGCTTCTCTCCTATAACAGGTCTAATTAGTTTCCTTTCAAAGCTTCTCTTTTCCCTCCCCTCTGCCTCATGACAGGCTCTCTGCAAACCTCTTGAAACTTCCTTTCTTCTCACTTTTTTTACGTCACCCTTTTAGCTTCACACAGTTTCATCGTTAGCCCTTCGAGCTCAGGCGCAGCACATCTAACAGTATTCTGTAAAATCTGCAGCTTGCTTTACACCTACACACTTCTCCAGCTGTGTAAAAGGCACAATGTAACATAGAAGCAAACATGCAAGCACAAAACCGAATGGAAAATATTCAAAATCTGTAATTGTAACCAGTTTTGGCCTAAAAACTACAAAATGTCACAAGGAGCATGAAGGTGATGTGTATACACCCATGTTCATCTTTGACAGATGGTCTTGAAGGACATAATTATAGCACACAGCAGGGGGGATAGCAAGAGATGAAAGGGAAGAGTAGAAAAAATACTGCAAAAAAGGGAAGTAAAAGATGGCTGGTTTGATGATTGTGAGTTTAAGGCATTTCACAATGCATCCCCTTTGGGAAGTGAATGTACACAGTATGGCGAATCACTGAAAGCAGTTTGCCCTGTTAAAAAAATCTATATATTACCTATTGTAGCTATTAATTCCAAGAGCTTTATGTTATAAAAAAGTTCATTTTTTCAATTTTGAATTTCTTGGGGGCTGCATGGTGGTTAGCACTGTTGTCTTGCAGCAAAAAGGTTCAGGGTTTGAATCCCAGCTTGGGGGTCTTTCTGAATGGAGTTTGCCTATTTTCCCCATGCATGCATGACTTCTCTCCAGGCACTCTGGCTTCCTTCCACGATCCAAAATTATGATTGTTAGCTTAATTGGTCTCTCTAAATTGCCCTTAGGTATATATATATATATATATATATATATATATGGTGTATATATGTACGTGAATGGTTGCCTGTCCTGTGTGTCTCTGGGTTGCCCTGTGATGGACAGCTGACCTGTCCAGGGTGTAAGCTACCTCTTGCTCAGTGATCGCTGGACATAGGTAACAGTAAGACCTAACAAGGATAAGCAGGTTTACACAATTGGTGAGAAACAGGATATTATGGAAAAGTTAATTTATTTCATTAACTCCAATCACTAAGTGAAACACATTTTCTTGATGACTAATGTTTTCAAGCCTTTATTTCTGTTAATTATGATGACTTTCTGTTAAAGCTAATGAAAACATGATATTTAAGATTAGAATATTACAACAGACCAATTAAAAGATGTGTTTTTAATACAGAAATGTGCGCCTAAATAAAAAGTATGTTTAATACCTGTGTATAGATTGTTATTTTTAAAAGGTACTTTTAATCTGACAAGTGAGCTTTATCGGAATACCTGTTCTAATTTATTGAATAAGACTGTGCAACAACAAGAACTGAGGGCAAAAGGGTCACCAACTCATGCCATATACAGGGGTTGGACAATGAAACTGAAACACCTGGTTTTAGACCACAATCATTTATAAGTATGGTGTAGGGCCTCCTTTTGACGCCAATACAGCGTCAATTCGTCTTGGGAATGACATATACAAGTCCTACTCAGTGGTCAGAGGGATTTTAAGCCATTCTTCTTGCAGGATAGTGGCCAGGTCACTACGTGATACTGGTGGAGGAAAACGTTTCCTGACTCGCTCCTCCAAAACACCCCAAAGTGGCTCAATAATATTTAGATCTGGTGACTGTGCAGGCCATGGGAGATGTTCAACTTCACTTTCATGTTCATCAAACCAATCTTTCACCAGTCTTGCTGTGTGTATTGGTGCATTGTCATCCTGATACACGGCACCGCCTTCAGGATACAATGTTTGAACCATTGGATGCACATGGTTCTAAAGAATGGTTCGGTAGTCCTTGGCAGTGACGCACCCATCTAGCACAAGTATTGGGCCAAGGGAATGCCATGATATGGCAGCCCAAACCATCACTGATCCACCCCCATGCTTCACTCTGGGCATGCAACAGTCTGGGTGGTACGCTTCTTTGGGGCTTCTCCACACCGTAACTCTCCCGGATGTGGGGAAAACAGTAAAGGTGGACTCATCAGAGAACAATACATGTTTCACATTGTCCACAGCCCAAGATTTGCGCTCCTTGCACCATTGAAACCGACGTTTGGCATTGGCATGAGTGACCAATGGTTTGGTTATAGCAGCCCGGCCGTGTATATTGACCCTGTGGAGCTCCTGATGGACGGTTCTGGTGGAAACAGGAGAGTTGAGGTGTACATTTAACTCTGCTGTGATTTGGGCAGCCGTGGTTTTATGTTTTTTGGATACAATCCGGGTTAGCACCCGAACATCCCTTTCAGACAGCTTCCTCTTGCGTCCACAGTTAATCCTGTTGGATGTGGTTCGTCCTTCTTGGTGGTATGCTGACATTACCCTGGATACCGTGGCTCTTGATACATCACAAAGACTTGCTGTCTTGGTCACAGATGCGCCAGCAAGACGTGCACCAGCAATTTGTCCTCTTTTGAACTCTGGTATGTCACCCATAATGTTGTGTGCATTTCAATATTTTGAGCAAAACTGTGCTCTTACCCTGCTAATTGAACCTTCACACTCTGCTCTTACTGGTGCAATGTGCAATCAATGAAGACTGGCTACCAGGCTGGTCCAATTTAGCCATGAAACCTCCCACACTAAAATGACAGGTGTTTCAGTTTCATTGTCCAACCCCTGTATATATATATATATATATATATATATATAGAGAGAGAGAGAGAGAGATTACTTTTATAGCAAAAATAAATAAATAAATATAAATTGAAGGTAGGTTCGTTACATTGGAACTAAAACACATCCAGCAAAAAGAGCAGGTTGAAAAGCTGCAGCATGGATTATAAAAATAAATTTAAAAAAAGACATAGAAGGGTGGGTTTTATTGTCAGATCTTTACACTGAGGAATTTTTTATGCTGTATGATTTTCTGAAGATAAAGCCACCCACTGAATTATCAGACTTGTGTTAACAGTTGTCAGGAAGGAGTTTCAGCGGAGTTCAGAGGTCACACGTTCCCTTCCTTCTTCCCCCAAGAGGCTAGCAGTGGTTCCCCCGAAACTCCAGTCCCCAGGTAAGTTCTTTAGTTGAGTAATCATTAAGGCATGTTTATATGTCAATCACATTGCCATACAAGAACCACATGAGAAAAGCAAATAAGCACAAATTATCTCTAGGGACTGGTTATAGTCATTTTTAACTTTGAGAGTAAGACATTGCATTGACTTCACACAGAAGTCCTGTACAACTGAACACAGAGTTTTATGTCACAACACATGACCTCTGTCATAAAAACATGCAGAATATAAATGGAAGAACTATTTTGTGACCTGCCTTTGGTTTATAAAATGAAAAGGGTCAACTAAGGTGTAAAAACTGATTTGATTGCACTGCACAGATGCATCTCAATAAATTTTAATTTGATCAAGAAATTCATTCAGTTCAAAACCTGAAACTCATAAATTATATAGTCAGAAAACACAGATAGATATATTTTAAACATTTATCTCTGTTAATTTAGAAGGGTATGGCATACAGATTATGTAAATGCAAAATTTGAGTATCTCATAAAAACACTTCAAGAAGGATTTTAAAAAAAGGAAATGTTATGTTATTGCCTACAAAATCATGGGGAAGACTGCTAACTTGACAGATGTCAAGCAGATGGTCATTGACACGCTCCAGAAGGAGGGTAAACACATAAAATGTCATTACTAAAGAGGCTGGTTGCAGCTACAGTAGGACAAGCAACAGAAATACTGGGGGAGATTCAAAAAGCCCTGGACTGTAGCTGGAGTCAGTGCTTTAGGAGTCAAAGCATGGAGATATCTAGGACATGAACTGTTGCAGTTGTTATGCTAAGCCAGTCCTGAACCAGAGACAATGCCAAAAGCTTTTTACCTAGTCTAAGAAGAAAGAAATGGACTGTAGCTCAGTGGTCATTTTGTCCCCACATTTTATTTGGAAATCAAGGTCGCAGACTTTGGTGGAAGAGTGGAGTGGCACATATTCCAAGTTGCTTGAAGTACAGTATGAAATTTCCACAATCAGGGAGGATTTGAGGAGCCATGTCATCTGTTGGTGTTAGTGCGCTGTGTTTTCCCAAGTGTTTTTTTGACCTCAGCCCCACAGAGAATTTATGGAGTATTGTCAAGAGAAAGATGAGAGATGTCAGACCCATCAAGCAAACAAGCTTTGGGTGTTCATTAACTGTAACCCATAATCAAAGTTAACATAAATAAACGTTTGAAATAAATCCCACTGCATGTAATCAGTCTACATAATGTTTACATAATGAGTATTTCCCTTTTTAAATTGAAATACTTATATAATTTAACGCTTTTGTGATTTCATAATTCATTCAGATGCACCAGTAAACTTTCTGGTCTTTCTCAAAGGCAAAGGTAGTTAGTCATTAATATTAGTAGCCAACCAACCTTTTTCTGGTGCTTTACATAAAGATATCCTTAATACAATAATAAATAAATAATAAAATGTTAGTTTGATCCTTGTTTTTGCACTCCTAATGTAAATCCCAGATCCTTGTGGTTCTTCCTTTACTCCAGCTCACCTTTTTTTCAAAAAACTGTGAAATTCAACCACATCCAATAGAGCTTGTGGTTATTTCAAGTGTGTCGTGCTGAGCATACAGTTTCATCTATTATTTGATTCAGTGCATGTAAAGCAAGGGTTTTGCTTCTCCCAGCTCTGCAGTGGTGAAAATATTTTTCCATGGGATTGCAGCAAACTTCCAAATGTGTCCTTATTTAAAAAAGTCTCCACTGGCTTCTTTTTATTATTATTCTGTCTTATATTTCCATTGTAGTGTTACTGTTCACTGCTTTTCTTCTTGCATCTCACATTAATCTTACTTTTACCTATATAATCTGGCATCAAGTATTTTCTTCTGTCCCCTGAAATTTATTGACAAGAATTTATCAGCCATGTTGTTAAAAGTAATGCCAGCACTGATTGCAGCCTCAGAAATATTTGAACCTCAACCAAATTAGACTATATGTATAGTTTCTGCTCTCTGCAAGGTCTGTCCTCACGATTTTCACATTGTTGCTTGTGTTAAAATTCCAAATCCGTTCTTCCTGCACCCATCTGCATCACTCATTTAGTATTCAGTATCTTCTCTAACCTTTCAGATGGAACCTACAGATGTCTGCAGGTATGTGCGCTTGTCAGGAAAAATAGGGTGGAAATTACTGAGAGAGGCACACTCAATAGGGAATAATGATTTGGATAAATGCTGCAGGATTTGCTTAAATGTATAAGTTTGAGAAGCAAAACCTTTATTCTTAACCTTGCATATTCAGTTCCTCTTTAAAGTATATATTCATACATTTTTCTTATCAGTTTTCTTTTTCACTCATCTAAATGGGTTTTAGACATTTATCATTGTTATGGTCATTCAGTTATCCCCACCCCCTCCTACTCAGTAATGCCTCACAACTCTTTTCTCTCTTTTATCTCACAGCTCCCTCTCTTATTTTATCCCCCATCCCACCCCACCCTCCTCCAACCAATTCTTTCCCATTACCTGGGACCCTGCACCCCAATCTCTGCTTCTTGTTGTCATGGAAACCACTCCCCCTTGCTTCAGTAGGTTTGAATTATATGGCTTAGGCTGGGGAAGGTGAGGTGCAGACACTTAGGAGACAGTTCTTCAGCTTCGAGTGGACATGTGCCAAAAACGACTTTTAAAAATTATATTTACAGTTCTAAAACTTTTAGAACTAAAACTAAAAGATGCTGTCCGTCGTTGTTCACAACCATTGACAGGCTGGCACACACACAGGTTAATGGGCTTGTCTGTATGTCAGCTACGACCTAATGGTTGTCTCCCTTCTGGGAAAAAGGACTAGGTGAGCATGTTTGTCCAGCTTTCAAATTACCTTCATCATCCGCGGATGAAACTTTAAGTTAGACTGACAGTTAACAATTAAACGCTCACGCAAGTTATTATAAACCCCTATATGTTTACAGTAGCACTCTCTGTGGATTAGTGCTAATACGGTGCAGATATTAGTCCCATTTATTATGAGATTAGAGGGTGGAACATCAGATTAGGAACAACCACAAAGCGTCCTCTGCAGAAAAGATTACATTAACTTACTGTCATTTATCTCATTTAGCTGATCATTAGCAGCAGGTCAGGTCGGATCTCTCTTAATTTAACATCTGTTAGTTTCATAAAGACATAGAAGCAGAAACCATGAAAACATATCCCATGTCATGCAAAAATGTTCATATCCCTTCAACTTTTTCACGTTTTGTCATGTTAGAGCCACACATTGTAGATTGATCAACACTAAGTAGTGCATAATTGTAGAAAAAAATCATAAATGGGTTTCACATTTTACAAATTAAAATGTGAAAAGTGTGGTGTGCTTTTACATTCAGTAGTTTGTACAACCACCTTTTGCTGCAATGGCAGCTGCAAATCTTTTGGATATGTGTCTTTGCTTTATACATCTGGAAGCTGACATTTTTCCCAATTGTTTTTTGCAGAACACAATTCTTGCCACAGATTCCTATTTTTAATATAGGTCTGGACTAAATGCAGACTTGGATGCACTTTGAACTGATTTGTAGCTCTTCCTGTATGTTTAGGTTCATTGTCCTGTCCACACCTGTTTTGTAATTGGTTTATTTCCATCACTGCCCTATATTTAGCTCCATATATCCTCCTTTAACTGTTACAAGCGTCTATTGTCCCTGATCATGAAAAGCATCCTAACAGTTTGATGCTGCCACTACCATGTGTCACCACTAGGATGGGGCATTCAGTATGACGTGTAGTCAGTTTGTTCACTAATGATCACTAACAAACTTCTGAGGCCTTCAGAAAAAAAGCTGGATTCATATTAAAGTTAGGTACATTTGAATTTGCTTATTAGATACCTTCTAAAGGTCATATGACTTTATTTAGGAGTATCAAAGTAAAGGGGGCTGAAAACAAATACAAAACACACTTTTAAGATTATAATTTTTAAAAAAGAAATTTTTATTTCGCCTTTCTTCTACTCCACAGTTATGTGCTACTTTGCATGTAGATCTATCACATACAATTCCAGTTACATACATTGAAGTTTGCAGGGTATTCATATTTGTTGCTAGGGGCTGTATGAGATGTCAGACACTTTACATATGATTTGAATCCATCTAACTGAATTCCCATTTCCTCCCATTTCTACCATGATATAATTTTCTCTCTTTGCTTTTCTTTTTCTCTAAAGTCCAGCCCGGGCAGCGACCTGCAGCGGCAGTGAGGGGTTCCACTCCCTCAGGGTCACCTCGGCGTGTGGCACCCCTGAGACCGCCGCAGGAGCACCAGGAGAACCTGCAGAGAGAGAAAAAAGAGGCTCAGCAGAAAGAGCAACAAAGGCAATCAGATGAGAAGGAAAAGATGGAGAAAAGGGAGGAGGTCAGTATGAGAAAGGCTGACTCACTACTTAAAATTTTCTTTCTTCCACTGTATTCTAAATTCTGGGTTTTTTTTGTCACTCAGGTTCAAAGGCTGCAGAGGCACTGCGAGCATCAAGAGAGGCAGCTAAAGTCTCTGAGAGATGAGCTGAAGAGAGCTTCACTGGGTCTTGATGCATTCATCATCACAACTCAGCATTATTGCCTCAAGGTAACCAAAATGAAATGATACAATGCAAGTACTGGTTGGTCTTGTGCCTCCCTGTTCTGCAACAGCGGCCCTACTCACAATTAAGTAAGACATTACATGTCATAAAGCAGCCAAATAATTCTCAGTGGATAGTGCAAATAGTGACGATTATTGTGATTTTTATCTTTCCCTCTGATTTCCTGGGGAGCAACTTTTGATTACCAACAGAATTCATTCTGAGTACACTTTCCACACTTTCTGTTTTCTCTGACCCTTAATTGTATCAAGCTCATGTTCAATGCCTGTGCAAACTGCACATAAATGAACTCAAGGACAGATGCAATATTTACCACCAGAAGATGAGATTCAGAGTGATTATAAAACGGGATTATGTCTGGGAAGGGCTCTACCATAGTCTCCAAGATGGTTTCACCCTGCTGTGCCTGATGATGTGAGTAAGGCTCTGAGACAGGAAAGCAGTGATACTGTCTGTATCTGTCTGACTTCTTTATGGTCATTGTCTGAGCACAGCACTCCCTTAACACGCAGCACAGATATGCAAGGAAATACAGGTGGATGCTGAGATGGTTTGAGCTCCCTCTGCTGATAGAAATCACACATGACAACTGTAGTAAATTCAAAATGCAGTATCTACACTAAAGTGTTTTTGATTTGCTGCTCATGCAGGTCACGTTCACTTCCCTTAGCAGGTCAAATGCACCCTTCCAAAAAAATGTAATTAAGAGGGACAATAAACCTTATAAAAAAAAAATACTAACGGACTCGCAGTCCCTTTCAAAAGTACTTTTAGCCATCAAACAGTAGCATATATCAGTGAAGTGGAAGGAAAATGATACATGGTCTTCAAAATAATAAAATAAATACAAATATAAATTTTAAAAATGTGTTGCGCTGTATTCAGCCCCATTGAGTCAACCGTTGGTTCCTAAACTTCTATCAGTTTTGCACGTCTACGGACTAAAATTGCTAGCTGTTCTTTGCTTATTATCTAAAGTTCAGTCAAACTCAATGTAGAGCAGGTATGAACATTGATTTTCAATTCACAGATTCTCAGTTGGGTATAGATCTGTACTTTATTTGGGTCAGGGTCTCGCTCTGGTTGTATTACTAGTGTTGCTGTCCTGCTGAAATGTGTTATCTGCCACAGCCTTTAGAAGGGTTTTATTCCAGGATTACCCAGTATTTAGCTCCATCCACCTCCCTTCAACTCTGACCATCTTCTCGGCCCCTGCTTTAAAAAAAGCAATTTCCACACCATGATGTTGTCTCTACATCGTGTCACTGTGGAGAGGTTGTGTTCAGGGTGATGTGAAGTAGTAGTTTTCCTTTATATGTAACCTTTTCAAATTTAATTCAATTCAGAAATACATTATTACTCCCAAAGGGAAATTAAATGTTACACATAAGTCATAAGCCATAACTTGTGGCGCAATCAACCCAAAGCACTTTCTTCCTCGTGTTTGCAATGTCCCCTTCACGGCTTATTGCAAACTCAAAATGTGACTTTATATTGCTTTCCTTCAACACTAGTTAGATTTGACATGCATGCTTCACCGCCGGCATGTCAGCTCATTGTGACCTGCTGTATACTCTTTGAAATTCTTGATACTGTTATAAACTATACAAACATACTAATGAATTGTTTATAGAACATTTCCAGTATGTGAAAAAAAAAATGTTTGGTTTTTTTATTTACAGAATGAAGCTTCTGAAAAAGGTCAAAGTAAATTATCCCTGGATTTGCAGAAGGCTAGAGAGGAGATGAGTAAGTTGGAATAGACATGATCAAATAATGATTTATCTCCTTTCTCTTGCTTATTTTATTATTCCCAGCAAAGCACATGTTAATAATTTCTACTAATATTAGAGAGAAACTTGTTTAATTATTGGGAATGCAGCGTTTTTCATTTTTAGTTTGATATTTTGTGCCAAGAGCATTTTTAAAACAAACCTTCTGCTCTAGAAAATGTATTTCACAGATTCAGTGACTGAATATTTGTTAAAAGTAACAATATCATGGTCTCTGTGAATCAGGATACACATATAAAACATAAACAATAAATTACAAATTATTATTATAGATTGTTTTATTATTTATAGAGACAGTTTAAGGATTTTTGCTTTTATTTCTCTGTACACATTCGTTGGGTTTTAAAACTCTTTAGATTATAGGAGCTTCTCAAAATCAAAGATTCCGAGTAAAGCTTTAACATTTTTATTTGCTTTTTAATCTGCTTGATGCATAGCCTCCCACTCAGTGCGCTGGGAGAGACTCCAGCAGGACAAAACAGCGCTGGAGGTGGCATTTGAGCGCGAGCTGCAGGAGCTCCAGGTGCAGCAGGAGACAGAGCTGGCTGCTGTGGAAGAAGGCCTCAGGAAGTGTCATGCTGCTGAGGTGGAGCACCTAAAGGCAGAGCATCGGTTGGAGATGGAGGAGCTGACTACTCAGCAGCAGGAGCAGGTGACAGAGAGGAATCAGGGGATAGGATCCAGTTTTTCATCTCATATGTGAACTGTTATCTTTGAGGTGTTTGCATTTATGTTTATATATGTGTGTTGATGTGTTAGATGGAGGAGGTGACAGTTAACCACCAGGCAGCCATGCAGGAGCTCAGAGACATGCATAATATCACCATGACAACACTACATGAGGAGCATGCCCGTACCATGAGAGGTATGTTTTTAGATAAATAATAAAAAAACTACATTTTGATGCTAGAAATGACTTAATTTTTTTGTGCTGCTGTTTGTGTTTAGATTTGAGAAAAGCTCACGAGCAACAGAAGCTCCTTCTAGAGGAGGACTTCGAGAAACTCAGGCTGTCTTTACAGGTATGTTTACAAAAGACTATACTTTATGGATTCATTCATTCATGCATGTGAATGCGAATGGATGAGGTTAAGTTTCTGCTGTGTGTGTTTGCTCAGGATCAAGTGGATACTCTCACATTTCAAAACCAGAGTCTTAAGGACAAGGCCAAACGATTCGAGGAAGCTTTGAGGAAGAGTACAGATGAACAGATCATTGTGAGTATAAATCTTAGTGTTCCTGAAACATCTGTCTCACACATTAAGGATGCCTCTAAAATGAGTCAGATTCAGTCACAAATTCAATGTGTTTTATTCAGATTTATTTTGATAGGCCAACACAAAGTAGCAATTCTAGCATTTGTAAAGTGAAAGAAAAATCTTCAAAATTTTTTGCAAATAAAAATCTGAAAGTATTTGTATTCAGCCCATCTGATTCAAAACTTTGCAGAACTGCCTTTTCCTGCAATTGAAAGCTACAAGTCTTTTGTAGTATGTCTCTACTGGTTTTTCACATCTATAGATTGAAATTTCTGCCTATTCTTCTTTAATAAATCACATGAGCTTAGTCAGATCGGGCAGAGAGTGTCTATGAACATTATTTTAAAGTTTTGCCACAGATTTTCAACTAGACTTTGGTCTGGACTTAAATTAATATATGCTGTTTATGGAGTTACTAAAAGTGTTTAAGTAGTAGATTGTTTATTTTAATTCAGCACATGCAATATATTAGTATTAGTATTTCAAATTAAGTTTATCAATGTAAAATTCACAATTGGATTGCATTCACTCTAAGACCACTAGGTGGTAGCAAAGTGCTTCCAATACGACCCGTGGTATAAGAAAACGATAAGGTACATCAACCGTAGTTTGGCTGCATTCAGACCAGAAGCAGTTTGAGGCAATTTCAGAACTAAAAAAGTTCAACTACGCCACAGCTTTATCCCTGACTTAATTTTTCCTTGGTTTTGCATGAAAATTTTGCATTTTTATGCATTCCATTGCACAAGGAGGCACCACTTTGTGTTGGTTTATCATTTATAATGCCAAGAAAATAAACTGAAACTGGTGTTTGTAAAGCGATAAAATGTGAAAAAATACAAGGGTTATAAATATTTTTTTCAAGGCTTTTTAAAGGTTTTTTTCATTGCTATTGTTTCTACCAGGATGCTTTAGCTCCATACCAGCACATTGAGAAAGATCTGAAGAGTCTGAAAGAGGTTGTTGAAATGAAAAACCAGCAGATTCACCAGCAGGAGAAGAAGATTTCTGACCTGGAGAAAGTGGTAGGCTCAAATAGGCTTTCTTAAGGAACAGTCTTTCAAACTTTGTATGCAAATAACAGGTGCATGGCTTTCTGGACTCTGATGGTGATGAGTTTGTGATGAATGAAAGATTGCACCATTGTTGCATTCTGAATTTGAGCAGGCTCAAAAGAATGTGTTCCTTGAAGAGAAGATCCAGCTTCTGCAGCAGCAGAATGAAGATATGAAGGCCCGTATTGACATGAACCTCGTTATGTCTAGGTAAGACACATCTGGGAATCATTTAGTTACGTTTACTAAATTGTACAGTGGAGCCTGTGTAAGATACCATTTTATGCAAACATAGGTTGGGCGAGGGGCTTCTAAGGATGTAATGAGATCTTGTGCTGCAAGATCTTGTGATATTAAATGCCACAATATTTTTCAATGAAAGCGAGTCTGTCTTGTGAAGTACTATCTAGTTGCTAAAAGCTTGACTTTATCTAAGCTATTCCTATGAAACTTTGAAGGTAAATGTGAGTACTGTAAGTTGTACTTCTTCGTTCTGTATTTTACACTCTTATTTAGTAAAAACAATGGAAGTACTAATTGACTAATTGACTAATAAAGACTGATTGGTTACATTAGCACTAAAGAAGCCTTTTGAATCGATTGTGTGGCAGCATCTATGATACTTGTAGAAAAACATCTAGGTAGAGTAACAGAGAAAGTACAAAGGACTTTTTAATTCACCATGCTGCCTCTGCCTGCCTGCCTGTCTGTCGGCACTTTGGTACGTTCCTAAGAACTCATCATGGACAGGTACAGAGTAACAGAGAAAGTATTCATGACTTTTCAGAAACATATTGTAAGCATTACATTGTGACTGGCTAACATTACTAAACTCGACATCTGATTTCTAGTTTCCTGTTGACCCTAAAATAAAGTCAGTTTAATTGATTTTGGGGGGGGTTCAGTTTATTTATTTTATTTATTAAGAAATCTTTACTGCAACTGTTCATTTTTAGTTCAAAACAAAAACTATTAAGATTGATCAAAGCTAGATTGGAATTTTCCACAGAAGAAAAAAAAAAAGATAATTTTTTTTGTGAAACCTCCATTCTATTTTTGAAAACAGAATAATTGGGAATACTTTCTCTGAGATATTGTTAAAATCCTTTCTTGTCTTGCTCCAGTAAACTAAATATCATGTTCAATCTCATCAACACCAAAGGACACAACATGCAATTTTCTCTGTCCCTTTAAGAAACCTTTCTGGGGCAATGGTGCCGACGGTGGTAGGGGTTCGTCCAGTTTCAAACGCCCGTTCCGTCCACCTCAGTCGTTGTGTCCTTGGGCAAGACACACAGTCTGCCCCAGAGCAGCTATGGCTACAGTGTAGCCTACCACTGTCAGTGTGTAAATGTTTGTATGAATGGGTGTATGATTGATTGCAGTGTACAGCGTTTTGGAGTCTTCTGACTTGACAAAGCTCTAAACAAATGTAGGCCACTTTCGATTTACCAAGGAACCCTACCAAGAAACAGAGTACTCAAGTACTGTTACGGACCAATGACTTTTTGCACAATTCTAACCAATCTACTATAACAAACATTGGTTTAACAAGTAAAAACGAGAAACATTTATAAACAGAAACATATACCTTAATCTATATATCATACACTGTTCAATCACTTAAACAAACATAATTCAGAAAGGAGTATATATTTAACAAAGTGAGAATTTGTGATTTGAACACTCATTTTCACAGAGGTTAATGCTTTGTGGCATGAATCAAAAGTGATATTAATAATATGTAACAATATGATAAAGATAAAGAAAATACTGACTGGGAGTTTAACTCCTAGTATATTTTTCTGGGCAATAGGGACAATGATGGGCCAAGCTAACATGGAGTGGGGATGGTTGCAACAGTTTTTACTGTTCCCTCAATTTCTCACAGGCTATTTGTATTTGAATGACAATATTTTAACATAGTAAATTCACATCTGTCCCCTACACACCCATACAAGTGCAACATTTAGAAGCCTGATGTAAAGCAAGTAACATATGGTTGAATAGACACTGTCAAATGTTGCAAGTTGCAACAGTCACGAGGGACAGTTGCAACAGCAATTTATTAACAAATAAAACTCCTTTTTCATGACACTTTTTTTCAAATTATTAGCTTATTCAACTATTAAACCGAATAATGTCTGTTTCATAAATAATCATATTAGATTATCATTACATACCACCACATAAAAAAAAAACTGATATTCTGTTATTCTAGAAAATTATAAGAATCCATTAGAATTTTTCCACAGCAACACCCTGTCATAGGAATAAACCCAAGATGGCAAAAAAGATCCAAAATATGCAGACCTGGAGACCAGAGTTGTTGGTGGTGACTAAAACAACAACTGAACACAGATTTAATAACACAGACAACCCTGTCTGATGTCCTTTCCCTGTCTGGTAACTTGCTGGGCAAAAAAAAAAAAAAACAGAAGAGAAGAGAAGAGAAGAAAAGAGAAGATGTGGGATATTGTTGAGGTAGGAGAACTTTACTGGCCGTCAGTTAACTCTTACATTACTCCTCACCTCTCCCCGACTCTTTTATTTGGCACCCAAAGGACAATCCTAAGTCAGAGATCAGTTGTACGCTTCCACAAGTTTATAAAAAACCAATCTGAATTCAGAGAGGGGACACACACTCACACTGGTACCTGGAAACGTCTGTGTGTTGTCCGTTTTGGAGGGGCCACAAATACCTTTATATACCCCTTGCTGCTATGCAGTACACATACACACTCATTCTATCTGTGGATATCTCCCCAGCAACTATATAACCTCATATCCAAATAAGGAGTACTTCTGGTTCTTCTCTTATAACAAACTTATCCTGCCTTGTCTCCTTCCCCAATTTATGACCTTGCCCTCTCTGTGTGCTGTTCTCCCCTGTCTTCTTCTCCCCCATCAGTGATTCCTTGTCCTTCACTAATTTATGACTTTGGACTCTCTACTTCCCTCCCCAAGGACCTTGCACTTTCTATGCTTCACTCCCTAAGCTTGAACCCCTCTGCTCTATGTACACATGCCAGTTACACACAGAGATAGTTAATATTACACACATAGATATTTTATATTCTACAATCCCCCTTTTGAACTCTAATAAAAGAATTCACAATCTAAAATGTCCTTCTAAGAATAAGTAGAAATAAGTAAAAATATTACTGTACTACCTGTAAAAGAGAAAATCAGTAAGAAAACATGCATCCATCATATTATGCGTCCATGAATTCACACGCCGAGTCCTCATCCACACAAAGTTAAATCATAACGTGAAAAAGATACAGAAACATCAAAATGTAATATAAAATATAAAATGTCCGCCAAACGGTGTCTTCTGGGGGGGAGGGAAGCTCCACCACTCCCAGTGAGAGAAACTCAATTATTCCGCCTCTTCTTCTGTCTTTGGGTTCAGTGTGGTGTCAACATTTACACACAGTATTTAAAGAGTATGTGGGTGTTATCTCCACTTAAAAGAGTTTATGCTTTATGGCCCTGAACCGTCCTTGGGTCAGGGGTAACAACGTTATCCATGAGCAGACCCAGCTGCTCCTGGTTTTGACAGCTTCCTCCACTAACACAGATGAAAATAATTTGGCTGACCCTCGCTGTCCAGGCAAAGGAGCCTTGTAGCCACCAAATGTTAAGAAATTAAGGAGAATAAGCATCATGGCGCCTGTTTGACTATCTCTCTGTTGCAGACGTCGCCAGTCCATCATCCAGAGAAAGGTTATGTGCAAATGTTTAGAGGTCTTCCTTGTATGTTTCCTATGTGTGTCTCACTGTGGTGTGTGTGCAGTGAGGCAAATGACCTTATGATTTCTAACTTTCAAGCAATGCGATGGCATTAAGTAGATTCTGAAATAACGTGGCACTGCCCAAGGGATTATTGTGCCCTTGTAAGAACAGTGTTCTTCAACCACCTCTTCAATCACTCGCCAGTGATCAGCTTACAGTTCTTTGTCTTGTGGTGGTCCGCTGTCCTCACACCTTTCAGGCCGTGGATGATCCAGTTGGAAGATGACTTGTGTCCTGGAAGCCAGATGAAGCTGGGGAAGCTGGAGCTTTCCTGCAGCTTTCCTGGGTGTCTAGTAGGATCTGATATGGGCCATTCCAGCCCTGGACTTCCAGTGTTTTCTCCTAGACTCTCTGAGCAGAATCCAGTCGCCAGGAATAAAGGACTGGAGGGTGGAAGTGGCTGTTTCTGGTAATGCAGCCTTCACCATCTGTGAAACTTGAGAAAACACAGTGGACAGGTTTTGACAGTAAAACAACATCCTACCTTCACACAAAGATGTGGAAAAAAATGATCTTGGCAATAACTCCATGTTACTTTATTCTGACACTTCCCCCCCTTTTGGCGCAGGGTCCAACCCATGCGACAATTCAGCAAAAAGTTTAAACAAGAATGTTCTAGTAATCAAGATCACATTACATAGAACCAAAGAGATGAATTCTGACATAACTATGTGTCTCTATGAATTTAATGAGAACAACAGAAATAAAATCCAGATGTTTTTAACTATAACTCAGTTCCATTAACAACTAAACACAAACTTCAGTCGTTACACAGTTCATCAATATTTCACTTAGAAATAAGTCACATATCATCCTGATTTGTCTTGTATGAAGATAAGTTTTAGATTAATGTAAATCCAATGTAATTTTGACACATACACTCTACAAATTTAATCTAATAAATAATTCCTGTCAAATATGAAATCATAACTCTGATTCTTTATCAAAAATATATTCCTTACTTTTGGCATATCTTGAACTGTCAGCTAGCTTAATGGCACCAGGGAAAACTTTCAATCTAATAAATCACCAATGATTCTGTATGCAAAACTAATTCTTCAAACTAGTTTAAACTATTTCATTAACCTTTTTATAGTAAAACACATAAATCTAAACGTCATGCTACATCCTTAATTATTATACAAAAAAACATGTTTTTAAGGCAACAATCACTACAAGCATTTTGATTCTATTGTCTCTTAAATAGTGTTAAAACTCAGGAAGGGAGGTGCTGAGCGTCACCATGACAACAAAAGCACGAACCAACCTGGTAGGTGGGCGGAGTCAGGCAGAACTAACCTCTGATTGGCAGCCTATGGGCGGACCCACAGTTTCTTCATTCCAACCCATCTTAGTGATCCTTAAACTGCAAAACTGTTAACATGCATCTACCTCAGAAACAAGCTGCTTCTTAACTCTCCTGAAAACTCAAAGTATTAATCAATCTGGGATTTAGAAACATTATTCTAAACATGGATTATTGTTTCATGCAACAAATAAACAAACATTCATTCCAACAAAACAAACACAAACATCAAAGACAGACAAATGGCCAAATTTGAAGCTTCAAGAATTCAAAGAAATTTTTAACAATCTCTTTTCAGAATATGTTTTCTCAGCCATATCTTTTAATGCTGTAATTGATCAATTTAGTTATGACAATCTTCAGGATCCTTTTTTTTTTTTAAGATGAGTGCACAAACTATTTAGAAGCACAGCAACAGTTTTCTCTTAAATGAATCCAAATTCTCTGATGCTGAAACCCTTTTGCCAATTCTTTGTACTGTAACTCTGTAATAATAATAACTACAATCCTGAGAGTTATTGTTATAATTCTCTTTTTGTTTTGCTCAATTTTGATCGCAGCTGCATTCAAGAATTTCTCTGCTCAGGTTAAATGCAAAGAAGTATTTTAAGCCGGCGTTGACATTTTTATGGTATACCCAAACAAAACAAAAACTGCAGTGTTTGACTTAATCAGAAATTAAGATAAGAAGCTCGACTCCAAACTGGACTTTTTTCCACATAGTGTTTCAAAGGGAAGACACACATAATTTTCCTTAATTTGGCTATTTAAATTTTGAGAGTTGGAGAGAAAATCATTACTAGAACCCCTCTTTAATAATCTAAATGCTGATAAATGTTCCAATATTTTATCTCTTAGTAATCTGAAATGAAATCAGCTTGTGTACCTTTCTACTCCTATGTATTCTTTTAATCTTTAAACCCTAAGAAATCAAACAAGGAACCTTTTTTTCTTTTCTTTTCCTAAAATGAAGGATTTTACTTGTCTTGATTCTGTTATAAAAATCCTAACCTTGGTTCCAAAACTAAACTCTTCAACCCCAATCTGTGTTCCCCAGAGTAGAAATTTTGAGTATTATTGCATTTCAAAGCCACCAAATGACTGGAACTCATCATTGGCTTAGATCTGTTTTAATAGGTAATCAGTCTACCTTTAATTAAGTATTATAATTTTATGGACCCAAAATCTATGGCTCACGGGCTTCAGGAGTCCAGGAACCACAAGTTGAGTACTACTCCATTGAACAATGATGTTGGCTCTCTGCAGATTGAAGAGAGGATTGGCTAAATATCCCCAGACCTATTAGTGTATTATTTCTGTTTGGACAATAATCAGATTTAAAATTATTAGTTCACAGCTCCTAATTTAACTCAGATCATATTTGCTTCTAACCCAGTTCATAAGAAGCTTCAGACAACATTATGCTAAAAAGCCAAAAACAAAACAAAAATACAGATCTGTTTTAAAATAAAGAAAAAGCATGCTTAAAAAACTTGGTACTGTGGTGGAAAATAACTCCACGGTTCTGAAGGCCTTTTCTATGCAGAGTCTTTTAGAAAACATGAGATTAGTTTAATTTTTGTGTGGTACCACTGTCCAATCAGATTCTTTCTTACCTTCAAAAATAACCCAATTTTTCCCATTTTCATTTTAAAGGTTTGTTTTACCAAGGAAAATGTGTTTTAACAAAACCAATTACTCTCAAAAGTTTTAAAAGTTTTAGCTGGTGGTATCTTAGAAAACAACAAGTGTTTTAATATTTCTATGCAACACAGAACTGATTAGGTTTCCTTTCCTTCCCCAAAGGGAGAAAAAGGAAACTGCAGAACCAAGCCTTTCATAGTTTTTTGTCAGGACCTGATATAAGATACAGTGTAAATCAACACGCTGCATGAATCAGAAGAGGAAAGAAAGAAATTAATATAACCTCTTCCCAGCAGCTGCTGTGAAAAACAATGAATTTGTACTTTCCATAAGCGTCAGTTAACACTTGCGGACATAAACTGCACCAAACAGTAAATACTGTATGAAGACCATCTGCAGTAGAACTAAGCCTGTTTTAATGAGGTCTCTACCCATTAGATTTATGGGATACAAAATCTGACAACAGAAAATAATGCCTGAAGGAGAAACCCATCAGGTTTTACGCATGCGCTGGGTTTTATAAAAATGTTCCTTCATGAGATCTGTCCTAAGAATAACATAGAAACACTTGGTTACTGCTGAGTTTTGGAGATGATGTAACTTCCTCTGCTTTTAATAACTTTTAATAACTAGAATAATTGACCCTAAATATTCCACAACAAAAGAGAACTTGCTTCTCTAAAAGAATTAACTGGAAAGTATCAAATGAGTTAAGTTATCACCCTTTTGAAGATACTTTTCTAACCCTAAAATAATATTTTAACCCACTATATCTGTCAATGTCAAGCAAGCATCACATGAGCAGCAGTTAATAAGCGTTCTTCGTTGCAGAAAATAGGAAAAGATTTATGCAAATGTGTGTGTGTTTGTACGTTACCCCCATCAGTTTCTAAATCGCTCCAGAGTCAGACTGTCAGGCACACAATCCTCTATCAGTCCAAAACACAACCCAGGCCCTTCAGGTCTGTTGGTGAGACATTCAATCATTCTTTGTCCGCTTTTAACATCTCCAGGAGGGAGAAAGAACTTTGCTCCGGCCTGTTTCTCCGCATAAGATGTGCTTCCAATATAAATCCAGTGTATCGCTCTTCTGGCTCTGCAGCAGCATGGATCGTTGTCCATTTCAGTGGGTTTGGGCCAGACTACTTCTGAGTTTCGTTCTGGTGGAAACTCACACTGTGATTTACAGCAGACAGGCAGGCTCTCTCTTTCAGGCCGTGCTGAAGAAGTGTCTCTGGTCGAGTAGCCATGGGAAGGGCAGATTACTAAAGTCCAGACTCAAAAACGCAGATGTTACACTCAAATCCCATACATGTATGTGTGTGTGTGTGTGTGTGTGAGAGAGGCAGATGAGAAGTTTAGTATAGGTTCAGATTTTGCACACAGAAATATATCAGTCAGTCAGTCAGTTGTCCACCATAACATGCACTATACTCCTTTCTTTTCCGACTGATCGCAATATTTAAGACAAACAAAACTTCCTGCAGGAAAGTTTTAACTCTTTAACACCTTAATTAATGCACTCTGTGCTTTTTAATCTTTTTCTTATGTTTCTTATTTTTCTCATCTCCATCCATCAACTGTTTTACTTGAAACTCTAAACTATTTAACTTATTTACCCTAAAACTTCCACTCTGTGAAAAACCAAACTTATCTTCCCAAATTAAAGCATTTTTAACACAATCGCAAAGGGCCTTGAACCCTTCCACTCAGCGGGACTCTTTCAATCTCTCCTGGTCCGACCGCTGTGATGCCAAACCCAGTTTGACACCTAGGAATCAACCCTCCGTTGACTCCCTGGAATTCCTTTTACTTAATCTTATTATTACAGTTTCACCATTTAAGTATCTCAACTGTCTTCCCTCACCTGCCATTTCAGGGTCTCGGGGTCCTATCCCTGGCCACTTTGAGGCGTCCCAATCCCTCGGGGAGGCTCTCACTAACCCCAGCCTAAATACCCCAGTCCTCGTCAGGACTGAGTTTGGATTGCCAAATCCGGAACTTATTTACTTCAACACCGTCACCATTTAAGTATCTTCGGTGAAATGTATGTTACAGCCTCAACATTCAAGTATCTCGGCTAAAATGTATCTCGTGTCAATCAACAAATATTTTTACGCAATATATCATTCCTTTACTGTAATCCATTATTTCAACCAACAAATATTTTACCCAAAACTGATAAAGACTGTAAATTTAAGAGAAAACAGATCTATTCCACAACACCACCTACACTATTAGCAGGCAAAAGGAGAATAAATATAGATCTCCTTACCATTTTGGTTTTGGGTCGACCCTGCGGTGTTGTAGAACAACATCTGCCTCGTAGTCAATTAATTATCCTTTAGTTAGTGCCAATCCGGGTCACGGCACCAATTGTTGAGGTAGGAGAACTTTACTGGCCGTCAGTTAACTCTTACATTACTCCTCACCTCTCCCCGACTCTTTTATTTGGCACCCAAAGGACAATCCTAAGTCAGAGATCAGTTGTACGCTTCCACAAGTTTATAAAAAACCAATCTGAATTCAGAGAGGGGACACACACTCACACTGGTACCTGGAAACGTCTGTGTGTTGTCCGTTTTGGAGGGGCAACAAATACCTTTATATACCCCTTGCTGCTATGCAGTACACATACACACTCATTCTATCTGTGGATATCTCCCCAGCAACTATATAACCTCATATCCAAATAAGGAGTACTTCTGGTTCTTCTCTTATAACAAACTTATCCTGCCTTGTCTCTAGCCTTGTCTCCTTCCCCAATTTATGGCCTTGCCCTCTCTGTGTGCTGTTCTCCCCTGTCTTCTTCTCCCCCATCAGTGATTCCTTGTCCTTCACTAATTTATGACTTTGGACTCTCTACTTCCCTCCCCAAGGACCTTGCACTTTCTATGCTTCACTCCCTAAGCTTGAACCCCTCTGCTCTATGTACACATGCCAGTTACACACAGAGATAGTTAATATTACACACACGGATATTTTATATTCTACAATATCCTGCAACTTGGATTAAGCCTTTACAGATCAGTTTGGTGTTAAATAACTAGACACCTGACATTAATAAATATTCTCTACTGCATTCATTAGGTTGACTTTTATTTATTCGTCAATTCTTTACCATTGTGGTCATGAAGGACAGTTGCAACAGTGTGTTGCAACTGTCCCTCACCATAACTATCATCTTTAAACTAGCAATGCTAGCTTAAAACATTAGTTTTGGCTGTTAGAAGCTAAGAAACTGCTGATTCAAGCTGTATAACTGTTAAGTTCTTCATACATGCAGTGTGGGTGAGATCACAAAGAAACTAATCATTAAAAATATTACTTTTTTTTACCTTGATTTTTAGTTCTGAAGGAATGACAGGGTGTGGCTGCTGTCTTCCAGAAAGAATGAGGGGCTAACTGAGAATGTTCTGGATAATTCTCATCAGTCCAGTTGAATGCTTTTTGGTTAAATCAACAATGTTGCAACTGTCCCCACTCTCCCTTATAAAATATGTCCATGGTCTTCTAGTATTTTTAAAGGGCTGATTTTTTTTTTTTTCTTAGCTTTGTGTTGTTTAAAATGACATTGTATTTCCTGTTTCGTGCAATCACTTACTCCTTCCCCCTACAGGCAACTGTCGGAGAAGAACGCCAATCTGCAGGAGTCCGTGGAGAAGGAGAGCACCGAGAAAAAGCGACTGAGTCGCAACAATGAGGAGCTGCTGTGGCTTCTCCAGACTAGCCCCCTCATGTCTCCTGCCTCGTCTCCCCTCCACCGCTCCTCCTTCTCCACCTCCCCCGTTCCCTCCTCCCCATTGTTCTCCTCCTCACCCTTGCCAGGGTGCGACTCACCCACCCACTGCCATGGCTGTCCCAGGGAAGCTCAGTACTGCTCACCGTCTCACAGAGCTGCTGTCAATCAAAACCTCTCTCCGGGACCGGCCACGCCCACACACAGGGCGGCCGTCAATCACAACTACTCCTCCGGCCCAAACACGCCCACTCACAGGGCTTCACCAGGTCGCTGTAACTCCAACACCTCTTTACAGAATTAAAAGCTCACAAATTCTCAATTTTTCTTCAGTACTCCAATTCTTTCCTTTGTAGCCATATATGGTGGCACATCAAAATAACTAGAACCGGTTACCAGAATACTGTACAGATACTGTGAACCACCCAACTGGTGGTGCTCATGATACAGAGATTCTATAATATGGACATAAACACATTCAAAAAAAGGCTGACTGCCTCTAAATTTCCTGTCAGAGATCCATGTTTGTGTTCATGTATTTTTAACTGTACACTGTAAATACTGTTATGTATTAGATAGTTAAACCTCCCCTGCATGTGTTCTGCATAGCCCGTCTGTAGAGATGGCAAACACACACACACATATATCCTCAGTAAAATAAGCTGCTCTCTGTCAGAATAAGACCTATTCTGTCACTCGAGTTCTTGTTCTCAGTTCTCTTTTTTCATCTAGACAAAACAAAGCGCCTTAAACTTGGTCCTCCCACCTCACCAGCAGAAAGTGACCAATGTTTTACTTATAAGGGACTTTGGATCAAGAATTGGTTTGTAAATCGAAGCAAATTGCCTCCTTGAGTTCTATTTGAGTGTTTCTAATTAGCTCAATGTTGATAGTTTAACCTCCTTGGAGCCATGTTACCTGCAAAATGCAAAGAACTTAGTGTATTTTTTACAACCTTGCCAGGTCTTCCTTCACAAGATGAGCTACTCTTTACTTAGGGTCCCTCAGGTCAGCTGGCAAAATCTGTGTTTGCTGTTTTCTACGTACCTCAGTGGTAATGTGCAGTCTGTGGTGTCTCAACAGCAGTGGCAAAAACACAACATAACAGATAACAGAGAGCTCAGAGCTAAGAGAAACCTAGCACAGGATTTACTGTTTTAATTGTTGTCTGTTTCTTTATTGAACGATGTTTAAATCAGATTTATTTATTACATGTAATTTGCTAATTAAGCAGGCATGTACTGTGAAAGTCTTCCAGTTTTAATGTAAAAACTATTATTGCTGTGATCTGTTTACTGATGCTGAAATGTTCAGAAAATATCCGCGTGTTTGTAAGTTTAAAAATATTTCTCATGGGAATACAGAATATGATACAGGAACCCAAGAGAGCAGGTAATCTGGAGATCTTGAGCATTTTGTATATTAGAGTGGTTTGAATGTGCAAAAGTATTCACACCCATAAAACTTTTATAACATCAAAACAAAAACCTTCCTTGTTTTTATTGGAATAGTTTGTAATAGACCAACACCAAGAAGCTAAATTTAATCTGATATCTCTAAATAAAAACATTGTACTTGTTTTCTTCCGCTTATCAGGGACCGGGTTGTGGGTGTAGCCGTCTCAGCAGAGATGTCCAGACTTCCCTCTCCCCAGACACCTCCTCCAGCTCTTTTGGGGGGCGACCCGAGGCATTTCCAGCCAAGCCTAGACATAGTCCCTCCAGCATCCCCAGGGCCTTCCCCCGGTGGGACATGCCTGCAACACCGCCCAAGGGAGGCGTCTACGGGGGAAGCCACCTCAGCTGACTCCTCTACGAGCTCCTCTTACTTTCTCTAAAGGAATGCCCGGCCCCCTTAGGAGAGAGCTTGTGGTGAAGCTCTCTCTTCACCACAACAGACCGGTGCAGCGTCTGCATTACTGTGGTGGCTGCACCAATCCGTCTGACAATATCCCACTGAATTCTCCACTCACTTGTGAACAAGACCCCGAGATACTTGAACTCCTCCACTTAAGGCAGGAACTCCCCTCCAACCTGGAGAGGGCATGTCACCCTTTTCCCATCAAGAACCTTGGCCTTGGACTTGGAGGAGCTGATCTTCATCCCCGACCCTTCGCACTCAGCTGCAAACCACCCTGGTGCATCCCGTAGGTCTTGGCTACAGGTAGCCAGCAGGACCTCGTCATCTTCAAAAAGGAGAGACAAAATCTGCTGATCCCCAAACCAGAGACCCTCCAGCCCTTGGCTGTGTCTAGAAATCATGTCAATAAAAGTGATAAACATTGACAAAGGGCAGCCCTGGCCTTAACAGGTCTGACTTAATGCCGGCAATGCAAAGCTAACACCTGCTCTGCTTGTAAAGAGACCAGATGGCCCATTATTAAGGGCCCCAGACTCCATACTCCTCAGAGCACCCAGGAGTATACATACATACTAATCAGTTTAGGTGGACACCCATGTCTTGGTGGGTTTGCAGTTGTGCCATTCTCTTTCCATTTTATGATGATGGACACAACAGTGCTCTGTGCAAAGCTTTCCAGATTTGTCAGTCAGTCATTTTCTACTGCTTATTCCATAGTGGGTCTCAGGGGAGCTGGTGCCTATCTCCAGCAGTCTACGGGCAAGAGGCGGGGTACAGGTCGCCAGTCCATCGCAGGGCAACACACATACAACCATACACACACTCATTCATACACCTAAGGGCAATTTAGAGTGACCAATTAACCTAACAGGCATGTTTTTGGACTGTGGGAGGAAGCTGGAGTACCCAGTGAGAACCCACTCATGCACAGGGAGAACATGCAAACTCCATGCAGAAAGACCCCAGGCTGGGAATTGAACCCAGGACCTTCTTGCTGTAAGGCAACAGTGCTACCAACTGCGCCACCGTGCAGCCCGCTTTCCAGATTTGTTGAAGTTGAAAAGTATGTATCCATTTAATTTCACTTAACATAATTAAGCATGACTTTGTGTTGGTCTATCAAATAAAATCCCAATAAAATGCAATAAAGATTGTAGCTGTGCTGTGACAAGGGACATGAATACTTTTTGCAAGGCACAGTGGGTACCCTTTCATCAGAAAATTGCTAGCCTTGGAACATGAATGCATGGTGTTTTTTTCATGAAGTAAACAGAGCACATGTTTAGAACAAACAGGGCATAAATTGTCAGATTTGCCCATGGATGCAGAAAATTCTGCAAATAACTGTTCTCAGATGATGCTCAGATGACTGTCTTGTGTAATATGTCTCGAACTTATGTAGGTAAAACAGACAACCTTCTTTACCTTTTGTGATGTGCTTTATTAGTGTAGACCTTGTAGAACCTGTATTTATAGTACATTTTCATAACCTTTTTTGTAATACACTTTTAGTTACAACTGGTATGTTAATTTTTACTTCAGCATACTGGGTTCTCAGCATGCTAGAATATTTTATTCAGGGAAATCTAAGTTATAATTTGTTAGATTTTCTTTTAATTTTCTTTTGTACAGCCACACAACAGAAGACATAAACAACTGTAAAAGATTTCCCTCAAATTATTTTACAATTCTAAAAAACTCACCACACCATCCAACTATTTATATATAAAAATAATATTGTATATTCTTTCAAATGGTGAGTCATATCTCCCTCCTGATAAGTAATCTGCTAGCTGAATTACCCTCAGGGTCGTGATCTTTTGCCTGGCTTTAAACAAGACATGGTGAAAAGCTGCAGTCTTTTATCCACAAAGCTGACACAGTTTAAACCTTACATGAGGTTAACCACTGTAAATAGATAAAGTGAGAGTCGGTGTCATCAGTTATATTACTGAGGGGAGCATGCGTTTGGGTTAGTAGCTATCATAGATGTATTTAATGGTAAACAGACATATGGGAATTGGGGATGTGAGATTTATGTGGTTTTATTGTGGAAATCTGGTGCTGGTCATTGCAAAACTCTCTTGATTACTTCTTGTGCAAAGAAATGCAAAGAAAATGTCGAAAAATATTTACCAGCACACTTCATTTGAATGTTTCCAGCTCAGCAGGCGAGCTGCATGTAAAATTGATTTTTCAGTCTTTCAGTAACAGCAATGCTCTCGACATTAATTGGAACTCTTGTTAAAGATGTGTGCAAAAGCCATAAAATAAATGATTGTTATTGGGAGATACTGACTCCTAAATGCTGCTTTTTCACTGGGGCTTTCTGACCGAAACTTTTATTTATTTTTTTTGCCTATTCTTCCTTTTCAGTTTTGCAGCCTCTGTGGCTTTTGCTATAGTTACCAGCGCCTGGGTAGACACATTTAAACCAAGACCACATTAAACTGGGTCACACTACATGAAATTATTTTAACAGAGATTGTTCAACCTAGGAAAATTCACGGTGGCCAATTAAAAATCTAAGGGAGAGTTATTTCCCAGTCCAGACTCAATTAAGAAAAATCCCATTTAAATGTATTTTAGCGGGATTCTAGTATATAGTTAGTTCTTACATGTTCTCTCTTCCTCTCTTCTTTCCCATGATAAAGAGTTGCTGGCAGAAATGGGCCCTTGTGTCATGGACCTTTGTGTCAAGTTCAAATTGAAAAAAAAAAATCTTCTGCTATTATTTTTGATTTTATATTTATTTTATGGTAACGGTTTAGGGTAGTACTAACCGTGGTTATGATATTTTAAAAATATAGTAACACGGATTTTTTCCACCCCAAATTTAATTTGAACTCAAACTAAAAGGTTGATTTTTTGTGCTTTTTACACATCTTTACCAGGGGTTAAAATAACAAATTAAGGGCAATGTTGTTCTTTAACTTCTTTACCAGCACTTTTTGATGGTCTTGAATAGAACTCTTTTTATTTTGTATGATGTGGACACAGGGTTGAATGTGTCTATCAGAAGAATGTCAAATGCAGTGTAAGAGAAATTTATTGAAATAGTCACAATTATTTGATTATTTCTTTTTTCTACACTGATGATTTTAAGAATGTCTGCTCAATTGTAAAAAAGGGAAAAGAATGAGAAAAAAAAATACCAGTAAGAAACTCACTGTGTCTATAGATTGTTTGGGATTATTCCTCACTCATGTTACTGAAATATTCCTCCTAAATGTTCACCTCAGGTGCAAAAACTACAGTCTACAAGGATGCAACAAAACTACTGTTTACAAATGGCAGCATACAGTTCTGAATTTCAGTACAAATCTTTTAAATGGACTACAGTTTCTAAACCCTAAACAGGTATTGTAATCACCCTGCAATGTGTCCCGTGGACATTTGTGTCTCACTCTGTTCTGAATGTCAAAATAGTAATGATTGAATTTTGTAAAACCCTTTCATGCCATTTTGTTTACTAAAAAGGACCTCTTTTGTGATTATTTTGTAGCAACCATTGAATATGTAGCGTTTGGTGGAACCCACCCACAGAACAACATAAATAATTTAGTACAGTCTTTGAAGACTCATGTTGATTTTCGAATGCTACTGTAGCTGTGGTTTGTCAACCTTAAGTTCAATAACTAAATTTTGTACATAAATTATCTTTAAAACTATAGCACCCATGGATTTTGATCCCAAGACAAGCTTTTTGGTGCTGATTGTATGTTTGAATGTAAATACATTTACAACATGAATTGTGTGTCTTAGAACACCGACAGAAATAGAAGCATGTTATCTCTGCCTTTGGTGTCCTTGTTCTTCTTTTCTCTTCTTTGACCTCTCTACGTTGTTCATGGTTAGGCTGTAACTGTAGCGTGGGGAGATGTAGAAGTGGAGGAATAACATTTTTCATCAATGTAATCTGAACAAAATATGTTGTACCTTTTTTCCTTTCTGAAGAGAAGACAGCATTAAAATGTTTAATAAAATGTTAGAAATGGTTTGTGTTCTTTGAATGAGTTGTGCCACTACAAATACAGCAAAAAATTATATTCATTATGGTAGCTAGCAACATTATTTGTGAACAGCAGTTTTTCAATGTCGTCAAAGATTCTCAAATGGATTTAGGTATGGACTTTGATTGGGCCATTCTAGCGCCTAAACATTTTTGGTTCTAAACTGTTGCATTTTAAAGCTTATTGTATGTGTGTAATTTGTAATCTTGCTGGAAGATGAACTTCTGCCTCACTCTTGGGTGTTTTACAGCCTCTAACAGATTTTCTTCCAGGATTGCCCTGTATTTAGCTCCATTCACCTTCTTATCAATTCTGATCAGGTTCCGTGTCCCTGCTGAAGAATAGAATCCCCTCAGCATGTTGTTTCCACCGCCATGTTTTACCAAGTAGTATTATTTGCGGAGTACCCGGCCTTCTTGGCGTCCCCATCGGGGGTGCCCCTCCCGTTATTCTGCCGGGAGACTTCAACGCCCATGTGGGAAACGACAGTGATACCTGGAGAGGCGTGATTTGGAGGAATGGCCTCCCCGATCTGAATCCGAGTGGTGTTTCATTTTTGGACTTCTTTGCTAGTCATGGATTGTCCATAATGAACACCACGTTCAAGCATAAGCACGTTCATCAGTGCACTTGGCACCAGGACACCCTAGGCAGGAGGTTGATGATCGACTTTGTTGTCGTGTCTTCAGACCTTCGGCCGCATGTTTTGGACACTCGGGTGGAGAGAGGGGCAGAGCTGTCCTCCGATCACCACCTGGTGGTGAGTTGGATGCGCTGGAAGAGGAGAAACCCAAACAGACTTGGCAGGCCCAGGCGTATAGTGAGGGTCTGCTGGGAACGTCTGGCAGACGTCTGTTCAAATCCCACCCATAAGAAAGCACACGATTTTACATTGTTTTAAATATTTTATCAAGGTGGACATAACGTCATGGAACACTGGCATTGATGGCTTAATGTCCTCACTTGCGCATGAAGTTAGAAATGACATCAATGGGCAGCGGGAAGATGATGGTGGAGTTCTTCTCTGCTGCGATGGTGCTGAGAGTCTGCAGGTAGCGGAGCTGCAGGGCTGAAGGAGACTCTGCAATCACAAGGGATGCCTCCTTCAGGGCACGGGAGGCATTCATTTCACCCTCTGCTGCAATCACCTACAGCAAGAGACAGAAAGGGATTAAAATAATGCATGAGTAGCCCAATGGGTAGGTTTATGTGATGCACTTGTCTCTATTTTGGACATTTTTCTGGATTTTATCATGCTCATTGTCCTGACCTTAGCCCTGGCCTCTCGAGCTGCTTCAGCTTCAGCTGCCATGGCTCTCTGCAGCTGAACAGGCAGTTTCACATCTTTGATCTCCACACGCTCCACCTTGATGCCCCAATTGTCAGTGGCTTCATCCAGGCTTGACTGGAAAATACAGAAAGAGAATCATCACCTCCCACTTGTAACTTAAAGTCTCTCTGGTGCATTTCGAGTAAACAAAAGGCAGTTTTATGTCTGACAAATACTTATTTGTCAGATTAAAAGTCAGTCAGTCATTTTCTACCGCTTATTCCATAGTAGGTCACGGGGGAGCTGGTGCCTATCTCCAGCAGTCTATGGGCAAAAGGCAGAGTACACCCTGGACAGGTCGCCAGTCCATCACAGGGCAACACACATACAACCATACACACACTCATTCATACACCTAAGGGCAATTTAGAGTGACCAATTAACCTAACAAGCATGTTTTTGGATTGTGGGAGGAAGCTGGAGTACCCAGTGAGAACCCACGCATGCATGGGGAGAACATGCAAACTCCATGCAGAAAGACCCCAGGCTGGGAATTGAACCCAGGACCTTCTTGCTGCAAGGCAACAGTGCTACCAACTGCGCCACCATGCAGCCCCAGATTAAAAGTATGTTTTAAAAATAACAACCTTCAAGCAGGTATGAAACATACTTTTCATTAAGCCCACAGTTTTGTATAAAAAATTTTGTTTATTGATCTGATGTAGTATTCTAATCCTAAATATTGTTTTCATAACTTTAAGTGGAAAATCCTCATAATTAATAGAAATAATAGTCTAGAAACATCAGTCTGTGTGCAATTAATTTGCATTTGACTGTGTGTCAGTTCACAAAGTGAACTGAGTTATTGAAATAAATAAACTTTTTAATAACGTTCCAATTTATTGGATATGACTGTATATACAGTACATAACAAAAGGGAAATCTGTGTTGCCTATGAAGTGTAGTGCAGAAGCTGTATACCCTGTGGGAAAGAAGGATTACCCTTGGTGTGGACATTAAAACTTTCCAGGCCTTTGACAAACACAATAATGATGTAAGACTCAGGAAGGAGGGAATGAAAGTCAGACCTAAGAAGTATTATTTGAGCCCTTTAGTTTTTATACCTGCATGCTATGAGCGATGGCCTCACGATCTGATAAGACCTCTGCAAGGTTCTTGGTGCCAAGAACATTTCTGAGGGTGGTTTGTGCTAGCAGCTGGGCGGCGGAGTTAGCGTTAGTCACGTTGACCACAGATGCGATGGGGTTATTGACTCGGAAGTAGACCACGCCATCCACACACACAGTGACTGAATCCTTAGTTAGAATCTAGATCAAGAATATACATTAAAGTAATTCCTTTTAATGAGTTTCTAGATTAGATTCCTTGAAATGTGTGTTTTTGAGTGCCACTTGCCTCTTGAGGTGGGATGTCAAACGACACAGTTCTCAGATCCACTTTTACAATAGAATCGGTGCATGGCAAAATGAAGAAAATTCCTGTCAACATACAGAAAAAGGGCTGGTATAAGTGTTTTATTCTATAACGAAATTGAAAAAAAGCCAACAAAAATACCAAACATGAACACTACACCTGGTCCTCTTGCCTTTCGATTTGTGATGCGACCCAGTCTAAAGATGACGGCCCGCTCGTACTCCTGAACAATCTGCAGTATTGACCACAAACCCTAAATCAGCTCATGTTTATGTTGGCACTGAAACAGAATGGCTGATTTCTGGTTTTCGGCTTTCTCACCTTTAAACAAAACCAGATTGTGACTGGGAAGAGCAAAATAACGAAGAAGCCTGAAACAAGGACCAGGAACCAGCCGACGCATCCTAGAGATCCAATGGGCCTTTCGGCTAGTGAAAGAAATCACACAGACTGTGTTTAAATGTATTAAGAAACACAACGCCAAAGATTTGACATATTGCTTTGATAGAATGACATGACTATAAATTAGAAATGTCTTCTTTTTTTGTTTTCTGGCACAAGTAGGCTATATTTACAGTAATTAGCCAAGAAACGGGCAGAAAGAGGAGGCAGGAGGAGATACAACAGGGGTCTCAAGGTTGGTCTCCAAACTTTAACAACTGTGTTGAGGACTTATAGCCTTCTTACATGCGACTGACCACTCTACCACTACACCAAGTACCACCCTGGAAACACCTACTGTAACAAAATCTACAATAATGCAGCAAATGAGAAGAACTGTTAACATGTAAAGGCCATGTTATAAGTTGAATATTAGCATTCTCCAGCTATCATGGACTTTACACCAAAGAAGAGTATAATGCTTTAATGCACACCACTTGTCTTTTGTTTAACTGTGATTTTAAATGCAACATACAGATAAAAGGTGTTTTGAAGATTGCTTTTATGTTATCGTTAAGATCATGACAGGACCCTGACAGGCATTCCCCCCCCCCAAACAAAACATCTGTTCAAACAGCAAATAATAAAATGTTGACTGATCTCTAGAGTGTGGCTTTGTTGAGAAAGAAAGGTAATATAACAAGGGTGGTGTTGTTTCCAGCCCAGACTGATTAGTGTATTTACAGTTAAGTAGCCATTAGGAAATCTCATTTTAGAGTTTTTGTTATCAGAGAAAACACAATTATATCTTGATGGAAAGTTTCACCTTTGTGGCCTCTGTGGCTTTTGCTATTGCTACCGTGTTTAAACCAAAACCACATTATATTAGGTACCACGGCATGAATTCAGTTGAACAAACAGAAACTGCTTCCTGTTGTTCAACCTAGAAGACTTTTACAGTTGCAAAATAAGAAATCTAAGGAAGAGTTATTTCCCAATGTAGAGTGGATGAGTGGGAAGTCACTTCCTGTTTTATAGATCAGTTTATTGTGTATTTGAAATATATGTAGATAATACATGAACATTAACTCTGTTATCTAAAAACTAAATGATGGAAAATGTCAATACTTGTTAGCCATTGCTCTGAGAATGACAGTTTCTTTTCGTTTGGCTTAATAGAGCATGTACAAAATTGTAGGGAAGCTAATACACAAACATTTTTAGTCACATGCCTTTGGGACCATTTATCTTCATGACATGTGATTTCTGTCTCTATGACGATAGAGCTATCCTCTGGCGTGTGTTTCTGTTTTTTATCAGCACAGGTGTGTTTCTATCCATTCATGAAGCACAACAAACTCCTGCAGTCATAACTGACATAAACTTGGTTAATTTAACATAACTTGCACCTGGGCAGGATAAGACTAAAATCCTCAACAATCAATAGAAAAAAACAACTATTTGTAGGTAGTGACAGTTGGTAGTAACAGTTATGCTACATGACACAGTGAGTCCAGTCAAGTTTAAGCATAAAACATGAAACAAAAAAAGTGATTTGACTTACATATTAGGTTGTCTTTGCTTATTCCTCTTGTCTTCTGGCTTTCCATTTGGTCTTCCATTTCCTTTTGTTGCTCAGACCTGAGTGAATTCCCCCGGAAATGTGCTGTGAGAGCTTGTTAAAGTGCTACTTAGCAAGAGGAGTTGACCCAGCCTTTTAAAGCTCCATCACAGCAATATAATGTCCCTTAATGTGTAGGTGTGGGCTTGACTCTAAGTTGATCATCAACAGAGTGCAATTGTAAAGCTTCAAGGTTAAATACAGTGTTGTAAAGTCTTGTAAAGTTGTAAAATAATTAATTTTGTAAGACAGAGCACAATAAAATCCTCTTTTACTTCATATAAATGTTACTTACAAATAATGTTTCAGTTAATTATATAGATCCACTGATAGAAAGTGTAAATGTTATAACTATAATATGTGGAACAAATCGATTATAAACAAACATATTTCCAAATAGTGTAGACAGTACAGGTCCTTCTCAAAATATTAGCATATTGTGATAAAGTTCATTATTTTCCATAATGTCATGATGAAAATTTAACATTCACATATTTTAGATTCATTGCACACTAACTGAAATATTTCAGGTCTTTTATTGTCTTAATACGGATGATTTTGACATACAGCTCATGAAAACCCAAAATTCCTATCTCACAAAATAAGCATATCATTAAAAGGGTCTCTAAACGAGCTATGAACCTAATCATCTGAATCAACGAGTTAACTCTAAACACCTGCAAAAGATTCCTGAGGCCTTTAAAACTCCCAGCCTGGTTCATCACTCAAAACCCCAATCATGGGTAAGACTGCCGACCTGACTGCTGTCCAGAAGGCCACTATTGACACCCTCAAGCAAGAGGGTAAGACACAGAAAGAAATTTCTGACCGAATAGGCTGTTCCCAGAGTGCTGTATCAAGGCACCTCAGTGGGAAGTCTGTGGGAAGGAAAAAGTGTGGCAGAAAACGCTGCACAACGAGAAGAGGTGACCGGACCCTGAGGAAGATTGTGGAGAAGGGCCGATTCCAGACCTTGGGGGACCTGCGGAAGCAGTGGACTGAGTCTGGAGTAGAGACATCCAGAGCCACCGTGCACAGGCGTGTGCAGGAAATGGGCTACAGGTGCCGCATTCCCCAGGTCAAGCCACTTTTGAACCAGAAACAGCGGCAGAAGCGCCTGACCTGGGCTACAGAAAAGCAGCACTGGACTGTTGCTCAGTGGTCCAAAGTAAGGGCAGGGTCAATGCAGCTAGCTATCAGGAGATTTTGGAGCACTTCATGCTTCCATCTGCTGAAAAGCTTTATGGAGATGAAGATTTCATTTTTCAGCACGACCTGGCACCTGCTCACAGTGCCAAAACCACTGGTAAATGGTTTACTGACCATGGTATCACTGTGCTCAATTGGCCTGCCAACTCTCCTGACCTGAACCCCATAGAGAATCTGTGGGATATTGTGAAGAGAACGTTGAGAGACTCAAGACCCAACACTCTGGATGAGCTAAAGGCCGCTATCGAAGCATCCTGGGCCTCCATAAGACCTCAGCAGTGCCACAAGCTGATTGCCTCCATGCCACGCCGCATTGAAGCAGTCATTTCTGCAAAAGGATTCCCGACCAAGTATTGAGTGCATAACTGTACATGATTATTTGAAAGTTGATGTTTCTTGCATTAAAAACACTTTTCTTTTATTGGTTGGATGAAATATGCTAATTTTGTGAGATAGGAATTTTGGGTTTTCATGAGCTGTATGCCAAAATCATCCGTTTTAAGACAATAAAAGACCTGAAATATTTCAGTTAGTGTGCAATGAATCTAAAATATATGAATGTTAAATTTTCATCATGACATTATGGAAAATAATGAACTTTATCACAATATGCTAATATTTTGAGAAGGACCTGTATATCATGGCCTGTATAGATGGGTTAAGCAGGGGCATGATTTTCCATAATGTACATTTTCTTCCTTTTCAGACAAGACAGGGCACTATCTTATTTTATCCTATGTGACATGACTTCTTTATTCTAATAATGGTTTAATTTTATGTTTCTTTATTTTTTCTCATTTTTTTCATTTATTATTATCTTGGTTTATGCATTTGAAATTAAGATTTCCTTCATTTAATGTATGTAAATGTGTAAATATACATTTTTTTTACAGTTTATTCAACAAGAGAATGAATGTCTTCTAAAGTTTTGGCATAAATAAAAATTTTATAATTTTTTGGATGACATTTGCTTATTTCACTTCAAACTGAAAGAGAAAACCATTTGATTGTTTCAACTTCTACCATTTTTAACAACTTCCCTGCAGATACCTGATTGTGTTATTGGGGATTATACAGTGTTTGATATACATCACATCCTGTGTACATTTTTGAAAATAATTAGAAATTTTTTTTTTTCTTACAAAGATTTCACTGATTCAAATGAAAATACTTATCTTAAATTTTGATCCCTTCATCTAAATATAACTACAAGTACATTTTATAACAGCCTCATGCTCCTTTTTAAACATTGGATATTACAATTTATTTTTTTAGCAACATTTAAATTAGGATGTTGATTTACTATGGTGGCAATTATTACATTAATTATTATTATGAACAATGCCAGTGTTTACATTTAATTTATGTGTTAAAATCTACATTTGTTCATATATATAAATTATCACTGATTAAGCAGTAACTCATTTTCGGCTGCTCCCTAATTAAGGGGTCACCACAGCAAGACATTACTATTTGAACACAGACCTAACCGAGATTTTAGTGAATAGTTGTGTTGACTGCATTGCATTATTTTTTGTCTAAAGTGTAAATAACTGTATCTTTTAAGAAGAAGTTCATAAAATTTTCATTTATCTATTAAAGCTATTTTATGACATGACAATTTCAGATAAAAACTTCTTATAATGTGAAGCTTTTGGGTGATTTGCAAACGTTTCTATGGGAGAATATGTTCCAGGACTGCAGGTGATCATTTGTTTGGTTAAAGTGAGATCGTAATCAAACAGAAATGGAAAATGTGGAAGAAAAAAACTGCACCAGTGGAATTTCATGACTCTTTGTGACTAATTGACACCTGACTGGTCACCTGTATTGAGCAATAGTACTGATATGGGTGATAAGCATTATATAGGGCGAGTTGAAGTATGTTGTAAACCATTTTTAACAATAGGATAACATAGTTGTTACATCTGAAGAAACAGATGGTGGCGGCAGCTTTCTTAATTTAGAATGAATTAGTAAGTTTATTTTTTAGTGTGCAGGTCATGATTGTAACCATGATTGCTGAATTTTTATCCATAGAAATTTTATTATTTTTTACATTTTGTGTATTTTATTTTTATTTATTATACGTTTTATCAAGCTTTCAAATGTCGATCTGTTCTTAATTTTTTTTTAATTAACGCATGTTTTCTAGTTTTTATATTACATCCAGGTTCGGTAGTTTTATTTAGAGGGTAGCTGACAGTGAATGCATCATATACAGAAGCAGAAACTAGAAGATTGCTGAGAAAATTAGGAACAAATGCAAACCCAGAGAGGACAAATCCAAAATAAAATGTTCAGCTTTTAAAACAATCTGTCAACTGTCACCAAGTTCTCCACCTCCTTATATGGACATGTATGACAAATTCAATAAATATGGTGTGTTTCTTTTATTAAAAAACAAACAGAAAAAAAATTAAAGAAATACTATTTTGTATTTTAAGTTCATTAATACATGAACAAACATACAGTACAGGTTTCTCTCAATAAATGAGGCCATGATCATAAAGTTAAATTATTTCATTAAATCAAATCAAAAAGTGAAACTCTTAGCTGGCAGCCTTGTGAGGACTGTGAGTCAAAGCCTGTTCAAGAGTTTGGGTAAAATTTACAAGGAGTGGACTAGGATTTGAGTCAGTGCGTCAAAAGCCGCCAAACACAAACAGATGCATCCAAGACATACAACTGCTGTATTAATTAGGTTCAGCCACCCCTGAACCAGAGACAATGCTGGAAGCATCTTACCAGGGCTAAAGAGATAACAGTTCTGGGAGAGTCAGATTTGATAACTTTGTAAGAGTAAAACATCTGAATGACAGTTAAAAAAAACAAAAAAACTCACAGTCACAGACATATACATCAGAACATGAGAACAGGATCAAGCTGCCAAAGTCAATTTTTATGATGGAACAGTTCCGCTTCTGACACAACTGAAAATATTTACAGGACTGTGTGAACACCATAAAATGTGACTCCATATCATAAACAAGTCAGTGGAAAGTTCTCATTGTAATACCAAGTCCAGGCCAGAATTTATAAGTTCATTCCCTTTCCTGCTGAATCATATAAAACAGTTAATCAAAAACTGTTTTAAGTAATTTTTTATATTTTTCATAATTCCTTATTAAATGTTCATTAAGTATTGTTAAAAACAGGCATGTCAAAGCTATTGTAGCAACTAATCACATTCAATTTGTTAAATCTCACAACTTCATTGCTGATATTTACTAGTTATTAAAAGTATGCCATACATATCCAGAGTAGTGTTACTTCAAATTAGACACTCTTTCAGTAACATAAACAGAAACATAACTGTGCTATGATGTAGTCCTGAGGGTTCAATACCAGTGACGTGTCACCTTCAAGGCGAGGCAAAGCACTGGGTTCAGTGTTTAAGTCTGAATGTGTCTAACTGCATGTTTCACTGCCAGCCCAACTGGGGGTGTAGTCCTGGTTGAAGAGGGAAGGGGTTTCCAGGGCCAGGAGGGTAGTTTGTAAAACTGTTCGGTTGAGGAGGGAAGTTCTCTAGTGCAGATGTAGGATGAGCCTGAAACAAAAGGAAGTAGCTGCGTTTTTAAAGCGGACCGTTACACTGATAGCCGGATACTCTTGACAACAGTGTATTGTTTCTATGGAACCACCTGAAGCAGAGCAGATGGCATCGCTGGGTTGTGGAGGCCGCTGAGGGCAGCAGCAGAGGCAGATGGAGAGAAGCCAGGTACCGCGGGGAAGGACAGCAAGCCAGGGAATCCACTACCTCCAGGAGGCTGGAGTCCGCCGGTCAAACTAGAACACACAAATACTTCATAAATACTTGATGGCAAAAGCTCGTAACTTCCTCAGTTGCGTTAAGCTGCTGTCCATTGAAGTGTGTTAGTTATGTTTTCCAAAACATAACTTTTAATCTTTTTTACTTTATTAAAAATACGTTGAACATTCAGCCCCTCTACTCTAATACCCCTAGAAAATATTTTGCATGTTCAAATGCCTTCAGAAGTCACCTAATTAGTAAATGAACTCCACCTGTGTGTAATTCATAAGTATGGACCGATATGAAATCTTTGGGCCGATATGAATATTAATACTGCTGTTATGGCTGATAACCGATATTTTCCAATATTATATCTATTTCTCTGACCTTTCAACACAGCGGGAAAAAAAAGACCACACAACATCAGCCGATACCGACGTTAATGCAGATATAGCGTGCATCCCAAGAAATGTAATATCAGTTGTTCCATGCAGGCATCAAAAGCTTATTACATGTTTTCCACTTTATTAGGTACATCTTGCTAGTACCAGGCTGGACCATGTTTTTTGCCTTCAGAAGGGCGTTTTCACACCTATCGTTTGTTTACTTTGATCCAAATCAGTTCATGAGTTTGTTAACTTCTCTTATTTTTTATTAATTTGTTTTTTTTTTTAGGTGGTTCAGTTTTCACACAGAGAAAACTTCAAGCAAACCAAAACCTGCCACTGCGAACCATGTGACAACATTCAGTCTCTTCATTGGTCAGATGTGTTTGGGGCAGGAGTACCAAATGCAAATACAGGAAGCAGATGATGTGATCTTAGGTAATGGATTATTGTAGTGGTATTGTTTCAGGCAACATTATCTGAGCTTTATACCACATGATTCTGAAAATATGTCTTTTCTGCATTGTGCTTTATACTTAACAAAATAAATTTGTTTGTTCACTCTACCGCATCCCACAATACAACAATGCAAAGCAAACCTGAATCCAGGAAGGTGTTTGGCTCAAGCTTGCAGAGTGCATCTGGTAGATGTGTGGGATTGAGGTCGGATCACAAAAGCCATAAACGAACCGCTCTAGAGTTTAGAAACTGCATCGAGACCACCTTCTCACAACAAGTGCAATTGCTTTGTTCACATACAAACAAAGCAACTGCACTAAGAGGGGAGATGAACTAGAGTTTGTTTTCAACGAACTAAACACTCTTAGTTCTTTTTGGGCAAGACCAACAGGGTGCCAGAAACATGCTGGCCCATAATGACATGACAGCATCACACAGCTGTTGCTGATTTGTTGGCTGCACATCCATGATCTTAATCTTCACCGCATACAAAACGATGCACTACTAGACTTAGATCTGGTGACTATAGACGCCATTGTCAAGTTTAATAAATCACCTTGATGTAATTTAAGCTATGATGTTCAAATATTGTGCAACTAATGTTAAAGAGCCTGAAGTGTCCACAATATGGACAAGGCAACATTTTTCTAATCTGTTATTGTGTGAAATGTGGCCCGGGTTCCTGAATCTGTTGCTGAGCCACTGCTGCCTTTCTACCATCTCAAACCAGTCAAATCTTCTCACATGGCTTATTTGTCCAGATAACTGCCACATATTATTTATTTTTTTTCACCATTTTCAGTAAACCACAAATGGTTGCGTCTGAAATTCCAAGTAGATCAATAGTTTCTGAAATACTTAGAACACTATGGCCTCTGATGCTTGGCTTGAACTTTATATGTGATTGCCAAAAAGAAAGACGGCCAATTCCATCATCTGTCAATTAAAATATCTGTTTTCATATATATAACCTAGCATTTCTTTTTAATTATGTACCCTTTATCTTGGTCTAACTGTTACTTACGATGCCTTTGAGGAACAACTTGGACACACCTCTAAAGATCAAGTACTTTTAATATTTCTAGAGGTTTCTCCTCTTGTGTAGAAATAATTAATGCATAGTTCTTCGTAAGGTTTAATTCATGTTTTAAGCGTCTGGTGCTGGGTGAATATTCTACCTATGCTAGCTTTCCCCCAAATTATAAAATTTTTGATTCTAATGTAATGTAACTGTAATATTTCATACAAGTGTAGTATACTGTAGTATTTTATTTGTTTTACAGTAGTCGTAAAATGTATTTTTCCTTTTTTTCCATACTAATTGCTGACTTCTATTCTATTCTATAACTGTACTAATCACTCTACAGGGCTGACAAAGAACATAAACAAGCAAACTCTATGCTTGACATCCCAGAGTAAAAGCACAAGAGAAGTTTGCACAATATAGGTGAAGCATTTGGCTAATCACGTACAATCACTGGTGGAAAACTGATAAGCAGGATTTATGATACCCTTGTATTTGCACTTTACAAGCAAGTGGAAATCAAAGTCCTGTATTTTAAGTACTTGCGTGGTAATTCTGCTCGCTGTTTACTGTGCCATTTCATTACTAGAAAATTAATTGATGTATTGTCAAATATAATAGCCATCCAAAGTTTCTGGCCTTTATGTTTGTTTAAATAAAATGAACTAAATGCCATATTGTTTGGCAAATTTAATGTGATTATTTGGTATATGTGAAATATTGAACATATTGTGCTTTGGCATAGGCTGGTAGGAGATGCACATGGTATGATTAAAAATAATTCACAGTTTTTACACAAAAAACTAAAGTATATGACATTATCTAACTGCTTTTATTTAAATAGTTATTCCTACTGCTGTTATATAACATATTTCAGATAAAATAATGTTGTATATTACTCTAATAAGAATGATGGCTGATCCACGCCATGCCTCACCATACTGTGAAAAAGGCAGGATGAGATTCTCTTGGGTAAAAATACTTTCATAGAGCCAGAGAACTTCCTGAGTGATGCTCACTTTTATAAAAGAACTTTGAAATTTCATTTCAATGTGCTCTATATCCTGGAATGAAAGAAAGATATAGCCTGTATTTTTAGGGGCAAACCTTGGATATTGTATTATACAGGGACGGCCTGCAACATTTTACCTTAAGCCCAGAGCACATCATAATTGATGTCTGTGTGTGTGTGTGTGCATGCAAGCAGCACAAATGCAGTTTGGCAGGTACGCACTCAGTCTTTGCTGGGACACGATGCTGATAATGTTTGCCTTTTAAAGCGTATGCCCTTACCATCAAAACTTCTAGGATGAACAGAGTTTGTTTGCACCCTGATTTTATTTTGTAGGGGTGGGAAATACAGCTGAGGAAGCTGCAGCTGCATTCTGTTACACTTCTAACTTTTCTCTCAGACTACCTTATTGCTAACTGTAGCCGAAATAATTCAGTTCAGTTTATTTATATCGTGTCATTTCACAACATGTCGACTCAGTCATCAGTTTATTCAATCAAATCATAAAGAGTCCAAGCCAAGTACATACATTCCAGTTGATCATAGTTAGAGAACGTAAGTCGGACTATTTAAGTGGGGAATGATGAACATGAAATAAGGAATTTAACCATGTTGAAGTAAATTTAGAACCAGTTGTTGTTCAGGGTAAAATAGTGCAACAATGAATACAAACACTACCTTCCACTGTATTCCCAAACAGTGTTTCCAATTTGTCTTCATTGTACGCATGGGAAAACTGTGGGAGTCACCTTTCAGCCAGCTATATGACACACAGTAAAAGGTGCTGAAGAAAATTCCAGCACTTTCTAGGACATCTCAGTAAAAAGACTTTATTGCTCAAGAGTTATGTGACGTAAAATTTAAATCTTTAAAATATATACAGGTCCTTCTCAAAATATTAGCATATTGTGATAAAGTTCATTATTTTCTATAATGTCATGATGAAAATTTAACATTCATATATTTTAGATTCATTGCACACTAACTGAAATATTTCAGGTCTTTTATTGTCTTAATACGGATGATTGTGGCATACAGCTCATGAAAACCCAAAATTCCTATCTCACAAAATTAGCATATTTCATCCGACCAATAAAAGAAAAGTGTTTTTAATACAAAAAACGTAAACCTTCAAATAATCATGTACAGTTATGCACTCAATACTTGGTCGGGAATCCTTTGGCAGAAATGACTGCTTCAATGCGGCGTGGCATGGAGGCAATCAGCCTGTGGCACTGCTGAGGTCTTATGAAGGCCCGGGATGCTTCGATAGCGGCCTTTAGCTCATCCAGAGTGTTGGGTCTTGAGTCTCTCAACGTTCTCTTCACAATATCTCACAGATTCTCTATGGGGTTCAGGTCAGGAGAGTTGGCAGGCCAATTGAGCACAGTGATACCATGGTCAGTAAACCATTTACCAGTGGTTTTGGCACTGTGAGCAGGTGCCAGGTTGTGTTGAAAAATGAAATCTTCATCTCCATAAAGCTTTTCAGCAGATGGAAGCATGAAGTGCTCCAAAATCTCCTGATAGCTAGCTGCATTGACCCTGCCCTTGATAAAACACAGTGGACCAACACCAGCAGCTGACACGGCACCCCAGACCATCACTGACTGTGGGTACTTGACACTGGACTTCTGGCATTTTGGCATTTCCTTCTCCCCAGTCTTCCTCCAGACTCTGACACCTTGATTTCCGAATGACATGCAGAATTTGCTTTCATCCGAAAAAAGTACTTTGGACCACTGAGCAACAGTCCAGTGCTGCTTCTCTGTAGCCCAGATCAGCGCTTCTGCCGCTGTTTCTGGTTCAAAAGTGGCTGGACCTGGGGAATGTGGCACCTGTAGCCCATTCCCTGCACACGCCTGTGCACGGTGGCTCTGGATGTTTCTACTCCAGACTCAGTCCACTGCTTCCGCAGGTCCCCCAAGGTCTGGAATCGGCCCTTCTCCACAATCTTCCTCAGGGTCCGGTCACCTCTTCTCGTTGTGCAGCGTTTTCTGCCACACTTTTTCCTTCCCACAGACTTCCCACTGAGGTGCCTTGATACAGCACTCTGGGAACAGCCTATTCGTTCAGAAATTTCTTTCTGTGTCTTACCCTCTTGCTTGAGGGTGTCAATAGTGGCCTTCTGGACAGCAGTCAGGTCGGCAGTCTTACCCATGATTGGGGTTTTGAGTGATGAACCAGGCTGGGAGTTTTAAAGGCCTCAGGAATCTTTTGCAGGTGTTTAGAGTTAACTCGTTGATTCAGATGATTAGGTTCATAGCTCGTTTAGAGACCCTTTTAATGATATGCTAATTTTGTGAGATAGGAATTTTGGGTTTTCATGAGCTGTATGCCAAAATCATCCGTATTAAGACAATAAAAGACCTGAAATATTTCAGTTAGTGTGCAATGAATCTAAAATATATGAATGTTAAATTTTCATCATGACATTATGGAAAATAATGAACTTTATCACAATATGCTAATATTTTGAGAAGGACCTGTACATATTTATATATATACCTTCATACTGACTACCAGCCCGTGCCTGGCTTAGCAGCCCAATTTGTCTTCAAATCTTGGGAAAGGTGTGTGAGCCTTATTTCAGCCAGCTGACTGGCTGTAAAACTGTAACTTGAAACTGTACCTTGTTAAAACCTTGGTATACCCTGATACCTTTAACCACCAAAATTACATTGTGGTGTGTACGTATGAGCAAAATTCAAAGTTTACATACCCTGGCTGGAAATTGGAGCTGAAAGCAGATGCAAAGCCAGGTAACACTGGTGATGAGGGAACCCCAACCGCAGTTGCCTGTAGTGGGGCCACAGATGCTACTGAGGATGGAGCTGCTCCTGATAGTCCCATGAATGAAGGCAACACAGGGCTCCTGGTGCCAGCCCCACCTGATACAGCCAGTCTAGGAAATGTGGTGGGGTTAGGCCCAGGAGAAAGGCCTGGGAATATAGAGGTGCCAGAGGTGAGGTCTAGAGCGAAAGGTGGAGCTGCATTAGGGGCAGCACCAGGGGCTAAGCCCTGGTAGACAGAAGATGGTGGATGGTTGGTGGAGGGAGGCACTGATGAAGGGATGGTGGCAGAGGGAAGAGAAGACAGGGCCGGAAAAGGGGATAGACCTGTATAATGAGCCGAAGCTGGGGTAGAAGACATTGCTTGGATGCCAGTAATAGCAACTGGACTATGGAGAGACCCTTGAGGAGAACCTGAGTGTGTCAGACCCAAAGAACGTGCAAGGGCAGCCTGAGCCGAACCTGGTGTCACAAGTGGGCTGAGCGAAGGAGTACCAGAACGAGACGTGCCCTTAAAGGCTGAGGGTACGGGGCTGTTACTGCCGCTGTTGCTACCCCCAGAGTGCCTGTTCAAGGTTCCAGCCACAACACCTTGAGCTTGAGCCTGGGCTGGGTTGACAGGGGAGGGTTTTGGACTGGGTCCAGAGGTGGAGCAGTTTGGAATAACTGGAGTGGAAGATCCAGGAGTGAGAGGTGAAGGGGTGTAACTTCTGATTACTGAACCAGATGGGTTACCTCCTTGTGGGTGGACCACAGAGAAGCTGGGTCCTGACTGCTGGTCTGTAGACTGGGAATAGGCTCTCTGCTGAGCTGAGCCCATGGAGTTTGACTGCGACTGGGAGTCATGGCCACTACGGGAAGCAGCAGGGGTGCTGGGTCGAGAAAGGCCATGGAAAGGGGAAGAGGAAAAACCAGGAGTTCCACAAGGGGTGCCTGAGGGGGTATGGGCTTTAATGACAGACGAAGGCGTAGGTGTGACATGACCACTGGGCGTCTGTGGTCCGGCTTTGATCACAGAGGAAGATGGAGCTGCGGAAGGAGAGGGGGCATTCAGGTTGTGGGAAGGTACCATGCCAGGAAAAACTGGTGTAATAGGGGTGGTTGGGGGAGGTGGTTGAGCAGGTGAAGCCTGGGGTGGAGCAGGGTTAGAAGGAGTGGACCCATGAGGAATGAGAAGGGGCCCACTGTTGACTCCTGGTGTGGTGTTTTGTGGATTTCCAGGTTTGGAGTAACCTGAAAGTAAGGGTAGATTAGAGGTTGTCCAAAATTGTATTTAATTTATTGTTAAAGTCACTGAAACATAATGATTTGGTTATATCAGTTAAGTGACAATACATTTAAATCCATAACATTTGCAGAACAGGTAAAACAAAATGCCAAACCATTTACATAACATGTATAAAAGAGAAAAAGCAAGGAGGAATAGCCAACAAGCATTCCTACATGCAGCCTTTAACGGATATTTGAAATAATAGTTAGTTTTAAAAGGCAACTCCTTCTTACCTTTGGGGAAATATCTGCATCATGTTTTCTGGTTGGTTCGGCTAAAACTAACTTTCATCAAAGCTAATAATCATTGTAATCTTTGGTTCAGTCAGTTTAACCAAATTAGAGAAATTTGGTTACGAGATTTCCCCAAAGGGTTTGAATGATGTACAACTCCATTTTCAAGAAAGTTGGAATGTCTTGTAAAATGAAAATAAAAACAGAGCTATCATTTGAACTCTTCATAAAGCCCATTGTTCTTATATGTAGAGAGCTTGAAGTTTATTTCAAATGTCACTGAGTTAGAGGTGGGGTCTTGAAAAACTGCCCGTAGGAAAAAAAAAAAAAACAGGCATCTCCCTACTAAACAATTTAGCCAAACTGACAAATCATCTGATGACGAGTACGATTGCAAGTCATCCACTGTTGGATTTCATTTGATTATGAAGCAAAACTACAAACTTGTTCAGTCACTAAAATATAAGATGAATTTATTTTTATTTATCATTAAATGTAAAAGAAAACTATTTAAGAAGTTATCTCCGTGGTACTTCATTAAAACACAGGGTTTCAAAGTCATGCAAATAACTGCATTCTTTTTCTTTTGCATTTTACAGGCAGACCAACTTTTTTTGAAATCTGGCTGTAGCTCCATAATAACAAATTAAAACACTGCAATAAAAAATTAAAAACTACTCCAAGCAATGCATGTTAAATGCAAGTGGAAAGGATAATTCTAGATTAAAAGATTAAGGGTCTAAGTTTGAATCTATTTTAGAACCCCAAACCTGTTCTCACAAGAAAAGGAAAAATATATATACTGACTGACCAGATAACAAATATATCTTTATAATTTTCTGCAAAATATGAAAACTGAAAATGGAGCACAAAAAGCTTACTCTTTTGTGTTTTTGTGTGTGTGTTGGCCTCTTTTTATGGTACTGTCTAAATCTAACAATGTTGTTTATTGCAGTATAAATACTTAAAGCCAATTAAAAAAAACCTATGTTAACAGAAATCCTATACATTTTTCACTCAAAAATTCCACGTCTTATCAGACTCAAATTTATGAATTTTTCCACCAGTCGTTGGAACATTTGGGAGATTAATGTACAAAACATTTACCTAGTTGGGATTTGTTATGTTTACATTTCTGAAATCATGAAACATAAATGTTGGAAGTTGGTTTCCCATTTAACATCGTGGAAGAGGTTATTTATCTACATTTTTGACTTCTTAATCTTAAATCAGGTCAGTTTCAAAATACTCAGACTTGTCAAATCCGGACTATTTTCCCTTTTCTACGGACTCTATTTAGGCCGGATGAATCTAGAGTCTTCGAATGACAGTTTGTCATCAGTAATATGTTAATTCTGTTTGAAAAAATAAAAAAATAGAAGTGTCAACTCTATTTTTAGCATCTAAACTACACCCGATTTTAGAGACACAGGTCCAGTTTAACACTGTGAGGGTTGTGAAATGGCCTTTTTGAGTACTGAATGACTGTTCTTTTCAATAAGTCAAAACCCAAATGATCAATGGGTAGAATAGATATCCAAGTTGTAATTTGGCAAATCAAACATAAGATATGTCTTCAAATTAGAAATCAAAGTACAGCCCTTTTAATCTGATTTGTATCTTTTAGATAATGGATTAAGGAATAAAGTGTGGAAAATCCAACATTGTTCTATTCTCAGTTTCCTTTTTTCTATCCAGACTAGAAAGAAAATTGTAAAATCAAGCAAATTCCATGCTTTCTCAGACATTTGAAGACTGTGTGGGAACCATGTGTTTACTAGTGATGGACAATTTTATTGTCATTTTTGATTCCAGTTCAGATGTTTGCAAACCCCAAAAACTAAAAGTACTGTTGGGATTGTTACCTTTACTATTTCCCACTGCTGCAAATGCGAGCAGCAATAAATATCAATATAATAAAAAATATGATTAAATGCAGTTAGTCTGTACTGTTTAGTAATAAAATTGCACAATTTTATCTCAGTGGTGTCCTGAAGTAGCTTATTCAATAATCTGTAAATTGTTCTTTGGTGATTATTCTTGGCTTGGCTTTTTTAAGAGCATTTCTGTTTGTGGGTTTTGACTGCAGTGATTTACAGTCAAAGCCAGATAATCAATAGCAAGAAAGACTGGCTATTAAGAAGGATTTTTAAATATTTGTATCATCATTTTATTCTCATCACAATAAATGATCAAGACATTATTGCCCAGTGTTTACACATATTTTGTAGAGAAGAGAGACCTAATAATAATGGTAATAAAATATTAATACTGATGTGAACTATAATTATTAATGTAATTCACGGTGTATTTTTTTCTGGTCAATCAGTGTACTCCAGCAGAAGATAAACTGAAATAGTCACCTGATAAACTGGAGAAGCACAGGTGAGCAGCATGCCAGCAAGTTAAGCTGCAAGCTTCAGAGAGTCTAGACACAACTTGGCTAAAGGAATCATACCTGCTATTTTGTGAGAAGAGTGGTAGGGGGGAGGGGGCACGTTGGCTGTTATGACCCCTCCCACAGAAACAAGGCCTGCGTTGTTGTACACACCTGAGTGGCAGTTGCAAATATTAAAGGTGTCCGCATTACACATACAACAGAAACCTACAGTACAGACCAAAGACCAAAAGTTTGGACAAACCTTCTCATTCAGAGTTTTCTTTATTTTCATGACTATGAATATTGTAGCTTCACACTGAAGGCATCAAAACTATGAATTAACACATGTGGAATCATATACTGAACAACAATTGTGAAACAACTGAAAATATGTCTTATATTCTAGGTTCTTCAAAGTAGCCACTTTTTGCTTTGATTACTGCTACACACACTCTTGGTATTCTGTTGATGAGCTTCAAGAGGTAGTCACCTGAAATGGTTTTCACTTCACAGATGTGCCCTGTCAGGTTTAATAAGTGGGATTTCAAGCCTTATAAATGGGGTTGGGACCATCAGTTGTGTTGTGCAGGAGGTAGATACAGCACACAGCTGATAGTCCTACTGAATATACTGTTAGAATTTGTATTATGGCAAGAAAAAAGCAGCTGAGTAAAGAAAAACGAGTGGCCATCATTACTTATCCCCAAGTGCAGTCGCAAAAACCATCAAGCGCTACAAAGAAACTGGCTCACATGAGGACCGCACCTGGAAAGGAAGACCAAGAGTCACCTCTGCTGCAGATGATAAGTTCATCCGAGTCACCAGCCTCAGAAATCGCAGGTTAACAGCAGCTCAGATTAGAGAACAGGTCAATGCCACACAGAGTTCTAGCAGCAGACACATCTCTAGAACAACTGTAAAGAGTAGACTGTGTGAATCAGGCCTTCATGGTAAAATAGCTGCTAGGAAACCACTGCTGAGGACAGGCAACAAGCAGAAGAGACTTGTTTGGGCTAAAGAACACAAGGAATGGACATTAGACCAGTGGAAATCTGTACTTTGGTCTGATGAGTCCAAGTTTGAGATCTTTGGTTCCAACCACCGTGTCTTTGTGCGGCGCAGAAGAGGTGAACGGATGGACTCTACACGTCTGGTTCCCACCGTTAAGCATGGAGGAGGAGGTGTGATGGTGTGGGGTTGCTTTGCTGGTGATACAGTTGGGGATTTATTCAAAATTGAAGGCATACTGAACCAGCATGGCTACCAGAGCATCTTACAGCGGCATGTTATTCCATCGGGTTTGCATTTAGTTGAATGAGGCGACTGTGGCTCAGTAGGAAGAGTAGTCGTCTTGCAATCGGAAGGTTGTGGGTTCGATTCCAGCTTCTTCCTGCTGTTTGTCGATGTGCCCCTGGGCAAGGCACTTAAACTCAAGTTGCCTACCGATCTGCGTATCGGTGTATGTGTGAGCGTTAGTGAGTGCAATTGGGTGAATGTGGCTATAGTGTAAAGCGCTTTGAGCGGTCTGTATGACTGGAAAGGCGCTATATAAGTTCAGTCCATTTACCATTTGGAACACACCTTCAGGCTGTGTAAGGGCTATTTGACCAAGGAGAGTGATGGGGTGCTGCGCCAGATGACCTGGCCTCCACAGTCACCGGACCTGAACCCAATCCAGATGGTTTGGGGTGAGCTGGACCGCATAGTGAAGGCAAAAGGGCCAACAAGTGCTAAGCATCTCTGGGAACTCCTTCAAGACTGTTGGAAAACCATTTCAGGTGACTACCTCTTGAAGCTCATCAACAGAATGCCAAGAGTGTGCGGAGCAGTAATCAAAGCAAAAGGTGGCTACTTTGAAGAACCTAGAATATAAGACATATTTTCAGTTGTTTCACAATTGTTGTTCAGTATATGATTCCACATGTGTTAATTCATAGTTTTGATGCCTTCAGTGTGAAACTACAATATTCATAGTCATGAAAATAAAGACAGCTCTTTGAACGAGAAGGTGTGTCCAAACATTTGGTCGGTACTGTACATTACAAGCTACCAAAAGGACCAGAATCAATTCCAGATAACAGTGAGAAAACAATCCCTTTGACTGCAATCTGTTTTAAAATTACTGATAGGTTGTATAACTTAGAATGGTAGGTTACCATGAACCTACCATGGAAAAAATAGAAGTGTTTTGCATTGTCGTTTCTTACTTGGTGCAATGGTGGCATGAGGCCGGCAGGGTGGGATAGGGTACGGAACAGGGCGATGAGGGTTGTAAGTCGAGGGAAACTAAAAAACAAAACAAACAATTGAAACACTTGTAACGCCTGGTAAAAGTATTCACACAAACCAGAAACTTCAACTGTACAGGTCCTTCTCAAAAAATTTGCATATTGTGATAAAGTTAATTATTTTCTATAATGTAATGATTAAATTTAACATTGATATATTTTAGATTCATTGCACACTAACTGAAATATTTCAGGTCTTTTATTGTCTTAATACGGATGATTTTGGCATACAGCTCATGAAAACCCAAAATTCCTATCTCACAAAATTAGCATATTTCATCCGACCAATAAAAGAAAAGTGTTTTTAATACAAAAAACGTCAACCTTCAAATAATCATGTACAGTTATGCACTCAATACTTGGTCGGGAATCCTTTTGCAGAAATGACTGCTTCAATGCGGCGTGGCATGGAGGCAATCAGCCTGTGGCACTGCTGAGGTCTTATGGAGGCCCAGGATGCTTCGATAGCGGCCTTTAGCTCATCCAGAGTGTTGGGTCTTGAGTCTCTCAACGTTCTCTTCACAATATCCCACAGATTCTCTATGGGGTTCAGGTCAGGAGAGTTGGCAGGCCAATTGAGCACAGTGATACCATGGTCAGTAAACCATTTACCAGTGGTTTTGGCACTGTGAGCAGGTGCCAGGTCGTGCTGAAAAATGAAATCTTCATCTCCATAAAGCTTTTCAGCAGATGGAAGCATGAAGTGCTCCAAAATCTCCTAATAGCTAGCTGCATTGACCCTGCCCTTGATAAAACACAGTGGACCAACACCAGCAGCTGACACGGCACCCCAGACCATCACTGACTGTGGGTACTTGACACTGGACTTCTGGCATTTTGACATTTCCTTCTCCCCAGTCTTCCTCCAGACTCTGGCACCTTGATTTCCGAATGACATGCAGAATTTGCTTTCATCTGAAAAAAGTACTTTGGACCACTGAGCAACAGTCCAGTGCTGCTTCTCTGTAGCCCAGGTCTGGGGTATGCGGCACCTGTAGCCCATTTCCTGCACACGCCTGTGCACGGTGGCTCTGGATGTTTCTACTCCAGACTCAGTCCACTGCTTCCGCAGGTGCCCCAAGGTCTGGAATCGGTCCTTCTCCACAATCTTCCTCAGGGTCCGGTCACCTCTTCTCGTTGTGCAGCGTTTTCTGCCACACTTTTTCCTTCCCACAGACTTCCCACTGAGGTGCCTTGATACAGCACTCTGGGAACAGCCTATTCGTTCAGAAATGTCTTTCTGTGTCTTACCCTCTTGCTTGAGGGTGTCAATAGTGGCCTTCTGGACAGCAGTCAGGTCGGCAGTCTTACCCATGATTGGGGTTTTGAGTGATGAACCAGGCTGGGAGTTTTAAAGGCCTCAGGAATCTTTTGCAGGTGTTTAGAGTTAACTCGTTGATTCAGATGATTAGGTTCATAGCTCCTTTAGAGACCCTTTTAATGATATGCTAATTTTGTGAGATAGGAATTTTGGGTTTTCATGAGCTGTATGCCAAAATCATCCGTATTAAGACAATAAAAGACCTGAAATATTTCAGTTAGTGTGCAATGAATCTAAAATATATGAATGTTAAATTTTCATCATGACATTATGGAAAATAATGAACTTTATCACAATATGCTAATTTTTTGAGAAGGACCTGTATATTGTATTTTATTGAGATTTTAGGTAACAAACCAACACAAACTAAAACATCATTTTGATGTCGAAGGAAAATGATAAATTATCTCAAATTTTGTTTCACATGAAAATCGGAAAAATGTGGCATACATTCTCCCCCCTTTACTCTGATATCCCCAACCAAAATCCACTGCAGACTTCATAAGTTATAAGTCATAATTAAATTGGTAAATACTGTAGCATGTTTGGTGTCGCTCAACACACTTTCCCAGCATGCATTGCTCCATGAGAATGTCTGTTCTCTTGTTTTTGTAATTGTTAAAGTAATTTGCATAATCTACCAACTGTTCTTGTTATTCCTTTCCCTTTTACCTGTGTCTTTTTAGGGCTCTCATCTATGATTAGCTCAAACGATTTGCTGTATTCTGACAAATATGTCATCTCCTTATCAGTTCAATACTTACAGGTTTGAACGGTCCTATAATTCTGGAAGCAATTCCTTTCCCCTCCATACTGATGGAGCCGTCTTCTTTTTTCTCACCCTCTTTTTTAACAGGAGGGATTCCCTGTGGTTACAAGAAAAAACTATTAATTCAAAATGGTCATCGTTTAAAAACTACGATATTCAACCTCAGGCAAACAAGTTTACTTCTTTTTTAAATGTATAATTAGTTCAATTAAATTTTTTGTCAGCAAGGATGTTTTCATACAAATGATATTTTAAAACTACATTTGAAGTGTCATGGAATACACGTCAGGAAAAATACATCTCCATCATCAGAAAAGGGCAACAGAGGTTCTGTCACTTAAGTTTCATATAAATACAGAATGATTCAGGTCAGTTAGTCACTGAATCTTGCCCATACTCACAGGAAAAGTGCCAGTGACCAAGCTGGGCCTGCCTTTGGGGTATGGATTTCCAGGAATCATACCACAGGATGAGATCATGGCTACAGGAGCCTTGCAGCCAACCTTACAAACCTAACAATACAAAGATATACGTTTTTGATGCATCTTTCAGCTAACAAAATAGTATTTTCTTTAAAAAAAGTAATTCTTGCAAAAGTATGAATAGGTTTTTATTTATTTTATTTTTTTTCATGTGAACACCTGCTCCAATATCCTGCGAGCACGCTTCTTCTCAGACAAGTGTATCCGGAACAGATCGTCCACTGGTCGAAAATTCTGAGCATCTGAAATATTCCTGTATGGAAACAGACATACCTACTGAATAACCCTTAAATCGACTGAAAAACGAAGCTGATTTAAAGACAAGATTTGACAATGCTGAACAGCATTTTCAAATGTACTCACAAAGCTATTAATTCCAGGACAACAAGTCTGTCCTTCGAGAAAGTGAAGCAGTTTAGGATATTTGCAACTTTGGTTGTAGGGATTGCAACCATTTTCTAAACAGAAACAGGAACAGATACAATATTAGGCCTCCATCTTTAGAGTTTTTAAGAGATGCCCTGCTACCCTGCTTAAGAGAGGTTGCTATGGTAGAGGGAGTAATGTTAATATACGAGATGTAAAGCTGATCGGTAATTGTGGTGCAATTTTTCATAGTACTAAAGATACGAGCTGCAAAGCCTCAGTAAGTCAAAAGTGCTACTACTTACATGCTGCAGAGCTTTTACTGCTTTGATCTGAGGTTCCGCCCATGAGAAGTACTTCAAGATTTCCATCACCTGTAGACATTAAGTACCTTATTAGAGCTTACATTAAAAAGGGCTCTGGAGCAACAAAACACACAAAGATATGGCAATGCTTTCTGTGAGGTGAGGTACAATGCTTTGTAAAAGTATTCTTACCCCTTGCACCTTTACACATTTTGTCACATTACAACTACAAACTTAATTTTGTTGGGATGTTATGCGATAAGCCAAAACAAAGTAGTGCATGATTTTAAAGTGAAATGAAATTTTTACATGGATTTCAAACTTTGTAGCAAATAAAAATCAAAAAAGCGTGGAATGTGTTGTATTCATCCCTCCCTGAGTCAGTCATTTTTAGAACCAGCTTTAATTGTTTTAACTTGTTTGAAACCATTCAACTGTACGTCTGGCAGTTGGTCCTGCTGGGAAGTGAACCTCCACCCCTGTCTCAAGTCTTTTGCAGTCTTGAACAGGTTTTCTTCCACAGTTAACCTGTATTTTGCCACATCTATCTTCCCAAAAACTCTGACTAGCTTTCCTGTCCCTGCTTGATACTGTCGCTATAATGTTTTACGTTGGGAATGGCGTGTTAAGAGTGACGAAAGATGTTATTTTTCTGTCACATACTGGGTTTTGCGCGTAGGCCACAAATGTTGGTTATATCTAACCATAGCACCTTTTTCAACATTTTTTCTGTCCCCTACATGGCCTGTGGCAAACTTGAAACTGGACTTCTACGGACCTTTCAAAAATGGCTTTCTTTTTGCAATTCTTCCATAATAAACAGATTTGCAATGCTCCTCTTGTTTCGTCTGCCTGTTTAGGAAGACAGCCATGTCTTGGTAAGCTGGAACTTAGGTTTTTTTCTATTTCTAGATGATGGATTGAACCGTCCCATGAGATCTTCAAAGCTTCTGCTTCGAACTTCTCTACAACTTTAGCCCAGAGTGGTCCAGTCTGTTCCTTGGTTTTCTTGATTTATCTGTTCTCTTACAAAGCCGTGAAAAGAACAGCTGTACTTACATTGAAATTAGACTGCAAGGGTGGACTCCTTTACTTATTTAGTACAAGAGGCTAAATACAAATGCACAGCAAATTTTCTGACTTTTATTTATAAAACATTATTTTTTTGAGAGACAGACATCATTTTCTTTCCACTTCTCAATTATTATTACTTTGTGTAGATCTATCACATAAAATCCTAGTGAAACACATTAAAGTGTATAATTGTAACATCGCCAAATGTAGAAAAACTCCAGGGATATAAACACTTCTCGCAGGCACGGTAAATGCGTTCTCATATTTCTCATTGAAATATGAAATAGATGCACTTTTTTTTCCACTACACGTTTTATCCATATTTTAAAGTGCAAACTGATTTATGTGTGGATGAATCCTATAAGAAATAGGGCAATCACTAACATACTCATTAACATGGAGGATACGTTTGGACGGTAGCCAACCTGCTCACTGGAGAAATATCCATGCACCTGCTCTATGGCTCTGATCCGCTGGTCTGTTAGGACGCACTGAAACACAAGATCGAGCATAAACAATACTGCAGAGCAAGTAATTACTATCAGAAATCAGAGGCAGATATTACCTTTCGTATCTCATCCAAGACAATGTCAAATGATTTCTTATCCATGTTTGAGGGTTTATTCACACCTAAGCCCCTGTGTCAATAGCTGATTACAATACGACTTAAAAAGTCAATAAAATACTTAAAATACAGCTAGAAAAGTGAAATAAAATAAAATAAATTCGGCTCTGAATAGGTTAAAATGTGTTTTTTGTCCCTCGGCTTACAATATAAATTTATTTTTCGACAAAACCAAGATTTAATACGCTACATATGTGCAGTAAAATATTTAATAACTGCATGGTTAAAATACTACTTTAGTAACTTAGCTCTCGGACAGTGAACAATGACTCCCAAACGAGAGACGTCTGCAGAGCAGAAGATTTTGGCTGCAGCTAACAACAAGCTAGCGCGCTACAGTTATTCTAATCGAGACCACGACGCGACAAAAAGACCCTAAAAACACACAAACAAATATTTTAACGACCGTGCAGTCAAGGCTGGTTCAAACAGACTCCCAACAAAATTACAACCGGTACAAGAACATTTAAAAAGAATCGTTCCACGCTAAATAAAGCGTGCAGTGAAAGACAAGTTTAGCTAGCTGCTGCTGACAGCTGGCGGTAGAACGTCAACAACGAAAGGACCCCCGTGAGGCACCTGATCGCAAAACATTTAAGGTAGTAAATAATATTATAATAACTACCAATAAATAATAAAAAAAACGTCTTATATCACAAAGTTATGACTATTTAGCATTAATTTAGCTAAATTCATGTTTTTTAATTTATTGCTGTGTCAGTGATTCTCCGCAGGCGATTTGTAAGCAGCGCACCGGAAGTAAATACAGAACGAGTGTTTGCAGTGGGGTGATATTCTTTTGGTGTTTCCCTTTTTAGAATAGTGAAAAATGGACCGGTTTTCGTGGTCAAATGGCCTCTTAGAAATAAACGAAACGTTAGTGATACAGCAGCGAGGCGTCAGGCTGTATGACGGTGATGATAAGGTATAGTTTATCATTAATTAGCATTCATTTGTGTTTTTTATTGTTAGCATGGCAGCGAAATACTATTAAGAAATTATGTTAGATTGTAGAGAATCCCTGTATAAATATAAATATAAATGTTGTGTAAAACTGTTACTCGTTTTTTTGTTATTGTTGACCTAATGAAAAACTACTTCCTGTGTTTTTACAAGGCAAAACTGGAAGTTGGTGTTGCTTTATTGAGTACCCATAGGTTGATCTGGAGAGACGGAAAGAATAATGTAAGCAAACTTTAAACAACAACACATAAAGCAAAGGTTATTAATTCTAATTTTAAATTGATCCCAGACTCAAAGATGCGCGATAAAATAACTGTTACACATGCGACATTGTTAGCAGACATGGAATGTGCAGCTAGATTGTTGCACAATACATGGTTTTTGTCATTTGACTATGTAACTTCTAACATGAAACCAAAAATGTGGTCATGCGTATATACATTTACCCCAACTCAATATTCTAATATTATTAGGTTTTTTTTCTTCTTGGCTTTAACATTTCTTCTGACTGTTTTTGGATATTTTATATTTGAAAGTGTTTGTCTGTGCGTGCCCTAATTATGACTTGTGCATTTACTTTCCTATTTGGCAGGACTGCTGCCTGGCCATACCCCTGTCTCAGATTATTTTCTTTGAGGAGCAGGCTGCAGGAATAGGAAAGAGGTACACTGATCAGATTGTTGGCAGAAATCTCTCTGACACCAAACGATCGATCGATCAATCGATAGATAGATATTATAAAACATTATTATTTATTATAGAGGGAGGAAAAAGAGGTACATATATCAAGCTTTGTTTTTGTGATAGTATTATTCCCATTGTCAAACTATAGGTGCACAATAAATCGAATCTCAATGTCAATGTGTGCAATATTTGGAAGGCTATTATATTTTAAGTGCCATGCATTAAAATTCTGCACGCTAATAATACCTTTGGCCAGATGATGTACTTTCTTTGCCCTGTCTGCTCACATTAGATATGGATTTTAATGACTGAAACACATAAACTCATGTAGAGTGGTGGCGACATTGTGATTAAAGAAAGATGTGGAAAATGTTAATTAATCACAACCAATATTGCTTGTTTCCTAATATCGGACAGCTCTACTCTAGACTGCTTGAATCTCTTAAAAAAACAGTAATGATTAACTGTTTGTTTGCTTTTTACTTGAAAGTGCAAAAATAGTTATCCACCTGCATCCATCACCCCCCAACAAGGAGCCAGGTCCATACCAGAACAGCAAGTTCTCCTACATCAAGCTGTCTTTCAAAGAACATGGGCAGATTGAGGTAGTCCCACTTCTAGGCACACACAGTTTCAGAGCTATTTCTTTTTAAATGTTAGTATTGTCTTCTTGATTTTTTTCCCTTCTTAATCACCTGTACCATTTAATTGCAGTTTTACAGGAGACTGACAGAAGAGATGACCCAGAAAAGGTGGGAGAATACCCCAAGTTCACAGCCCATCTCAACAGGAACTGGGTCTCAGGTTGGAAGCTGATCAAACAACATCCTTCTCAATTTATTTTAATCACAACCTTTTCACAAGCTCTGTCAGATAAGAGAAATTGCTGAGTCAGATAAGTTGGAATTTTATTTTTTACTATTTCAATGACATTCCACTGGGTGGCAATATTTGTTTTTTTGTTTGTTTTTTTATTTGTTGGTTGCACTAGATAAACATTATTTTTTTTAAACATAGTTGGATTAGACACTGTCAAGTAAAATGAAACAGTAATTAATAGTTTTGACCTCCTCCTCCTCCTGGGAGTTTTCTCTGCTGCTCTCTTTCATTGTACTCTGACCATGGTTATCACCTTTAGAATTTACTGTTTAACTGTGTGTGTTTTTCTTTCCTTTGTGGTAATGTAGGCAGGAAGGACACGCGCAGTGGGCATTGTTGGCATTGAGAGAAAGATAGAGGAGAAGAGGAAAGAAACAGAGAAGAACATTTCTGAGGTAACCTCTGAAAAAACAAAGGAATGTCCTAATTGAGATCTTGGAGTTTTTAGTTGATTTGTGCAAAGTCTTGGAATGCAGAAATGGTATCTGCTCTTTAAATTTTGTTTATAACATATGATGTGAAATCTAGAAGCTACTAAATAAAGTAATTCATGCTAAAGCAAAAAATATTTAAAGGCTAAGATAAAAGTTGTATTTTTACCAGCCAGTATATGTTCTATTGAATATTTTAATTTTACTAATAAATCGTATGAACATTTTAAGCTTCAACAACTTTTTGATATTTGTCTTTAGGCCTTTGAGGACCTCAGTAAGCTGATGGTAAAGGTAAAGGAGGCCTTCATTTGATTTTCCTATAAATTTATACCGAAAATTGCCTTGCAAAAGTATTCACACCCCTTGAATTTTAAAACCGTCAATGTATTTTTTGGGAATTTCTTTTCCCAAATAAAGGGGTATTGGATGAAAGGGGGTTAAGTACATGTATACACCATAATTTCAGATTTTTATTTAAAAAAGCATGTATGCCTTTCCTTCCTCTTCACAGGTACAGTACTTTCTCTTGGTCGCAATTGCATTATATTACGTAAACCTATAAAATACAATGACATTTTTAGTTATGTGACAATTCTTATTCGCCAGGTTTCTGCACACAAACAAACAAGGGGTAGGAATACTTTTACTGTGTATTTGTTCAATCATTACATTTAATAAACAGAAAGATATACTAAAAGCCTACATACACATGACGAATATCAATACCCCAGTTAATCCAGTGTAATTTGCTAAGTGAGTCTCTAACTGGCAGGCCAAAGAGATGGTGGAGCTGTCCAGATCTATTGCCAACAAGATCAAAGACAAGCAGGGAGATATAACAGAAGATGAGGTAAGAATACCACCAACACAGTCAGATATAATAAAACTTGCTTTATATGCGAAAGGTTTTACAAAAGGTTTTACCCTTATTCTTGGATCAGATCCTGTATTGCTGGGTATCAACTTATTATTGCTTGAAGATTAGCAAGATTTTTATCAACAGCTATGTTCTTTTTTTTAGACAATCCGCTTTAAGTCTTACCTCTTGAGCATGGGTATTGCCAACCCTGTTACGAGGGAAACACACGGATCGGGTACACATTATCACATGCAGCTGGCTAAACAACTGGGAGATATGCTGCAGGCTCCTCTAGAGGTGGGTGTCTCACCTGTTTACTCTCTACAAACGAATAAAACAAACTTAGGCACTTTGTTCTCCCTTTTTTCATACCTTGCATAACTTTTGTACTACCTCCCTGCTGCTGTCTCAGGAGCGTGGAGGAATGATGGCTCTCACAGAGGTGTATTGTCTTGTCAATCGTGCCAGAGGGATGGAGGTAAATGTTGATTTATCTGACAATTCTCTGCATGTGACACAACTTGGTGATTTGTCCATTTACAATATTGACAAACATCTTTGCTTATGTTTTTTTCTAGCTTTTATCTCCTGAAGATTTGTTAAATGCATGCAAAATGTTTGAGTCCTTGAAACTGCCCCTGAGGTGAGTTTGACTTGTTTGTATTACAGTGTTTAAAATTAAATTCCTTTAGTTGTAGAGCAGGTTAAGTGTTTAGTATATAGGACGAGGCTGACCAGGCTTTTCCTGCCTGGCTTCTTGTTGTGAGAAGGGCTGTCCAGGCTTCCGCAGCTGTCATTTCCTGTTACTTCCTGAAGTTTTTGGAAAAACACCAGCAAAGTTTTCCCATGTTGGTTTGCGTTACTGGTGTTAGTGGACCTAAACTTTGCAGTTCAATAAAACAAGCATAAACATTTTCACATTTTGTTATGTTTCAACCACAAACCTCAATGTATTTTATCTGGATTTTATGTGACAGAGCAACACAAAATAGTGCAGAAATAATATTATTTCAAATAATATTCCATAAGTTCATAATATCTCATTACATTTTTGTTATTTTTTAATCATTATCTTAATCATTTCATTGTATTTAATATCGGTTGTGCATATGCACTTTTACCATGATTTTTAACCCCAATGATCATTTTAATTGATTGTTAACGCGAAAAGCTATTGAAAATAATTGCATCTAATTAGAAGATAAAGTCCACCTGTAATTTAAGCTCAGTATAAATCCAGCTGTTCTGTGAAGACATCAGAAGATCTTTGCAGAGCATTTGTGAACAAAGAGCATCATGAAGACAAAGGAACACAGTAGACAAGTACGGGATGAAGTTGTAGAGAAGTTTGAAGCAGGGTTAGGTTATAAAACTATTTCCCAAGATTTTGAGCATCTCACAGAACACTGTTCAGTCCATCACCTGGAAATGGAAAGTGTATGGCACAATTGCAGTAAAGACATGGCCAACCACCTAAACTTGAAAGAAAGCCACAATAAGCCTTGTTTACCGTTTTTACACAAGCCATGTTGGGGACACAGCAAGAATGTGGAGGTTCTCTTGTAACATGTATCCCAAATGGAGTTACCTTACATGTGGAACACGAACACCACACATCACTGTCCCCACAGTGGAACATGGTGGTGGCAGCATCATGCTCTTGGGACACTTTTCTTCTCCAGGGACAAGGAAACTTGTCAGAGGTAGTAGGAAGATGAATGGAGCTAAATACAGAACAATCCTGTTGGAGGCTGCCAGAGACTTGGGACTGAGGTGGAGGTTCAGCTTCCCTAAATATACAGCCAGAAGTATTTAACAATAAAATATTTTAGATCAAATCATATACATTTGTCCGAGTGGCTCAGTCAAAGTCCACACCAATTAAGAATCTGTGGTAAGACTTTGAAATTGATGTTATCGGAAGCTTTTATTTCCACAGCACAATTACGCACTCCTTTGTGTTGTTCCATTCCATGAAATCCCAATAATATACATTTTCAAGTTTGTTGTTGCCATTTTTGTCACATTTCAACAACAAACCTAAAAGGTTTTATTTAAGGTAATGTGGAGAAGTCCAATGGATGTCAATATTTGTGCATGGCACTGAAAAGTCTATATTTTCACATTACATACTTAGTAATGATCAAGCATATCATAAAGATGAGATGTTTTAATGTTATGACACATGTATGTGGTGCAGCAGGATATTTGCAGCTCAATCACTCCTTTATTTATCTTGTCTGACTGATTGCCATGTTTTTTACTTTCAAGTCAGATATCTAAATTCTATATATGTCAGGTTTAATCGCTTACTTCTTCTCAATCAGTTATAAGATGATCCATGTGTGTGCATGTCCTTGTGCACTGATTAATAAATAGTTTTGCTAGCAGATTTGCATGTGTATGTTGCCTTGTTTTGTGACATTTGTTAGATTTTTTTTTTTTTTTTAGCATTGAGTCTCCATGCCTGAACGATTTCCTCTCTTAATGTTTTCTGTTTTTACTTTCATGGGTCCTGTGTCATGTGTAGGCTGCGTGTGTTTGACAGCGGTGTTATGGTGGTCCAGCTGGAGTCTCACAGTGAAGAAGAAATGATAGCCTCAGCGCTGGACAATGTAAGCTGTAACCCTAACAAACATCATACCATAGCATGGTGCACTACCTGCTAAACATTTGAAGAACTGAGGTATTTTCTCTTACTGCATGTCTTTGTGATTCATGCTTTAATCGCAGGTGACTGAAAAAGGCTCCCTGACAGCAGAGGAGTTTGCAAAGCTCTTGGGTCTTTCTGTTCTTCTGTCCAAGGAGCGGTAAGTTAATACATGATTATCATTCATGTCTTTTTTTGTGTTTTTTATTGCTTCGTTTTGCACATTTCCTCTTCTTTAATTGTGTTCTGTTTCCTTTTTATTTTCAGGTTGTTGCTTGCTGAGAAGATGGGCCACCTTTGTAGGGATGACTCTGTTGAGGGTTTAAGATTTTACGCAAACTGTTTTTGATCTGTTTATAGAGATGTTAAGGTAGCACTTTCCACAGATATAGGATGCATAAAAGCCTATCTATAATAAAGTCAGTCTAGTGATATGTGGCTGTTGGTGTGGGTCCTCTTGGTTGCTTTTTTTGATAACCTAATCTTTGAGGCAACATACTTGCCTTAATTATCAGGTTCAAGTTCTCTAAATTACATGTAAATACTGTATCTAAGGAAAACAGATTCTACAGAAGAAGGGTCACTGTAGTGTAATGCAAAGTGGGATTGGTAAAATGCATTTACTGCATTGTGCATTTATTTGATGTATATTTTCCTTTTTCTTGCTTTCTTGACACTTACCTGCAGGCTTGTTGAAAACTAGCAGACTGTTATAAAAGGTTCACAGCCTCTAGTATTTGGATCCATTGTTCCAAAGTAAGCAACACATTGCTATAATAAATGGTTGGAAACGTTTTTGTTGTCTTTTCTGTTGAGGAATGTGCAAACATGTCTGGATGTGCAGCATTTCAGCAAACCATGCTACTTGACTTCATCTTTGGTATTTTGTTGGTCTTTCAGTCTTGTCTGTCAGAATAAGTTGGTCCTGTTCCACCATTTTCATTAGAGGTTAAAATTGAATAAAACAGCTATACAATTTCCCCTCAATCTGACTCGTTTTCTAGAAATCTTGAGTCACAGTTCAAAATGTGTCTGACCTCTATAGTGGAGATGTTTTTGTAGATTTACCTCTTGTGAGGGACTGAACATAAATCAAAGCATTTCATTGAGTTGCTGTTTTACAATGTAAGTCCTACAAAACATTATTGCAGAGATACTGAGTTAAAAAAATAATAACATTTAGCATTAGTCTATGGCCACATCTTTGTTTTTTGCTTTGATCCATGTGGAGCTTTTGAAACTCAGGATTAAATCAGTCTCTGTCTCTGCTGTGAACCGAGCTTCTTAGTAAACTGTTTTATCCCCAAGAAAGCTTCCTGTTTTTCGCCTGCTCTCGCTGAAGGAAAAATGAAGGTCGGTGAAGCTGATTAGATTAGCTTGCCATGTGGTTCCCTTATTGATAGTTGAATTCATCAGGAAATCCGACCTAAGGCAACTAAGTCAATACAAATTTGTGTAAATGTTAAACTTTAGCTTGTTCTGCTTTATTAGTGCAATGTGAACTGATAGAACTATTAAAACTTTTTACAAATATAATAAATTAGGGATAAAATTGTTTCTCAGTTGTTTTCTTACTAAGAAAAGCGGCATGTGGCAAAGGGAAGCTGGAATCAAGTACCCAGTTTTCGAACTGTAAGAAGGCTACTTTTCCCACTGAGCCACAGTTGCCCTATTTGTACAAATTGTGAGCTGTTCTAGTATTAGGGCTTCCAGTTTTAGATAAGAAAGACAAAGTGATAAGAACAACTTTTAAATCAATGGTCTATGTATGTTATGTGTGAATTTCTAATTTTCACATCGAGTTTTAAATCAATGTGTCATGCAGTTTTGAATCACCATGTTATTGTATTAGACATCAAATAAATTTGAAGTTACTTATTTGGTAAATGGGACACAGCGTTTTTTGGTTTAATCCATTACTTTCAGAAGTATGCTGATTATTGATGGTTTTACATCCTTAAATGTGTTTGCGTCATTGTTTGAGGTCTTTTAAGTACATTTGCTGGATAGATTTGGAAATGATTCTTGCTCTAACCAAGGTTTGCATTTTCCCTTTATTGATTTCTTTATTTAAAGCAGGGGACACACTACATGACTTTCAAGTTTGCAAGGACTTGGAGTTCAGACAAAATGACTGGACTCAGCAGTTTTTTGGTTTCACAACTGTAAATTGGAGATCACACACCTGCACAGCAGGAACAACTGTTCCTGCAGAGCAATCAGAGACTACAGGATTGATCAAACCAACTAAAGCCAACTAAAGACAGCAAACCTGCGTTTGAAAGGTAAACAAACACACCAGTAGGTGGCGTAAATATAGGATTTCTCAATATTTGGACAAGTTATATTTATTTTCCACTTCTCTATAAAATGAAAGAGATGCAATTTTCCTTTTTTTAAAGTTTCCTATTTGACAGAGTAGCACTCAGAATTGTTGTCTGAGTGCCAAGAAGAAGCTCAGCAGATTTACATTCACAAGTGGAGCATTACGGCTAACGCTATGATGCTCCGCTTCATAAAAACGTTATTAGAAACTGCTTTGGGATTATTGCAAATGCAGTTGACATGGAGATGGAAACGAAAGGGGAAAAAAGAAGCAAGTAAGGGAGAGAAGTAGGGCAAGAAGGTAATAGGGAGAGGAGATTGGATAAGAAAAGAAAAGAGAGAAAGACGTTTAAAGAGAAAACAAGGCAACGCCCTAGAAGACTGCTTCTACACCTACAGAAATGCATATGCAACAACATTACTGAAAAGTACACGGTACTAATGAATGCAAGATGTATTTAGTGGCAACCGCAGCTCAATACAGAGTATATCTCTGTATCGATTAGCACCTGAATGCAAACACCTGTGGGTGTATGTGTGAGCGTGCTTTGTGTTTCTTCATAAGAATATTCAATAGCATGCGTAAGGAGCCACAGACCTGCCCTGCTCTGTGGTGCCTGAACTACCGCCTATTGCCTTTATGTTCATTATGTAAATTGTTTGGTTTATTTCCGTAATGCCCTTTGTAATTTGCTGTATTTTAGTTTAAAATATCCATGTCTTTCTTTCGTTTATTTGTTTTTTCCCACTAAATGATTGTAATTAGTTGATCATTTGTATTATGCTAACTGATGTTTTGCACTCATGTTTATAGTGTTCTATAGTTACAAATAAAGTTTTCAAGAAAAAAAAAAAAACAACCACTTTCAGCTTTTGTTACGTCTCAGCCTCTGGGGCAGTTCACGCTAACCGACACCCAGATGTTCTTGTTTTGTATACAGGTCCTTCTCAAAATATTAGCATATTGTGATAAAGTTCATTATTTTCCGTAATGTAATGATGTAAATTTAACATTCATATATTTTAGATTCATTGCACACTAACTGAAATATTTCAGGTCTTTTATTGTCTTAATACGGATGATTTTGGCATACAGCTCATGAAAACCCAAAATTCCTATCTTACAAAATTAGCATATTTCATCCGACCAATAAAAGAAAAGGGTTTTTAATACAAAACATCAACCTTCAAATAATCATGTACAGTTATGCACTCAATACTTGGTCGGGAATCCTTTAGCAGAAATGACTGCTTCAATGCGGCGTGGCATGGAGGCAATCAGCCTGTGGCACTGCTGAGGTCTTATGGAGGCCCAGGATGCTTCGATAGCAGCCTTTAGCTCATCCACAGTGTTGGGTCTTGAGTCTCTCAACGTTCTCTTCACAATATCCCACAGATTCTCTATGGGGTTCAGGTCAGGAGAGTTGGCAGGCCAATTGAGCACAGTGATACCATGGTCAGTAAACCATTTACCAGTGGTTTTGGCACTGTGAGCAGGTGCCAGGTCGTGCTGAAAAATTAAATCTTCATCTCCATAAAGCTTTTCAGCAAATGGAAGCATGAAGTGCTCCAAAATCTCCTGATAGCTAGCTGCATTGACCCTGCCCTTGATAAAACACAGTGGACCAACACCAGCAGCTGACACGGCACCCCAGACCATCACTGACTGTGGCTACTTGACACTGGACTTCTGGCATTTTGGCATTTCCTTCTCCCCAGTCTTCCTCCAGACTCTGGCACCTTGATTTCCGAATGACATGCAGAATTTGCTTTCATCCGAAAAAAGTACTTTGGACCACTGAGCAACAGTCCAGTGCTGCTTCTCTGTAGCCCAGGTCAGGCGCTTCTGCCGCTGTTTCTGGTTCAAAAGTGGCTTTACCTGGGGAATGCGGCACCTGTAGCCCATTTCCAGCACACGCCTGTGCACGGTGGCTCTGGATGTTTCTACTCCAGACTCAGTCCACTGCTTCCGCAGGTCCCCCAAGGTCTGGAATCGGCCCTTCTCCACAATCTTCCTCAGGGTCCGGTCACCTCTTCTCATTGTGCAGCGTTTTCTGCCACACTTTTTCCTTCCCACAGACTTCCCAATGAGGTGCCTTGATACAGCACTCTGGGAACAGCCTATTCGTTCAGAAATTTCTTTCTGTGTCTTACCCTCTTGCTTGAGGGTGTCAATAGTGGCCTTCTGGACAGCAGTCAGGTCGGCAGTATTACCCATGATTGAGGTTTTGAGTGATGAACCAGGCTGGGAGTTTTAAAGGCCTCAAGAATCTTTTGCAGGTTTTTAGAGTTAACTCGTTGATTCAGATGATTAGGTTCATAGCTCGTTTAGAGACCCTTTTAATGATATGTTATTTTTGTGAGATAGGAATTTTGGGTTTTCATGAGCTGTATGCCAAAATCATCCGTATTAAGACAATAAAAGACCTGAAATATTTCAGTTAGTGTGCAATGAATCTAAAATATATGAATGATAAATTTTCATCATTACATTATGGAAAATAACGAACTTTATCACAATATGCTAATATTTTGAGAAGGACCTGTACAGGGGTTGGCCAATGAAACTGAAGCACCTGGTTTTAGACCACAATAATTTATTAGTATGGTGTACGACCTCCTTTTGCGGCCAATACAGCGTCAATTTGTCTAGGGAATGACATATACAAGTCCTGTACAGTGGTCTGAGGGATTTTAAGCCATTCTTCTTGCAGGATAGTGGCCAGGTCACTACGTGATACTGGTGGAAGAAATCGTTTCCTGACTCGCTCCTCCGAAACACCCCAAAGTGGCTCAATAATATTTAGATCTGGTGACTGTGCAGGCCATGGGAGATGTTCAACTTCACTTTCATGTTCATCAAACCAATCTTTCACCAGTCTTGCTGTGTGTATTGGTGCATTGTCATCCTGATACACGGCACCGCCTTCAGGATACAATGTTTGAGCCACTGGATGCACATGGTCCTCAAGAATGGTTCGCTAGTACTTGGCAGTGACACACCCATCTAGCACAAGTATTGGGCCAAGGGAATGCCATGATATGGCAGCCCAAACCATCACTGATCCACCCCCATGCTTCACTCTGGGCATGCAACAGTCTGGGTGGTACGCTTCTTTGGGGCTTCTCCACACCATAACTCTCCCGGATGTGGGGAAAACCGTAAAGGTGGACTTATCAGAGAACAATACATGTTTCACATTGTCCACAGCCCAAGATTTGCGCTCCTTGCACCATTGAAACCGACGTTTGGCATTGGCATGAGTGACCAAAGGTTTGACTATAGCAGCCCAGCCGTGTATATTGACCCTGTGGAGCTCCCGACGGACAGTTCTGGTGGAAACAGGAGAGTTGAGGTGTACATTTAATTCTGCCATGATTTGGGCAGCCGTGGTTTTATGTTTTTTGGATACAATCCGGGTGAGCACCCGAACATCCCTTTCAGACAGCTTCCTCTTGCGTCCACAGTTAATCCTGTTGGATGTGGTTCGTCCTTCTTGGTGGTATGCTGACATCACCCTGGATACCGTGGCTCTTGATACATGACAAAGACTTGCTGTCTTGGTCACAGATGCGTCAGCAAGACGTGCACTAACAATTTGTCCTCTTTTGAACTCTGGTTTGTCACCTATAATTTTGTGTCCATTTCAATATTTTGAGCAAAACTGTGCTCTTACCCTGCTAATTGAACCTTCACACTCTGCTCTTACTGGTGCAATGTGCCATCAATGAAGACTGGCTACCAGGCTGGTCCAATTTAGCCATGAAACCTCCCTCACTAAAATGACAAGTGTTTCAGTTTCATTGTCCAACCCCTGTATATAAATATATGAAATGGTAAATGGCCTGCACTCGTATATATATTGTAGCCACAGCTGCCCTGGGGCAGACTGCCAACAAGCCGCTAGTCTGATGAAGAGGATGCTGAAGGTTTTCCATAATGTTCTTCATTTTAAAGAAGAATACTTTGCACAATGATCTCCAGACGTTCCAGAGGAGTCCCCAGAACATAATTAGCTTTATTAGCTTGTTGAGCTTTTTTAAGTCCCTGGCTCTGATGCTGCTTCCCCAGCAGATGATGGCAGAAGAGATCACACTCTCCACAACAGACTTATAGAAGATATACAGCATCTTGCTGTAAACACCAAAGGGCCTAAGCTTCCTCAAGAAGTACAGTCTGCTCTGTCCCTTCTTGTAGATGGCTTCACAGTTGCATCTCCACTCCAGTCTGTTGTCCAGGTGAACACCGAGGCATTATATTCCTCCACCACCTCCACCTCTTTTCCCATGATGGAAATAGTTTTTGACTTATTCCTGTTTCTTTTAAAATTGACAATCATCTCCTTTGTTTTAGTCACGTTCAAGATGAGATTATTGTTTCCACACTCTGCCACAAAGTATCCGAGTATTTCTGCAGGTGACCGGAGTCTGTCTTGTACTGGAAGTCTGAGGTGTACAGAGTGAAGAGGATTGGTGAGAGTACAGTCCCCTGTGGTGCTCCTGTGCTGCTGACTACCTGGTTAGACTCACAACCCTTCAGTCTCACAAACTGTGGTCTGTTTGTCAGACAGTCTTGGATCCAGGAGATTGTTGAGGCCTCCACCTGAGTCTTCTGGAGTTTCTGACAAAGCAAATCAGGTTGAATTGTGTTAAATGCACTGGAGAAATCAAAGAACATGATCCTCACAGTGCTGCTGGCTTTGTCCAGATGACAGTGGGTTTGTTGAAGCAGGTGTATGATGGCATCTCCAATTCCACAGTTATAAGCAAACTGAAGGGGGTCCTGATAGTTTATTGTTTGCTTACTCAGGTGGGCCAACAGGAGTCTCTCTAGGACCTTCATGATGTGGGATGTCAGGGCAACAGGTCTATAGTCATTGAGGACTGATGGGTGTTTTCTTTGGCACTGGAACAAGACAGGAGTTCTTCCACAACACTGGAACCTTCATCTTGGCCAGGCTAAGGTTGAAGAGGTGCTGCAGAATCCCACAGGCCTTCAGGACTCTAGGGCTGACACAATCTGGACCTGCAGCCTTATTCCGATTCAGACTCTCCAGTTGCATCTTCACCTCACTTCTTGAGACACACAAGTGAATGGGGGAGGCAAAGGGAGCATCAGCATCTTCTGATTTGGTTGAAGGCAAATATGCTGAAGCAGAAGGGTACATGGCTGAGGTGGAAGATAAAACATTTGAGGTGTGACAGAAAAGCTGTGGGTCAAAGGAGGGTGGGATGCCTGTTTGGCTGTGAGCAGGAGAGGATGATGCTGAGCTTGTTTCTGAACTGAACCTATTGAAGAATGTGTTCAGTTCATTGGCTCTATCCAGACCTCCATCGGTCTGATCATCCTTCTGCTTGAAGCCTGTGACCTTCTTCATCCCTGACCACACATCTCTGATATTGTTTTGCTGGAGCTTGCTCTCCAGCTTCTTCTTGCACACCTCCTTGCTGTCTCTTATCTTGAGTTTAAGTTGCTTCTGTATTCTCCTTAATAATTCCCTGTCTCCCTCTCTGAATGCTCTTTTTTCTTGTTAAGCAAGTCCTTCAGGTCACTGGTGATCCAGGGTTTGTTATTGGGGAAGCATCTCACGGTTCTGGTGGGGATGATGTTATCCACACAGAAGTTGATATAGTCAGTGACACACTCAGTCATGGCATTGATGTCCTCTCCATGTGGCTGGCACAGTCCGTCCCAGCCTCAAAGCAACCTTGCAGAGCTTCTTCAGCTTCCTGTGACCATTTTCTCACAGTCCTCTTAATTACAGGTTGCCTCTGAACAAGGGGCTTATATTTCGAGCAGAGAAAAAGAAGATTGTGATCTGATTTGCCTAGAGGAGGTCTCGCTGTAGAGATGTATGAGTCCTTGACATTTGTATAAAACAAATCCAACGTTTTGTTTTCTCTGGTGTAGTAGCTGACAAACTGTTGAAACGTTGGAAGTGTCACAGAGAGTGAAGCGTGGTTAAAATCACCAGAAATTCCTACAAACGCATAGGGCTGTTGTGTCTGTAACTTAGCAACAACTGAGCTGATGACATCACATGCAGTGCCGGCAAGGTGGAACATATACTGTTCCCAAAAACCACTGGTGAACTCTCTGGGTAAATAATATGGACGAAAACTTACTTCTAACAGTTCAATATCTGGATTGCAGAGACGACACTTCCCAGTAACATCTCCTGGATGAAAAATGGTCAATAAATAGTGTTGCTCTCTGCTTGTGAACAGTCTACGTTTTAAATATGAGGTTTTGAATTCAAGACAATTTATCTTTTAAAATACTCATGAAAACGGAAGCTGGTATTAGGATTTTATTAAAGAAATAAATCTTGTTTTTCATGTTAAACTGATCTGATAGAATCATAATTTTTGCCTGTTATAGACTATGGAGATAACTGTATATGAATGCTTCTGCTGATTGCCTTCCTTTTTAGATAGTGTATTTCACAGGGCACTAAGGTTGAGAACTGTGTTTTTTTTCTCTAATTACTTGTCTTCGCTACACGCTTGTCACCTCAGTCACTCTTATCGGTTCTATTTTGAGTAAAATCCCTTCTTCCTTGCGTGTTGACGTGGGATCAAGGAAATCAAAATCATTGATCATCTGAAAATGGCAGTTCTGAAAGAAAAAGCTAAACTGGGAAAGAGAGCTTTTGGGTTTTCAGCACCTAATTTATGGACCATTCCTCAGTCTGAACTGTATCTGCCATCGGCCAAACTGAGTTTACTTATTAGCTTACTTAGTGTTTCAAAATGAATTTAAACCCTGGTGAAATCATTGGAATTTATCTCGTAATCAGGAGAAAAGATCTCGTGATAACACCATTGCAACTTCTGATTTAAGAAACTGTTAAAGGGCAATTCCACCTAATTTTTCCATTACCTTTAGCATCTTCAATCTCCTCCAACTCAAAAACTGCAGTACTTAGACAGTTCAAACCTGGACTAGATTGTTTTCCACTAATAGCAGAACCTTATAAACACAATTTCAGATTTGTGAAAGCTTTATTTGATTTGTGAAAGTTCCATAAAGAACCTTTGAGCTACATTAGAACTGGTCCTGCTCCAAGGCAGAGTAATCTGGCCTTTGATGTAGTGAGAACGTTCAGTCTGTGATCAGCTGGCTGCACAAACAACCGCCAGCTGCAGTGTCGTAATTATGAGATCTTCTCTCATAATTACAAGATCCTGACTCGTAGTTATGAGAAAAGATGTATATATATTTTTTTATTTGTTGAATGCAATGAGCTTCCATAGATAACTGTGTGCAAGTGTTTCTTAATACAGGTCCTTCTCAAAATATTAGCATATTGTGATAAAGTTCATTATTTTCTATAATGTCATGATGAAAATTTAACATTCATATATTTTAGATTCATTGCACACTAACTGAAATATTTCAGGTCTTTTATTGTCTTAATACGGATGATTTTGGCATACAGCTCATGAAAACCCAAAATTCCTATCTCACAAAATTAGCATATCATTAAAAGGATCTCTAAACGAGCTATGAACCTAATCATCTGAATCAACGAGTTAACTCTAAACACCTGCAAAAGATTCCTGAGGCCTTTAAAGCTCCCAGCCTGGTTCATCACTCAAAACCCCAATCATGGGTAAGACTGCCGACCTGACTGCTGTCCAGAAGGCCACTATTGACACCCTCAAGCAAGAGGGTAAGACACAGAAAGACATTTCTGAACGAATAGGCTGTTCCCAGAGTGCTGTATCAAGGCACCTCAGTGGGAAGTCTGTGGGAAAGAAAAAGTGTGGCAGAAAACGTTGCACAACGAGAAGAGGTGACCGGACCCTGAGGAAGATTGTGGAGAAGGGCCGATTCCAGACCTTGGGGGACCTGCGGAAGCAGTGGACTGAGTCTGGAGTAGAGACATCCAGAGCCACCGTGCACAGGCGTGTGCAGGAAATGGGCTACAGGTGCTGCATTCCCCAGGTCAAGCCACTTTTGAACCAGAAACAGCGGCAGAAGCGCCTGTCCTGGGCTACAGAGAAGCAGCACTGGACTGTTGCTCAGTGGTCCAAAGTAAGGGCAGGGTCAATGCAGCTAGCTATCAGGAAATTTTGGAGCACTTCATGCTTCCATCTGCTGAAAAGCTTTATGGAGATGAAGATTTTATTTTTCAGCACGACCTGGCACCTGCTCACAGTGCCAAAACCACTGGTAAATAGTTTACTGACCATGGTATCACTGTGCTCAATTGGCCTGCCAACTCTCCTGACCTGAACCCCATAGAGAATCTGTGGGATATTGTGAAGAGAACGTTGAGAGACTCAAGACCCAACACTCTGGATGAGCTAAAGGCCGCTATCGAAGCATCCTGGGCCTCCATAAGACCTCAGCAGTGCCACAGGCTGATTGCCTCCATGCCACGCCGCATTGAAGCAGTCATTTCTGCAAAAGGATTCTCGACCAAGTATTGAATGCATAACTGTACATGATTATTTGAAGGTTGACGTTTTTTGTATTAAAAACACTTTTATTTTATTGGTCGGATGAAATATGCTAATTTTGTGAGATAGGAATTTTGGGTTTTCATGAGCTGTATGCCAAAATCATCCGTATTAAGACAATAAAAGACCTGAAATATTTCAGTTAGTGTGCAATGAATCTAAAATATATGAATGTTAAATTTTAATCATGACATTATGGAAAATAATGAACTATATCACAATATGCTAATATTTTGAGAAGGACCAGTATGTTGTTTGGTAAACGTTTGGTGATTGGTAATCTGTTTTGTGTTCTTGCTGCTTTCTTATCAGGTCTCCCTTGCAATAGAGTCTCTGCAGTTAAATAAAGGAAATAAATGAATGTGTTTTCCTTTACCTTGCCCTCCCTCCATTTGTTCTTCTTCTTCCTACCACATTTTCTCTCTTTTTTACAATGCTTTTGAACTTTCTTTCCTTAATTGAAATGTATGTACCCGGCTTGAAATCTGTATGATTTGAATGAATTGACTTTGTAAAGTACCTTGAGATGACATGTGTTGTGAATTGGCACTATATAAATAAAACTGAATTGAATTGAACTGTACTCTACACTGAGTCTACACTGAGTCTATACGTCTGTCGGATGGTCAGGTGACTCTTACTGGTTGATGAATGAATATGTAGTTAAATGATTATTCCTTGACTGAAGGAAGATGGAGGAAGCAGACCTTTAGCCCAGACTTGTTCACGGCTTGTCGGACTGGTACCCACAGTGATGTGCTCGTCCTGTTCAGTGGTTTAAAGCTCTGAAAAGGAATGCATTAACTATTGATTTCATATGTCACAGACCTGCAGGTGCTGGCTGCACGGTGGTGCAGTTGGTAGCACTGTTGCCTTGCAGCAAGAAGGTCCTGGGTTCAATTCCCAGCCAGGGGTCTTTCTGCATGGAGTTTGCATGTTCTCCCCGTGCATGCATGGGTTCTCACCGGGTACTCCGGCTTCCTCCCACAGTCCAAAGACATGCCTGTTAGGTTAATTGGTCTCTCTAAATTGCCCTTAGGTGTATGAATGAGTGTGTGCATGGTTGTTTGTGTGTTGCCCTGCGATGGACTGGCGACCTGTCCAGGGTGTACCCTGCCTCTTGCCCATAGACTGCTGGAGATAGGCACCAGCTCCCCTGCGACCCACTATGGAATAAGCGGTAGAAAATGACTGACTGAATTGAATTGAATCTGACTGCCTCTATCCAGGATCTAATTTATATTTAGAAAAATTATACCAAAGTGAAAAAATAACTTCAGAGAATTAAAACATTAATGAGTGCAGACACTTGCATGAATCTATATTGCTTGTATAGACTTGCTCTCTTGCTTGAGAGTAAATATCAAATCTAATCAACCTTTGGAGTGATATTTATTGTTTACAACCAAATTGTCAAAAATGATTAAACTATAATTATGTGACCACACAAACTTGACAATTAGTCTCTTACTACATCAACTTAGAGTTTGCCTGTATTAGACATCTCTGTGGTTCTGTGTTGGCATACAGTGCCTTGCGAAAGTATTATGCCCCCTTGAACTGGTCAACCTCTTGTCACATTTCAGGTTTCAAACATAAAGATATAGAATTCTAATTTTTTGTGAAGAATCAACAAGTGGAATGAAATTTATTGGATGTGTCAAACTTTTTTAACAAATAAAAAACTTAAAAGTGGGGCATGCAATATTATTCGGCCCCCTTGCATTAATACTTTGTAGCGCCACCCTTTGCTGCAATTAGAGGTGCAAGTCGCTTGGGGTTTGTCTCTATCAGTTTTGCACATCGAGACACTGAAATTCTTGCCCATTCCTCCTTGCAAAACAGCTCGAGCTCAGTGAGGTTGGATGGAGAGCATTCGTGAACAGCAGTCTTTAGCTCTTTCCACAGATTCTGAATTGGATTCAGGTCTGGACTTTCCATTCCAACACCTGGATACGTTTATTTGTGAACCATTCCATTGTAGATTTGGCTTTATGTTTTGGATCATTGTCTTGTTGGAAGATAAATCTCTGTCCCAGTCTCAGGTCTCTTGCAGACTCCAACAGGTTTTCTTCCAGAATGGTCCTGTATTTGGCCCCATCCATCTTCCCATCAATGTTGACCATCTTCCCAGTCCCTGCTGACGAAAAGCAGGCCCAAACCATGATGCTGCCACCACCATGTTTGACAGTGGGAATGGTGTGTTCAGGGGGATGAGCTGTGATGCTTTTACTCCAAACATATCGTTTTGCATTGTGGCCAAACAGTTCGATTTTGGTTTTATCTGACCAGAGCACCTTCTTCTACATGTTTGGTGTGTCTCCCAGGTGGCTTGTGGCAAACTTTAAACAAGACTTTTTATAGATATCTTTGAGAAATGGCTTTCTTCTTGTCAGTCTTCCATAAAGGCAAGATTTGTGCAGTGTACGACTGATTGTTGTCCTATGGACAGACTCTCCCACCTCAGCTGTAGATCTCTGCAGTTCATCCAGAGTGATCATGGGCCTCTTGGCTGCATCTCTGATCAGTCTTCTCCTTGTTCAAGATGAAAGTTTAGAGGGACGGCCGGGTCTTGGTAGATTTGCAGTGGTCTGATACTCCTTCCATTTCAATGTGATTGCTTGCACAGTGCTCCTTGGGATGTTTAAAGCTTGGGAAATCTTTTTGTATCCAAATCCGGCTTTAAACTTCTCTACAACAGTATCTCGGACCTGCCTGGTGTGTTCAGAATCAGAATCAGAATCAGAAAAGCTTTATTGCCAAGTACGTTTTTGGACATACAAGGAATTTGTTTTGGCGTAGTCGGTGCAATACAGTACAAATTAAACAGTATAAACATATCTACAATATAATATAAATATATGTGCACAGTTTTAAGTGAGTGAGAGTAAATATAGAGCAGTATAAGATGCAAGAGCAATACAACAGTGCAGGTGATCATTGTGCAAGTAAAGCAGTGCAAGTAAAGCAGGAGTCCAAGCTGAGCGTTAATGTAACACATAGAGTTACAGGTTACAGGTGTCCTGTCAGCAAAAAAAGGGGGGTGTGGGGGAAAGGGACAGTGTCAGGGTGGTTTCCGGGCTTTGTTAACCAGGCTGGTGGCAGATGGGAAAAAACTGTTCTTGTGGCGTGAGGTTTTGGTCCGGATGGACCGCAGCCTCCTGCCAGAGGGGAGAGTCTCAAAGAGTCTGTGACCGGGGTGGGAGGGATCAGCCAGAATCTTCCCTGCCCGCTTCAGGGTCCTGGAGGTGTACAGTTCCTGGAGCGACAGTAGACTGCAGCCAATCACCTTCTCAGCAGACCGAATGACACGCTGCAGCCTGCCCTTATCCTTGGCTGTAGCAGCGGCGTACCAGATGGTGATGGAGGAGGTGAGGATGGACTCAATGATGGCTGTGTAGAAGTGCACCATCATAGTCTTTGGCAGGTTGAATTTCTTCAGCTGCCGCAGGAAGAACATCCTCTGCTGGGCTTTCTTGATGAGGGAACTGATGTTTGGCTCCCACTTGAGATCCTGGGAGATGATGGTTCCCAGGAAGCGGAAAGATTCCACAGTGTCAATTGTGGAGTCACAGAGGGTGATGGGGGCAGGTGGGGCTGGGTTCTGCCTGAAGTTCACAACCATCTCCACTGTCTTTAGAGCGTTGAGCTCAAGGTTGTTCTGGCTGCACCAGTCCAACAGATGGTCCACCTCCCATCTGTACGCAGACTCATCACCATCAGAGATGAGTCCGATCAGGGTGGTGTCGTCCGCAAACTTCAGAAGCTTGACAGACTGGTGACTGGAGGTGCAGCTGTTGGTGTACAGGGAGAAGAGCAGAGGAGAGAGAACACAGCCTTGGGGGGAACCGGTGCTGATGGTCAGGGAGTCAGAGACGTGCTTCCCCAGCCTCACGCGCTGCTTCCTGTCAGACAGGAAGTCAGTGATCCACCTGCAGGTGGAGTCGGGCACACTCAGCTGGGAGAGCTTCTCCTGTAGCAGAACTGGGACGATGGTGTTGAAGGCAGAGCTGAAATCCACAAACAGGATCCTGGCGTAGGTTCCTGTGGAGTCCAGGTGCCGGAGGATGAAGTGAAGGGCTAGGTTGACTGCATCATCTACAGACCTGTTGGCTCTGTAGGCAAACTGCAGGGGGTCAAGGAGGGGGTCGGTGATGTCTTTTAGGTGTGAGAGCACAAGGCGCTCAAAGGACTTCATCACCACAGAGGTCAGGGCGACGGGTCTGAAGTCATTAAGCCCTGTGGTCCTTGGCTTCTTGGGAACAGGGACGATGGTGGAGGACTTGAAGCAGGCTGGCACATGACATGTCCCAGTGAGGTGTTAAAAATGTCTGTGAAGACTGGAGACAGCTGATCAGCGCAGTGCTTCAGGCTGGCTGGTGAGACAGAATCCGGACCAGCAGCTTTCCGGGGGTTCTGTCTCCTGAAGAGTTTGTTGACGTCCCTCTCCTGGATGGAAAGAGCCGTCCTCGGCGTGGGTAGGGGGCTGGTGGGGGGGAACTTCAGGGTGGGGGTTGGAGGTGCCAAGGCCCCTCTTGAGGTTGGAGAGATGGGGGTGGTGGATTGTGGCTGCAGCTGTTGGGGGGCGTCGTGGGAGATGGTTGCAGGACTGTCCCTTTGTCTTTCAAAGCGGCAGTAGAACTCGTTCAGGTCGTTGGCGAGGCGTCGGTCGTTGATGGAGTGGGGGGCTTTCGGCTTGTAGTTGGTGATTTGCTTGAGCCCTTTCCAGACAGACGCAGAGTCGTTGGCTGAGAACTGGTTTTGGAGCTTCTCAGAGTACAGTCGTTTGGCCTCTTTCACTGCCTTGCCAAACTTGTACTTTGCCTCTCTGTATATGTCTTTGTCCCCACTCCTGAAGGCCTTTTCCTTATCCAGTCTTAACCTTCTGAGTTTAGCTGTGAACCAGGGTTTGTCGTTGTTGTAACTCACCCTGGTGTATGATGGTACACAGCTGTCCTCACAGAAGCTGATGTAGGAAGTCACAGCCTCTGTGTACTCGTCCAGACTGTTGGTAGTAGTCCTGAACACATCCCAGTCTGTACAGCCTAAACACGCCTGGAGATTCTCCACAGCCTCACTGCTCCACTTCCTTGTCGTCCTCACAACAGGTTTGCAGAGCTTTAGTTTCTGCCTGTATGCAGGAATCAGGTGGACCATGATGTGGTCGGATTGGCCCAGTGCAGCACGTGGGACGGCGTGATAAGCGTCTCTGATGGTGGTGTAACAGTGATCCAGAATGTTGTCCTCTCTGGTCGGACATTTTATAAACTGTCTATATTTGGGGAGTTCGTGGGTCAGATTACCTTTGTTAAAGTCGCCAACGACGATAACTAAGGAGTCCGGGTTGGTCCGCTCCACACTCAGTATCTGGTCGGCGAGCATGCGCTGTGCGACCTGCACGTTAGCTTGCGGCGGGATGTAAACACCGACCAGGATGAACGAAGCGAACTCACGGGGGGAATAGAAAGGCTTACAGTTTAAGATGAAGGCTTCCAGGTCTGGAGAACAGTGCTGCTGAATCACTGTCACGTCGTTGCACCAACCACTGTTGAGGTAAAAACAGATTCCTCCACCTTTCGCTTTGCCGGAGAGTTCCGTGTCTCTGTCCGCTCTGTAGAGCTGGAATCCTGCCAGCTGCAGCGCAGAGTCCGGTATTAATCCACACAGCCACGTCTCCGTGAAGCACAAAACTGCCGATGAATAAAAGTCCCTGTTTTTCCCCAACAACAGTTGTAGTTCCTCCATTTTGTTGGGAAGTGAGCGCACGTTAGAGAGAAATATTCCAGGTAACGGTGTTCGTAGTCCACGCTGGCGAAGACGTACCAGCACCCCAGCCCGTTTCCCTCTCTTCCGGCGTTTCACCGCGTGAACAAAGGTGAGCGCACCTTTGACCAGAATGTCCATAAATTCCAGAGCAGTAGGCAGAAAAGTGGGAAATAACTCCTCTGGTGTAGTAGCCCTGATGTTCATGAGTTCTTCTCTGGTGAGAGAGCTCCGGGTACCATCACAGAAGACCGTTTTAAAGCAAAAAACAAAACAAAACAATGCGCACCAACACGCCGAGGCGACCATCTGCGGCGCCATCTTCTCTTGTCATGAAGACCATTTTCTTCTTTTTTTTTTTTATTTATCTTTTCTGCATTTAGCTGTGGTGAAGTACCAGCAATTAATTTAATTAATTAAACAAATAGTTAAATAGTTAGATTTTTTGTAAATACAGTAATTATTATTTAAAAATCTGTTAAATATTAAATACATTATTATTTATTTATTAAATTAGCACACTTTTAGCCCCTAAAGGTAATCACTTGGCAGGACTTTGATTACAGAATGAAGTTGACATGCTGTGCACAGTCATTCAGATGTATGTTTATTTGATAAACCACAGTAGTTTGATTTATTTCATGGTGCATGGCAACATAAAAACCATGAGATTTTGAGAGATATTGAAATGTGATTATGAATAATTAGTTTGTAAACTGACACTTAAATACATTTATTTTTGTTGTCTCGGATTGTTTTTTTTTTTTTCAGATACCATTATATTTTTATTTTTATTTGTTGGAATGTGGCACTTATGGCCTTCCATAACCTGTACGTTCAGTAATCCCCTGTTATTAACATTTCATTTCAAGTATGGTTTAAACACATATTAAATAAAAATAAATCTGAGCACATATTAAATGAACGCGCCCTGCTTTTAAATGTCAAGTGACTACGGGCGTATGGCACGCGCTCCTAAACTCAAACACTCTCGCGCTTCAAAGTTCCCTTTGATCTGGACCGCTGGTCGTCGGTGAAAACGCAGAAGGGAAACATTATTTTACCGTGGTTGCTGCTGTGCGAAAGAAATTGGCGCGGAATTAGGAGCACTGCGCAAACAAGATAGGTAAGTACAACATTATTTCCCACGTTCGGGCACTATAAACGTGTAAATGACTTAGACTTAGCCTAATATTCAGGTTTACTATAGCTCGCGCGTAAAGCATAGTTTATGGTTTGACTTTATTGGTATTGCAGTGTTTAAAAGATCCAGGGCTGCATGTTGTGTTTTAACGGTGAAATGACTCATGTAGCCTATTAGGGCAAACTGACTGAAAGCTCCTAGAATTCAATGTGTGTTGGTTAGAGATTTTTATTCATGTTCTACATTTAATAACCTCTATTCCAGACTCCATAAGAAAAACTCAACATGTTTTGAACCAAATACTTGCGGTGATGGGAGTCTTGGATATCTCTAAGACAAGCAACAAACCTTTGATTTTACTGAAGTAGTATTTTTATGTAGTGTCACATTGTCCCTCACCTTATCAATATGCCCCATTGATTTCCACTGAAATGTTTTTTAATCTCACTGCCATTTCAGTGTAAAACAATTAATTCTGAAATGCCATCATGTTATTTCGAGATATGATGGGGCTTAAATCAGTAGCCTGACCTAAAATAAACTACTTTTATTTAAACATCAGAGAACATCTGCAGTCACCCATAAAAAGAATGTCACTCTTTGTTATGAACAAAGCCATCCAAAGGAACCTAAGCTCTGTGATGACGACAACTCCTTGTACCCATTGTGAGGATTAAAGGAAGAGGAGGACCAACCTAAAAATGCAGAAAACTTGTGTTTATTGTTTCATACTACAAGCTTCCTGTTTTTCATAGCTCAGTAGAAAGACAACACTTTTTCAATGTCTTTGTCCTTTTGAGACTGCAGCCTTTGTGAATGATTATGTTTTTCCAAACAAATTTAATTTTTGATTTGTGATTTGTAGATGTGAACGTTGATGGGATGAGATGGTCATGTGGTGTAGAAGGAAGAAGGGACACAGACATCGGAATGCCACAGGCTGTCTCGCCGCTGCTCTTCCTTCTGGTGCTCGTAGGATATGGTGAGTGTTGCAAAGACTATCATCTTGATTATAATGCTGGATTTTTATCTAAAATTGTTGTTTTAACCTGTGCTAGCTTAAATTGATTGTTGCATTATTTGCACGTATTTCTTTCTTTACTTTAGATAGGCAACATATTAAGTTAATTTGCATTTGAGCCATGTGTTCACAGTAATTTACATTAAGCAAAGCACATCTGTATTATTGCAGGTGTGAAGCCTCTCATCGACTCTTACAAACATAATTCCTGCCGTTGTTGCCAACTAGTTCAGTCTTTCTCATTTTATCATAGAATATTTTACCAGAAGGCTTCTGGTTTGACCATTGGAGCAGGAGCAAATAGTTGAAGCTATCAATTTTGGAGCATGGGGCTTCTTTCTTGGTCAGGACCTTCTCAGCCATTTGTGATTTCTGATTTCAATTGGATGCTCCAACAAGATAGTGATTGTCAAAAAACACATTACAGCTGCTTTTGGAATAGGTAAAGCAAACCTCAACCAAAATTTTATCTAAAAATGTGGATGTGGATGTTCTATGGTGGGAAAGCAAACAATTTAAATGAACCTCTATCAATTATGCCAAGAAGAGTGGTCATTTATTGAGCTAGAATAATTCGAGAACCCTGTCAATGACTGCACAAAGCGTGTGATTTCTCAGCAACCTGTGTATATACATATCTATATCTGTATATATCTATATATATCTATATCCATATAAAAGTGTGCATCATTTCTTTGTTGTAAAAATGACTAAAGTTGTATCTTGTAAAATCATCCAATCTTGGAAAATAAATGGTCTCTTTTAGCAGCAATGCAAAGGTGGTCAACTTATTCTAAATATTTTTTTCTTTAATTTTATACTCTCTTTCTGGTAGCTATTGCAGGGCTCAGCATATGGCCCTCATTCCATGTTGCCCTTAGTAACGGGAGTGTATTTGTGGACTTCAACGCCAAATCCAAAAACAACACCATCAGCAACATAAGCCTCTCTCTAGTCAACATGGAAACCAATACCTCAGTTCTGTCCAGGACCCTCCCCAGCAACAAACTGGTCGGTAGGGAGGAGTTCAATTGTTCCTGCTTCCTGTATGCAGGAACTTTCCGCTTCCTGCTGAGGCAGACCAGCATCACTGCTGTTTCTCATGCTAACAGAACGGATGTCAGCAGCACGGAGAGCTCAGCCTCCTGGTGGAGCTCTGAACTGCAAGTGCAGTGGCCCACTTTTCACATTTCTGTGGAAAGAGCAGGAAACCATTCCGAATATTTTCAGGCAAGACAATAAAATCTATTTGTCAAATTTATTAAATATTATTTTGCTTATTTACTGTGGAATGATCAGAAAAAACATAATGAATTGTATTCACGTCTTTTATTGGTTCTTTCCAGGTTGGGTTATCCACTAATGAACACTTTCAGACTTGCTCCAGCGTCACTGACCCTGCCCTCTTTTTAGAAGTGAGTTACATGGAACACAACCAGGTAGGACGAAACACCATTGACAAAGTTCGAGCCCAAACACGGAAACCGATCAAGCCCCTTCGTTCGCAGAGTGTTGAGCTACCCTGTGCTTTCCCCTTCACTGAGAGAGACTTCATAAGAGTGGCTCTAGAATCCCCTCATACAGTCCAAGAAGTAAAGACCTCTGGACCTCTTTATCTGTCCCGTATTTTCTCCTACAAACTACTTGTGGACAACGTAAATGCCTATAAAAGTGGTTGCATGGGCACAATGACTGTTAAGATGATAACCCCACCATGTACTCATGTCAATGGGAAAATACTGCTGTATAATGCAGGTCTAGGAAGGGGGGTTGATAGTACCTCCCCTGTGATGGGGTTTGGACCAGAGGAATCTTCTTCTTCTCCGATGGCATTTAACTGGCTCACAGAAGAGGAAAATGAGACTGAATTCAACTGCTCTGTTTTTTACCCAGGAAGACATAAGTACTGCTTCCGCTTTGTTTTCAACGTCAGTCGCTCCCCTAGTCCAGCACATACATGTCTGGTGGTTTACAGAAGTACAGGTGAGATTTAATTGATTGATGAAGGCATGTTTCACTGCTATATGAACTAAAAATAACAGAATTTCTTTCTATAGCTTAGCTGTGTCGGTTGAAGGTTAACTCATGCAGCACCTAAAACTCAGCTGCCAGCCAAAAACCTTGTAATAACCCAAATATTTTAAAGAAATTGCATGGATACACTTTTATAGCTTGTAAATATGAATGAGCTGAAAGTGTATTGGTTACAACAATTGCAAACACAACATTCATCATTGAGGCGGTGCTTTCCAAAACTATTCAAACCACAAACTTCAAGCTATTTTACTGTGAATTATATAATAGACAAACTCACGTGAAGAAAGCGATAAATGGTTTTTGTGTTTTTTACAAATACAAATCTGAAAAGTGTGGGATCCGTTTGCATTAACCAAGCTTTACTCTAAATACGATCTAGAGTGACGAGTTGTGTTCATTAGTCACCAAATTAGACCATGACCTAATTAACTGCTCGCAATTTAACCTGAGTATAAATTCAGATGTTCTGTAAATGCCTCAGAGGTTTGGTAGGGAAAGTTTTTTTTAACAAACAGCATGAAGACTGCAGATAGGTTGGGGACAAAGATGTGGAGAAGCGTAAAGCAGAGTTAGGCTATAAAACAATATCCCAAGCTTTGATCACCTCTCACACCACTGTTCAATTCATCATTCAAAAATAGAAAAAAGTATGGCATAACTGCAAGGGGCAAAAGTGACAGACAAACATCAACTGGCGCCTTTAACACACATCGCAAACATCCTGTTGAAGTGTGGTGGGACTTTGCTTTGCTTGAAACCTACCAATAAAAAGCTGTCCATCTAAACTGACAGGCTGGAAAAGGAAGCAGCCTCTGGTGTATGAGGCATGCAGTGCACTGGCATGATGAAAGAACAGTCTCTATGCTTCCCGGAGGACTGTGGCAGTAAGTTCTGTCAAATCAGGTTATTACACAATTATGTAAGCAGTGGTTTCCAAGCTTTTCACCTTCTGAACCACAAAGTAACACTGGAAGACTATTGGTTAAGCATACAGCCAAGAAGCTCAATTGTAAACCAGGAGGAGCAGCAGACATCTCAGAGAGCTCAGGTGGGATAATAGGTTGACAGGACGTAACTGTCCTTACTAGTGGAGAGGCAAGAAGAAAGCTATATTTAAAAGAAAGCAATAATAAGTTCAGTTTTTAGTTTCCCACTATTTATGTAGGGGACAAAGCAGATGTCAGAAGTTTTCTGGTTAGATGAGAGCAAAATTACCCTTTTTAGTCTACATGCAAAGCATTATTTAGCAGATAGCCAACACTGTGCATTAAACTTAACACACCATCCCCACACAGAAACACGGTGGGGGCTGCATTATGCTATGGGGATATTTTTCTCCAGCATGAACAGGGAAGCTGGTGACAGTTGAAGGGAAGATCGATGCAACTAAATGCAGGACAATCCTGGATGAAGACCTGTTACGAGGTTGCTAGTCAGTCAGTCAGACAGACCTACAATAAAATGGTAAAATATCTTATTTGTCAAAAGCAATTGCTCATTGGTTCCTCATTCTGCCTGATAAACCTAAAATGGCCTCATAGAGGAAGAAAGTTTGACTTGCTCACATGTTTGTTCAAGATGCTGTATTGTAACACACAAATATCTAATATAAAGAAAAGTAAAGTAAGAGATCGTTATTGTTTTCCATGCAGCTGAGGTTTAAACCAAGCCTTAAAAACAGTATCAATAGAGCTTATGAGTGCAGTACACAAAATTAGACATTGTGATTTTCTTCAACACTTCATTCTACACTACCATAATCCTTCTTGAGAAGTTTAAAAGTCACTGTAGAAAATGTGATGTAGCCAACCTGAAGCTTTTACTGTACGAATCTGTATGTGTGTTCAAATTTGAATTGCAGAATCTTGGGGGCCGTGGCAACCATGGAGTGTTTGCAGTGTGAGTTGTGGAGAGGGAGTGAGGGAAAGAGTACGTGAGTGTTTGCTGCCTTCTGGTGTGCAAGGCATGCAGTGCACTGGCATGATGAAGGAACAGTCTCTATGCTCCCTGGAGGACTGTAACAGTAAGTTCTATCAAATCAGGTTATGACACAATTATGTATTCTCTAAAGCAGTGGTTTCCAAGCTTTTCACCTTCTGAACCACAAGGTTACACTAGAAGACTATTGGTTGAGCATACGTCCATTACTGGTAAGTCAATTTGAGTGAGTATAATGATACAAATAGCATCAAACCAGCTAGGTTTTTTTTTGAAAAAAGTACTTTTAATCTGACAAATGAGCCTCATCAGAATGCATTTTCTAATCTATTGAATATGACTGTATAATGTTTTTACTGATTTACAAGTAATATTTTTCATAGGTGCTAGTCATTTCAACCTATCCTTACTTTTACCCTCTGAAGTTCTGGTCATTTGGTACTCAGTGTTTTCAGGATATAATATAGATTCGTCTGCAGCAGCAGATTTCGCTTTAACTGTGTGTCAGTTCAGACCCACTTGGGGGACATTTCACACTTGCCTTGGCAACCGAGGAGTTAAAGTAACTTTCTGTAATAGGATATTGTAAGAAAACACGTTTATGTGACTCCAAAAATCTATCAACAGAGGATTGCTTAGAACTATTTTGGTTTTACTGAGGTCATATATCTTAAATTTCATAAATGTCACAAGGCCACAACTTTAAACCTAAAGATAATGGAAATAGAGTACAATAAAAAGACTTCACACAAATAAATTACAGTACATGTGAGGTTCACACATTTTATGACTAATCATCTCAATAATTAATTTAAATACCTTGCTAAAAAGAAAAACAAACCTACATGTAATAATTTTAGTAAATTTGTATATTTTCTGTTATGGATGAAAAAAGGGGGCGAGAAACCAGGGTATTTTTAATATGTTTGTATATTTTTTATACTGCTGTGACATTTATAGGATAAAGATGTTTTTATCCAAATAACTTTATGTCCAGACCCCATTTTTAGTAACTACTACACTGGAGCCCAGAGTTGTGAGAGTTTAATTTATTACCTACCGCACTGCACATCCGTTCCCACTTCTATTCCAACTTTAAATAATGAAGGGAAGTTGTACCTAAGGTAAATGTTTTTTTTTTGTTTGTTTTTTTTTCCTTAGTGTTACCTTCTCCATCTCCAACTCTGCACTCTGTACCAGGCGGAGAATCCCCCCTTGGTGGAAACATGATTGTGGTTCTGGGTATTTCCCTCTGCTTGGCAGTGATTATGGCAACTGTTGTGGTGTCTGTGTGGAGAAAGCTTTGCCAGACTCCTCAGTGTAGCTCGGTCCACAGAGGCTCCGTTCATTCACCTGGGGGGCGCAAACTTTCAGATGAGGCCTCCATCTGTGGCCACAGCCTCCAAAGGCCCAGCGTATCTGATGGTCATTGCCCATCAGGGGCAGTCATTTCCCAGAAAGAGAGACCCTCACTGGGAGCTCAGCCTCTCTCACCACAGCCACTGGTGATCCCACTTTCACAGGATCCAGAAAGGCTGTCTCCCACAGGTCAGAAGGTGTTGCCACCAGTATTTGGGTACGTTCAAACATATTTCTTGTTATATTTTATATCAGCTTGTCACACATTTTTATTTCAACAAGACACCATATTCTCTAAAGCTACCGCTTGGCTCAGCAACAACTGAAAGAGATGAAGAAGCAGGGGTTAAAAGAGGCCACGCAGCTGTACCACGTCTCTTCAAGCCCTGTCCATGACACTGTGGTAGAATCGTGTGCCTCACCCACCACCTCCCCAATTCCTTCACCTACTGGATTTGCTTGTTCTACTCTTCCTTTATGTTTGCAGGACAATGGTAATCAAAGCCATTTTTGTACATCAACTCCCTTGTCTGAGCTTTCACAACAGACATTGGGGGTCACATCAGACAGACTGAGTCCTAGAGTGGAATTAGTTTTGGGTCCTCCTTCTGTCTCTGGGAGGAGCTCTAAATGGCGTGATCGCACGGCTGACTGGGTGGAGATGGTAGAGAGGAGTAAGATGCCAGGTCTTAGGGGAGGAGGAGATGCAGCACCAGGAAATAGTTACCACAAGAATCCAAACTTCAGACGGACCTCAAGCTTTAATGACACCAAACTCCTTTCGACTTCTTCAGCTCAGTCCATGCAGTTTAGAGAAAGGAGCATGACCCAGGTCACCTACCCAGATTTATTACTTTTTATCTACTTTTCTATCCAATTTATATATTCTGAAATGTATTGATGCAGGATCAATTAAGATGTTTATCCACCTTGTCCTTCTCAGGTGGGATCTCGGACACGTCCAGAAGGAAGTTCTTCCACCAAAGGGAAATGGGAGAGACAGCCTCACCCCTCTTACCCCATCCCGGAGCACAGAGTCTCAGACTGGAGTACAACCAGAGCCCAGAGTAATGACCAGAGGAAGGCTTGGGTGGAGACAGCAGCTTCTTCACGTAATAATCAAGTCAAACACACTGGAACAAACACAAACAACTTTTCAATATCTGAGAAAAATGCTAAAGACTTTAGTGGAACTGGGGAAAGAAAGAGGCTTGCCGACCCTGGAGGCAGAGTTGCAGAGTTGGTCTCTGGTATCGGCGGTCCATCCCTTACACGTCCCTGGTCTCAGGAAGTGAACCAGCTGGGTGTAGGCCGAGCTGAGTGGGCTGAGCAGAACTGGAACCGCCGAGGCCCATCGCCCATCCAGAGGAACATCCTAGCTAGAAAACTGAAAGAGGCTCAGTCCTGTTCTGGGGCCAAAGGACGCCAGCGAAGCTCCAGCTTTAATGTCTCATCATCTGATCAAAGGAAAGATTGGTGCCACTCTCTGCCAATGTCTAGGGACCAGAACCTCAGTGGTGGCTCCCCTTACAGGCTGAGTGAGGCGGAAAAGAGGATGCTCGACTTGGATCTGTCCACGGTCTTTGTACACGAGAATGAGTAGAAAATCAGTTATCGCACTACCATGTTAAAATGTTTTCATATGTTAGAAAAACAAAAGTAGAACAACAAGCGACTCATTTTTTTTATTTTATTTTTTTATAGATTGGTTGTAACATTTCCCAGGTATGATGAGCCTTTTCACTTTTCTGCAAAGGTCAAACACAAGCTAGATCAGCAACAGTATTCAAAATGCAACAGAAAAAGGGTTTATGTAAACTTTAAATCTACAGTTTTAGTCATGCTGTGAAGTCACAATGTTTATTATAGTAAGAATTATGGCATTTTCTGCTCCTCGGGGACCTTTAAAATTGGGATTCTAATTTGTGTAGAAATGGGCAGTTCTAATGATATGTGCACAGGTTATAGTATTAAACAAGAATTGTGTTTATATATATATAAATATATACATATATATTTTTTTTATGTATACATTTTTTTCACATTAAAACCACAAACTTTATAGTATTTTGGTTTGGTTTTCAAGCTTTTTTTTGCAATGAAACGCTGACCTCAATACTACCACCTTTTGCTGCAATTGAAGCAGCAAGTCGTTTCGGGTATCCATCTTCCAATCAACTCTGAGTAGCTTCACTGTTCCTGCTGAAGAATCCTCACCACCAGGTTTCACCATAGGGATGGGGTGAGATTTATACATTTTTGAATACCACATATCCTTTTCTTTCACTTCATTACTATGCTCTAATTTGTGTTCTTTGAATCACATATAATCCAAATGAAATATATGAAGAATGTGGTTGTAATGTGATAAAATGTATAAACAAAAAGTAAGGAGTATGAATACTTTTGCAAGTCACTTTAAATAGGAACACTGGTGAAGCAATGTAGCTAAAATACTGTTTGTTTTAATATCAGATAATTTTAAATTAACAGAAATGTTTACTGGAAAAAAGTATATAAAACACTGTTCTGTTGATATTAGCTATTACTTTCAAGAGGGAAAGCAAAGGGATCAATTAAAATATGAAAAAGCAAAACATCCCATTTTCTTTACTCTTCGATCAATATGTCACCTATGACTTTTAAATATCCCCTGCTCCACTTCCTGCAATGTCCAAATAAAACAGAGGGCGCACCTTCATGGTGGTGTGTCTAAGAGAATACCAAAGGCCTTTCCATGTCCCCCACACCACACCATTGTCATACTCAGCCTTGTACTTCCCCCTGTGATAGAACTTGCCATTTAGGTTGGCTGCATGACACCTGCAGATAGAAAGTATTTTACAGTCCTAAAGGGACAGTGGACGGTATATATATTTTGAAACACATTTTAAAAGTGCCCAAACTGAGGAAAATAATACCTGTTGAACCACCAACCAGCCTGATTCTCCTTGGCACAGCTTCCCTGAAGGAAGCGGTCATTATCCTGAAAACATAAATCATCATGTCATCGTTATATAATTTGTGCACAGTCAAAAATACTATTAGCAGCGCTTTAAAAACTCAAAAAAGGGGATATAGATGGCTGACCTGATCTCCAGTGCTGAACTGCATCCCACTAAGGCAGGAAGACCACTGCTCCACCATCCCCGCACCACCAGTCAGAGCATCGCCAGCTTTCCCACTGTACTGCCCATACTGGAGACGATACTTATCCTAGAGGGGGAATTTGAAAAAGGCCTGTCTGTTTAAAGAGATTATGGTGCTTCTCACAATAAAAAATAATAAAATGTTTTTGTAATTACAGCTTCATCTGTGATCCTAAAGTTTTCATAAAATGCATAACTTCTCTTTCCTTGCCAGTCCATGAGATCAATCTTCACCAGGTTATTGCCTGCAGAGGCAAAAAGAGAAAAGCATTTTTTTTCAGACATAACACCTAGGAAAACAGCAGATTCCAAAAGTGTACACAGCCCTGTCAAACTGCCAGGTTTTGTGGTTCGTTCAAAAAATAAAATCATGAGAAATTGTTTTAAACACGTTTCCAAACTGTAATGTGCAAATATCAAGTATAATTCAACTAAAAAAACAAAAACATTTGTTAAAATGAAAAAATAACATCAGAATGCAGCAATAACCTGGTTGCATGTGTGTGGACACTCTTACCTCCAGCTAACTGGTAACGATTTTGCCTCAACCACACAGCTAAAGACTGTTGATGAATACCAAAGGTCATACTGAAAACCCTTTGCTGCCCTTTAGTGTTCCAGATTATGTCTGATTTAGCTACAAAAGACCTAAATTTCTATATATTGTATGTTTTATATTTTAAATTAACAGTCGCTATTTAATTTAGCATCTCCATTGGACATAGATTTAGGCAATGTGGGCTGGAACTAATACTTTGTTTTGTCCACCTTTTGAAACAATATTAGCAATCAGTCTAATTAGCCCTCTATTCTACCAAAAGTCCCAGGATTTAAATACTTGGGATTTATTTACCTGGGTAAAATTAATCTCAGGTTTTGTGTGCTACTTTGAAAGACTGTGGAAAATTCAAATTGGCCTAATGACGTATGGGGAAGTTGTGATGAAAACTGCACTACACCTCTTGTCCAGCAGATGGCGGTACTATAATTTCTTTTTTGTTGCAATCATATCATTCCATGTCGCCAAATCAAAGTCCTGCTGAATGTTTTCCACTGGAAAAACGCTCAGAAGAACCTGGATCTGGAAAACAACAACACGAAGATCTTAAATATAACGGGTGAGCGGAAATCAAAACACTGTGGGCAAGGGCCCACCAATCACTGTTGCTCTTAGCAATCCCGGGATAATCTAGAAGTCCTACCCCCAGACCAGGACCTTTTATATGGGAAAGTGTGCACCAGGGAAAATGAAATTACCCTGGTAAAACTGTGTCGAAATGTACGGCAGGCTTTCAAAATCTTGGGTAATGGCTGACAGTCACTGCAAAGGAAAATGGGTTATCAAGTTTTCACCTTCCATTGGCGACAGTATGTAATGCTTAGTTGCATCCTTTAGCTTAAGCCAAGGTTTGGGTTCAAAATTATCTCACTGGATCAAGGTATAATCGTGAAAATGGAAAAGTGAAAACAGTCACGTAAGTAGTAAGTAAGTGGAGAAAATACGTGGCAATAGTGACATTGCAAAACACGATGAAAGGAAAAGACAGGAACTGGTTAGGGAGAGACAGACAGTAATTATCAAGCAGCTGAAGATCTTTCAAGGACTGGTTGTGTTTCTCATTGGTCAACTATCTTCAGTGTTCTTTGTATGTATTGACTAAAGAGTAGGGATGAAGACAGAAGCCTTTTCTTCCAAAGAACACATTTAGGCCAGGCTAAAAACCTTTGGGAGAATGTGTTTTGGTCTGATGAAACTTTTGAGACACAATTCCAAACAGTATGCATTGGGAGCACCAGGGGTTACATTTTCAGATGAAATGGGTGTTTTTGTAAAGATGAATGAATTTATGAAAAGTAAAAAAAAAAAAAAAGTTACTTTTGGCCCTAAAGGGTCTTGCTAGAAAGCTGAACATGATGAGGGATTTTATATTTTAGAATCACAGTTAGTCCAAGATTACTCCAATAAACAAAGGAATGGATTCATGGAAAAGAAGAAGAAATAATATTTGTTAATGAAAAGGGTGTTTTAATAAAGAAACAAGTTCATGGGTGTGCACACTTACGCAATCAGGCTATTGCAGCTTTTCTTTTTTATTTTTGCCACATACATTTGTTTTTCAGTTAAATTGTATGACATATATACTATATGTTGTTTTAACATAAAGTAAATGACAAGATGTTTTTTTCATGGTTTCACATTTTTATGTCACAAAACCTGGCATTTCATCAGGGTTGTGAGGCTTTGAGAGCCACTGTATGGATAGGATATTGTCATTGTTTCTAACCTTCTGACAGTAGAGAATTCATGTGATCATTCCCCAACCAAAACTCATCATTCCACAACTTGAAGTCTCCAAAACCATCTTTGTAGTCCACCCAGTCTCTAAAAGAAGGATTGAACAGATATTTTACCTGTGACAAATCTGATGCATCGACTCTGTAAAAGTTTTGTTTTTTCTGTCACAAAATGAAGTATATGAGCTATTTATGTGGTAAGGTACAGTACCTGTTAAAGTCAACTTTTCCATGTCGACGCCTCTGAAAAACCGTCCAACCTCCTCCATCCGCCATGTCACAGTAGACTAAAAAAGGCTCCTGGTGTAATTTGGGTCTGATGCGGTAAAAGCCGCTTGGTGATCTCAGTCTGTCAAACACTTCAGAGCAGTCTAGGAAAAACAACACAAGAAAGATCTTAAAGTTGTAATTCGTGATATATGACTTTTAATGCTTCTTGTTCAGGTGAAAAGGGTCACTTAAGTTAACTGAAAAACCTATTATTTTTGTGAATACAAATCAAGCATAACATAAAGTAAATGAAAAATGTTGGTTAGTCAATTATTGTTTAAAAGTCTGATTATATGTTGGTTTGTTTTTATTTTGTTTGTTTTGTGTGCTGTTGTTAAATAGTCTTTTTTTTAATGGGCTGGTTATATCTTAACAGTCAGTCAGTCATTTTCTACCCCTTATTCCATAGTGGGTCACGGGGAAGCTGGTGCCTATCTCCAGCAGTCTATGGGCGAGAGGCGGGGTACACCCTGGACAGGTCGCCAGTCCATCACAGGGCAACACACAAACAACCACGCACACACTCATTCATACACCTAAGGGCAATTTAGAGAGACCAATTAACCTAACAAGCATGTCTTTGGACTGTGGGAGGAAGCCGGAGTACCCGGTGAGAACCCTCGCATGCACGGGGAGAACATGCAAACTCCATGCAGAAAGACCCCCGGTCGGGAATCGAACCCAGGACCTTCTTGCTGCAGGGCAACAGTGCTACCAACTGCGCCACCGTGCATCTATCTTAACAATAGAGTGATAATAATAACATAATAATAATTATATTAATAACTATAAATGTAAAATAATAATACAGTAAAACCAGTTTAAAAAAACAGTAAAAAAAGCATTAACAATGGTAATAATAATATTAATATGAGGGACATAGGTTAAATTAAAAGAATAATTAAGTGTAATTTTGTAAAAAAATCTAATCCATGTAAAAATTATTTTATATACAATAGTGAAAAATCTGTTTTCAAATTTTGTGAACATTGATTTTTTTTAAATTGTTTTCTTACCTTTGTCATAGACTATCAAATTTCCAGCTGGTGGAAGTGGTTTCATCATTGCTTTGTCCAAGCTGCTGTTGTGCTTTACATCGACGGAGGGGTCAGTCTGAGGTTTACTGTCGGATACAGCAAGCTGAAGTGGTCTGAAGTATCTGTGCTTCTGCAGATGTTCAACCAGCCAAGTCATGATCAACACTTTATTCTTCAGTTTCCTTATGTTGCTCTTGAGATCTTCAGTCTCTGGTCCGCAAACATCGCTTGTCTTAAATTAGGAATCTTACAGTTTGAAATTGCAAATGTTTTTAAATGCAGACATTTGCATGATCAGATGTTGATTCAATAACAGACAGGTACAGGGGTTGGACAATGAAACTGAAACACCTGTCATTTTAATGTGGGAGGTCTCATGGGTAAATTGGACCAGCCTGGTAGCCAGTCTTCATTGATGGCACATTGCACCAGTAAAAGCAGAGTGTGAAGGTTCAATTAGCAGGGTAAGAGCACAGTTTTGCTCAAAATATTGAAATGCACACAACATTATGGGTGACATACCAGAGTTCAAAAGAGGACAAATTGTTGGTGCACGTCTTGCGCAAGTCTTTGTGATGTATCAAGAGCCACGGTATCCAGGGTAATGTCAGCATACCACCAAGAAGGACGAACCACATCCAACAAGATTAACTGTGGACGCAAGAGGAAGCTGTCTAAAAGGGATGTTCGGGTGCTAACCTGGATTGTATCCAAAAAACATAAAACCATGGCTGCCCAAATCACAGCAGAATTAAATGTGCACCTCAACTCTCCTGTTTCCACGAGAACTGTCCGTCGGGAGCTCCACAGGGTCAATATACACGGCCGGGCTGCTATAGCCAAACCTTTGGTCACTCATGCCAATGCTGAACGTCGGTTTCAATGGTGCAAGGAGCACAAATCTTGGGCTGTGGACAATGTGAAACATTGTCATTCCTAAGACAAATTGATGCTGTATTGTCCGCAAAAGGAGGCCCTACACCATACTAATAAATTATTGTGGTCTAAAACCAGGTGTTTCAGTTTCATTGTCCAACCCCTGTATATCCCTCTTAGAAAGCAGCGCAAATTACTTACATAAAGATGCCCAGGAGCTGCTATGGTGGGGCAGACCAGATGCAGCATCAACACTGCTAGAGGATTCAGAAGCAGCACACTTTCAGCAATATTTGTCTGTAATGAAAAAAAATACACTTTATGTATACATTTAATAGTTATCAAACACTCTTTATGAAACAAAACTGCATCATGCCTACCTTCATTTCACAACGTTTCCTTTTTGTTTTCTCTATACTGTGTGTTCTTTCACCTCTGAAGCGTGTCAGTATTATTTAAAGGTGGGGTTAGTTCTGCATGGTCCACATTAGGTGATTCAGACCTGAACAATCCCGACAAACCCTGAACTCAGACCAGTTTTTTTTTATTTTGCTACTCAAAGATGGCGGCGGTTGTAAATCACAGCTGATCTAAGAGCTGACCATGTCCTGTTGGACATAAAGTACTCAGAAAACTTCATTCCTTACATACTGTTCCAGTAGAGCTGTTTGTACGAGTTTCTTTTAACATCATGCAGCCTTGGAATCAGAAATAGAATCAGGATTTTTACATTCTGCGAAATGGTGTCATATTGCAAACCAATTCAGTTTTACAATATGCCCTTTTAAAATAGTGTTGATTGATCAAAATGCTGCATACATAAGACATATTAACAGTACCATATGATTTGCTAACTGACAAGTGTTCATCAGCAAACAAGAAAAAAACATGGGAAATAAGTCATTAAAATAAAATACACAATAAAATGTGTATAACCCATTGGAGTTTCTAAAATCAAAGAAACTGTTGTTCTTGTTGTTGCTTGAGGATATACAGTATGCACTACCTAAAATTATTCACACCACACTGCAAATTGGGTTTGATGGCTAAATATATGTGCTAGGACCTGTTTAAGATACACAAATCAACAAAATATTAAAGATATAAATATATTTTTCATAGAACTGAAGTCAGGTAACTACAGTATGATGGCCACTGTTTATTTAACTTTTAACTTACCATGTACACTTCTGTGTCTCTCAGAAGATTCTGGATCTTTATTAACTTTTTGTATTCCTGATATAGCTTGTTGAACGCAATGAACGATCACTTCTCTACACTTCTGGGCAATTATCTTTACTTCGCCACATTTAAACCATGGAGTAAAACATTGCCATCAACTGTGCCAATAAGGCCCTTGATCGGTTGAGACCATACATCATATGCAAAGTTGTGCACTTATCAGTTGGTTAAATAAATTTAAATCTTTAGTTTATTTTTTTAATTTTGCTATTACAACATAGTTTATTGATTTGTTAAAATAAAATATAATAAAACAAAACAGGAACAAAACTTATCAGACATGGAAAACAGTCTTCAAAAAGGACAATATGTTGAAGTAAAAAAGTATTATTCCCTGCTTCCTTGGGATCATATCAACATTCTATCTTATTTACATCCAAAATAAAACATATTCTACCATCCCAAATTTTCTGATTTCAGGATTAAACAATAAAATATTTTTTTATTAACAACAACCATGCATCCCATGGACAGAAAAAGTACAAGGAGCAAATCTAATCACTACCCATCCTTTGCTAGATCTCCCCAAAATGAATATTAAAAACAAAGAAAAGATATTTCTCAAAAATCATACCCCTTTTACATTGTCTTTGGGATATACCAGTATAATTTCCTGTCAGAAACAAATTTCATTGTAAAATGAAAATATTTTTAAATCTAAATTGTCCAATAATTTTTTATTTATCTGTACAGGGCAACTTATAGTTGTCGTTTCAACAGGTTATCGTGCCTAGGCTGTGGATCTTCGCAGTTCCTCCAGAGTTACCTTGGGCCTCTTGACTGCTATTCTTATGAATGCTATTCTTGCTAGGCCTGTCAGTTTAAGTGGACATCATTGTCTTTGCGGGTTTGCAATTTTGCCTTCCTCTTTCCATTTATGGATGATGGACGAAATAGCAAACTGCAAAATGTAAAAGAAATGTTTTAAAACCAAACCCTGCTCTAAACATCTCCACAACTTCATTCCTGACCTGTCTGGTGTGTTCATTGGTCTTCATGATGCTAATCGCTCTAATATTCTCCAACAAACTTCTGAGGCCTTCAGAAAACTGTTATAACTATACCGAGATTAAAGTTTACAGAGTTGGACTCTGGTTACTAATTGGACTTTTAAAAGCAACTGGATGCCCTGACATTTGTTTAGGGGTATCGAGGTAATGGGACTTGAGGACAAATGCACATTGCACACCACACTTTTCAGATTATTTGCAAAAAAAAAAAAATTGAATGAATTATTTCTTTTTACTTTATAGTTACTACTTTGTGTTGGTCTACCAACCACAACTAGTTGCCCTGACTTTTGTTAAGGGTATCAAGGCAATGGGAGCTGAAGACAAATGTGCGCCACACTTTTCAGAGTTTTATTTTCAATACAAAATAGCAAAACCATGTACTATTTTCCTTCTACATTAAGTCCCGTACACTAACCGTAACATCACAAATAGAAAAAGTTAAAGGGCGGGTGTGAATACTTTTGGAAAACGATATATGCGCAGTCGTTAAACTTTCAGTGAAGCCTGTAAAAGATGGCTTGTTCAAACACCTGGCGAGGTAAAAAAACAACAACTTGCCTTTAGATTCAGGACCTTTTGCTTTTGTTTATCAGAAGTGATCTGCTGGGGTGCTCTTTAAGAGGTAGGAGCAAATACAGGTCCTTCTCAAAATATTAGCATATTGTGATAAAGTTCATTATTTTCCATAATGTCATGATGAAAATTTAACATTCATATATTTTAGATTCATTGCACACTAACTGAAATATTTCAGGTCTTTTATTGTCTTAATACGGATGATTTTGGCATACAGCTCATGAAAACCCAAAATTCCTATCTCACAAAATTAGCATATTTCATCCGACCAATAAAAGAAAAGTGTTTTTAATACAAAAAACATCAACCTTCAAATAATCATGTACAGTTATGCACTCAATACTTGGTCGGGAATCCTTTTGCAGAAATGACTGCTTCAATGCGGCGTGGCATGGAGGCAATCAGCCTGTGGCACTGCTGAGATCGTATGGAGGCCCAGGATGCTTCGATAGCGGCCTTTAGCTCATCCACAGTGTTGGGTCTTGAGTCTCTCAACGTTCTCTTCACAATATCCCACAGATTCTCTATGGGGTTCAGGTCAGGAGAGTTGGCAGGCCAATTGAGCACAGTGATACCATGGTCAGTAAACCATTTACCAGTGGTTTTGGCACTGTGAGCAGGTGCCAGGTCGTGCTGAAAAATTAAATCTTCATCTCCATAAAGCTTTTCAGCAGATGGAAGCATGAAGTGCTCCAAAATCTCCTGATAGCTAGCTGCATTGACCCTGCCCTTGATAAAACACAGTGGACCAACACCAGCAGCTGACACGGCACCCCAGACCATCACTGACTGTGGGTACTTGACACTGGACTTCTGGCATTTTGGCATTTCCTTCTCCCCAGTCTTCCTCCAGACTCTGACACCTTGATTTCCGAATGACATGCAGAATTTGCTTTCATCCGAAAAAAGTACTTTGGACCACTGAGCAACAGTCCAGTGCTGCTTCTCTGTAGCCCAGGTCAGGCGCTTCTGCCGCTGTTTCTGGTTCAAAAGTGGCTTGACCTGGGGAATGCGGCACCTGTAGCCCATTTCCTGCACACGCCTGTGCACGGTGGCTCTGGATGTTTCTACTCCAGACTCAGTCCACTGCTTCCGCAGGTCCCCCAAGGTCTGGAATCGGCCCTTCTCCTCAATCTTCCTCAGGGTCCGGTTACCTCTTCTCGTTGTGCAGCGTTTTCTGCCACACTTTTTCCTTCCCACAGACTTCCCACTGAGGTGCCTTGATACAGCACTCTGAGAACAGCCTATTCGTTCAGAAATTTCTTTCTGTGTCTTACCCTCTTGCTTGTGGGTGTCAATAGTGGCCTTCTGGACATCAGTCAGGTCGGCAGTCTTACCCATGATTGGGGTTTTGAGTGATGAACCAGGCTGGGAGTTTTAAAGGCCTCAGGAATCTTTTGCAGGTGTTTAGAGTTAACTCGTTGATTCAGATGATTAGGTTCATAGCTCGTTTAGAGACCCTTTTAATGATATGCTACTTTTGTGAGATAGGAATTTTAGGTTTTCATGAGCTGTATGCCCAAATCATCCGTATTAAGACAATAAAAGACCTGAAATATTTCAGTTAGTGTGCAATGAATCTAAAATATAGGAATGTTAAATTTTCATCATGACATTATGGAAAATAATGAACTTTATCACAATATGCTAATATTTTGAGAAGGACCTGTATATGTTTCTGATAAATTAGATTTTCAGCACGTTTGAGACACATGAAAACGCTTTTTGTGTGAGCTGGTAGAACCAGTATGTTAAAAAATAACATAACAAAGGGTATTCAAGTTTAAGCTTTAATCTGTGCTTTTATTTTTTGCAAAAAAAAAAAAAAAAACACATTATGAATTTTGTTGCCTTTAGCCTGAAGAAAAAAACGAGAAACGCCCAAAATACGAGCATGAAAAAACTGGTAGGTTTGGAAAGGTTCTTAATTGGAACCAGATGTGTGAGAGAGCACGCAGAAACGAGAGGGCTGCAGTCTGTCTGTTGGGCCATTGTTTCAAATTTCATGTGTTGTAAATTGCTTTATAGGTCAGGTTTATGGTCAAGTTCAGTCGGATTTTATCGAGAAGGTAAGCAATGGAGGTTCTGAGCAACAACAGAAAAAGGGGCTGAGCCTTTCTTTTTTCCAGTAGAGTCCAGGAAATCCGAAACTACAACGTTGGCAAAAAAAAAAAAAAAAAAAAAGATGGATAGTGGATAATAGAAAAATCTGCCCGGTTAACCTTTGAACTGTCTTTCTCTGCCCCTACAAGAAGTCACAAGACCAGCTGTTGTATAAATTCACGGATGACGCTCCTAACGGTAAGCAGGCGGTGTGAGTTTAGCTGGTTTTTAAGGGTTCATTTGTTGTCAACGTGTTCACAGTTAAAACTAAAGGTCGGGTACCGACGGTGAATTGAAGGTGGCTGGAGATTTAAATGTTCAAATATCTGCATCACTTCTTTAGCGCAACTTGTTTATGTTTTGGCTTAAACAATAACTGTAGAGCGTTGCGACACTTTTAACAACCCTGACCGTCTTTAAAAATTTGCGACGCGCAGGAACAAGTTTTTTTTTTTTTTTTTTGTGGTTTTTTGTTGTTGTTGTTGTAACCGGGTTGCAGAAACCGCTGAACACTGTAGTAAATTCTTTGTCTTCTGTCTAACTCAGATACTCCACGGCCAGGAAAACTCCAGAAGCACACGATCATCATGTCTGTTTACTTCAACCCAGGACCAGATTCAGAAGTCAACGGGTGAGAGAAACGTGTCTTTCAGATTTCATTGGTGCGTGTGTATTGTGTGCATGTGATTTAAGGAAAACAGCAGAACATGTGATTGTGGTTAAAACTGACAGGTGCAGTTATTTAGAATATCATCGAAAAGTAAGTTTACCTTTTAATTAATTACATTTGGAAAGTGGTCGAAATACATGTTGGATCCATAACCCAATAGTGATTCAAGTATATTGTTTTTCTGTTAATTTTGATGATTATGGCCTTTAAAACCCATTTACTCAGATATCTTGTCATGTTTACCAAAATATGACTAAGGCAAATATTCTCTGAGGCTAACAACGTGCACTCAATACTTGGTCAAACCTCCTTTTTCATGAGTTACTGCATTAATGCGGTGTTGCATGGATGCAATCAGTCTGTGGCACCTGAACAGAAGTCCAGGTTGCTTTAATAGCAGCCTTCATCTTGTCTGCATTGCTGTATGTGTTGTGTCTCATCTTCCTCCTGACACTACTCCATACATTCTCCATATGGTTTAGATCGGGGGAGTTTGCTGACCAGACAAGCACAATGTTACCATGGTCATTAAAGCTAGTATTGGTGTTTTTGGCAGTGTTCGGAGGTTTGTATATATCTTCATACAAAGTTTTGAGCAGAGGGACGAATGTGGTGCCCTGAAGCTTCTTAAATGGCTGTACAGACTTTGGACTTGAAAAATACAGTGGACCACATCATTGCTGGTTGTGGAAACTTCACTCTGGATCTCAACTAGTCTTTCTCCAGACACAGGGACTTTGATTTCTAAATGGGTAGCTGCAGCTGCTAATTTCCTATAAACTCTTGAATGTGTTTTGCTTCACGATTCTCTGGGGGGAAAAAAACCCAAAAAAAACAAACAGTTATTATTGTTGCTTGTACTGTTGCCTTTGCAGCTTGAACAAAGTTTTTCCTTTTAGTCAACTTTCTGTTAACCTGCTTGGGAACAGCAGTCTGTAAAGAACCAGAGCATCATATGTGTTTTCATTTGAAATGTATCACTCTCTGTGTAATAAATAGGGATGCATGATATATTGCCATTAACATGCTGACGTTAATAGTTTTTTTACATATCACTATTCATTAAGTAAAACTGGGCCGATATTAATAATTGATTTTTATTTCAGTCTTGTTGCCGTTTGTGTATGTGTTTCAGGAGAGGGAGGGATGGGGGCTTTTAATTTTTTTACAGTGGGGAAATGAATATAATATTGGTCAATATTGATTATTATCCATAACAATATTAGTATTAGATATCTATATCAGCCCTGATTTAAATTTTGTGACATCCCTAGTAATGAATCTAGAACTTTACATTTTCTAACTGAATTACTGATTTTAAATAATAAAAGATATTCTAATTTATTCAGATGCACCTGTTAGTCTGTAAATAGTTAAGTATGTTTGTTTATTGTTCTTCTCTGACCTTTCTGTTTTGTCAGAAACATTACAAAGATGGAAGAAGCAAAAGTAGAGATTGATGATGGAAAAGAGGAGAGTTTTGTGCCAGACACAATGTACCAGTAAGTGCATTTGCAGCATCTTGGAATGCAGTGGTCAGATTTGCACAGAATCACATTTGATGAACATCCTGATGGTTCTTTTCCCTCATCTTACAGGAGTATCCGGAAAAAAATCACTCCATTTGTTATGTCCTTTGGATTTCGGTGAGTTTGTTTTTGGAGAAATTTAAATGAATGATTTCCTTCATTCCTGTGTGTGATGAAGTAATAATGTTTCATTCTTTATGTTCAGTTTATTTGGGTTGGTGCTCATTATTGTGGACATTGTGCTCGTGATTGTGGACTTCTCGCTGCCAAAAAAGAGCAGAGAGGTCGGAGATGCTTTAGAAGCTGTGTCACTCACCATCTCCTTCTTTTTTCTGGCTGACGTTCTCCTGCGGGTCTATGTGGAAGGGTGAGCAGAAAAGTAATGGTATTGACTTTTGTCTTATTCTCAACAATCTGCCATTGTCACAATGGGATTCATGCACAAAATCAGTTATCATAACTTATTCATAGGTTGTCTGTATGAAAGATTTGATCAACTGTCACCACTCAAGGGCTTTCCTGTGAATGTGGGAGAAAAAACATTTTGAAGAGTTATGCAAACATTCCCAGTCACACTGTGTCAGCAGAACAGTCTGATTAGCTGCTCAACAGGACGTTGCGAAGAGGAAGCTCTACAGGAAATGTGTGCCATGTGTTGGGCTGCTTCTTTGGAATACCAGTACAGAGTCACTCAATAAATCCAGTCCATTTTTATCAACAACCAACCCAAATGTGCAGCTTGTGATCTGTTCCTCCTTTAAAGAATATTGTTGAATGTATTAAACTCTGTTGATTTTCTTTTAGTTTCAAAGTGTACTTCAGCTCGAAGTTGAACATCGTAGATGCCTGTGTTGTTGTAATTACGCTGATTGTCACCATGATCTACGCCTTCAGTGACATGTCAGGGGTTAGTCTCATTCCCAGGTGGGTGTTCTCCTTTCTCTGCTAATAAGCATGCATTGTTGCTGTTGCCTTCATAGACTGTTTTAGCTGTGGTGCACCTGAAATGTTGCAGATAACCCCCAAAACCCTGAAAACGGCAACAATCAAGCCTTTAAAACCGCCTAATCCAGAGTTCTCAGTAAGGCATTAAAAGCCTGTATCTCATTTAGTATTTTTTAACAGTCATCTATCCAAAACTTCTATCTTGGTATGATTGGATCTCAGTGCTGTGCTTGACACAAGTGATCATAACACACTGAATAACAGACTCGAAAAGGGGTGGGACTGTCTGGTACTTTGCTAAATTGGTTCATTTGGCAATAATACATCTGAGTGAACAAAAATCACATGTGAGGTTGCTCAAGGCATCATTGTCAGGCCACTTAAATATCCATTTGCTTTCTCCAGCTCAGATCAGGGAGTATGTCATCTCACACTGTCCTTTTGCTAATGAAACACAACTTTAGGTTTCTATGTCACCACAGCGGGCTGCACGGTGGCGCAGTTGGTAGCACTGTTGCCTTGCAGCAAGAAGATCCTGGGTTCGATTCCCAGCCTGGGGTCTTTCTGCATGGAGTTTGCATGTTCTCCCTGTGCATGCGTGGGTTCTCACCGGGTACTCCGGCTTCCTCCCACAGTCCAAAGACATGCCTGTTGGGTTAATTGGTCACTCTAAATTGACCTTAGGTGTATGAATGAGTGTGTGCATGGTTGTTTGTGTGTTGCCCTGCGATGGACTGGCGATCTGTCCAGGGTGTACCCCGCCTCTCGCCCATAGACTGCTGGAGATAGGCACCAGCTCCCCCGCGACCCACTATGGAATAAGCGGTAGAAAATGACTGACTGACTGACTGTCACCACGGCCTTTACAATTACTTGGTCAGCTTGTCCAATGTAAGGTTAGAGATGAGCACTCAACTCAGTTTAATGACGCCTAAAATCGACAGGTCGTGCAAAAACCCTAAGTGTCAATATGGACTCAGACCTAAATTTTAACATCCATTAAAAAGGGCCTAAAACCATTTTCTTTTTCTTTTTTCTTGCTTCCGAGGTACCTTGTAGATTCATCAGGTCATCAGAGGCCTGTTCATTGTGTTTTCAGAACCAGGACAAAACAATGGTGTTCCTTTATCTTCATGGAAAGCAAAAAATTAAATTGAATTAGCTTGTCTATGGTGCTATACGGCTTTTCTTTTGTCAGTTTCACAAAAACAGCTAATATTAAGGTTTGTGATCCTTTGACAGGGCGGTGACATTTTTTCGCTTCTTGAGAATTATTATCTTGGTGAGGATTTTCAGATTGGCATCTCAAAAGAAAGAGCTGGAGAAGGTCACTAGGAGGATGGTATGTGTTTCTGAAAGCCAGCAAAGAAATGAACCTCAGACATTTACAATCCCTGTGTCAATAACTGTAATTGTTTTATTTGGCCATAAGAAAAAATATTTTATTCTTTCAGATATCTGAGAATAAGAGGCGTTATCAGAGGGATGGATTCGATCTTGATCTTACCTATGTCACTGGTAGGAGTAATGAATTTGTTTTTGAAATAAATTTGTACTAAGCTTACATTGCATGCTTTATTCTGCCTAAATATACAGTGGTATAGAAAAAAAACCTTAAAATGTTTGTTCTTAATTATTATCTAATCATTGTTTTTTTTTTATATCTCGAGAGAAAATGGATTTAACTGCACAAAAATTAACCTTGTTAATTTTGAGGCACTCGGGGGGCCGGTAGACCACTCAGACACTAGTTTAACCAGCAACAACAGGAAACCACTTGGTTTCCTGTTGTTCCCTCGCAGAATCCCCTGGCTCCCTCCAGCATGCTGTCTTCTGACAGGCAGCGGCATGCTTCTGCCGGCCACAGCCACGAATTGAGCTCGGCCCTGCTGTCCCAGCGCCGCCCCACAGATAAACCTCCCTCATTTGAATATAAGAACATGATATAAAAAGAGCTTAAAATGAAAAACACGGTTAAAAAATAAAAGTCGCTGAAATACGTAATGTAGCTTTTCAAAATAAGTCTCAGAAAATAAAACTGCATAATGAAATAAATAAATCTTTAAATTAAATAAATCTTCAAATGAATTAAATAAAACAAGATAAACATTTCTTTTTCATGGGGATATTTATTTATTTCATGGAATATTTATTAATAATTTATCAATAGCAGTATTTATTTAATTTTGAATGAAACGGCTCTCCATAGGTTTAACTACTGATGAGAAATAATGCCAAAAAGGATGATGTCCTCGCCGCACTTCTTTAATGCCCTCTAGGTGTCGCCAATGAGTCCAACAAGTGTCAAAATGTGCCTACCTACACCAACCTTGGAGACATTTACACTTATCAGTGTTGGGAACGTTACTTTGAAAACGTAACTAGTTATAGTTACATCTCCCAAAAATAAGTTAGTAATTCAGTTACTGCACTATCAAAGTAACTACTTACTAGGCAAAATAACTATTCAGTTACTTTTTAGAATCTAAAATGATGTTATAAGTGGCTGACCAGAGAAATCAAACCTTTTCTCTTTGCACGGTGTAGGATTGTCGGAGCGCATGCTGACCACAACCTTGGCTCAGTTTGCTAGCCACTAGCATTGTCAAAGGATGAGACAAAGCGAGGTGCTTCATAAGGTTGGACTTGCTGGTCACGGACGTTGATAATTTCTTTGTTCCCGGACATAACTTTCAAATCACGTGCACATTTTCGCCTTTAACTTCATCGAACACGAAATATTGCCTACGCTTACAATTTTCAAATGCTGTCTTTGAATTTACACGACTCCCCTCCATCTCTCTTGCTGTTGGTTTACTCAGTGTGGTGAAAACCCGCCCACCTGATGCCTTCTCGGCCATTCGGCATCACGTATGCCGCTATTTGTCCGTGCCCCCCTCCACCACTCACCCACCTCCTTTTTTCCTTGAAGAGCTTTAAACAACATTCACTGTAGCTGTGGGAGAAAAGTAGATCTGTGCTCTTGTTGAACCCCGCTTATTGAGTTTTAGTAACGCGTTGCGTTACATTGTAAACATTATAACGACGTTACGGAAATGATAAAAGTAATTGGCTAACCAATTATTGGTAACCAGTTACCAATAATTAGTAGGTAACTGGTTACCGAAAAAGTAACGCAGTTACTAACGCCGTTATTTTTGTAATGCCGTTACTCCCAACACTGACACTTATGAGTGGAAAAGGCCAATTTCTTTGTACACACCCTTTGTACATTAGGTCTCTGGTCTTTGGACATGATTTGTGGCAAACAACAGTTTGTCCTACATGTATTTTTTTTCTTGGAGAGTAAATGGTTTCCTCCTTGTTGACCTCCCATGAATGTAAAAGCTGTGCAGTCTGTTTCTGACAGCATTGATATGCACTTTTATATTAAAAATGGCAGGAGCCTGCTGTAGGTCCCATAAAAACCTTATAGGGTTTTCATTGGCTTTTTTTTTCTCCCATCATTTAGCTGTTATACTCATGTTTTAGTATTATTAAAATTAATATTAAATATCTGTGTCCAAATACAGTATTTTAGAAACCTACAGGCTGTGCTAAGTTTGTCACATGACTATAAACATCTGAACAATAGAATTTCAGGTGGAATATTTTCTTTGTACATTTCTCTAGACCGTGTCATTGCAATGTCTTTCCCCTCCTCTGGGAAACAAGCCTTCTACAGAAATCCAATTGGTGTAAGTAAAGTATAGTCCTCATATAAACTATAACTGAATTATAGTTTATACGGGTCCTCACTTATAGTTTATGCTCACTGTAAAAAAATAAACTTTGTCTTTTTCTGCAGGAGGTTGCAAGGTTCCTAGACACTAAACATGGAGGACACTACAAAGTTTACAACTTGTGCAGTGAGTTGGACTGTGCTCTCATCTCATGTGCAACATTTCTTAATGTAGAACCATGTCAACAATATCAGTGATACTTTTGTTTTCAGGTGAGAAAGGCTACGACCCCAAGTTCTTCCACTACAGGGTTGAACGGGTTTTTATTGATGATCACAATGTACCCTCCCTAGAGTAAGAAACTTTTACTTTAATATTTGCCTTGCATGTTTGTTTATTAATATTGATCTTATCTTATAAGCATCCTCACACATATTGTAAATTTTTAAGCAATGTCTAGGTGCTAAACATAGAAATGTCCGTATACCAGCTTGGTAGTTTATCATGGTGTCTTTGTTTGGATTTTGTCAGAGATATGCTGAAATACACAGCAAGTGTGAGGGAGTGGATGTCTGCTGATCCTAAAAATATCATTGCTATTCACTGCAAAGGAGGGAAAGGTGACTTAAATGAATCACACTTGTTTCATTATCTGAGTTAGCTGTGTCTTCATACCTCCTAATTATCTCACTGCTGTCTCACAGGACGCACAGGGACTATGGTGTGCACGTGGCTCGTTGACAGTGACCAGTTTGAGAGTGCACAGGTTAGTTTCTGAATTGTTCAAAGCAGAGTTAATGAATGAGCTAACTATTTTAAAACAAAGCCACTTCCTTATGCCCATTTGTGTTCCAGGACAGTCTGGAGTATTTTGGTGAGAGGCGGACAGATAAGAGTCAGAGCTCCAAGTTTCAGGGAGTGGAGACTCCCTCACAGGTAAGAAAAGACCACTGGGCCAGTTCAAGAAGAAATGTGTAACTGGAGCATTCACTGACTATGAGCTTGGTTTAAAGGGTTTTACTCAAACGTTGCTATTTTGATTCGCTTCTGAATAGCGCCTTGGTGTGGCGGCTGTAAGGAACGACACGGAAATTTCTTAAACACAATCATTGTGGGAAAAAAAAGTAAAAAAAATAAATTAATTAATTATGTAAAGGCTATATTTATACATCACCCATATTTGATTGTTTCAGTGTCACTCTCCTTTCTTCCCAATTTGGTAACCACAACATAAGTGTTTCAAATAAAACAGTTTTATAATATGTTCAGAGTTGTAAGCAATACCTTTTTCAGAAGTAAAAAAGGCATTGCTATAGGATGCCTGGGTTACATACTTACACTATTTAGAAATGATGTAATGCCTTAAAACTATAAAACTGCCAAAACCTTTAAGATTTTCACCTGTTTTGGTCGTAATGTTGGAATCAAAAAAGGGTAAACATAAAAAAGGAATGCAATGAGGTTTAGCTCACCAGCAGAACATTAGAAAAGAATAAATATTTAGCTTATATTATCACAAATTACACCACTATTTAATGTTGCTTCAGAAAAAAGTAAAACCAGTTATGCCAAGAAAATGTGGAAGATTGAGAAAAGCAGCAGACTTACTTGAGTAGAATATTAAAAATGAAGTTTTACACACATGTATTAGCAAAGAGTGTGATTGTTTTTCTCTAATCATTAAAAAAAGACTGTTGTGTTTAAACCAAAGAGCCGTTATGTGGGGTACTATGAGATCATGAAGACGCAGTACAAACGACAGCTGCCTCCACCTAAAAGCCTGAGGATAAAAAGCATCCGGATTCACTCTATAGCAGGTAACCCAGTGAACCTAACCCACTCAGATCAATTGCTTCAACGACACAGGGTTCTAGTACATATGTGTTTTCTTGTTTGTGTCCAGGTGTGGGTAAGGGGGACGGCAGTGATCTTAGGGTGAAGATAATAGTGAAGAAAGCGCTGGTCTTTGAGTGTCTGTGCGCCAAACAGGAGAACTGCAAAGTGAGCTTCATAGACTCATTCAGTTGTGCGTCATCAATTAACTGTTTTGTAACTTAATGTTTTTGGTTGTTTTTAAGGTATTTCCTGATGTGGGCAATAATGCAGCTATCATCAGTCTGCAGAATGGGCCTGTGGTTGAAGGGGACGTGAAGGTTATGTTTGAATCAAGTGCGGTGAGTTTTTTTTTTTTTTTTTTTCTTCTTTATCTTACGAATGATAAAAGTTTGCATTTAACCCGACTGTAGTAGTGATATTTATTTTTGTTCCCATCAGGGTCTTCCGAAAGGATATGAAGATGTTCCCTTCTACTTTTGGTTTAATACGTCCTTTATAGCAGAAAACAAGTAAGTCTCTTTTGCTCTGACACCAATGTTTCTATAGCCTTCATATTCCTCTATGGCATCAGCACCATTTGATCTTTTTTTTTTTTTTATATATATATTTAGGCTGTTTTTGCCCAGAGAAGAGCTGGACAACCCGCATAAGCCTAAAACATGGAGCCTGTACAAAGAAGACTTTGGTGTCACCATGTTCTTCTCAGACTCTGATTAAAGCAACTTTTAAAAAGAAAAGGACAGAAAACATGTGATTTTGGAAAAACCTCAGAAGAAATCAGTAAACACCAAAGAGCTTGCTATAATATTTGAAATGCCTAAACCTACTGTATAGATGTTTATCTTGGTAAGCCCGAGATCCAACTCTGATTGAAAGAACTTAAGGATTGCTCTGATGTATTTTGGCACTTGAATGTGAAATGTTGGAACACTTGCGATTAAACAAGTGGTACAAACCTAGTGAATCAAACTCCTTTCTGTATGTGACTTAAGACAACCTACATTTTTTTATGCTATCTATTGTTTTTGACTAGACGGCAGAATTAAAGTAGCAGTGATGAGTTTGTTCTTGGTAAAGATCTACAGATTCATCTTAATAAATCTGAATATTGAGAACCTAATTCATTACATTAATTCGTTTTGATGGCTTGCAGCTAATGCAACCCAAACCCGGTATCTCCGAGATCTTGAATTTTACATAAGGCCAATTTGAAAGGATTTTTAATACAGACATGTTATTGCCTGCACAATCCCAAGTAGATACTCATGGACCTCGAGGAGAGTAAACCACAATTGATCATTGCTAAATCTGCCTCTTCACAATGCTGTAAGCAAGCAGATTGATAGGTGTGGTTGGAAGGAAATGCTAGTAAAAATGAATATACTCAAGCAAGGTGTGGGCTGTGGCTTTAGGAACCTCACACAGACCTAATCTAGGACATGGACTACATCTGTCACTTTGTTAACACCTTCCTGAATTGTAGATGTTATCACAAATTTTACCTGGGCGACAGAGATTTGAGCATTGCTCTGTTTTTAAATGCGGGTTTTCAGAAAAAGGTAGATTTAAAATCAAACTGAAGAGGTGCAAATTTCAAGTAACTTGTTTCCTCAGTCAGTTTTTTTGCAGGAGGCCATAACATCTGCAGGTGTTGGTCCACCTTGTATTAAGACAAATCAGCATTGCGATCAAAGGGGAAATTTTAGAGATCAATGCAGTTCATACAAAAGGAGCCCTGAACATGTATAGTACAGTACATCGACATACTTTTATTTCTGGGAAAACGTAAGGTTTTATGTAATTTTGAGGATCAACATTTTATTAGCTGTATGCTATAATCAAATGTATCATTCCTATTAATCCTAAAGTTTGTAGCAGGTCTGTGTGAATGAGCTAATGAGAATTCTAATGTAAAAAGCAATCTCTAAGTAGCGTTAAAGGAGCCGTGTGTTATTCACCTAAACGTATCTTCATCTTTGACATTTATAAGCTTTGAAATAAACACAAAGCAAACCGTAGACCAAAACGTATTTATTTTTACAGCCATGCATTCACTCAATTTATGGCATGTTTTACAAATTGCATCACTATTACTAGTTATGTCTACATTTGTTTATTAGAATTGCTATTGCATATAGTCAAAGTGCAAACAAAAGTAAATCTCTCAATGGAATATTATGGTTAAAATTATGGATGGCATTTTAAAACACAATGGTAATAATAAAACATTTACTCCGAATTTGACAGTTCCAGGTTAAAATCATTTTACAATCATTGAATCTTAGGAAATGCTAATACTGCTACAATGAACCGTCCTCCATTTGTATGCAAGCTTTATCAGCTGCGTCTCACAATGTGAACTGACAGATTTCAAGAAATGTAAAATTTTGGAGAGAATTTAAGCAGCTATAATGCGCCTAAGGATTGACGCGTTTACCCATTCCCTGAGAAAAGGCACCCAGTTAACTAGAACTAAAACGATTGCAGTACAGTAATGCCTACTATTCTGTGCATTTCAAGTAAACATAAAATGTTTCAGAGCGTTTTTATGCAGACTTTGCATAACATTTAGTAAATCCAAGACCTGCTGCCCAAAATAAAGTTGGGGGGGGGGGGGAAATTAAACTCAGAAGCTCTGTGGACTCAAATAGGACTTCATAAACAATTGCACATATTTGAAAAGTTAGGCAAAGCCATTACTATGTTTTGGATCATCTTGCAAAAAAGACTTTATTTTTGGCTCATGTTTGGTCATTTTGCCATTCCATCCTTACCAAGTCTTTCAGTCCAACCTTAATCATATCAGCAAAGGGTTTTTCTTGCAGCCCGAGCCAAGTTTCCAGCAAAACCATTGAGATGGTCACAAAGGTCCAGCTCATTGGAGCGTCCACTTCGCAAAAAGCAGAGCATTGTGGTTTTGCATGCCTCTCTGCAGGACTCCGACACATGTCCTTTATGTCTGAGGTACCAAAACTTCTGGAAGGTGCGGTCATCGCTGATAAAGATTCCCAACAGTTTGTCGTAATCAGATGGGAACAGACTGGAAAGACCGTAAGCTTCAGTGGCCCGGTACAGGAGGCTCCATTTAGGGTTCTGCTCTGGATTACCTGGTGACTCTAGATTGTGGTTTGCCTCTGTGAGGTTAAGGATGTAGGTTTCGTGGTCAAGGACGAGCCGAGTGCTGTTTTTGTAATTTCCATCGACATAGTAGATGCGGTAACCTGAAAGACAATGTCAAGTTTAATTTAAGTTTGCTTTTATTTTTAAAATAGCACAACAGAAACACAAAAAAGCAGAATTTGCTTTTGCGAAAAACAAAAACCACTTTGGGTTTGAAGTAACTCTCACCATAGCTAAATTATATCATAGAAAACACATAAAACCTCAATTCTGCACTTAAATAATTAGGAAAATTATGTGTATTCTGAAAAAGTAACTCAAATTACAGTATTGTGTTCACTGACTTCTTGATACGCCCAACTAGGAAAAATAAACAGTTGGGGTTTTCAGCAATAAAACTATAACTGATTCTATCACAGAAGTGATACTGGTGAGTTATAAAAAACATCAAACTTTATGGAAGGGAGTGAGCTGTAACAAATGTTAATGGAAATTCCTCTAACGCTGATCTCTGTGCTTCTGGGAGTTTATGTTTTAATATGTGTATCTGAACATAACTGCTGTAAAACATTCTAACGTTACTGGTTTTCTGGAGTAAAACTGTATCCTGGTACTGATTTACCCCTGCAGTGGAAGTGACCACAGAAAAAAAGTACAGTGGTTACTGAAAAAAGTTCCTGTGGTGAAAACACACCTCACTCAGCTGGTTTATCGACTCACCTGGATTAAGATTAACATAAGTGGTGACACTGGGGGCAATGAAAGCCACTCCTAATGGCCGAGTCCTGGTTTCTTCATCATAAAACATCTGAAACTCATCCAGATGGGTATGGCCGAAAAACTGCCCGGTAACAGTACTTTCATATCTGCAAACAGGACATTTTGATTAAAAAAGGCAAACCTCTGGAACCTCTAATAGCTGCTATTACATATAAAACTACTGATTGATATCATCCTTGCAATGCAAAAACACAGAGGAAGGGGAAACAGATGCTTATGGTAATAAATCAATCGCGCATTTTAAAATCATTGCCCACTGACAACTTAGAAATTTGCAAAAATCTAACTATAGCTGCCATTAAAAAAAAAACTAAAAAAAAAAAAAAAAACTCTTAAGATCCTCTGTGATATAAAAGTGAACCCGAGGTCCAACAGCTGATTTGTCTCCACTACACATTTAGCTTTAAATAGTTCTTCATCGACACATTAAATGATCACAGCAGCTACCTGTTGATAATGTGATAGTAGTTCCAGCTCCAGCTACCTAGACACAGGCCAGGTGGGATATGACCAATGATATGTACCTAAAAACAAGTAGCAAATGACAGCAGGTTGAATAGGATGTTGGTAATTACATGTTTATTACCCTCTCTCATGCTCAGTTCCTGTAACCAGATGCAATTAAAATAACAGCCATCATGGAGTGTTGTGGAATATGAGCTTCAACCACAATAAATCCATATTTAATATTTTAAACACCAAATAAGGAAACCCACCTTCTCACCCCTGTCCTCACTGGCCTGAAGAACATGAACCAGCCACTGCAGCTGGTTAGCAGGGTCAGTTGAGTTCACCATCAGCCAGAAGTTTTCTCGGGCGCAGAAGTTCATGTTGAGGGAGACCACTCTCAGCCCAGGCTGAATCTCCACTGTATAGAAGCCTCCGTATCTGTTTACAACAGAAGATAATTTATTTCAGATACATTTTAGCATTTAAGGAACACTCTGCCGAGAAATGTCGCCACTTCTGCTCTTCTTGTGGTCAGAAGTGCAATCCAGCGAAAGTGAAACTGCCACAGCAAGCAGCGTTGCTCATTGGAAAACAAAACCCAATACCTGATTATTTCCTCCTTCCACTCAAGCTTTATCAACAAGGGCGGGCTGACCTTTACACCAGGGGTGTCCAACTCCAGTCCTTGAGAGCTACTATCCTGGAGCTTTTAGATGCATCCCTGCTCCAACAGACCTAAATCAGATGAATGGCTTGTTACTAGGTCTCTGGCAAACCTGATGGAATGCTGAAGAGGTAAATTCAGCCATTTGATTCAGCTGTGTTGGAGTAGGGATTCATATAAAAATTGCGGTGCAGTAGCTCTCGAGGACTGGAGTTGGAGACCCATGCTTTACACAATCAGACAGACACTCTAAATATGATAAAACCATAGCTAACGTAAACAGCAACAGCAACTGTTCTTTCTTTCTAGGTGAAACGACTAAAGGAGCTACATCCATTAACATTTACTTTTCCTTCCCATAGAAAGTACTCCTGGATCAGTGCTTCTTTGTTCTTTTTGTGTCTCTGCTCTGTTCTCTCAAACCCCCAGTCGGTCGTGGCAGATGGCCGCTCACACTGAGCCTGGTTCTGCTGCAGGTTTCTTCCTGTTAAAAGGAGTTTTTCCTCTCCGCTGTCGCTACATGCATGCTCAGTATGAGGGATTGCTGCAACGTCAACGCCAGTGACTGTCCACTGTCTCTACATGCTCATCCAGGAGGAGTGAATGCTGCAAGTCTCTGACTGGATGCAATCTGCTGGGTTTCCTTAGACAGAAAAACTTTTTATCCAATTTGAATAAAAAGCTAACTGACTGCACTGTTCAATGGTTAGGACTAATTGGAATGTATGTACCTGACTGTTGTGAAGTGCCTTGAGACAACATATGTTGTGAATTGGCGCTATATAAATAAAACTGAATTGAATTGAAGTGAATTCGATCAACCTTAAAGTCTTCAAAGCCTGCTCCGGCAACCATAGCGCCCATTCTTTGGCCATTTTATCATAGAGCCAGGCAGAGGATCTGTTGCCATGAACGAAAGGAGGAGGGAAGCTGTTCACTGGTGTACTCTCATGGTTTCCTATTGCAGGGTAGACTGTTACATTGCCTCCCAGGTACCTGGAAAAAAATAGAGAATAATCATTTGTTTAGACCCTTACAGAATCACAGAAGACAAATACCCAATAAAAGGCTGTGACCACAGCAATCTGTTAGTGTGGAGGAAATACGTTCATAAAGCAAAGAATTTGTCTCTGTTCGTTTAAACATAAAGCACCATGAAGCCTCCAGAAAACCTTTTTCATCAGTTAGGATAACTTGCTGGGGCCTTTTTTTTCCACTCCCGTTTATTTCCACCCTATCAGAGTAAAACAGATGACCCCGGTGGAAATTTACCTTAGAAAATGGGTCTGGGAGGGAGGAAGTAGTTTTTGATGTACCCCGAACCCTTTGCCTGGAGTCTTATGGAGATAAGGAGCACTAAGCTTTTCTGTTTAAAGTCCTCTCTAATTCACATTTATGCAAACTGATTTTAAATCAAGGCCCTCTGCTGTTGCCATCCTCCATTTAAACTCCTATTTTTGGGGTTTTAAGCCATTTTAGTTTGTTTTACAGGTTTTATGTGAGAAGGGACAACTAAAAACAACCACAACCCACGTGGAATGTGTATAGTCAGGTTTTGGAACACTTTACAGTGTTACAGGTTTAATTACTTATGTTGGACCACCTGTTTGCTGAATATCGGACCATTTGCACGTTCCTGGACGCCACTATGCCTTTCCAACGTCATCAGCCATTTTGTACCGCAGAATAGTCTGTCCTACAAAACCCAGCGGCCACTGCGGCTGATATGACAGGGCCGTCCCAGATCTGACGTCACAGGGGTTAATATAGGAAGGCGAACGTTTGAAGGAAGCGCTTTCATCACGTTGGATACCGGACCAACTTCTGAAGCATCTCTCTCTGGAGAAGAAGAGTCCCAAGTGGATTTCATTTATTCTCCTTCGTTGGCCAACGAAAAATTCATGAAAGAGGTTTCTGGAATGAGAAGGCCAGAAATGTCACTTTGCCGATCGAAGACGTGAGTTTAACACGTAACCAAAACCACAGAGTTTCAAGGAGACGCAACTTTCCCTCCTTGCTTGGTTCTGGTCGACTGCTGACGGTCAGATCATATTTTTCCTTTTCGCCAAGGCGGCCAAAGGACGAAGACTGACCGTTCTTCCCGAAGTTAACTGTGGACGCACATTAACTTCCAACCCCTCCTCTCTCCCTCTGCTCAGAAGGAAGACTTCAATAAAGTAAAACCCGTCCTTTAATTTTATTTCTCTTAGAAATAGTCTGGGCAGGGTAGAGGAGATTTTTAGTGCAATTAGAGTTGCCATTTAGAGTCTAATGTGTTCTGAATTGTATGTGCATCCCATTGTTTTGAAACTTGCTTGTACTTTCGGAGGCCGCCGTGTCTCGCAAGTGTGTCTTTACCGTGCGAACACCTGCGCGCAGGTGCGCTGTGAAACTGGACTGTTATAATAACCTTATGGTGAAAATCAACCATTTTCTTTGTCTTAAACTTCATGTTTTACTGGTTTGCCGCCAAAAGGGTTTATGATCCTTTGTGTGGGCTGAGTTTTACAACCTTGCTGGGGGAAGGTTTATGACTGCCCGTGTCCTGCTGAGCTACACTTTGGGAGGGGCGCACCCAAAGCTTCGTTCAACCATATTCCCCTTTTATTTTGCCATAACTGCCATAACTGCTGGTTTGACCTCATACACACCCACTGCTGTTTTGTTTTATTTTGTTTAGTTAGATATTTTGCCCTTTTTGTGTAGAACTTTGCATGTTTGAGTAGGTGAAGTTTATTAAATCGGAAGAGCGGATTGTATCAGGCTGTGATTTAATAAATATTCATATAGATGAAGAGATGGCGTTTTGTGTTTATTTTGTGCAACTGTGATTTGTCAGTCAAAATAAGGTTAAAGTTCTCCACGTTTCGGCAGGAACGGTTGATTAAACAGTGACATCTCTGGTAATAGTTATCAATTATTACTGAGTATTTAAACGGTTGTAATTATCAAAGGCGTTGAGCCACAATTACAACCCCAGAAGACATCTCTGGCTTCGATTCATAAATGAGGATTTTGGTTAAGAAATTAATTTGGTCAAATTATGATTGTTAATTATAATTCTTGATAAATATTAATCAATAATCATAATACGAACACTTAATGTGTTAGTGTTGCACATTTTCTCATAACTTAGAGGAATTTCGAATCGGTTTTAGAATGACGATGCTGTACAAGAATAACTGGATATATTTTGTTTATGTATCTCTTCTGTGATGTCCAAGCATGGCTTTGGGATGAGCAGAATTAATGAAAAAATGCATTGCAGTGACATATTTATACAAGGTTTTACTGTGTTTACTAATGTTTTCGACTGCAACTGGTGTGATTAAAATCTGGGATTAATGCTCAACTTATTGAAGCTGCAGAAGAATCTGCTGGTTTCACTGTTTTTCTGTTCAACACTGATTCAGGCAGAGGTTATAGGAAGGGCAAGTCTTTCAGAGTGAAGCAACGTAGCTTACATAAACAACACAGTAACATATAGTAGTATAAATACACACAACAAAAGCCCAAAAGAGATTAAGAGTGTTGGGTAAATAGGTTCTGGGCAAATAATGGTTCAGTTAAGCATAAGGAAAACATACCAATGTTTAATTACTACTTAACAATAGTTACTTGTGGATGAGCCTGGAGATGACTGTGAGCTCTGTCAGCTGCTGGTTTCTGGTCTGAGACCAAACGTTGTGTGCTGGTATGTCTCCAGTCCAGTAGACCCAGTCCCAAGGTCCAGCTTTGGCAGCATTTTCGAGAAGGTTCTCGATCGTGCGCAGAGGCAGGTCACACTTGCTGTAGGTCCCCCAGTATCCAGCCTCTCTCCGCCTCCATTTGGGAACGCCCGAGTCTTGGCGACAGCAAAGAGGCTGCTTGCAGTCGGCAGCGCTGCCGTTTGTATACTCCTGTCAGCACAGAAGTTTTGAAAGTACAACATTATGCAAGGTTGTTTGGATATAAATCAATGTTAAACTAATTCAATGGAAATATTTTCTGAAGTAGCTAACTTTAAGTCCTCTTCACTCACTCACAGCATTCACAATGAAGAATGTTGTTGTTAGGGTGATGTGGTATCGTTTCCACATGAATTCTGAGTTTCTGGCTTGGCCGATCACCGGTCAGGGAAAATTGTGCGTGGAAAAAAACCCCACAGATTCCACAGACCGCTCACTCACCTTGTCCCAGTGGATGTCTGTAAGAAACAGCACCCTGCTCTGTGGAGAGCCAGGTTTTGGAGGCGAGGGCGGTGTAACGGGAGGCTTGGGAACCTTTGGCAAAGTGATGTTCCAGGGAGCGTAAATGTCAAATGTGCCACAAGAAGGACCCACCAACACTGCACATGCTTCGGTGGGCCATAGCAAAGACCGCTGCAGGGCGCTGATGAAGTCATCTCTAAAGAGCTCCGTTATGTTCCGACACACCTGCTCATCAGCCAGATGCAGACGAATGCACGCCTCGCTGACTGCATGTGCCACCCGCTCTTCGTTTACGCTGCTCTAATAGATGCAACAAAACAGAAAAAGGACAACTATTAGATCAGGAATTTACTGTCCATATAAACAAAATATATAAACATAAATCAAGCTTAAATGGGTTTATTCAAATCTATAGTCCACTTTAGGAATGGTGGTGCTCGGGCTAATCATCGCCAATCCTAATGCATGTCTTAGCACAAATGCCACATTTACTGGTGACCTAGATGAACCCAGCATACATGTTTAGAAGTTCCTTGTTTAATGAAGGAAATGGGAGAAAAAAAAAAAACTGTAGCTGAACCGACAAGAAATAAGCCAAGTGAAAGTGGTGACTGTTTTTATGTAGACTCAAAAGCAAAATAAAGATACAAATAGAATAAAGCAAAAACGTTTATCTATATGTATTTAGGAAAAATGTAATGGTGGATTTCAAACAATTCCCATAACTCATTTTAAAAAGAAATATAAAGAAATTGTCTCACAAGGAGAATAAGTGTGTATCAGTCGGTGGTAAGATTTAAACTCTAAATGTAAATTATAGTTGTGTTCAGTGAACGCTGGACCACAGTTGTTTGAGACCCTAAGCAGAAGTTCATTTGAAAGCCCACTTCATGCTAAGAGCATTGCAATTTTTACAGACTTTAAATTAATATTATATACTCTATTGACGTCATGCAATAAAATATGGTTATAACTCCAGTTAATAATATCAGCCTTTAGGAGGATGCTCACGGCTATTCTGGTTTCATCTGTGGTCCTACTATTTTTCAGAGGTTTCTCAAAAGAAAAATCAATTAGATTAAATTATTAGATTTAAGGCCTTTTATGACTTTTTCCGGTAACTTATGAAAGTACGTAAAATTCTAGAGAAACAAAACGGTTTTCAGGAATGAAGTGGAAGTAGGAACCAAGCACAGCTCAGATACAGACATAACACATTTAATGAGCATTAAAATATGAGTGTTAATATAACTTTATGAAGATTTTCCTTAGCATTAATACAAATGGTCCATTAGCAAATGTGTCCTGTGTAGATTCAAATTCTCTTGCAGGCAAGCAGGGGGCCAAACGCAGTTGCAACATTTTCTTATGTCTCAAGCTGGATATGTGCTCAGTGGATCACTGAAAATAGCATTTATTGTGTCAGCACGCTTTTTACAGGTTAGCTATTATTTTACAAAGAGTTTTTTTTTAACCTTCTTCAAGCATATTCTGTAGGTCTAGACCAGGGGTCTGCAAGCTTTACAACCCAAACAGCCATGTCCAGCTCAGTCCAGCGAAATAAAACTGGCTTAGAGCTCCAAATCACAACAATCTGTTGTCATTAAAAAAAAAGCAACATCTTATTTCTATTTTTACATTTAAAAATGAAGATAAACATAAAACACTTTTGGCAAAAGAGGTTGGATACATTCTTCTATGTGATGTCGATATTTGTGGAAAGTGATGTAAAGAGAAAAAAAAAAAAAAGTTCCCAACAGTTTCCAACCTAATAGCAAGAAAATACATCTAAAAATGACTGGTACTTTTAGTGTCATTCTGTTGTGAAAATTGCATGTAATTATTCCATGAAAAACTAAAAATAAAACACTGAAACATGGATTTTTTTTATTTTTTATTATATCAACATTTAAGAACATTAGTTGGTTCTTTATTTGTGTTTTTTGTTTTTGCCAGTTATTATTAGGAACCACAGTGGGAGGTCCAAAGAGCCACTTGCGGTTACTGCTGCATCTATGATGACAAGTCATCATAGATGCAGCAGTTTTTTTAAAACTAAAAAATTGAACCTAATGTAAAGATATGATCAATTACGCGCGCTTTAATCGAAATATTTTAACCATGCTAAATGCTGCAAATGTTGGTTTTTACAACACAGAATGAAATGATTTGTACGATTGCAATTCTGTTTCTTCTTTAAACTTAAAGGTGTTGCCTTTGACTTCTGCTGCACGAAATGCAACTTAACTGCGTTGTTTAGTGTGAAGATGAACAAATACAAGCTTTCTATTCTAGACCTACTTGAAATTAGACAGAAGATTTACCAGAAGGGCGATATCAAGAATGGTGAAGAGCGCTTTACAAACAGGACAGGTGAGGTTTCTCCAGTTGAAGCCGACTCCAAAACTGTTGAACTGCTCTTTCAACGCGGTCGTGGTCCGAGCTTGATTCTGCGTTGGATGACAGGATCCGAACAGCGACGAATTCAGGAGCAAAGTCCAGATCATCAGCCCCAGAAAGAGGCGCAGTGCGGGGAGCCTCATTGTTCTCTCTGTAGCTTATCTGTGTTGAATGAAGCAGCAACCAAATACAGAGAAATAAACCAGACGGCTTCAGGGAAATCACACCACTCTCCGTTGTGCTGTTTGACATTCAAACTTGCTAAAGAAATATGAGTCATTCACAACCGCAAACAGAAAATGCGAACGGCTCAAACGGTCATGCCAGCTAACAAACCAGCTAACTGCCTAATATCTTACCGTACCTCTAAACCAAAGCAAAGTGCCGCTGTCTTCCCCAGGGACTCCCAGGAGTCCTGATCAAAAACAACTCCAAGTCCCCCCTTCTTCTTCCCAACTGAAACCAGGTCAAACAGGTCTTTTTGTCATGCTCAGCTGGGGACTGGTCTGCTTGCTCAGATGCGCAGCTCAGTCTCCTCCCGGCTGTGGTTGCCCGCTATCACGTGACCTCCTGGTCGTCAGCTGACTGGTCACGTGGCATTGTTTTCCCTTCACGTTCTTGTTTTCTGAAGCTAAGCAGAAAAAAAGTAATAAGGAAATAATCTCTTCATCAAACAGCAAATCAGAAAGCTGCAGAACTGTGGGAAGCCGTATCAAACCACACTCCTATCGTTACTTACACATTTAGATAAGAATAACAGCTTTGCTCCAAGTCAGGTGGAACTGCATGTAAGAGACAGGGGTTGGACAATGAAACTGAAACACCTGGTTTTAGACCACAATAATTTATTAGTATGGTGTAGGGCCTCCTTTTGCGGCCAATACAGCGTCAATTCGTCTTGGGAATGACATATACAAGTCCTGCACAGTGGTCAGAGGGATTTTAAGCCATTCTTCTTGCAGGATAGTGGCCAGGTCACTACGTGATACTGGTGGAGGAAAACGTTTCCTGACTCGCTCCTCCAAAACACCCCAAAGTGGCTCAATAATATTTAGATCTGGTGACTGTGCAGGCCATGGGAGATGTTCAACTTCACTTTCATGTTCATCAAACCAATCTTTCACCAGTCTTGATGTGTGTATTGGTGCATTGTCATCCTGATACACGGCACCGCCTTCAGGATACAATGTTTGAACCATTGGATGCACATGGTCCTCAAGAATGGTTTGGTAGTCCTTGGCAGTGATGTGCCCATCTAGCACAAGTATTGGGCCAAGGGAATGCCATGATATGGCAGCCCAAACCATCACTGATCCACCCCCATGCTTCACTCTGGGCATGCAACAGTCTGGATGGTACGCTTCTTTGGGGTTTCTCCACACTGTAACTCTCCCGGATGTGGGGAAAACAGTAAAGGTGGACTCATCAGAGAACAATACATGTTTCACATTGTCCACAGTCCAAGATTTGCACTCCTTTTTGCACCATTGAAACCGACGTTTGGCATTGGCATGATTGACCAAAGGTTTGGCTATAGCAGCCCGGCCGTGTATATTGACCCTGTGGAGCTCCCGACGGACAGTTCTGGTGGAAACAGGAGAGTTGAGGTGCACATTTAATTCTGCTGTGATTTGGGCAGCCGTGGTTTTTTGGATACAATCCGGGTTAGCACCCGAACATCCCTTTCAGACAGCTTCCTCTTGCGTCCACAGTTAATCCTGTTGGATGTGGTTCGTCCTTCTTGGTGGTATGCTGACATTACCCTGGATACCGTGGCTCTTGATACATCACAAAGACTTGCTGTCTTGTCAATTTGTCCTCTTTTGAACTCTGGTATGTCACCCATAATGTTGTGTGCATTTCAATATTTTGAGCAAAACTGTGCTCTTACCCTGCTAATTGAACCTTCACACTCTGCTCTTACTGGTGCAATGTGCAATCAATGAAGACTGGCTACCAGACTGGTACAATTTAGCCATGAAACCTCCCACACTAAAATGACAGGTGTTTCCGTTTCATTGTCCAACCCCTGTATTTTAACACAGTAAATATCCTCTTTGGTCTTTGTCTCTGTCAGACTAGCTGTTGGCTGTAGCCTTCAGGACAATCTGGATTTAAACTAAATGAAGATTCCAAGATATTAACTGCCTTTAACGTTTTACCAGAATCTCACTTCTGAGTTCACAGCCCATCCCTTTAAATACTTCCTTCCTTTTGTCTGCTTTCATCTATGACTGCTGTTTTTGACATTTGTTTAATTTAAAGCAATGGTGAAAGATGATTGCAGATTGAATTGCAGACTGAAATTGTTTCAGTTTCATTGTCCAACCCATGTATGAGGAACTTTGTTTAAAGGTTTAACTGACTGTTTTAACATTTATAGCATATACTGCAGATATCCTCATTGTTCTCTCTGTACTTACTCCAAAATAGCATTCCAACAGCTTTCGTCCTATTTACAGTCAACAAGCAACTCAAAATCTCCAAGAAGAGCTCCACTTTTCCTCTTTATGTGTATTAGAATATCCCCATATCTCGACATGCTCTTCCTACAAAGAAGGAAAATTGTGGATATCTGAAATAGAATACCTTAAGTTGAGTTTTATATTAAATATATTTGCACTGCAACACTGATACTCGTCAGAATTCTCATTTTGATTGTTTTATAAGTGACATGCCATCAAGGTATTTGCTGTTATCCTTGCAGGTTTCATTTGTCTTCGGTTTTGTCTCACACTTAAATTGCAAATTTCAAATCTAATGGTGAGAATTAACCTGATCACATTATATAGCAATTTTAATAGGTAAATTTAACATACACAAATGAAGCTTTTAAATTACCCAGTAAAGTAAAACTGAAAAAGAGCTAAGAAACCGTATATATTCTGTCTAATCTCTAACAGTTTGACATAAGGGAATAAGACTGATAGGTGTTTTAACAAAATACCTGCCAATTTAGCACCATGCTTTAAAGCATCATCGCCACAAATCTAATGCATCGGATAACAAAAGGACATTGCAAAATTTAAAGCGAGAATAATTTATATGCCAAGTGCTTCACAAATGGAAGATTATACATTAGAACAAGCATTTGTCATAAATATCAAATTTTATTTCATCTGCAATCATAGGCATGTATAAAAAGCTGTAATTCTATACACACTTCTTTGGATTGGCTTCTGTCTTACAAATTACTTAAATGCAATTCACACTGTAGATAGTTTTCCAATATTTCAATGACAACATTTGAGCGATTATAGAAGAGAAACACAAAGTAACAAATAAACTTCAAATGAACTTGTACAAGACAAGCATAGTAATGTGTTCAAACTACATGCAGTTACAGTGGTTTGTGGCTTTATTTACAGTGGCCTAGCAGATACATGACTGGAGTGAAGCTAAAGAGTGGTTGGATAATATAACGAAACAAAGCCCTTAGACACATTTCCTCTGAGACATTCACTTGTCTTGCATCTTTTCCAAGATGGGAACGATCATGTCAAACTTTGGCCTCTTGGCCGGGTCTTCGTTCATGCAGAGCCTCATCAACTTGCAGATATGAGGCGAGATGCCTGGTGGAATGGTTGGCCGGAGTCCCTCCAGCGAGATCTGAGCAATGGAAGGAACATTACGTGCTGCTTTAAATATCAACTTATTAGGCTAAACAGTGCTTTGCTAAATGTTTTCCACTCCCCTTGGAACTTTTTCACATTTCTTGAGGCTGTGTGGTAGAACCATACCCAGGACCAAGCACAGTGGTGCTGTAAGATGCTTTTCTTCAGCAGGGACAGGGAAGATGGTCAGAGTTGATGGAAAGATGGATGAAGGTAAATACAGGCCAATTTAGTAAGAAATACGGGTTCACCTTTTAGCAGGACAGTGACCCTAAACATACAGTCAGAGCTACAAATGGAACGGGTTGGATCAAAGCATATGCATGTGTTAAAAGTGTCCAGCCAAAGCTGAGGCCTAAATCCAATTGAGAATCATGGAAACTGATTTTCACAAAGTTTTCCATCCAGTCGACAGTCAATTAATTGAGATTGAGTTATTTGGCAAAATGGGCATATAATCTTTTAATGTGCAAAGCTGGTGGACACTTACCCCAAAAATATGCAGCAGTAATCGCATTGAATGGTGGTTCTACATAATAGTAACTTAGACAATACAATACAATAAATGCAACACTTATTTTATATGTAGCACCTTTTTAATACTGTGTATCATTTTTTCAATTTCACAATTATAGTCTAGTTTGTGTTCATTGAAAAATCCCATTGAAAAACAAGTATGTTTGTGGTTGCAATTGGGCAAAAGACGGAATATTTCAAAGGGTGTGAATAATTTTGCAATGCACTGTGAAAAGTATAGAGTTTGAGCATTTGGTGCCTTGTTACCTTCATTCCTATCTCCATGTTTGAGAGATCAGCAAAGGGGACCTCTCTGGTAACCAGCTCCCAAAGCAACACTGCAAAGCTCCACATGTCAGCAGATCTTCTGTTGATGTCTTCTGGCTTTTTCTGCAGCGCTGAAAGCAGCAGGAAGAAGAAAAACTGCACATTGTAACTCGGATACACAGCATGAGTAACAGTGCATTGGGAGTAAATCATACAACTCACACATTGACTGGCTAAATGACTGATAAAGTCCAAAGAGCTGTTAATGGGACAGGAGGGCGACAGGTCTGAGGAGATCTAACAGAGAAACAAATACCTTCAGGGGCCATCCAGGCTGGCGAATACATGCGACCAGGACACTGGAAGGAGAACTTAGCGTCTGCCATGCTTAGTCTGGCTGTCATGTCCTCATCAATCTGTAAATTAAACACACTGCGTAAACACTTAAAACATTAAAGTGCCAAATAGCCCAAAGAATTCCCCATTATTGCTTATACACAGTGCCTTTCACAATTATTGGCACACCTAATGTGTACAAAAGCTTAAAGTAATTGTTCTTATGTAGACCTGCTGACCCCAAAATATCTATGTTTGCAGCAGTTCTCCAATAGTTTTATTGTTCCAAGAATCCTCAAAAAACCTTTTCATCCTGCCTTGTTTTTCACAGTTTCAGTTGTTACAGGTTAATGCTGTGACTGTTGATATGGCTGATTGGTGTTTACCTTGAGTCAGAAAATCGCTAAATAAAATGACTACTCACCCAGATATGCACTAAGAAATCAGCTGTTGACTTCATTGACTGGTCACACGCTGGTCAAAAACTTAAAACAATTGTTTTGAGGCAAAGCTTTGCTGACTAAGTTATTACTACATGAAAAAACTTAATGTTAGCTATTTTCAGTCTTAGTGGGGAGTTTAAAACAAAGTCAGAGAAAGCAGAGGTTTTAAAATCTATTTTAAAATAAAATACTTTCTGCAACACATTGAGACATGCCTCTGGTTCCCACAGGCTGTTCCCACAGCCCTGTTTTACAGTGAATGCTCTCTCTCACTCAAAGTGTTGACATTGCCTTTGCTTTTAATATAAATTATTAATGCCAAGGCAGGTCAAAGCGAGAAACAAAAATACTGTGATTGCTGTTTTTATATTTTCTTATATTATAATTGTTAAAGCAAAATTGATATTGGCCAAAATAGGTATTGGCATGTCAAAGGTTTACAAAAACTGGAGGTCATAAATTTGCCACAAAATTCAGATCAATGCATCTCTAATCACCACACATCTGCCATACTTGAACAATGTCAGATTTTTACCCAGGAAAATCATTGTTTAAAAGCATTTCTAACACTGATCATTTAGAAAAACATGTATTTTATTAGGAATTGTTTGGAGTGCTAATCAGCATGTGACCACTAATTTTATTTAACAGGAGATCATTTTCCTTACTAAATAAATGCTCTCAAATTAAAAACTGGGTTCTTCCACATTTTTCTCTGCGATATGCTGCTGCAATAATTGGTTTTAAAGCTTTTTTTTTTTTTACACATTTTTACCTGAATATTTTTTACCTGATTGTGCAGATTGCTGTACCAGAGTTTTAAAACAAGTGCCTTACCATGATATGCTTACTATTGAGGTAAAGCCGTGAAACCATTGGCTCTAAGGTGTGAAGAAACGCCATGCCACTGGCAATGTCCAGGGCAAACTTGACTGCTTGGCTTTGGTCGACCACCAGAGCTAAGGAAGCCAGAAAAGGTTAAACATGTAAAACAACATATATATATATATTTTTTTTCAAATGTTATCAATGTCAGTAATGTCTATGAGAGCAGGGTGATTCCTTTTTTTTGCATCTCAGTAAATTGACACAGGCAATTATTGTAGTCCATATCCAGGACGTGTGTGGTGGCTCTTGAACCACTGACCCTGTGAGCTCTTTTGCGGCTTACCGTGACCGCCTGCTAGACATGTGTCATCAGTTTTCCACATGATTGTCTAGGCCACCACTTAACATTTCCTTATATATATATATATGGGTTTCACTTTTAGAACTAAGTTACTAATAAAATAAATTTACTTTTTGAAGATATTCTCATTTATTTAGATGCAAATGTAGATACATATTTGGGTGTTATGCAGTCAGCAGTCAACTTAAAAGCTTTTGCAAAAAAATAAAGAAAACAACATTTCCATTTTTTCACTTGCACATTAAAGCAAATGACTTACTTGTGCCCTGGTGTAGTATGGTGTGCAGAGATCCGTATGGCATGTAGTGGGCGATGATGATCGGATGAGGAGAAGGAGGCGACTGACATGCCCCGAGGACAGGCAGAATATTTGGATGAGAAAAGATCCTATAAAAGGTAGAAAGAAAACCAGCTAAAACATGGCTCTGCTGTGATAATATAAAATTATGTTTTACTCCAGGCAATAAGTATAAACTGCAAGAACTATATTTAACATTACACTTGTATGATCTGGAGCCTATTAAAGTTAAGATTTACATCTCATTAACAGAAACGCTTTCATTTTTGCAAAATTTACCCAAGTCAAGCCCAAGTGCTCTTATTTGAGCAAACGTTTTTAAAAGAAAGCAAAAGAACTGAAGCTCACAATAAAGTTGGATCACAGCTGTGCTACACAGCCTCTCCAGTGGGAAGGCTTTGACTTGCCTTGTTAAAAGGTTTCTCTCATTTCTGTTGTTTTATTCGTTGTAAACTAATGAGTCTCTGAGATGGGAAACACTGATTAAACATGGTCAGGATGTTGAAAAAGCAAAACATTCTTTGTTTTATGTTGTGCTTAGCTAACTTAATGCAGTATTCTTTGCTTCAGGACGATGCACACACAGCTCAGAATATGCTTTATAAGATGGTTTATTGATGTGCTTCTGGGTGCCAACTTGAGTTAGAATGGGTATAGTTTCAGCACACTAAAATTCAATTTATGTTTAAAAATGTATGATAAGTCCACCAAAAAAGCACAAAAAACTTGAAAAAATAACTCAAAAACATAGACCATACTTAGTAAGGTCAATATAAGTCAAACTATAAACCTTCTCTTTGGTACACAAACATTCTGCACCAGAACAAGTCAGATCGTTGACCCCTGACCCCAGATAATACTGTATTTACCTAAACATGATGAGTCCAAATGTTCACAGCCCATATAAACTGAGTCTACACCCACATTCTGTGTACATACTGTTCCTTTCCTGGGTTTACATTTACTCATTATTGTCAAATCTATTTTCCTTTTATAAATATTTATTTGAACTGTTCTGTTTTTACGATATGGAATGATTACAAACAAGCAAATTCAATGATTTATGAAAACTAGATTTGTTTAATGTATTGCTTAAATATAAACATTTAACCAAACTACTGTTTGGATAAAAGATCCTTAGTAAATTCTAAAGCAGCTATACACGTTTTTGTAACCATCAACAAGCTTCTAGCAGAAATAGTACAATTCTTTTAAATTTGTTGGTTCAGTGCCATACATTTGCCTTTTATGGCTAGTTTGTAAAGTTTTAATATGGTTCAGGTTGTGGCCATTCCAAAAGTTTGTATTATCCTGCTTACCCATTACAAAATTAGTTCTGATGTGTGTTTGGGATCACTGTCCAACTGGAACACCCACCTATGTTGAAGTTTTGACTATCTGTTGATTAGAGGTAAAGTTGAAGAATTTGGGAGTAGTCCTTTTTCATTCCATCCAATAAAACAGATCTGCAGAATGACACTACCACATGCTTGACAGTGGGTAAAGCATTTTTAGGTATGAAACCAGTATCATGACTATTCCAAAAATGCATCTTTTCATTATGGCCAAACAGCTTAATTTTTGTCTCATGTGACCATAAAACCTTTCTCCAGAAGGCATTTGGATTGTCCATTTGACCAGCTGCAAAGTCAGTCAGTCATTTTCTACCGTTTCTTCCATAGTGGGTCATGGGGGAGCTGGTGCCTATCTCCAGCAGTCTATGGGCGGGAGGTGCAGTACACCCTGGACAGGTCCCCAGTCCATCACAGGGCAACACACAAACAAACATGCACACACTCATTCACACCTAGGGGCAATTTAGAGAAACCAGTTAACCTAACAGTCATGTTTTTGAACTGTGGGAGGAATCCAGAGTACACGGAGAGAACCCATGCATGCACGGGGAGAACATGCAAACTCCATGCAGAAAGACCCCCGGTCGGGAGTCGAACCCAGGACCTTTTTGCTGCAAGGCTAAGCTACCACCTGCGCACTGTGCAGGCCCCCAGCTGCAAAGTTTGAGCTTAAATTAGTTGTTTTGGAGCAGGGCCCCTCTTTCTTGTTTGGCACCTTGTAAGGCCATGTTGATGGAAAACTCAGACCTCTTTATCTGAGAGCTTAAAATTAACTATGCCAAGAAAGGTGGTCAAATATCAAGGCACATATACACATACATACATACATACATATATTTATATATATATATATATATATATATATATATATATATATATATATATATATATATATATATATATATATATATATATATATATATATATATACATACACATACACACTGCTCAAAAAATAGAGGGAACACTCAAATAACACATCCTAGATCTTAATGAATGAAATATTCTCATTGAATACTTTCTTCTGTACAAAGTTGAATGTGCTGACAACAAAATCACACAAAAATCATCAATGGAAATCAAATTTATTAACCGATGGAGGCCTGGATTTGGAGTCACACACAAAATTAAAGTGGAAAAACACACTACAGGCTGATCCAACTTTGATGTAATGTCCTTAAAACAAGCCTAAATGAGGCTCAGTATTGTCTGTGGCCTCCATGTGTCTGTATGACCTCCCTACAACGCCTGGGCATGCTCCTGATGAGACGGCGGATGGTCTGCTGAGGGATCTCCTCCCAGACCTGGACTAAAGCATCCGCCAACTCCTGGACAGTCTGTGGTGCAACGTGACGTTGGTGGATGGAGCGAGACATGATGTCCCAGATGAGCTCAATTGGATTCAGGTCTGAAGAACGGGCGGTCCAGTCCATAGCTTCAATGTCGTCATCTTGCAGGTGAATTTTGCCAATCCTGGTGTTCTCTGGCAAATGCCAAGCGTCCTGCAAGGTGTTGAGCTGTGAACACAACCCCCATTTGTGGACGTCGGCCCTCATACCATCCTCATGGAGTTGGTTTCTAACCGTTTGTGCAGACACATGCACATTTGTGGCCTGCTGGAGGTCATTTTGCAGGGCTCTGGCAGTGCTCCTCCTGTTCCTCCTTGCACAAAGGTGGAGGTAGCGGTCCTGCTGTTGGGTTGTTGCCCTCCTACAGCCTCCTCCACGTCTTCTGGTGTACTGGCCTGTCTCCTGGTAGCGCCTCCAGGCTCTGGACACTACGCTGACAGACACAGCAAACCTTCTTGCCACAGCTCGCATTGATGTGCCATCCTGGATGAGCTGCACTACCTGAGCCACTTGTGTGGGTTGTAGAGTCCGTCTCATGCTACCACGAGTGTGAAAGCACCACCAATATTCAAAAGTGACCAAAACCTCAGCCAGAAAGCATAGGTACTGAGAAGTGGTCTGTGGTCCCCACCTGCAGAACCACTCCTTTATTGAATGAGTCTTGCTAATCGCCAAAGATTTCCCCCTGTTGTCTTTTCCATTTGCACAACATCATGTGAAATTGATTGTCAATCAGTGTTGCTTCCTAAGTGGACAGTTTGATTTCACAGAAGTTTGATTTACTTGGAGTTATATTGTGTTGTTTAAGTGTTCCCTTTATTTTTTGAGCAGTGTATGTATATATAAATAGCTATATTTAAATAAAATAATAGCTATATTTAGAAAATAGCTATATTTATAAACAGATTAAGTTGTGTTTTAGACTGCCTATTGCTAGCTGATCTGATCTTCTTTGTGTGCTTGTGAATTTTTGTAACTGGTTCTGGATGACAGCTTCATAGCAGACAGCCGTTCTTCCTGTGTGTGTGTGTGTGTGTGTGTGTGTGTGTGTGTGTGTGTGTGTATGTATGTATGTATGTATGTATGTATATATATATATATATACACATACTATATATATATAGTGAGAAAATCTATGATAAATTCAAAATTGTGCAATCAATTAAAAAATGATTGAAGTTGTTTTTTGTATGATTTCACCTTGTTAATGGTTCAAACAGATATTTGGAATTCCAACATTAACAAAAAATGAATTCGTATTGTCAGTGAATTAGAACTTGTGACTGTAAATGTACCTTACATTAAATACCAACAGTCTAGCTGTAAATAACCTGAGTTTCGGATGTTCCTCATTGAAGTCTCTGCTCTTCCTGGTGGTCCAGTCTCTCACGTGCAGCACCTTCACCACAATCTCATCCCCTTGCCACCGGCCCTGCCACAACTAAAAGTAGAGCACACACTCCAGTGATCAGCCAGAGGACCAAGAAAAAAGACAAAAAGTCAATCAGCAGTAAAAGGCAGAAAGCAGCTGACCTCTCCGGACTGGTTCTCATTGATCTTTGCCAGGAGCGAGAGCTGCTTATAATCAATACCGGCTTGCTTGTTGAGAGTGCCATTACCTGTGAGAGGAAGAAAAACATGAATAGGGCACACATCCTAATTTGACATAATTTTATACTCTTATTTTATTAGAGGAATATTACTCACGAGGTCGTGTCCTCATTGTACCCTTCCAGAAGGTTTCCTTGTATGGGATTTTGGTCATGCTCTGGCCCATTTTCTCTGCCTTCTCTAGAAAACAAAAAATAAAACAGTTAAATTATAAGAACAGTGTTCATAATGTTTTTCCATAGGAAAAAAAACATGTTGGTCTGTTTAAAAACCGATAAATAAATTCTGACCTTGCAGCAGCTGTTGTAAGTGAGGTTTGGCCTTATCCAGAGGTGTCTGCCCATACCTGTTACATATACACACCTGGGCACCATGGGTTACCAAGTCCTAAAAAGAGATACAACTTAAGATTCATAACAAATTTATGTAAGTAAGTATGTAAGTTGTACTGATTAAAGAAGCAGGTCTTGCTGCAGTAGCACTTTCTGCCCAGAAGAGGGCGATTTTTGCCAACAGATCTCACCAAAAAGGGATGTGAAAAGTGTGTGTTGGTGTACAGTGCTGCACCTCTGCAACTTCATTGTGGCCCCAGAAGCAGGCATAGTGCAGCGGGGTGTTCCCATGCTCGTTGACTGTATTCGGGTCCGCTTTGCACTGAATAAGCTGCCATCCACATGTCAGAAAGTCAGGAAAAAGAACAACATCCACAAGGTGCAAACAGTGCATACCAACATCTTAAAAATGTAGCTGTGTCTCAGAAAGTGAACCTTAGCCATGATGTCCCTGTGTCCGTGGCTCGCAGCCAGATGTAAAGGTGTGTCATCTCCACGGTTCATCACATTGATTCGAGCTCCTCTCATGATGAGCATGTCGACAACGCCGCTCCTCCCTTCCCTGCACGCCCAGTGGAGGGGGCTGAAGCCGTGGTCATCTCTAACACACGACATAAATGGAAAGTGTGAGAGACAAAGGAGTCGGGATGCCACATAGTTATATTTATCTGTTTACAAAACATCCAAACACAGAGAGAAGGAAGCTGTTAAAGCTCCTAATTGCAGTATGCAGAGAATTTCTATTCAGGTACAAACATTTCCAAAAAATTATAAGATATGTAAACAGCATATTTTAAAAGATAAATTAAGCATATGAAAGGTCAATACTTTCTAAAAAAAAAAAAAAATCACCAAAATATGAAAAGGTCTGGACCTTCGCAGGAGGATCATTTTCTTGATCAGGAAAAGAAGGAGACACACATTCGCTAATCCCAGTCTACCACAATGAAAAGAAAAATTCATCAAGGTTCACCTCACAACTGTAAACAGTTTAACAGTCTTAATATAAAAGGACTCGATTTGACTTTCTCCTTTAAAAAAAAACAACAACAAAAAAACAGCACTATTCTGGCAGAAAACTCAAACAAATCAACATCTAGCAGAACAAGAAAGTACAAAGAAAGCTTCAAACAGCTCATCATTTGCAGCCTCCCAAAACAGAGGCAAGGTGATGGCATGTTTATATGAAATATTTTTTGATGATGTGGAAGAAGACAGAAGCAGCAGTGTTAGATGTGAGGTCTGGAAAATGAGAAAAACTGTTCTCTCAAATGCGACTGTACTGTGCTGTACTTGCCAGTGACCCAAAACGGAATGAAAACTAGGAGTTTTTTTTTTTTTTTTTTAGGTGAAGAAAAGTACATTCCTCTATGAGTTGGTTATCTGCTCTCATCCTGACTGAAATGTGCGTGCAGCACATTTCAGTCAGAACCAGTGTTGTGGAACAAGCTAAAAGCCAGAACCAGGCCTTAAAAACACAGTTCTACATACAAAAAACCACTGCAATCCCCAAACCCTTCCTAAGATTTTTATGTGTATACTTTCAGATTTTAGTGCTGTAAACAAGTTACTTACAGATTTCTTCTGTTTTTGCTTTTTTGTCACACTTAAATCTTTCAGATCATCAAACAAATTTCAACATCAGACACTAATAACCTGAGTAAATACAAAACAAAAACATCTTTTAAACAATGATTTCATTAGGGGGATACAACTATTTGCACCTGGGTGATTCTTTTTTTGCAGCAACATTTTAGCTTCATAACTTTTGGAAAAAAAATGTTTAAGTTTTATTTTCTTTATATTTTGTTACAACACTGACATGTTTAACAATGGGAAATTCATGATAGTCAAGCTCAGGGATGGATAAAATAATAATTACAAGTGTTTTTTTTAAACATTGTCATTGAATGTGTTCCACCCTGTTAGGGACATTAACATATAGACCAAAAATAGTTATACATGTAAATATTGATAAAATTGACTTTTTCTTAGAAAGATTATGTCCCTTTTGTTGTCATAATATATATATATTTTTTAAACTGTAACAGATCACTTGCTTACAAATAGTATATCTCTGTAATATAAAATGTACGCTATAATTTTTACCCATTTTTACTGACAACATGGAAAATATTGATAGTTTTAAAAACCTTTATGTATCTATACATTTAATGTTCATTACTTCCCGATTTGGCACAAAGATATTCACAATAGTTTATGCTTTAAAAAAATTATTTAAATTAAAATCTTTACTAACAGGGTGGAAGGGACCATAACAGGGTGGAAAATATTTGTTTCCAATTCTACAATCTGATAATTTCTATTTTTTCTTTGCCACTTAGAATGACTGGAACTCCAAATAATGGGGTATTACAGAAATTGGATGTCAGCTGTATGTCCTCCTTGATTTCCGTGAATTGTGAAAACTGAAGGAAACAAAACATTACATTAAATGTGTGCACGAGGTTCCATGTTACATGGAACATGAGATGTAGAGCATAACGAGAAGAGACAAAGCATACTTCAGTTCAGAATAATAGAGGAGACTTAAATAAGAAATGTTTTATTTTGGCTATTTTGTGATTCATATAAAAACAATGAAACACCTTAGCACATTTCCTAAACATGAAAAATCAGTGGAAAATAAGCAGTTGGTAACAACAACACAAGATTGTTACAAGTTAACATCAAACATGAACTGGTAATTCACATTGACAAACAAACCATCTCATGAATGGCATGAGGTTGATGGGCATCTACACTACATCTGCTCTTCAATTAACCTCATTGTGGGAGGACTGAGCAGCAGACAACTTTTATTGACAGCATTTGGCTCCTCTGTCAGGCAAAGTACCTGGCTGTCATCATACCAACTGATGTCTTTCCTTGGGCTGGGCCAGTAGTATTTGTTGATTCCTTTTTTATGGAGACAGTTCACTTCAATGTTCCCATCTTCCACTGTGGTGATGATGCCAGGATAATAGTCATGGTCATATTTGACCACACACCATCGACCAACATGGTCACCTGTGATGACTTCTGGCTGCCATGCCATTATGGCTCCTTTCCTGTGAGTTTCCTCATCAGGTTGCAAGATTGCCTCTTTTACATCGAAACATGGGCAGTTAATCAGCCCTTCCTCTCTCTGGCCCACACAGGTGATGTCCCTGTAGTGGATTTTGCCTTTACAGCTACTGATCACCTGGTGGATCCTCATTGTTCCCTTCACCACATTCAATGGGGGAACCTACAGTGTGTAAAAAGGAAAAAGACAAATGACAAAGATGTTTCTTAGGGAGTATACCTCATAACGCTGGCAGTATTCCATCACCTGAAATCACCATACCATTTGGTATGATTTCAAGTAAGTATTTGTCCCCTTGTTATAGTGAAATTATACCATGAATAACTGTGAGAAACTGTGTACAAAAACTTTTGTACAAGGTTGACTAGATTGTATTTGATGGTGTAGATTCACTATGGCAAGGTCATAACAATATGAATGTTGCCAATTATGTTAATTTTCTAATTTCAAAGGAGAGTACTGATAATCTTGTTACTTATAGTAGACTTAAAATAAGTTTTGAAAGAAAGACTTACATATGGACAGATTCAAGATAAAACTTGAATACCATTAAAAATTGTCTTACCTGCAGCATTTCATTCACTTTTGCTTCCACACTTTCCTCACTTACAAAAAAGAGCTCCACAACTGATTCCTGCTCCTTCAGCTTGAGGAACAGCATCTCTGCATTAGCGATGTCCTCCCCCATGAAAACTAGCCTGTCGGCTGAGCGTTTAAGGGTACCTCCAACACCATCTGGGGCCCCTTTGCCATGATTGGCCTCGAAAAAATTCCAGGTCACATCAGAGCCTCTTCTGAGAGGTTCAGATGAAAGAAGGAAAAAGTTACCCTTCTGCCGATATTGAGTGGCAGGCCCATCACTGAAGAAGTGGAGCCGGCTGACACTGGGAAATCTATCTTGAATCATATCCAAGACTGGATCTAGGTGAGCCCAGATTGCCGGAGGGTCATGTCTTCGTGATGGTGATATTGAACAGAAGGTAAGGGGAGCCTCCTGTATTGCTGTGTATAATACACCTATGTGTAGTCGCTTGTTGATGCGACCCCCCAAAATGCACAGACTGTACCTCGTTGGCATATTTACAGATGTAGTTCTCACTAAAATCCACATGAATTAAACATTCATGACTCTGGAGACTTTCTCTAAGCTTCCTATAAGCCTTGTATTGCCAGCAAATGTTAAAGAGATGTTTCTGGAACTTCACCATGCATTCCTGGAATTCCTCAACAACTTCATCTTCACTCTTAGTGAGTTCTTTTTTGACCGTTATGATGGATTTTTTCTCCTCACCTGAGGAGGAGGTCTCTGTGGCCCACTGGAAGAAGGTAATCATGTTGGTGGAGGCATGTCTAAGTGTAGGTACAGTTGTGGTGCTGCAAGCGTCACATTCTCCATATGCGCAAGCTTTTGAGTCCAAGTTGCACACTATCGCATCAGCCAACTGTTCAAGGTTTTTGGTTGATAAAAGCCCACACTTGTAGAGGGTGCTGGCCAAGAACTCAGTGTTCTTGTGGATTTTGCAGAGACATGTCTTTCTATCACTCTCAGTGGGGTCGTACAACCCAAAATGGCCTTAACTTGCAGAAAAAGGAAAAGGACACCTGGTCAATATTTTCAGATCAAAACCTTCTGTAGAGGTTTTTGCAAGTATCCAATAACAGCCTTTTCTGCTTCGTTTGCTCCTTTTTAGTGACTGTGTCTTTCTTACCAGTTGTCACTCGGCTGACATCATCTCTTAAGAAGAGGGCAACCAACTTCTCCCTTGCTGCTACCCTTATATTCCTTGCTTTCCAGTGAAATTATGTGATCTCACCCTGCAACTTTGTTCTGCTCTGTGAAAATCCAAAGGTTTTCTGTGAAAGTGTCTGTAATTTATACTTTTTAATGATGTTTCCCATGGTGACTCTGGTAAGCATCTGTTTTTCTCTCTCTTTTTGTGTGTTTTGGTATTTTTTTCGTATTTCTTCCACAACTAAAGCATGCAGCAGTAGATTCCTACGTATACTCAGAGGGACAGAACGATCAAGGATCCTGTCAAGTTTTGCTCGAGGTGATTGGTGATAGGTCTTGGGCTGACTCCGTTGCCACCTCTTTCTGTATTTTTCTGTTTTTGCTTTTTGTTTTGCCAGAAGAACTGTAAGCTTTTCAATTTCTTTTTCCAGCCTTTGTTTAATTCTTCTTTTCTGACATTGGCCTAACTTTCTTTGCCTAAAACAGAAAAAAATCACAACACAAGTTTAACATGCATTTCTAGTCTCGTGTTTTAAGAATGAACCTACAGTAACAAATAATCCAATGCAATTCAGAGATCAAACCTTGAATATTCTGCAGCTAAGGGGCCTGTTGGTACATTGGAATTAGGACTATTCTGAGTATTGTGTGCATTGGGTCGAGATGAAGGACTTGTTGGTGTATTCGGGGTATTAGGTGTATCGGGTGTATAGGGTGAAGATGGTATTACTGCCATAGCCTTTCCCATGGTCTTTTCCCTGGCTTTTGCCTCTCTCTTTCTTTCCCTCCACTTTTTCCTCTGGGCACGCTTTTCTTGCTCAGTAAGGTCTGCAATTCTTTTCTTTTTTCCTGTCTCTCTGTCCTGCTGCCATTTTTCTTGTTCTTTTTGCAGGTACCTGCCTCTCCTCTCTGGGTCTGCACCACGATTTGTCCTGTACCGACGCTGTAGCTCCGCTGCACTAAGCGCTGGTGCCATTTCCTAACAAATGTGTATAATTTCATCATTTTTTTTCAACAAATCTTTTTTTTCCATAATGTATTCTATTGTATTACACTGTTAAAATACATAGATACACATCTGTACATAAAAAAAAGTATTATAATAATTCAAATTATTACTCTTTACTCATATTTCCCCCCTGTTAAGACCCCATTCCACCCTGTTGGGTTCAGAAACTTAACAGGGTGGAATTGTTTTAGCTAATCTAGCTGAAGCTATTAAACTGATCAACATGTAGCTAGCTAACCTTCAACATAATAACACCTTTAATAATTTATTCTAATATGTTTTTTTTTTTTTTATCAAGTGAATAAACATAACCCATAATTTGACATAACAGAGTGAAATTTTAAGGTTGACTCATACAGGTGTAACATGTTTAAGATTAAAACAAGTAGGGAGAAAATCACAATTGAGGCTTACCTCCTGTTCCACAGTTGAACCCCTCCAAAATCAAATGATGTCACTTCCTGTAAATGGCTTTTCTGGAATTGTAGTCCTTTTTTGAAGACAATTGCACACATTCTAACAGGGTGGAAAATCACTACTGGGACGTATAGAAAATGGATAAAATAGCAAACAGGAAAAAAAGTTTCACCAAATTAAATTGCATAATGAGATAAAATTGAGTCTAGTTTATAAAGTTATTTAAAAAAAAATAAAAGATTTGGAATCATATGGCCTAAATTTACTGAGAAGGTTTACTACTTTGCACTGCGGACACGATAAAATTGAGCGTGTGTGTCACCAAAAAGGTGTGTAAAATACAAATAAACATTATAAATGCATTTTATTTATGTTCAAGTAATTGAGAACACTTAAGTGCATAATCAAAGTACTTTGTTGTGAATAGTCAGCACATTCAATAAAAAATCTGCATGAGTGAAATATGCGGACACAAAATGTTGCTGCAAAAAAATAATCACCCACCTACCTGACCCCATGTGAAAAAGTATTTGTCCCTTAAACCTAATAACTGGTTGCGCCATCCTTAGCAGCAGCACCTGTCACCTGATTTTAGTGTGGGAAGTTTCATGGCTAAATTTGACCAGCCTGGTAGCTAGTCTTCATTGATGGCACATTGCACCAGTAAGAGCAGAGTGTGAAGGTTCAATGAGCAGGTAGGTAGCAGGTAAGAGCACAGTTTTGCTCAAAATATTGAAATGCACACAACATTATAGGTGACATACCAGAGCTCAAAAGAGGACAAATTGTTGGTGCACGTCTTGCTGGCGCATCTGTGACCAAGACAGCAAGTCTTTGTGATGTATCAAGAGCCACGGTATTCAGGGTAATGTGAGCATACCACCAAGAAGGACGAACCACATCCAACAGGATTAACTGTGGACGCAAGAGGAAGCTGTCTGAAAGGGATGTTCAGGTGCTAACCCGGATTGTATCCAAAAAACATAAAACCACGGCTGCCCAAATCATGGCAGAATTAAATGTACACCTCAACTCTCCTGTTTCCACCAGAACTGTCCGTCGGGAGCTCGACAGGGTCAATATACACGGCCGGGCTGCTATAGCCAAACCTTTGGTCACTCATGCCAATGCCAAACGTCGGTTTCAATGGTGCAAAAAAGAGCGCAAATCTTGGGCTGTGGACAATGTGAAACATATATTGTTCTCTGATGAGTCCACCTTTACTGTTTTCCCCACATCTGGGAGAGTTACAGTGTGGAGAAGCCCCAAAGAAGCGTACCACCCAGACTGTTGCATGCCCAGAGTGAAGCATGGGGGTGGATCAGTGATGGTTTGGGCTGCCATATCATGGCATTCCCTTGGCCCAATACTTGTGCTAGATGGGCCCATCACTGCCAAGGACTACCAAACCATTCTTGAGGACCATGTGCATCTAATGGTTCAAATATTGTATCCTGAAGGCGGTGCCGTGTATCAGGATGACAATGCACCAATACACACAGCAAGACTGGTGAAAGATTGGTTTATGAACATGAAAGTGAAGTTGAACATCTCCCATGGCTTGCACAGTCACCAGATCTAACTATTATTGAGCCACTTTGGGGTGTTTTGGAGGAGCGAGTCAGGAAACGTTTACCTCCACCAGTATCATGTAGTGACCTGGCCACTATCCTGCAAGAAGAATGGCTTAAAATCCCTCTGACCACTGTGCAGGACTTGTATATGTCATTCCCAAGATGAAGTGACGCTGTATTGGCCGCAAAAGGCGGCCCTACACCATACTAATAAATTATTGTGGTCTAAAACCAGGTGTTTCAGTTTCATTGTCCAACCCCTGTATATCCAAGCATGAACAGCCTGCTTAAGGCCATATCCCAGCATCTAAGTCGAATTTAGTTCGGGACTTTGGCTAGACCAATTAAAAAACCTTCTATAACCATTTACTTTAAAATATTTTATTGGGCCATTTAGATCTAAACTTACTGGTGTACTTTGGATCATTGTCCTGTTGCAAAACTCATGTGTGCTTGAGCTAGAGGTCACAAACTAATGGCCAGGCATTCTCCTTTAGGATTTTCTAGTAGAGAGAAAAATTCATTTATCCAATGACTGCTGGTGCCCATCTGCAGCAGTCATTGGGCGGGTGGGGTAGTACTGTCAGCTTCCACACTGTCTGTGTGCAGGTTATGTGCTATGCTGGGCCTTGCTGTGTTTTTTGCTTTTTCTTTTTTTTTTCCTTAGGGTGTGACGGGCAGGTGCTCCTGCACAGGTGTTCCTCATTCTGACAGCAATCAGCTGGGTTTTTAAGGAGTGGAGAACCAAGGGAAGGCGTCAGCCCGTTGTGTTCACCTAGTGGTAGAAAGGCTCGACCCCTGCTCTAATGCAGTTTGTTTTTTCCAAGGAAACTAATCATTTAGTTGTTTTTCCCTGTTCTACAGATCTTGCCCAGTCGGGGTTCTCATGGAGTAACCTGCGCCTGCTTATCCCCGAGTCGTGTCTTAAGGAGAGTGGAAACCTAGAAACGCGACGCCTTCAGACTCATGGTTCTTGCTCTCTACCTCCAAGCCCATCCTCTCAAGGAGAACCGTTGGACCCAACTCAGAGGAATGTTCACCTCAAGTCGCAGCTGAGTTTTTTCCCCGCGGAAGAAAGGATAGCTCTCTAACTGGAGATCACAGGAACTAGTTGGCTCACTGCCTCCCAACCACTGACGCTGTGGGGGAAGGACTTATTCACCTACTTCCTTACCCAGCCTCTCACTCAGTAAGTCCATCTAACAAATCACTAACACCAAGATTTTTTCCCCTGAGTCTGGACCCGTCTAAATTTGATTTTTGACTACCTAGATAACTCCAGTATTGACCCGCTTACACAGTTCCTGGTTCCCGTTCATCCTCGCATCTACTGTTTGAAAATAAACTTTCAAAACTTTCTCTTTGCCTCTCGTGGTTGTGTGGTATCAGAGTCTAAACCAGCATTATGACAGAACGGGCTGACCAGAATGACTCTGACACACAATTACGTGGAGCTGTTTCATATCAAGGCGTGCGGTTATGTCAGCATGAAAGCGCACTTAGCACTCTTTCCCAGCAACAAAGTCTTTTACAACAGTCGTTTGATTCTATGGCTACTCAGTTGCACGGTTTGTTAGCACGACTTCCTGCTCCACCGCCTAATCCTGTCCCTTCTGTTTTGCCTTCTCTCCAGGATCGTTCTGTGGGTCGTGAGTTAAGTCCCCCTCCTCCTGAACCTTTTTCGGGGAATCTAGACAAGAGTAAGGGTTTCTTACTCCAATGTTCTCTTATTTTTCGTAGATCGCCTCATTTTTTCCCAGACGATGTGAGTAAGATTTCCTATATCATTGGTTTACTCAGGGATCAGGCCCTAAAGTGGGCAGAAGCCATAATTGATGAGAAATCAATATACCAATACACCTATGACAACAGAATGAGGAGGCAGCCAAAAGATTATGGAGTTTAAAATAAGGCAGTAGACCTGTGGCTGTCATGGCCATTGAATTTCGGACTTTAGCAGCAGAATTAGGATGGAATTCTCCTGCTCTTAAGAGCGCTATTATTAACACTCTTAATGAGAACCTTAAGGATAAGCTTACTTACTGTGACGAAACCAAGACCTTTGAGGAGCTCATAAATCTCGCTATTTGCATCGATAATCGCTTACGTGAAAGAATTAGGATCAGAGGTCTCGATCGTTCCTCCGAATTGCGAGCTACTAGCATGGCTGTACCTCCAAGATCCAGGTCTGACAGTAGCTCCCCTCCTGAGCCCATGCAAATAGGGAGAGCTCACCTAACTTTAGAAGAAAGGAATAAACGGCTAAGGGCTGGTCAGTGTTTGTATTGTGGCGCTGTTGGTCACTTTCGTTTCGCTTGCCCGATCCACCCAAAAGAGCCAGCCCGCCAGTGATCCAGGGGCCACTAGAGGGCATTAACCCAAGATCTGACACACCTCATTTTCTTATTAAGACTTTTCTTTGTTATAATAGGGAACAGATTCCGCTTACTGCTCTTATTGATTCAGGTTCAGAACAAAACTTAAGTAACCCAGGACTAGTCCATAAGTTCAAACTACCGGTTTACACCTTAGGGGATCCCATCAGAGTAACTTCTCTTGATGGAGAGTCTTTAAGTTCGATCTCTCAGAGTACCAAACCCCTTGAACTAGTTACTTCCGGAAATCACCATGAGACCATTTCTCTCTTGTTGTTCCCTACTAAGGAGACCGATCTGGTTCTGGGTCATTTGTGGTTGAGAGCTCACAACCCTCACATAAACTGGTCAGAATCCCGTATTGAAGCCTGGAGTGATTGCTGCCATGCAACCTGCCTTTGTTCAGCCGTCCCCGCAGCCTCAGACTCCATAGATCCTAATACTTTACTTGATCTATCTAGCACACCATCTGATTACCACCACCTAAAGAGGGTTTTTAGCAAGGATCTGGCCCTATCTCTACCCCCTCATCGCCCTTATGATTGTGCGATTGATCTTTTTCCAGGCGCCCCATTACCTTCCAGCTGCCTTTTTCGTTTGTCTGGGCCCGAATGCGAATCTATGGAGAAATACATTAATGACTCCATCCAGGCTGGTATAATTGGTCCCTTGTCGTCACCCATGGGATCTGGATTATTTTTGTATCCAAGAAGGACGGGACTCTTAGACCATGCATAGACTACCGAGCCCTGAATGATATCACCATAAAGAACAAATATTCATTACCCTTCCTATCTTCAGCTTTTGAATCAGTTCAGGGAGCCAAGATTTTCACAAAGTTGGATTTACGTAATGCATAGCACCTTGTCCGAATAAGACAGGGTGATGAATGGAAAACCGCCTTCAAGACTCCAGTGGGACATTTTGAATATTTAGTTATGCCTTTTGGACTTACTAACGCCCCTGCAGTTTTTCAGGCGCTCGTTAATGATGTACTCAGGGACTTCATCAACGTTTTTGTTTATTTGGACAACATTTTGATTTTTTCTCAGAACCCCACTGAACATACCACTCAAGTCAAGGTTGTTCTTCAGAGGCTCCTAGAGAATCGTCTGTTCGTCAAAGCTGAGAAGTGCGATTTTCATGTGTCAGCTGTGACTTTTCTTGGTTTTATTTTTGAGGGTGGACGGGTGAAGCCGGATCCCAACAAGATCTCTGCAGTGGTCGATTGGCCTCCCCCTCTAAGGATCGCAAACAGCTGCAACGTTTCTTAGGGTTTGCTAACTTCTACCGCTGTTTCATTCAGGATTGCAGCATCATTGCTTCTCCACTCACTGCTCTCACCTCTACCAAGCAGCCATTCGTCTGGTCCTCTGAGGGTGACAAGGCCTTTTCTGACCTCAAACAACGCTTCTCCTCTGTACCTGTTCTCAGTCACCCTGATCCCAAGGAGCAGTTTGTTCTAGAGGTGGATGCTTCAGACACAGGGACTGGTGCAGTTCTGTCCCAACGTTCACCCGTAGATGGTAAGCTACACCCATGTGCTTTTTTCTCCAGACGTTTCTCTTCAGCTGAGAGAAACTATGATGTGGGGGATCGAGAGCTTCATGCCATAAAGTTGTCCTTAGAGGAATGGAGATATTGGCTCAAAGGCTCCTCTCAACCCATTGTTATATGGACAGATCACAAGAATCTAGAATACATAAGGCAGGCTAGATGCCTCAATCCAAGACAATCGAGCTGGTCATTGTTTTTTTCCCGCTTTAATTTTACTATTGTTTATCGACTAGGGGCTAAGAACACTAAACCCGATGCCTTATCTAGACAGTTTTCCCCCTCTAAAGAGAAGTCCGAGCCGTTCCCTATTCTTCCCCCTTCATGCATAGTTGGCACTTTGTCATGGGGATTAGAGGATAAGATTAAAGAGACCCATCAGATCGAGCCTGACCCAGGTGGCGGTCCCCCAGGTCGCCTTTATGTTCCCACTAACCTAAGGTCTCAGGTTATCTTGTGGGGACATTCGTCACGTTTTTCTGGACATCCTGGTTCTAGTCGAACCATAGCCCTGCTTCGCACGTATTTTTGGTGGCCCACCCTTAACCGAGATGTGGTTGAGTTTGTGTCTGCATGTTCTACATGCGCCAGAAATAAGTCCTCCAATAGGCCCTTTGCTGGATTTCTCCAGCCGCTCTCAGTACCTAGCTGTCCCTGGTCTCACATAGCCCTAGATTTCGTTTCTGGTCTTCCTCCCTCTCAGAACAAGACAGTTATTTTGTCAATTATTGACCGTTTTTCTAAGGCTTGCCATCTCCTAGCTCTCACCAAACTTCCCTCAGCCGCCGAAACAGCCAGACTCCTCACCAATCATGTTTTTCGGCTACACGGTATTCCCTCAGAGATACTTTCTGACAGAGGTCCTCAGTTCGTCTCTCAGGTCTGGCAAGGTTTCTGTACAGCTCTTGGAGCTATGTCCAAGTTACCCTCAGGTTTCCACCCTCAAACTAATGGTCAATGTGAGAGACTCAACCAAGAAATGGAGAACATTTTACGATGTCTGTGTACTGACAACCCCACCTCTTGGAGCAAACATCTTGTTTGGGTGGAGTTCGCCCACAACAGTCATGTCTCCGCAGCCACTGGTTTGTCTCCTTTTGAGGCTTCCTGTGGATACCAACCTTCTCTCCTCCCTACTAGCTTTCCAGATCGGGTCCTTCCCTCTGTCCGGACCTACTTACGACAGGGTAAGAGGTTTTGGGACCAGACCAAGTCCGCTCTCCAGCGTACTTCCGCCCAGAATAAGCGCTACGCTGACAGGAGGAGGATTCCTACCCCAGTTTACCATCCTGGTCCGGAGGTATGGCTGTCAGCTAGAGATTTTCCCCTTAGGTCTTTTTCTAAAAAGCTTGCACCCCGTTTTTTAGGCCCCTTTAGGATGGACACTGTGCTCCGTCCTTCCTCAGTCCGTCTGAAACTGCCCTCTCACTACAGAGTGCACCCTGTTTTTCACGTATCCCAAGTCAAGCCTGTCGTCACCAGTCCGTTGTGCCCTCCTTCCGAACCCCCTCCACAGGCCCGGGACATTGATGGCCATCCTGCCTACACGGTCCGTAGTATTTTGGACTCTAGGCCTAGGGGGCATGGTGTGCAGTATCTCGTGGACTGGGAGGGTTATGATCCTGAGCACCGCTTATGGGTGCCTCGCAGCTTCATCCTAGATCCTGTACTCATCTCGGAGTTTGAGGCTTCTGCTGCTCCTTCCACCAGCCGGCCGCCAGGAGGCGTCCGTTGAGAGGGGGGTAATGTCAGCTTCCACAGTGTCTGTGTGCAGGTTATGTGCTATGCTGGGCCTTGCTGTGTTTTTTGCTTTTTCCTTTTTTTTTCTTAGGGTGTGACAGGCAGGTGCTCCTGCACAGGTGTTCCTCATTCTGTCAGCAATCACCTGGGTTTTTAAGGAGTGGAGAACCAAGGGAAGGCGTCAGCCCGTTGTGTTCACCTAGTGGTAGAAAGGCTCGACCCCTGCTCTAATGCAGTTTGTTTTTTCCCAGGAAACTAATTGTTTCGTTGTTTTTCTCTGTTATACAGATCTTGCCTAGTCGGGGTTCTCATGGAGTAACCTGCGCCTGCTTATCCCTGAGTCGTGTCTTAAGGAGAGTGGAAACCCAGAAACGCGACGCCTTCAGACTCATGGTTCTTGCTCTCTACCTCCAAGCCCATCCTCTCAAGGAGAACCGTCGGACCCAACTCAGAGGAATATTCACCTGCCTGTCCACCCTCCATCGTTCGCCTCAAGTCGCAGTGGAGTTGTTTCCCCGCGGATGAAAGGACAGCTCTCTAACTGGAGATCATAGGAACTAGTCGGCTCACTGCCTGCCAACCACTGCCGCTGTGGGGGAAGGACTTATTCTCCTACCTCCTTACCCAGCCTCTCACTCAGTAAGTCCATCTAACAAATCACTAACAGCAAGATTTTTCCCCCTGAGTCTGGACCTGTCTAAATTTGTTTTTTGCCTGCCTAGATAACTTCAGTATTGACCCGCCTACCCAGTTCCTGGTTCCCGTTCATCCTCGCATCTACTGTTTGAAAATAAACTGTTTCAAAACTTTCTCTTGGAATCTTGTGGTTGTGTGGTATCAGAGTCTAAACCAGCATTATGACAAGTACACCCTGGACAAGTCCTCAGTTCATCACAGAGACACATGAACACTGACCTTACCTGTTAGTCTGCAGTGCTTTCATGGTTGTTCTGGGTTCTTTTATGACCTCCTGGATGAGTGGTTGATGCACTCTTCCTATTATTTTGGTAGGCCTGCCACTCCTGGCAAGGTTCATAACTGACCATGTTTTTTTCCATTTGTGAATAATTGTCACGATGGGGTTTTGGGGTGGACCAAAGCGCAGACAAGAGCTTGGCAGCAGCATTTTGAAACGGTCTTCAGCTTTATTCAAAAAGTTATGAAGGTAGCAAAAATGTAGCAAATATCACAGCAGGTACAAGCATGAGACAAATCCAAACTTACTGAAGTATTCACTGAAGGAACGTAGCAAAAACTGAACTTAATCAGTGGTTGTGAACGGAGGAACCAGCGACACACAATGAAACAAAACCAACTAATATACTGATAAGACAAAGGCAGGTAATCAAAGGAACTAAGAACAGGTGTGACAAGGAGGCAGGGAGGCTGAAGGAACAGGTGGAACTAATGCATAGACTAACGCATGGCGAAGAGACTAATTAACAATAAAGAGAAACACAGACCAAGCAAATCTATAGACAAAGATAAATAATCAAATGAAGTATACGAAAACTAAAATAACCATGAACTAATGGAAACAGAAGAAGAACAACAACCTAAGACCTGGCAACCTAAGTATAAACAAAGAACCCATAAAGAGACCCAGATTACAGTAAACAAACCTAAACCCACACTGACGGAAACAAGCAGAGAACATGAGGACTAGAATAAATACAAACAAAATGTAAACAACAACTAAAGCTGACCTAACAGGAAGGAGAACTAGAACTATAGAAACTAAAAATAAAGAACCATGCTAAAAGGGACTTGTTGGAAGTATGATTATTGATTAAGTAATCTTGATCAATAATTATAATTAAAAATCATAATTTGACTAAATCAATTTCTTAACCAAAATCCTCATTTATGAATCGAGACCAGAGATGTTTCTGGTGTTGTAATTGTGGTTCAACGTCTTTGACAATTACAACCGTTAAATACTCCGTAATAGTTAATAACTATTACCGGAGATGTCACTGTTTAATCAACCGTTTCTGCCGAAACGTGGGGAAGTTTAACCTTATCTTGACTGACGAATAACTCTTGCACAAAATAAACACAGAACGCCTTCTGAACGAGGAAAGGTGGGGGGTAAGTTAACCGTGCGTCCACAATTATCTTCAGGAAAAGCAGTCAGTCTTCGTCTTCTGGCCTTCTTGGCGAAAAGGAAAAATATGATCTGACCTTCAAAGTCGACTTGGGATGAAACACGGTAGCGGTTCGACTCCTCGAAACTCCGTGTTCTTAGTTATGTGTTCAGCTCACGTCTTCCATCGGCAAAGTGAAATTTCTGGCCTTCCTAGTCCAGAAACCTCAGTTAGGAATTGTTCGTTGGCCAACGAGAGAGAATAAATGAATTCCGCAAGGACCTCTTCTCCTAAAGATGCACTTCAGTTGCTAGTCCGGTTTCCAGCAGAAGGCGGCATGTTCAACATGGATGCCTCCATATATAGCGCCCTGTGACGTCAGACTTGGGCGTGTCATATCAGCCGCCATGTCCTGGATACAAAATGGCCGAAAGCACCAGGAGGCCTGGTGTCTGTGCAAGTAGTCCAATATTCAGCAACAAGTGGTCCAATAGACTACAACTATAAAGGAAACTAACACAGAGAAAGTAAGACTAATAAACTAGAAAAGTGCAAAAGAGAACAAATACCTAACCATAAATAAACACAGAGATACTAAATGGGAAACTGAACTAAGAAATCCAAGGAAACCAGAGCACTACAATAATGAATAATAATAACAATAACAAAAACACAGAGAAAACCATTCGATGTCATAACAAAGAAAGCAACAATAAGCAAAGGAGCAATGAACGAGGAGAGTGACAACACTAGGAGGAAATAAACAATCAGGAGTAAGAGTAAGTAACCAAAACAGCCACGACTACCAAAATACTACATATAAACATCTTAGATAAAAAGTAACTAAACACAAAAAAAGTCCAAACCCTGACAATAATGGCTCTCACTGTCCTTCTCTGAAGTCCCAAAGCCTTTTAAATGGCTTTGTAACAATTTCCTCACTGATAGATGTCAGTGGCTTTGTTTCCAAACAGATCACATTAGATTAGATTAGATTAGATTAGATTAGATTAGATTAGATTAGATTAGATTAGATTCAACAGAATGATTATCATGATAAAACTGCTGACGGTGAGCAATACCATTTCAAATTAAATTACGATTAAAACCTTTCGTAACAACCACACTATTAAAAACCCTAGGCCCGTGGAGCTACTACTACTGATACTACTACGACTACTACTACTACTAATAATAATAATAATTATTATTATTACTGTGATGGACTGGCGACCTGTCCAGGGTGTAACCCGCCTCCCGCCCACAGACTGCTGGAGAAGCACCAGCTTCCCCGTGACCCTGTATGGAAGAAGAAGGTAGAAAATGACTGACTGACTGTTATTATTATTTGTGGTTTGCATTTTAGGGAAATAAAGCATTTCAATAGACAAGAGATTAATAGCAGTGATGCTGATAAATATATTTTTGTTAGCTGCTTGATGCTGAGTGAATTACCTTCAGCCTCTAATAGCACTTTGTATAACACATTTCAACAAAACCATAACAACATTGATAGTCTTGGTGAATTTCAACACAATAATGAGGAATTATATGTTGATATTAAAATCTTGTAGCCTACTTCATATTGTCCAACAGGTACAGTTTAAGTGGTTTCCTGATTCTACAGGTCTGGCAGTGATCAGATGTAGGTGGTGAGAGTGAAATTGATCTCAGCCTTCCAAATAATGTGGCTAATCACAGTTTATTCATAATTTAACAAGGGGCAAGTTACCCTGACTCATTGGGCCAGCTCAGTTTGGATAGCCTTTTTCTCTTAATAAATAAAACCATTATTTGAAAACTGTATTTTGTATTTATTCAGATTATGTTGGTCTAATAAGGCATTTTGTTTAAAGATCTGAAACATTAAATGGTAAAAAAAGGGAAAGCAGAGAAAATCTGTATTGGAAATACATTTTCACACAGTAAGTATAAAAGCCTTACCCAATATATTTATAATATCTTAGATATGATAAAGAGCATCAATAAAAAAAAGCTAGAGTATTTTTTCTAGCAGCAACACCATAAAAACACTAATGGAGTACCCTGCTTACACCGCACGTCCCAGCTAACAAAGCACTCTCTGTGTGGTTTGTTTTTTCACACAAGTTCACCTACCGACCTCCAACTAATCTTTATTTAGACTTAAGCACATGCTTCCTCTGTGTGCCTGCAGTCCTTCCCATCTGAGGACTGGCCCGGTGATAAATACATCAGCACATGCTGGAATGCCTGCTAACGTGTGCAAGGACGCAAAGAGTTATGATGCGTACATGACCACCTGCAGTCTGAGAGGAGCTGGGCTATCACCTCCAGTGTGGACCGGCTTCTTCCTCGCCCAGCAGGTTAGCTCGTTACACTGACTAACCCAGAGTCTGCAGGCTGCTGGGGTTTCTCAGAATTCCTCGCGAAGCCACAAACTCTGCATTCAGTCTAACAATACACTTCGAGGAGGCTTTTAGGAAATACCAGCTCACACTGAAGTGAAGGAGCAGTTAGGCTCATTCTCTGTCAGCCATGATGCAGCACTGTGGACAGACAGCTCACAGACTAACCCACCCTGTGGGCTAAATAAAGTAACAAAGGAAAAAAACGCAGGAATGACAGAGTGGAAAATACTCTGAGCTACACATTCCTTCTAAGTCTGCGTTTTCAATGGGTTTTCCTGTGTCACTTAACTCTAAAGGCAGAGTGGTTATTTAATGCTTTGCTGGCTTCTCTCAGGCACCACTTTCAGTTCCAATTTATTATTATCCCGACAACACGTCATGCTTTTATTAAACATTTTGGGCATTCTGAGCTTGACAGAGGGGGCTGCCCCACATAGCTGAGCTTCCTCAGAGTAACAGCCAAAGAAGGCCTTCATCATAATGACTGCTTATTCATTTGTTTATGTGTGACGGTAAGAGAGCTGCCTGAGAAGTTCTGTCAGCAAAGGGCTTGGCCCTGTATGGAGCTGAGCAGAGGAAATGGACTTGGCTGTTGCGTGGTTGGCCAGCAGCTCCGCGGGCCTGAACGTCAACAAACTGTACATATATGGCCGGGTCTAAGAATGAGATAACAAGGATCTTTAGTTGTGAGGTTTTCTTACTCCTTCTAACTAAGAGAATGTGAAAAGAGGCAACAGTGTTTTGGAACCTCTGAACAATTAGAAACAAAAGGTTGGCACTCACTGTCACAAAACATTCCTACAGTTGTTATATTTTAATTATATGTTACTTAACTAATTAAAAGTGTCATTATATATGCCCATAAATAGTAATATGTTAGGCGATAATATGGCAAAGTGTTCCACAGCAACACCAAACAAAACAACAAGTTTATAAAAAATATATTTTGCTTGATTGCTTTTCAAAAAAAAGGCCACCAAGCCCACAGATCTCACACTAAGAAGGAGAGAGTTACAGAGTCAGGGGGACACTGTTGCAAAAAATCCTTCTCCTTTAGTTTTTTGCCTTCTTCAGGGTCAGCAGGCCCTTATCACACGACCTCAAGGACCTACAGGATGCAAAAGCTCCTCCATGTACTGTGGTGCGTGTCTGTGTAAAGCTCTAAAAGTCAAAACCAAGATCCTAGTTAATGGAAAGCTAGCTCAACTGAAACAGTTACCAGTTTCAGTTAACCGAAACAATTGCTGAATGCTTTAGAGGACTGAGTCAAAAGCCTTCTTACCAACCTGATGGCATTCATAGAGGTTTTGTTAAGACAAGTGAACGATGAGGTACAGTAATCCAGACATAAAAGAATAAAAGCGTTAATTATATCATAAGATATGATATGTCATTAATATAGGACTTAACTTAGGTCTATGTCTTAGATGATAAACACAACATAACCACATATTTGTTAACAGAAGCAATCTGTTGGGGCTAATAACAAGGATTTCAATGTTCGCCTTTCCTGCTGTTCTTGGACTTGCAGCTAGAATTTCTGCGACTCAGGTGCGACGTCCTTACAAGATCCAAGCTCAAATTGAACACAGCTTTAAAAGAAAAATGCAACAAAGTTTCATCTGCTTAGCAGTGGTAACAGATGTGTCACAGAGGAAACAGGTATAATAGAAGCAAAAGGGACCCCAAAAATGAACCTTTTGGCATCCCGTAGACCAGAAAAGCGGAAGAAGAGCTAATTTATGAAGAAATCGATCCGTCCATCGTCTAGACCAACTTACCTGTGCAGGGGTTGCTGGGATCCATCTATTGTTATAAATAAATGAGATGGGCCTTTCTTTGTTCAACGAGATTAAATGTTGAGATGATCCACAATTATCAGAGTTAAATGATATTTTATAATCTTTTAATAATGTTTCCACACTTTAATTCAAAAAAAGCGCCGCACAATATGTCATAAAAACATCTTAATTATAATATCAGTGTGTACGACATTAATCTCACATGCCATGCAATATTTGTTGCCTATTAAATTTTGGGTGTAATGAATTCACACTTTGCATGCCAGTAATATGTTCAACAAGTTGAGTTTAGTCTTAATGCACCTAACACTGATCCTAGCTGATATTGTCATCATGATATCCAACAATAACGCAGCCATTCAATGATTTTCTCACATTGTTTAGCTGTAATCAAAAAGCCAACGTTTTGTTCGTGCAGATGAGTTTTAAGACTTCCTTCATGTCATCAGTAGAAAGACAAATAAGGGGTGCAGCACAACATTAAAAATCACAATATGAAAACTATGTGTGCATCTTTAACATGCCAATAATCACTGTGTATGCACACGCACACATACCTGCCCTTCCTATGACCAGTTTTTGCGTAATCTGTGTTTACCTGTCATTGCACTGACTTGACAGCTTAATTCCAGCATCAAAATGTACCAGAAACCACTTTCAGTGCAGGTATAACTCCAGCATTATGGGCATCAGGGACTGATATATGAACTTACCCCAGGTTGAGGTCATTCTCTGTGTTGTCCAGCCACAGACGGACAGCCACTGAGTTCCCTTCTCGACACTGTGTGAAAATGTCATCCATGCTTGTGCCCCAGGCTGGCCGTTTGTTCCCCCAGTCTCTTTAAAAAGCAAGGGCATAGATTCTGTAAAGGGTTCAATAATGCACCTATGCACTTTTCTCTCATAGCTAAAGAAATGGTTTTGTAACTTTTTTTTGCCGGTAATAAGATAATGCTTAGAGCAAAACCTGCCTATTAATCATAATTCTTAAAGCCATAGGTTCTGGAGTTATTATATATTAAACCATCCACAAACTATCACATTATCTCCAGTCGATAGAGCAGGAAATAATTGTGTGGTGAAGTCAACATATAGCTGGACTTTGCAACATTTCCTCCTTGCTTTTTCTTTCTACGTTGGCTCGGATGGGCTGGCCCCTCTGGACCACTATGAAACCCATTGCTAAAAAAAGTTAACGTTAAACCCAGAACAAAACTTTCAATAGAAACAAAACTATAAAGTTTTACTGAGCATATTGAAAGACAGTGTCGAAAATCTTACCAGTTGGGTTCTTGTGGAGTTCTTTCTCTTTTTCCTCCCACACCAGAACCACAGTCTCCTCACCACTGGTCGCTCTGAGTCCACGCCCCGCTTTCCGAGCTGATGTGGGCTCCAGAGCTCCCCCCCAGCCAGACGTCCTGGGACAATGATGCAGCGGCGCCCCCTGTAGGCGGCAATGCAACGATGCGTCTGCCTTTAGAGCAATATAAAAATATACAGTTTTTGAAAAGCCTAGTCAACTAATAACAATAATCATAATAGTGGTAGAAATCTGAGGGAAGTAAAATATTTTAATGGACAATATATTTTTGTAAGAATTATTTTATGATCAGCAGTATGACCCATAAACAATCTTTATAACGTACACCTTGCTAGTACTAGTGTGGATGCACTTTTGTCTTTTCACTTGCCTTAATGTGTTTTGGCATTGATTCAAAAAGGTGTTGATCAGAGATTTTGGTTCATTTTGATATAACAGCATCATGGAGTTGCTGTAGATTTCTGTGCTGCACTTCCATGATGCGAATCTGCCGCTCCACCACATCCCAAAGGTATTATGAACTGTGAGGTAGGAGCTGGACGAACATGCAGACAGGACTGTGGAAGCAGCATGGTGAGTTGAAATGATGATGATGAAACAAATGACAAAAACCTACAGGCAGGGACAAGGAGAACTGAGCATGGTTTCACACAGCGGTATTTAATAAACTGTGGTAATGTCATGCAAAAATCAATGCTATAAAGGACAGGAATAAATCGGCTAAATGAAAAATACCATCATCACATAATAGCAAGATGGCAAATATCTGACTTCAATTAAAAGGTGTAAAGTTTGTATTTCATACTGTGTTGCATCAGAGTGCATTCTTTTATTCAGGGAGTTGCTCAATATAAGAAATTGCATTCATCATAACATTAGTGTCTGTATATCACAAACTAAATAGCCTTAACGCCCACAACTGATATATAGATTTATTGCCTGCGACAGAAAAAGTCAAGGTGAGTGGTACGCACGTTTTGTAATGGTCTATATATGACTAGAACTACTTTTAGCAATAGTATCACAATTACATATTTTTCTGACGTAAATGTTCACATTAATTGTATTTATTGACATCTTCGAAAGTACAGTAATTAGATAGCAGTAAATCTGTGGCTTTGCCACTATTCAGTCACCTAAAAAAACGCCTAAGGCCTCTGATGATATGACAATGATTACAAAGTAGTCTCTTATCCCTTTTTGTTCAATTAGATCCATTGACAGGGGATATTTATTCTAGCTCTTTTTAGAAGTCAACAGACTGCCTGATGTTCACAATAGCATTGTATCGATTAAAAGTAATTACCTTTATGGCAATCCCATCTGCCTGCAGAGTGTTGCCATTGTTGGAAAGCTTATATTGTTTATCATAGCCTTAATGGATTTTAACAGTGTGTAACAGATCTGAACTCTAGATCCGGCAATGTGAGATCATCTTGATCATGCAGGAAGGAAACTATGGGAGGAGACAGAGATGTGACGAAGGTCATGAACTCATTCACAACCACAGCAGTCAGACCTGCAGCTTTGTCAGAACATCTAGCAGCAGAACGGCTTTCAAAAATTCAAAGAATTTAGATGTAATCATGTGAATAGATTGAGAGTTCATTTTGCCATATTAACTGTTTTATGTCTCTTTTGATCAATAATAAAACAGAAAACCTGGAATGTTGACACACAAGCACCTTTATTTCACGTTATGCCACATAAAAAAATCAGGATTTGAACTTTTTATTATAACTTGTACTGTTTTTAGGCACATTGCCATAGTGCACCAACACTATATTATTTCAATCTGCAATCATCTTTCACCATTGCTTTAAATTAAACAAATGTCAAAAACAAGTCATAGAAGAAAACAGACAAAAGGAAGGAAGTATTTAAAGGGATGGGCTGTGAACTCAGAAGTGAGATTCTGGTAAAACGTTAAAGGCAGTTAATATCTTGGAATCTTCATTTAGTTTAAATCCAGATTGTCCTGAAGGCTACAGCCAACAGCTAGTCTGACAGAGACAAAGACCAAAGAGGATATTTACTGTGTTAAAATACAGGGGTTGGACAATGAAACTGAAACACCTGTCATTTTAGTGTGGGAGGTTTCATGGCTAAATTGTACCAGTCTGGTAGCCAGTCTTCATTGATTGCACATTGCACCAGTAAGAGCAGAGTGTGAAGGTTCAATTAGCAGGGTAAGAGCACAGTTTTGCTCAAAATATTGAAATGCACACAACATTATGGGTGACATACCAGAGTTCAAAAGCGGACAAATTGTTTGTGCACGTCTTGCTGGCGCATCTGTGACCAAGACAGCAAGTCTTTGTGATGTATCAAGAGCCACGGTATCCAGGGTAATGTCAGCATACCACCAAGAAGGACGAACCACATCCAACAGGATTAACTGTGGACGCAAGAGGAAGCTGTGTGAAAGGGATGTTCGGGTGCTAACCCGGATTGTATCCAAAAAACATAAAACCACGGCTGCCCAAATCACGGCAGAATTAAATGTGCACCTCAACTCTCCTGTTTCCACCAGAACTGTCTGTTAGGAACTCCACGGGGTCAATATACACGACCGGGCTACTATAGCCAAACCTTTGGTCAATCATGCCAATGCCAAACGTCGGTTTCAATGGTGCAAAAAGGAGCGCAAATCTTGGGCTGTGGACAATGTGAAACATGTATTGTTGTCTGATGAGTCCACCTTTACTGTTTTCCCCACATCCGGGAGAGTTACGGTGTGGAGAAGCCCCAAAGAAGCGTACCACCCAGACTGTTGCATGCCCAGAGTGAAGCATGGGGGTGGATCAGTGATGGTTTGGGCTGCCATATCATGGCATTCCCTTGGCCCAATACTTGTGCTAGAAGGGCGCGTCACTGCCAAGGACTACCGAACCATTCTTGAGGACCACGTGCATCCAATGGTTCAAACATTGTATCCTGAAGGCGGTGCCGTGTATCAGGATGACAATGCACCAATACACACAGCAAGACTGGTGAAAGATTGGTTTGATGAACATGAAAGTGAAGTTGAACATCTCCCATGGCCTGCACAGTCACCAGTTCTAAATATTATTGAGCCACTTTGGGGTGTTTTGGAGGAGCGAGTCAGGAAACGTTTACCTCCACCAGTATCACGTAGTGACCTGACCACTATCCTGCAAGAAGAATGGCTTAAAATCCCTCTGACCACTGTGCTGGACTTGTATCTGTCATTCCCAAGACAAATTGACGCTGTATTGGCCGCAAAAGGAGGCCCTACACCATACTAATAAATTGTTGTGGTCTAAAACCAGGTGTTTCAGTTTCATTGTCCAACCCCTGTAACTCCAACATTAAAGTGTCATTGCAGCTTATCTAAAGGCCTGTTTATAAACCTCTAAACTGTAATCTCGTTTGTATCGAGTTCTTATTTCATACAGGAAATGGAGGTAGGGGGCGGTACCCTTCCAATAACCTTTGAGACAGGTACCGAGACCTTGTAAAGGGTTTCCAGTCAAAAAAGCTACTTTATTTAAACGTAGGGCATTGTGAAAAATATACATGAATTAATAAAAACTATAACTTTGCTTTTGGTAGTTTTTTGTTACACCAGTTACTTTGACCAGAAACAGCTGACATATTTCATTCTTAGGCTGTAGTTTACATGGGCCAGTTATTTGTGGTGCACTGCTTTCTACCTCCATTTATTTTGTAACTAATCATCAGCTTGGGTGTAAATAACCACACAATCAAAACTTGAAAATGGTTTAAGGGTTTCTAAAATAGTATTCCAATAAACAGCTAGCTTATGAGATTGGAGTTGTTTTAAGACAGGAGAAGTCAGATCTGGTCTCGGCTGCTCTCAAACTAGCCGTTATTTTTGCCCTCTGGGACCTACTAATCTGGATTTATACCAAATGACAACGCCAAGAGAATTATCTGCAGGAGGTAATGTATTAACTGCTTATAGCCTTTTAACAGAATGATCCCTTTAAGTTAACTTTCTGTCAGCAATCCTTTATTTTTAATCTAAAATCAGTAAGACAATAGTTACCTTATACAATAAATAAATAAAAAACCCAAAACAAAGTTTATACCAGTCAATAAAATATTTAATGACTGTTGGGATCATCATCAGATACCAGCTGTTTGTGGTGGAAGTTGAGGACAGATGTTCCAGTCTGACCAACAAGACACTCTAGACCTGTCAGGTCTCATGTTTTAGACTCTGTAGGACCTGCTTTTTGGCCCATTTTCTGGTCATGGTGTCTGGTCATTCTGGATTCCAGACACAGCAGGCTGAGGAAATCCTGCTGTATTCAATGGTCCAGTTTCTTTAAGCTCTGAGACATTTTCAGTTCTGGGTGTGAGTGGTGCGGCAGGTGATAAACTTATTCCTTTGGCTGGAATTCCTAATCCTGCTTGCTTCAAGGCAGAGTCGTGGACTTCTGGTGCTACTTTAGTCACTGAAGGAGTAATCTGAGTAGGTGGAGATGAATTTATGGGGGTCTGAATTGCTGGGGCAGCTTCTGAGGTTGCAATAGCTGCAGCCTCGGCTGCCTTTGCATTCTCTGCAGCCTTGCTCTCCATCTCCTCCATCCTCCGCTGCACCATCCGAGGCATCAGCTGCACATAGGTGCCCATCAAGCGGTGGTTTGTGCGAATCAGCTTCCCAGCACAGCTGTCCACGCAGCTCTCCTTGACAGACAGCAGGAATGTTAGTCAGCATACAATATTTGGGCAAGGACATGTAATCTTTGCCTGATTGTTATCATTGAATCGTCTACACTATACATACTCTATATGAGTAGATAATTAACACGTTTGTAACATGATGGTAATTAGGGTGCATCATCTACAGTCAGTGTATTATGTTGACAGGATTATGATTATTTCTGCCCCCAGTACCTCGTCCATTGTGAGGTTTCTGTAGTTGAAGTTACTTGTGCAGCGCCGGAAGCAGATTTCAGTCATGCGGTTGTAAACCAGAAGGAAATCCCGCAGCTGGAAGAGATCCAGTCATTCCGAGTCACCATCCACGTCTTTATTTACAAATCGGTCAAACTGAGTGGAAAAGGGACTTACGTTTCTCAGCTGCTGGTCCGGATCCATCGGTCTTTTTCTCGGTGGCGATCCACTGCTTTGCTAACGTGTTAACAAGTGAGCTGCTCAGTAGTTCCGCGGAACCGGGAGCATTCGGGTCTTGCCAATTAGTGACTAACTTGGAAGTCAAAAAACCCGCAAGATCAGATTTACTTTTAAACCTCCAAGTCTAACCAGTTACACATGAAATGAAGTGGCATGACATTCACATGCGAGCGGCCATGTTTGAAGCATAGATCGTCTCTGCTTATAAGGAGGTTTCACTCTGCAGCGCATTGGCAGAAATGTTGGTGTGGCAGCAAAACCAGTCCCTTTTTGAAAAAAGCTTTTACAGACGGTTCCGTTTTTTTCCCCCCACATAAATATTCAGAATTTCTACACTATGATCAGTATTTGATATATATAAAACTTTGAATACATTAAAGCTATTAAAATAAACCTCATCGTAGTTCCTCTTGTCAGTGTCACTTTACGTATTTTCAACTCATGCACATGAGCATTCTAAGTTCATTGTTTTATGTATGTATACATGACCTTAATAACATATTTTAATGGACCTCAGTCTTAGTTATTGAAGCCCCTTCCTTACAGTATCAATGCGCAGGTCAATTATATCAAAATGTTATTCATTAACACCCATATGGCTGTTTTTTGTTCAATAGCCTATATATGACAAAAACATAATAAAACCCTTGAATAATCAGTGGCCCCCACCTTTCTACACTTTTGAAAACTTGCTGGCAGTGCTCGGTTTACAAGTATCTTAAAGCTACATTTCTACAGATTTTTGAACAAAATAAAAAAGGAAAGATACAAGACCTGATTTATTTTAGCAATAGGTACATATAGCATTATTTATTTACACATTGGCCTTTTTACCTGTGCAGTCGAAACAGGACAATAAAATTCGACGCACTCCCTCCGGCTTCAATCCTTTTCAAAAAATCACAGTCCCTTTCTGTTTCCAGCTGTGAGAGTAATGTAGAAAGTGGTTCCTAAAATGGACTCAATATATAATACAACCATAACAGCAATGTTTTTCATCTCTAAGAAAACGATCTAGAAGTGGAAGGAGCTAAAGCAGATTTGCGTCTGCTATGTATATCTTTCAGTTAGAGAACTGAAGGTTTGATCTCTTAACTCTCCACTCAGAAGGTTTAAACGATGGCCTAGAATGTTTAAAGTGACGTTTTGTTAAAAGGCTTTAGAGAGATAATATACTGGTCCTTCTCAAAATATTAACATATTGTGATAAAGTTCATTATTTTCCATAATGTCATGATGAAAATTTAACATTCATATATTTTAGATTCATTGCACACTAACCGAAATATTTCAGGTCTTTTATTGTCTTAATACGGATGATTTTGGCATACAGCTCATGAAAACCCAAAATTCCTATCTCACAAAATTAGCATATCATTAAAAGGGTCTCTAAATGAGCTATGAACCTAATCATCTGAATCAACGAGTTAACTCTAAACACCTGCAAAAGATTCCTGGGGCCTTTAAAACTCCCAGCCTGGTTCATCACTCAAAACCCCAATCATGGGTAAGACTGCCGACCTGACTGCTGTCCAGAAGGCCACTATTGACACCCTCAAGCAAGAGGGTAAGACACAGAAAGAAATTTCTGAACGAATAGGCTGTTCCCAGAGTGCTGTATCAAGGCACCTCAGTGGGAAGTCTGTGGGAAGGAAAAAGTGTGGCAGAAAACGCTGCACAACGAGAAGAGGTGACCGGACCCTGAGGAAGATTGTGGAGAAGGGCCGATTCCAGACCCTGGGGGACCTGCGGAAGCAGTGGACTGAGTCTGGAGTAGAAACATCCAGAGCCACCGTGCACAGGCGTGTGCAGGAAATGGGCTGCAGGTGCTGCATTCCCCAGACCTGGGCTACAGAGAAGCAGCACTGGACTGTTGCTCAGTGGTCCAAAGTACTTTTTTCGGATGAAAGCAAATTCTGCATGTCATTCAGAAATCAAGATGCCAGAGTCTGGAGGAAGACTGGGGAGAAGGAAATGCCAAAATGCCAGAAGTCCAGTGTCAAGTACCCACAGTCAGTGATGGTCTGGGGTGCCGTGTCAGCTGCTGGTGTTGGTCCACTGTGTTTTATCAAGGGCAGGGTCAATGCAGCTAGCTATCAGGAGATTTTGGAGCACTTCATGCTTCCATCTGCTGAAAAGCTTTATGGAGATGAAGATTTCATTTTTCAGCACGACCTGGCACCTGCTCACAGTGCCAAAACCACTGGTAAATGGTTTACTGACCATGGTATCACTGTGCTCAATTGGCCTGCCAACTCTCCTGACCTGAACCCCATAGAGAATCTGTGGGATATTGTGAAGAGAACGTTGAGAGACTCAAGACCCAACACTCTGGATGAGCTAAAGGGCGCTATCGAAGCATCCTGGGCCTCCATAAGACCTCAGCAGTGCCACAGGCTGATTGCCTCCATGCCACGCCGCATTGAAGCAGTCATTTCTGCAAAAGGATTACCGACCAAGTATTGAGTGCATAACTGTACATGATTATTTGAAGGTTGACGTTTTTTGTATTAAAAACACTTTTCTTTTATTGGTCGGATGAAATATGCTAATTTTGTGAGATAGGAATTTTGGGTTTTCATGAGCTGTGTGCCAAAATCATCCGTATTAAGACAATAAAAGACCAGAAATATTTCAGTTAGTGTGCAATGAATCTAAAATATATGAATGTTAAATTTTCATCATGACATTATGGAAAATAATGAACTTTATCACAATATGCTAATATTTTGAGAAGGACCTGTACATGCAGTAAATCACTGCCAAATGCAAATGAGATGAATTTTTAAAACCACTAGGATGTTTTTGAGATTAGAATTGTTTTAAAATTGTCGAATTCTCTTTTTTTCTCTTGGCCCCTTTTTGACTAGCCCTTGCGTCACCCTCTTGGACTAACTACACTGGATTTAAACAAGATAAAGACACCAAGAAGGACTTCGACTGCAGACAAGATATTAGTTTCAAAAATCCTAACCTATTTCTTTAATGCGTCCTTGTGTCCTAAGATCCTTTAGTTGGTGTTTGAAGGTGTGTGTAAAGTTTCTGAAAAGAGCACTATATAGTCTTTAAAATATAGGACTCACTAGGAGGTGCTGAATTAATGTTGCATATAGTGTGACAATGGATTTGAGTCCTTTTTGCATAACTTGGCTGGGTTTTTTAAATTGTCTAAATGTCTTTTTATCTATTAAAAGAGCAGCAGATTTAAATATATACTATTGCTCTTCAGTCTTGGCAAGTCATCTACGTGTAATCTGGTTGCTATAACATACATTAAGAATGGGATGAAAGCACAAATAAATTCTGGTTTGTCTTTCATTTTACAATCAACAGGGGACTTTTGGTAAAAGCCATTATTCACTCTTTTTTTGTCTCTCATCGTTTTGCTGCCATAAAACGTCCTCTGAGTCATATAAAAATAAGCAATTAAATGGCAAGGTAATAAATTAAGTTTACAATGGTAGGGGTTCATCACTATAAACAATTATCCTGGCTAAAAGAAAAAAGAGGCCTAATTTTTTTAATTTGACTTCTGAACAGCAGCAGCCACAGTGACAAAAACTATATCATAGTGTTACTTGAATTCTTTCTAAAATCACCCAATATTATTAAACAATATTAAAGGTAATCTTCTTTTTGCAGACCTTCTTCAACAAATAAACTCCTTTTTGAAAACTGTTGGTTGGACATCATTGCTATAAAGAAGAGAAAGTGACATTTATTTGCCAATTCATGCAACACGGGGATAACAATGTAATTTGGGCACCTGCTGCTGCTGTTATAATAAAACACAGTTTCAAGTCTCATCAGAGAGGAGCATCTCCACACATTAAGCTGTCACAGGTAAATCTTGGTGATTCAACTTCCTGACATATACCTGTTTTCTTGTAAAAAGAGGAAAGGACCTTTCATCGTGCAATCATCTGCTGTCGCAAGAAACTTTAAATCTGTAGCTCAGCCAAAGGAACCTGGGACTAATCCTGTGCCTCAGGGCTTCCGATGAGCAATGTCATGTAAAGACTGAAACTCTGACAGAACTTTGACTTTTCTTGTAGTATTTGTAGGTATTCATCTGTTGCAAAATGGTGCTCATTAGATACTGTTGAGTTTGAATGGACAGATAAGGAAAACACTCTTTAAGCTTTTTACACATTTTGTCATGTTACAACCACAAACTTCATTGTATTATGGTGGGATTTTATTGGATAAGCTAACATAAAATAAAACAATTATTAAGTGGAAGGAAAATGATGCATGATTTTAAAATATTTTACAAATAGAAGTCTGAAAGATGTGAGGTGTATATGTTTCAGGCTCCCAAAACAAATAGTTTAATAAACCTACTTTTAAAATCATTGTAGCAAGTCTTTTGAAGCATGTTTCTACCAACTTTGCACATCTAGAAACAAAATCTTTTGCAGATTCTTTTTTGCAAAACAAATCAGACTGAAGCAAATCACATCAATTGTGTCAGTTAACATAATTTTTCAAAACTTGACACAGATTTTCAATTGTATTAAGATCTGGACTTTGACCAGGCTCTTTCAATCCTCACAGAGGACTGTGAAGAGCAGTCTTCCCACCACCTTGGACTGGTACACATCACGATGCAGGGAGAGGGCCCTCCTCATCATGAAGGACTATCCCCTTACAGCATACAGACTGTTTTAGCCCCTCCCGTCAGGCAGGCAGCTGAGGAGCATTAAGAGCAAGATCACCAGGCTCTGAAACAGCTTCTTCTCTGAAGCTGTCAGACTGTTGAACTCAAGCCACACTCTGTAGATTCTCACCACACACTGACCTGCACTAACTACTTCGCCCACCAAAGGTACAATATTTCACTCACTTATAGGTGCAATATTAAGGACTACCTCATGATTTACATGTGTATTTAGTCTTTTGCAAAGTTAATTTCAGCATCACTATTTAACTGTGTATATTTCTTTTTTTTTTGCTCTTGGCCACACATACTTTTACTGATTTCTATTTATTGTTAGATTTAGCTTTGCATGTTATACTTAGTTTTCTTTTTACTAAAGTATTAGTATTACATGTTAAGGTACGAATTTTGTACCTTAACATGTAAATGTGAGCTGGTATGACAATAAAAAACCCTTGAATCTTTGAATCCTTCTAACACATAAATATGCTATGATCTAAATCATTATATTTCCATTTTTTTCCATTATGTTTAGGGTCCTTGTGTCTTGCTGGAACCTCTGCCCCTGTCTCAGGTCTTTCTGCATTTAGCTCCACTTATCTTCTCATGGGCTCTCACCTGCTTCCTGAACAAAAGCACCCCACCACGATTTTTTATGATGGGATGGTTTAGTCAGAAAATGTTTAATGTTAGCTTTGAACCACAAATGTAGGCCTACAGGTTACATTTTGGTCTGCTCTGACCAGAGTATCTACTACCACGTTAATGCTGTGTCTCTACAAGGATGGTGGTAAATTTAAAATGAGACTTCTTATAACTTTGTTTCAACAATGGTTTCCTTCTTGCCACTCTTCCAGAAGTCCTGAGTTTTGGAGCACATGACTTACAGTCCTATCAACAGATTCTCCCACCTGAGATGTGGATCTCTGCAACTGCTCCAAAGTTACCATGGGCCTCTCGGCAATTTCTCAAATTCATGATCAGATAATAATCCTTGCCTGGCCTGTCAATTTAGGTAGATGGACATGTCTTGGTAGGTTTGCAGTTGTGGCTTTCTCTTTTCCATGTTTTTTGATAGCTTGCACGGTGCTCCGTGAAAAGTCAAAAGCCTGGAATATTGTTTTATAACCTAACTCTGTTTTAGTCTTCTCCTTTACTGTACCTTTGACCTGTGTGCTATGGTTCTTGGTCTTCATGATGCAGTATGGTGACAAATATTCTCTCCCAAACATCTGAGACACAGAATAGTTGGATTTATATTGAGATCGACTTCTAGATGTAAGAACTCTTTTTACTTATTTGGTTTTTAAGGGTATCAGAGCATATGTGTCTCAACACATATGCTGGCCAATTCTTTAAGGTTTTTAAGATTTAAGATTTGTTTAAAATAAAAAATAAAAACATGAATCCTTCTGCTTCAAATTCACAATTATCTGCTACTTTGTGTTGATTTATCAAATAAAATTAAATTTCAATAACATTTATTGAAATTTGTTGTAATGGAGCAAAATGTGTTAAAGTTCAAGGGACATGAATACTTTTGCAAGGTGCTGAATTATTATTTTTACCCCTGCAAAAGTATTACTAATATGAAAAGAGGATTTCTACTTGTGAGGGATTTCTTCGTAGCATTCCTGTACATCTATGAAAAATGCTTGGAGGTCACATATAACCAATAAGTGGGAAACAAGTTCTTGTAAGTGTTTGAAACACTGTAAACAAACTGTGCTTGAAGGCTTGCAAGTGCTGAGTTCACAACAGAGCTTGGTTCTGTTGGTAGACGGCAGGGCAGTGAATTACTCTGCAGATTGGGGATTACAGAGAGGAAGATATTCAGTTAAACAGATGGAGCATTAGCTCGTAGACTGTGAACATAATGACCTTTATCATTGCTTTGACATGGAAAGTCCTCTGTAAATGTCTCTATGTGACATTTACAGTTTAAACAGTGTGACAATATTCCCCTTGGGCAAGATAAAAAAGCAACCTGAAATTTATTATTATCAGTATTTTTTTAACATATAATTTCTTAATTGCTAGCTTCATCGTTTTAATGGCTTAAAAGTTGATTTGTGTGTGCCAAGGCAAGTGTAGTTATTTGAACAGCTCTCGCCCACATCATGGAAAACAAAAAGGCTTTTTTTTTTTTGCCTTCACACCCTTGTCTAGACATTTGTTGATGGACAAATGAGAGACATCAAAGAAAATAAAGTTTCTTCATGTCCTGTGATGATTTAATCTTTTCCCTGTTTCACAACAAACTACAATTTCCACATTGTTCTTGACTTATAAATGTCATTCAGAATTTCCTTTCTTTTGAAGTAATTTATAAAAAAGCACAGTTATGTTCGTATTGCTTAACATGGAGACTCTAAGAGGTAGTTTGTATGTGTCAAGAAGGAAATTGCTCAACTCTACAAAGCATATGGAAAATTGAAGATGATAGTTACAGTTTTTGGACTGAAAATATTAAATAGTTTGTCTTTTTCTTGTTTTCTAGAGTAGGCTGCAAGTTGAAAAGTTTGAAAAAAGTAATGTAATACTTAAATATATAGTTAGTCACAATCATGACTAAAGCTGTCAACGACTTGATCTGAGCAGCTCTGAGTAGTTTCTACCTCTGATTGCTGTATACATATATCCCCATTGCTGTCAATATGATTATCTTTTCCTTCCTCACTTTGTTGATCTTCATCCCAATTTCTTCTCCCTCCTTCCTCGCTGTCTTGTAAGCCACTCCATCCCATATTCTCCTTCTCCATGTTGATGCCCCTCTCTCTTTCCATCTCCTCGGCCTCATGGGCTATCTGTTGACTGTTTAGATAGATGCTGCTGTGCGAGACCATGACGTCAGTGTCTCTGGATGGCAGGTAAATGTCCACGTCCGTGTCAACCTCCAAGAAGGCACTCAAGGGAGACGTCAGGTGGTCTGCCAATGGATCCTGCTCCTTGTGGCATCCTTGTGCCAGGCTTTGCCGGTGACGGTGTTTCTTGCGGTTCTTTGCAATCTTCAGATCCAGCGAGGCATAATTCAGGTCAGACTCTAAAGGCTGGTTCCAGAGAAAACAGAGACATTGTGAGATATTTTCTTTTTTTTTTTTTTCAAACACATCTATTTTTGTAGAGCTGGTATAGTTTATTTTTAGAAAATTTTATTCTCAACTATGTTCGCTGGTTTGCAGTTTCACTGACCACAATGTGTGTCGGAGTTGCTAGCTGCCTTCCGTTCTGAAACCAAATCTGTCAGCATGGTCTCAACTTATCTGCTTGTGCATCTTTACATGACATGTACAACATACATGTAATGTAATGCAATGGAATTTTTATTTTTCAGCACAAGCAACTCAATGAGCTCTGGTACCAATGCCCCTGTCCATGCTGAAGAAAATCATCCCTAAAGCATGATGCTGCCGTCACTATGCTTTACAGCAGGGAGGGTGTGGTCACAGTGATGTGCAGTTTTAGATTTAGCCTACACATTTTACAAACAGTTTAATTTTGGTCTGCAGAACACTTTTTTCCACATGTTTGCACTGGATCTAACAACGCCCCGACCAGCATTCCCACTGTTTGCAAAGCTCCGAAAATGATAAACAAGGTGATTTATTTCAGAGGACAAATCTAGGCAAAATACATGTAAATCAGGTGTACGATTACTACAAAATTATTGAGCAGAATCAACCATACCCATAGCCCCCTCCTTATTTGGACTCCTGGTAGAGATGCGTTAGAAATTTGAAAATAAATTAATCTTTTATTAATAATTAACGTTTCTCACACTGTAAAGATATGCTGTGGATTTTATTAAAGTGAATTTTAAATATGTTTTTATCACACCTTTTACCACTTTTGCAGTGTATGCTAACAAAATAAAACCAGGGTTCTCGTTCTGCCTGTTTTACCACACTTCCTTCTGTTTTAAACTTTTGTGTATTCTCTGACTAAAAAATAATGGAGAAGTTTAGCTGAGTAGCTACAATGTTTTCCTGTAACATATCTTGACTTATGAAGATCAACATATACCTGTCCTACTTGAATAGCATGTTCTCTTGTTTTCAATTTTGAATATGGCTTAGAGAAATGGGCCTGTGGACCTTGTGATATTTATGCCATTTCAACATTTAATTACAATGATTTATTTATTATTTTTTTCAGAAATTGATAAGGGTGCTGGTAATTGCAGTAAAAAACGTTCTTTAATTTAGGATTAAATAAATAATTTTATTGTAACCTCATAGTAAATGCAGGCCTACTGAAATAAAAAACTGGATTTTTATATAAAAAAAAAAGTTGTGAGGTTTTGCTTCTGCAATAAAATATTAATTTATCAGGTTTTATTACAGGTGCCAATAGATGTGGAGGGCAGTTTATTAATATGATTTCATATGTTTTCCAACAACATAACACTAAGTCTTCATTGTAAAAATTGTAAAAACTGCAGAACAGAATTTAAAAAATAAATCTTTCACATTGTAAAATGTTATGTCAAGGTCCACTTTTTTTTATTTTTATTTCTGAGTCAGTGATTCCCGTTTGCACTGACTGCACTTTAGGACAAAAGCAATCATATTTTACTTTAAAGCAAAAATCACTACTAAAGTAAGCTGACACAACATTTAAATGGCCGTTTAAATTGTTAGCAGAAGGACCACAGAATGAAATACTTATCACATCTCAGCAAAACTGGTGAAGAAACTAAAGAGATAAAGGGCCGTCGGTCACCGTGAGGCTCCTCTGATCACAAGGAACTCTGGTTAGGCAAGTAAAAGTCAGCCTTTTCATGACAGTGCATCAGCAGCAAAAAAGCAACGTGACTATTGCAGATTAAATTGAAGCAGCGTCAGCCGTGTCCTTATATTGTTCAACCTTTGAATTAACAAAGCCCCGACAAATGTCAAGCAACATCAGAAATGATCATTATACACCTAAATAACACAAAGAGCAAAGCTCTATGGCTTTTCAGCTTTTTATTTTTGACTCTTTGAATCCTTATTTTGATTTTAGCAATTAAACGTTGTCAATTAAATTGACAAAGTTCATTACACAATTCAATATCTGATAAGTAAGATTATCTCAAGTAACTGAAATAGATGACTTATCAATGATTTTATGTAAATCATTATTCTGCAGTTACCTTCAGACAATCTCTAGTGCGGTGCTTGGACATCATCTCATAGCAATCCTCTGAAGAACCTGCCGTAACACACATTTGTCAATTACCTGGCTGTCTATATATGAAGTATTATAATAAACACAGCTACGAAAGCATACAGTTGAAAGCAGTAACAGTTCATACATGATGGATGCTCCAGGTGAGCCCCTGCTTCTGTGTAATTCCCAGTTTTTTTGTTTTGCTTTCATAAACAGATTAAAAAGTTGGAGAGATAAAAATAGTTTTAAAGAACATGCAATCAGTGCAGAATAATTTCTGTTTCCACGCTTGTCTGAATCTTAGCTGGTCCTAACGCAGAAAGAACACCAAATAAAAAATCTAACATTCTTTTTTGACAAAACTAATAAAGGATTCAAACTGTGTTTTAAAGAAATCGCTGTTCAATGTAGAATAATGCAGTTTGGGTCTGACCAGTCTTAGTATTTTATAATTGGAAATAGACATGATCAAAAGTATTTCTTAAAGTCGAGAGTGAAATAGCTGTTTAATCTACTGCCGACTGGGGATCCATAATTCAGATACCACCTCCAGTGTCTTTGGTCTCCTGTCATATTGTCCAACCATGTCTATACTGTAACAACACACCCTATTCATTGGACATGCAACCAAGAAAGAGAAAACTTGTTTGAGGTAGAACTTTTTTCTGTTTTTGAGTCCCTGTGCCACCCCCACTCTAAACTTTAGAAAAATAATGTAAATTCTGTTCAAAAACAGGACAACTTTTCACAACATATACGAAACCATTCTTTTTATTCTAGGTTGAGTCATACATCTTACATCTATAAACACATTCACAGATTTTCCCTTTTTTTAACAAGTGTCTGAATGCAAGTTTGTGCTTACCACGTCTTTCTGTGATGATGTTGCCGTAGATTGGATTTTCCTGTTGCTCATGATGATTGTGGGGATTTTCCTGCTGCTCTTGATGACTGACGTCACAAAAATATTGCCCTTCGATCTGCGATAGGCTGCAATGAGGTATGAAAAGACAAGTTTTTCACTTTATTTTGTAAGCATGTAGTTAATTGATAGATTAAAAGAAGAAATAGAAAAAAACAACACTTGTAATTAAATAGAAACTTGTTTTGAATTGACCTGTATTTTACACAATTAAATCTAATTTTAAAACTGATTAGAGAAAAACATACGTTTCTTCTTCCAATCTGTGTGTATGACAGCACATATGTGGTTCTGTGTAAAAACAAACAAACAAACAAAAAAAAAAACAATTTATAAAATATCTTAAACAGAAACAGCATAAAAAAATATGTGGAAAAAACAACCGTTAAATTACCTTTGCATAAAGTGTCTCTGTGTCTCATGCAGAAGAAGATATTAAGACACACGGAGATTAACAAGGCCAGACATACCACCCCCAGGGCTACCGCTAAGCCTGAACAGCAAAAATGACATAATCATTCCCACAAAAAAGCTGGTGACAAACAGCCAACAAGAAGCCTGAGCAATTACAGTCGAAGATTTTTAAGACAAGCAACTAAAAGAAATAATGCGGTTCTGGACAAGGAAGAGTTATATCGGCGCTCCTCATCTTACACAAAGAGCAAGCTGACAAATTAGCTTTCCTCCTTTAAGAATTAGATTTTTATAGTGACTTTATGTAAGTAAGGGAGTATTTAACTTTTTATTGCCACTTTTGTGTTTTTAATCCTGTTGTCTTTCCTGCAACCTTTTTTCTTACATTTGCTCAATTTGTGATCTGGCCTTCACAGCAATCACTCTGAGGGCGATATTTCTAATTACATATACAATAAATAGTGATGTGTCTTTCTACTCTACACATTTAAAACAAATATTCTTACCTTCCATCATTTCTCCAGTTGTCCTGAACTAAGCTGGTTGTCTGTTTGACACAGTTTTTCTCAGACTACGGGACATCGCTGTGTTCCCTCTGTGAGGTGTGCTACACTGTCGTCTATTTTTACCCCGCCTCTGCTCCCTCTCAGCTTTCATGGCGCTTTGAAAACTTGCTGCTTTTCAGTTACAAACAGGAAACAATGTAACCTCATTTTGAAGCTGAATGTCTCAATGCCATTTTGGGGGGCAACAACATAATTTCATCATATCATCTAAACTTAACAGGAACCTAGAAATTCGATCAAATTGAATCAAAACGCTGACATTCTCAATCAGCTCTAAATACGTTTTACCAAACCAGATAGTTGTCTTAATGTTTAAACCAGCTGTTCGTTCAAAAATAAGCTTTGTTGACCTTGATTCTCCATGGCAGTTGCATTCTCAAGATGGAAATGCAAACAGCAGATCAGCACTCACCTAGACTTCTTTTAAGTACAGTACAATATCAATTTATCACTGTAAGACAGCATAGCAGTGCAGAGATGTGTAGCTAGAGTTTACATCTTGCATGCACAATGGCTCGTGGTTTTGCTAGTGTGGTCGGAAAATCTGACAAAAAACTGCTGTTGTGAAGTTTTTTTCTCTGTAAAGCTAAATAGGTGACAATGTGTGTGAATGTACGGGATGCTGTATTCGTACAGAAGTAATAACATTAGTGTAATTTGGCTGGGGGGTGGGGGTGTTATGTATAAGTATATCTAAATTGGATTGGAAATACCAAAAGGCAATTTGAAAAGCTCTGAATTAATTCAACCAGAAATAAATAATGGGCTTGATAGTTTGTGGTGAACATGTTTGTTGGCCTTTAAGTTTATTGTGGTTTGTGGTTTTAGCCTTGCTTTCTCAACACAAGTGTCAGTCTGTGGTAGCTGTGGACAATAGTGGCCTTTGATATTGGTAACTAAAGCAGTTACATCAGAGAACGTTTTTCGCTAAAGCAATTTAATGGTCAGAATTTCATGCTAAAACAGATGGAGACAGCCACACAGAAGGATCAGCTGACCAGATGAGTTTATCAGTCATAGCTACACGTCTGATAAACTCTAATGATTTATAGTTTGGGCCAAAACAATACGAAATTCCAAAGTGGAAAAAAACCCCTAAAGCTCAAGATCATTTACAAACTATTGGTCGCTAAGTGGCTCTGAGAGAATATAGTTGCTGGTAAATGTAATAACTAGGTCAAACTACAGAGCATGGTCAATACACAAGAAATACAAAAAACTTAAAAAAATCAAATCAGAGGCTGGAAAAATCTTCTTCCGTCTTGTTCTTGTTGCTTATTTTCTGTTTTATTCTTTAACCTATTCTTCTATCTGTTCTACTGTTTTAAGCTTACCCCAAAGCTTTCTGTCACCAATCAATCCTGCACTGACAGATGAGCTTAGGGTACCTCTTCCCTATTATTAGTTGTGTTTCTGGAGAAAGCATCTCATTGACATGTTTAACAGGTCTTTGTCTTGAAAATACTACCTTCCTTCCATAAAAGAAAAAAATTGAGGTCACTCTGTAAGTTCCAGACTGACAGGAAATACTAACATTTGAATAACAAATGAACATACTAAATAGAAGAATCTCTGGGTCCGTAAAAAGATTTACAAAGGTTTTTTTCCACATTCAAGAAATAATCCACTGTGGGTAAATTTACAATTTTAACTTTTAATGAACGTATTTGATTTTATCCATATGTGTGTCATCTTGATGAGACATAGACACCCCTAAAAATTACAGTTTGGATCAATAGTTTTCATACATTTGTTTTAAGATATTTTTTGGCACTACAGGCCTTTATTTTTAATTTTTAATTTCTCGACAGTAGCCAGGCAGGAAAGAGGGGCAGAGAAAGAGAGGGAGAGGCAAAGGTTGTCGGCGAGTCGAACCCAGGACAGCCTTCTACTACAAACTTCTACTGGAAGTTTATTCGTAACTACAGGCAGACGGCCAGCCCCTTGACAGCCCTATTGATTGTGGATTCCACAAACTGTTTTAATAAATGCATGGTGGTAGTATAACAATATCCTAATCAGGAATTATACACTGCTCAAAAAAATAAAGGGAACACTCAAATAACACATCCTAGATCTGAATGAATGAAATATTCTCATTGAATACTTTGTTCTGTACAAAGTTGAATGTGCTGACAACAAAATTCCACAAAAATCATCAATGGAAATCAAATTTATTAACCAATGGAGGCCTGGATTTGGAGTCAAACACAAAATTAAAGTGGAAAAACACATTACAGGCTGATCCAACTTTGATGCAATGTCCTTAAAACAAGTCAAAATGAGGCTCAGTATTGTCTGTGGCCTCCACGTGTCTGTATGACTTCCCTACAACGCCTGGTCATGCTCTTGATGAGACGGCGGATGGTCTCCTGAGGGATCTCCCCCCAGACCTGGACTAAAGCATCCGCCAACTCCTGGACAGTCTGTGGTGCAACGTGATGTTGGTGGATGGAGCGAGACATGATGTCCCAGATGTGCTCAATCGGATTCAGGTCTGGGGAACGGGCGGGCCAGTCCATAGCTTCAATGTCTTCATCTTGCAGGAACTGCTGACACACTCCAGCCACATGAGGTCTAGCATTGTCCTGCATTAGGAGGAACCCAGGGCCAACCGCACCAGCATATGGTCTCACAAGGGGTCTGAGGATCTCATCTCGGTACCTAATGGCAGTCAGGCTACTTCTGGTGAGCACATGGAGGGCTGTGCGGCCCTCCAAAGAAATGCCACCCCACACCATTACTGACCCACTGCCAAACCGGTCATGCTGAAGGATGTTGCAGGCAGCAGATCGCTCTCCACGGTGTCTCCAGACTCTGTCACGTCTGTCACATGTGCTCAGTGTGAACCTGCTTTCATCTGTGAAGAGCACAGGGTGCCAGTGGCGAATTTGCCAATCCTGGTGTTCTCTGGCAAATGCCAAGCGTCCTGCACGGTGTTGGGCTGTGAGCACAACCCCCATTTGTGGAAGTCGGGCCCTCATACCATCCTCATGGAGTCAGTTTCTAACCGTTTGTGCAGACACATGCACATTTGTGGCCTGCTGGAGGTCATTTTGCAGGCCTCTGGCAGTGCTCCTCCTGTTCCTCCTTGCACAAAGGCGGAGGTAGCGGTCCTGCTGCTGGGTTGTTGCCCTCCTAAGGCCTCCTCCACGTCTCCTGGTGTACTGGCCTGTCTCCTGGTAGTGCCTCCAGGCTCTGGACACTGCTGACAGACACAGCAAACCTTCTTGCCACAGCTCGCATTGATCCTGGATGAGCTGCACTACCCGAGCCACTTGTGTGGGTTGTAGAGTCCGTCTCATGCTACCAAGAGTGTGAAAGCACCACCAACATTCAAAAGTGACCAAAATATCAGCCAGAAAGCATAGGTATTGAGAAGTGGTCTGTGGTCCCCACCTGCAGAACCACTCCTTTATTGAGTGTGTCTTGCTAATTGCCAAAGATTTCCCCCTGTTGTCTATTCCATTTGCACAACAGCTGTGAAATTGATTGTCAACCAGTGTTGCTTACTAAGTGGACAGTTTGATTTAACAGAAGTTTGATTTACTTGGAGTTATATTGTGTTGTTTAAGTGTTCCCTTTATTTTTTTGAGCAGTGTATTTGTTCTCTGCACTGAGTTATTTAGGGTTAGGCATTTGCCAATATCTCACCCCAATCTGATTTTACATTAAATCAATAAATCAATCTTATGAATAGGCCCACGCTTAAAATCTAGCTTTAAAGTGCGGTGAAATAACACACTAGATTTGTTTAAGATTTTATTATCTACAGTAGTAAAGTGATTATGTCCCACTTAATTGACTCACCAATGAAATTCCAGGCTCAGTAGTATCCCATTTTTCCTGACAGCATCAAATATTTTGCATCAACCAGAGTTACTGTAGTAAAGCCCTAAGTTAACCTTGTATTATGGGGTTAACTCGGTCAAGAAAGCTAACATAATGTTCTGACAATGCATTCCCTAAAAACTCTCCTAGCCTTAGTATTACGCTGATCTTAATCAGTATCAACAGTTACAGTTATCAAAAAATGCATGTCTTTTGTGTTAGCATGTTGCTTATCTTAGCACCTTAGCATGAACTGTATTTTCAATGAGGTGTCAGCTAATTGTATGATGACAAAATTTAGAAAATATACATGTTTCCATATAAGTATGGTGATCAAGAGATCACACACATAATTCACTGAAAGCATCATAGGTTATAAGCAGAGTTGTAAATGACTACATTCAAATAAGCATTATTGGGTGTAGCTCAGTTTTTATAGAACTCACAACTGAACAATGCTGTTATTTACAAACTTGAAGTGAGTTTAGCTCTGCCTGGCAAAATTTAAAAACCCTCTATTTAGGAGTGAGCAAATGATATAAACTGTGTGTTTCTAGGGAAAATCCTTAAAATCCCACACAAATAAGAAGCTCGAATTAAATAATAGATTTTGTCTTTAATTGAGTAAAGATTTTGTTTCCTGATGTGCTTAAACAGAATCAGGAGTTTATAAAAGAGGAGCACTGTGGCCTTGCAGTAAGAAGGTCCTGGGTTCAACTCCCGGCCGGGGGTCTTTCTGCATAGAGTTTGCATGAACTCCCCGTGCATGCGTGGGTTCTCTCAGGGTACTCTGGCTTCCTCCCACAGTCCAAAGGCATGCCTGTTAGGTTGATTGGTTTCTCTAAATTGCCCTTAGACGTGTGAATGAACGTGTGCATGGTTGTTTGTGTGTTGCCCTGCGATGGACTGACAGTCCAGGGTGTACCCCGCCTCCCGGCCATAGACTGCTGGAGACAGGCACCAGCTTCCTGGTATAAAATGACTGACTGACTGAATTAGGGTTGCAAAAATAAATCTAAATTACAATTTTACAGTGAATTTGAGGAACTGCCTCAACTCCCTGCTATTTGAGTAGCAATTTGCTCTTGTCTGATTGTGCTAGGCTTGGGATGTCCAAAATAAAAAACATGTTTTAACACAAGCTTGGCTATAAGTGTAATTGGTAGCAGGTCAGTTTGAGCCAAATGTCTATGATCAATTTTATAAATATATTAGAGGAGCTGCAATGTCATGTCTTGAACACTTGGTTGAGGAGACACACACAGCATATGTCTTCCAACTATTGGGGTAAAGCAACTCTCACATTTGTTTTGTAGATCAGGCAAATGCTTATGAGCATGTAACATGAGACACTTTGAGAGTACTGTTCAAGTATGGATTCCCAGGGATGTCCTTAAGAATCTTTGTATAACCAAAGGATTAACTGTGTCTGCAATCCCACTTCAAGGTCAAACTTCTTCTCAGTCAGGTTTAGACTCTGCCAGGGCTACCTTGTCACAAACGTCTTGTTAATGATTGAGGGTTGGATGGAATATAATACAGATACAGATTTGGGTCTCGTCTTAAGTAATGTAGTTGTTGCTATGTCCTTTTTGTTCGATTTACCCGTCCATCCATGCTCTAACTCTCACCTAAAGTAATGAGATACAGATTGCGACAGAAAGAGCAAGATTCTAAATAGAAACATCTGAAAAAATAACTTCCTTGGTTAGGTGGCTGTGTTCACAGGGTGAAGATCTGCATCATTCATTGAAAGCTTGGAGTAAACCCACTGGTCCAATTCATCAAAAGGAGTTAATTGAGGTGGTTGAACTATCTGATCAGGATGCCCTCTAGGTGCACCCCTCTAAAGATTTTCTGGGTACATCTGAATTGGAGGAGTCACCCTCTCAGATCAGTGGAAGACAATGGGTGGATAGATATTTCTCAGTTTATTCAGTTTCCTTCTTATGCCATGGCTGGCAGCTTCAAATATTTTAAATCTCTAATCTCTTTCCACTAATTGAAAAATAAAGATCACACAATAGTATAATAATTGATGTTCAAACATCGGCTTTCTGATCCTGTGCAGTTTCTAAGACATCCAGTCTCTTTGGCTCAGTGTTGGATCGTTAACCACCCCTGAGGATCTGATGAATTTGAGTATGACACAAAAAGGCAGGTAGCAGCAAAAAAATGGGGAGGCTCACTTGTCCGTTGTAATGGAAATTCTTTTATTAAGCATTCCATAGTGTATGACCTTTAGGTTACCTCACTCCTCAGAACATCTGTGTTAGAGGAGGAAGCTGTAAAAGCCATTATCAGAAGTTTAATGGTTAAAACCCACAGTTAGGATGATGTGTTGGGAAGGACAGATGGGTTCCTAGATTACTTTGTCACCTCTGAACCCGAGAAGGGTCTGGGGTCATAACACACAGACTCTTTGAAGTTGAGATAACACTGTCATGTTCTGGTATAAATACTGTGTGTAAATGTTGATCGGGGCTCTGCCTAACTGACTAACCTCAGTGACAGAGTCATTCAAACGCTGAATGCCTTTGAATAAAACTTATAAAGACAAAGTCCGGATTTTCTCTTGTTATGAGTCAACTTCTACCCACTTTGATAAGAAAATTCCACAACAATTTTAGCGTCACGAACAGGATCTAACGTGCGAGAGGAGACTGCAGGATGGGACACGGACGCCTGGCCAGTCTGAGAGTTGTTCTCAGTCCACCTCCATATTACGGGAGGGGAGTCCGGGTGCCCGCCTGCGGCTTCTGGCCAATTGGATCCGAACTATTTGTCTTCAAATACATCTGGATGAGAAGTTGCTCTGTATGATATAATGTATATTATTATTTTTATTACACATTAACCATCATCTCCTAACTAATTAATTAGGTTCCAGAGTTGCGAGAGGGAGGACATCAGCTGAGGGCCCGGTCACCCTGTTAAGGAATGACAGGGAGGTTCTTATTGGTAACAATGGGATAAAGCAGAACACAGGGTTTTGCGGGTGGTTTTTAGCAATTTTCTACACTTCATAAAGGAGAAAAGCCAGAGGGCAGACGTGCTGCTGAACGGGTAAAAAGGAAAAAAAATGGTTCCGGAACCTTGAGGCATCAGGGGTGTCTCCTTCTTCAGACTCTGATTTATAAAATAATGAAAGGAAAAAGTGGGGATGATTGTGTTAAATGTGCTTTAATTTGGAAGATAACATTGGTTTTTCACAGTGTGGAAGTTTAAGTGTAAATAAATAAAAACAAAACAAAAAAGAAGTTAAAACTTTCCTGAAGGAAGTTTCATTTGTCTTAAATATTGCGATCAGTCGGAAAAGAAGGTAAAAAGTGAAAAGGGACATTAGAGAGTCGAAAATAAAGTTGTTTTAGAAAGGAGTATAGTGCATGTTGTGGAAGGAAGTGACAGGCAGGTGGACAACTGACTGACTGACTGATAATATTTCTTTGTGCAAAATCTGAACCTATACTAAACTTTTTCTTCTGCCTCTCTCACACACAAATACACACATATATGGGATTTGAGTTCAACATCTGCGTTTTTGAGTCTGGATTTTAGAAACCTGCCCTTCTCCATGGCTATTACACAGAGACGCTTCTCCAGCACAGCCTGAAAGAGAGAGATCTGCCTTCCTGTCTGCCTGTTTATTGCAAATCGCAGTGTGAGTTTCCACCAAAAACGAAACTCAGAAGAAGTCTGGCCCCACTGAGATGGACAACGATCCATGCTGTTTGCAAGAGCCAGATGAGTGATACACTGGATTTATATTGAAAGCATCTTATGCGGGCAGAAGAGAAACAAGCCGGAGCAAAGTTTCTTCTTTCTCCCTCCTGAAAGAAGTCAAAGTGGACAAAGAATGATTGAATGTCTCACCAACAGACCGGGGAAGAGCCTGGTTGTTTTTTTTGGACTGATAGAGGACTGTGTGTGTGACAGTCTGACACTGGAGCGATTTAGAAACTGATGGGGGTAACGTACAAACACACACACATTTGCATAAATCTTTTCCTATTTTCTGCAACGAAGAACGCTTATTAACCGCTGCTCATGTGACGCTTGCTTGACGTTGAGAGATATAGCGGGTTAAAATATTATTTTAGGGTTAGAAAAGTATCTTTAAAAGGGTGATAACTTAGCTCATTTGATACTTTTCAGTTAATTCTTTCAGAGAAACAAGTTCTCTTTTGTTGTGGAATATTTAGGGTCAATTATTCTAGTTATTAAAAGTTATTAAAAGCAGAGGAAGTTACAACATCTCCAAAACTCAGCAGTAACCAAGTGTTTCTATGTTATTCTCAGGACAGATCTCATGAAGGAACATTTTTTAAAACCCAGCGCATGCGTAAAACCTGATGGGTTTCTCCTTCAGGCATTATTTTCTGTTGTCAGATTTTGTATCCCATAAATCTAATGGGTAGAGACCTCATTAAAACAGGCTTAGTTCTACTGCAGATGGTCTTCATACAGTACTTACAGTTTGGTGCAGTTTATGTTCGCAAGTGCTAACTGACGCTTATGGAAAGTACAAATTCATTGTTTTTCACAGCAGCTGCTGGGAAGAGGTTATATTAATTTTTTTCCTTCCCTCTTCTGATTCATGCAGCGTGTTGGTTTACACTGTACCTTATATCAGGTCCTGACAAAAACTATGGAAGGCTTGGTTCTGCAGTTTCTTTTTTCTCCCTTTGGGGAAGGAAAGGAAACCTGATCAGTTCTGTGTTGCACAGAAATATTAAAACACTTGTTGTTTTCTAAGATATAACCAGCTAAAACTTTTAAAACTTTTGAGAGTAATTGGTTTTGTTAAACACATTTTCCTTGGTAAAACAAACCATTAAAATGAGAATGGGAAAAATTGGGTTACTTTTGAAGGTAAGAAAGAATCTGATTGGACAGTGGTACCACACAAAAATTAAACTAATCTCATGTTTTCTAAAAGACTCTGCATGAAAAGGCCTTCAGAACTGTGGAGTTATTTTCCACCACAGTAACAAGTTTTTTAAGCATGCTTTTTCTTTATTTTAAAACAGATCTGCTTTTTGTTTTGTTTTGTTTTTGGCTTTTTAGCATAATGTTTGTCTGACGCTTCTTATGAACTGGGTTAGAAGCAAATATGATCTGAGGTAAATTAGGAGCTGTGAACTAATAATTTTAAATCTGATTATTGTCCAAGCAGAAATAATATATTTAGCCAATTCTTCAATCTCTGCAGAAAGTTAACACCATTGTTCAATGCAGTAGTACTCAACTTGTGGTTCCTGGACTCCTGAAGCCCGTGAGCCATAGATTTTGGGTCCATAAAATTATAATATTTAATTAAAGGTAGACCGATTACCTATTAAAACAGATCTAAGTCAATGATGAGTTCCAGTCATTTTGGTGGCTTTGAAATGCAATAATACTCAAAATTTCTACTCTGGGGAACACAGATTGGGGTTAAAGAGTTTTGTTTTGGAACCAAGGTTAGGATTTTTATAACAGAATCAAGACAAGTAAAATCGTTCATTTTAGGAAAAGAAAAGAAATAAAGGCTCTCTTAACAGTAAGAGGATGGTCGGCTCAAGCTCCAGTCTCCTTGTTTGATTTCTTAGGGTTTAAAGATTAAAGGAATACATATGAGTACAAAGGTACACAAGGTGATTTCAGATTACTAAGAGATAAAATATTGGAACATTTATCAGCATTTGGATTGTAAAAGAGGGGTTCTAGTAATACGTTTTCCCCAACTCTCAAAATTTAAATAGCCCAAATTAAAGAAAATTAGGTTTGTTCTTTTTGAAACACTATGTGGGAAAAAGTCCAGTTTGGAGACAAGCTTCTTATCTTAATTTCTGATTAAGTCAAACACTGCAGTTTTGTTTAGTTTGGGTATACCATAAAAATGTCAATGCTGACTTTTTTAATTTCCCCTCGGGGATCGATAAAGTATCTTTGAATTTGAATTGAATTAAATTAAAAATACTTCTTTGCATTTAACATGAAATTCTGCAATACAGCTGCGATCAAATTGAGCCAAACAAAAAGAGAATTATAACAATAACTCTCAGGATTGTAGTTATTATTATAGAGTTACAGTATAAAGAATTAGCAAAAGGTTTCAGCATCAGTGAATTTGGAATCAATTAAGAGAAAACTTTTGCTGTGCTTCTAAATAGTTTGAGATCTCTTTGGATTATGTGCACTCATTTTTTAAAAAGGATCCTGAAGATTATCATAACAACATTGATCAATTACAGCATTAAAAGATATGGCTGAGAAAACATATTCTGAAAAGAGATTGTTAAAAATTTCTTTTAATTCTTGAAGCTTCAAATTTGGCCATTTGTTTGTCTTTGATATTTTGTCTTTGTTTTGTTGGAATGAAGGTTCGTTTATTTGTTGCATGAAACAATAATCCATGTTTAGAATAATGTTTCTAAATCCCAGATTGATTAAAACTTTGAGTTTTCAGGAGAGTTAAGAAGCTGCTTGTTTCTGAGGTAGGTGCATGTTAACAGTTTTGCAGTTTAAGGATCACTAAGATGGGTTGGGATGAAGAAACTGTGGGTCCGCCCATAGGCTGCCAATCAGAGGTTAGTTCTGCCTGACTCCGCCCACCTACCAGGTTGGTTCATGCCTTTGCTTCCATGGTAACGCTCAGCACCTCCCTTCCTGAGTTTTAACACTGTTTAAGAGACAATAGAATTAAAATGCTTGTAGTGATTGTTGCCTTAATAACATGTTTTCTTTGGATGTAGCATGACTTTTAGATTTATGTGTTTTACTATAAAAAGGTTAATGAAATAGTTTACACTAGTTTGAAGAATTAGTTTTGCATACAGAATCATTGGTGATTTATTATATTGGAAGTTTCCCTGGTGCCATTAAGCTAGCTGACAGTTCAAGATATGCCAAAAGTAAGGAATATATTTTTGATGAAAATCTGAGTCATGACTTTATACTTGGTGGGAATTATTTATTAGATTCGAATTTGTAGGGTTTATGCATCTGAATTACATTAGATGGCTATTAATCTAATACTCATCTTCTTACAAGACAAATCAGCATGATATGTGACTAATTTCTAAGTGAGACATTGATGAACTGACTAATTAAAGTTTGTGTTTAGTTGTTAATGAAACTGAATTGCAGTTAAAAACATCTGGATTTTCTTTATGTAGCTTTCATTAAATTCATAGTGACACATAGTTATGTCAGAATTCATTTCTTTGGTTCTAGGTAATGTGATCTTGGTTACTAGAAAATTTTTGTACAAACCTTTTGCTGGATTGTCGCATGGGTTGGACCCTGCGTCAGAAGAGGGGAATGTCAGAATAAAGCAACATGGGGTTCCAAAAGTTTTAGCACTCATGGGAAAAAGGGTAACTCGTACCTCCAGTGAGGACTTAGTGACAATGCGAAAGAGACGTACTTTCTTTATATAAATGGTGCATAGCTCCCTAAGACCACATTCTGAAAACCTCTCTGAAGGTATGCTGTTGATTCTTTTGTGAAATTTTACATATCCACAGATTAGACCATTTTTGAAATTCTTTTTGGGTATTCTGAAACTATGAAATATTGACCTGTAATCAGACCTTCCACAAACATCATGTCACATTTTTGATATTCAGAATATTTAGCTGATGGTCACTGCTAGTATATCAGGTGAAGTCAGAAGATCAATTCTTTTAATTTTGTTGGATGTTTTGATGAAGTTCATGTATTTAAGCACTTAGGTTTGAGAATGGGACTTTGAATTGAAAATTAGCCAAGCGTTGTGAAGGCTCTACCTATTGTTCTCCCTTATATAAGATTGAGACAAAGGACACAGGCAAATCTCAGTCCTTTTGAAGTGCTGTGTGGCAGGTCTCCTAATTTGGACATGGGGATATTGCCAAGATCATTTTCTTCCACATCTTTGTGTGAAGGTAGGATGTTGTTTTACTGTCAAAACCTGTCCACTGTGTTTTCTCAAGTTTCACAGACAGTGAAGGCTGCATTACCAGAAACAGCCACTTCCACCCTCCAGTTCTTTATTCCTGGCGACTAGATTCTGCTCAGAGAGTCTAGGAGAAAACACTGGAAGTCCAGGGCTGGAATGGCCCATATCAGATCCTACTAGACACCCAGGAAAGCTGCAGGAAAGCTCTAGGTCCTCCAGCTTCATCTGGCGTCCAGGACACAAGTCATCTTCCAACTGGATCATCCACGGCCTGAAAGGTGTGAGGACAGCGGACCACCACAAGACAAAGAACTGTAAGCTGATCACTGGCGAGCGATTGAAGAGGTGGTTGAAGAACACTGTTCTTACAAGGGCACAATAATCCCTTGGGCAGTGCAACGTTATTTCAGAATCTACTTAAGGCCATCGCATTGCCTGAAAGTTAGAAATCATAAGGTCATTTGCCTCACTGCACACACACCACAGTGAGAGACACATAGGAAACATACAGGGAAGACCTCTACACATTGCACGTAACCTTTCTCTGGATGATGGACTGTTGACGTCTGCAACAGAGAGACAGTCAAACATGCGCCATGATGCTTATTCTCCTTAATTTCTTAATATTTGGTGGCTATTAGGCTCCTTTGCCTGGATAGCAAGGGTCAGCCAAATTCTTTTCTCCCACTTTGACAGCGAGACTGACTCTGAGGAGGAAATGCTTTTATCTAACTTTCATGGTTATTGCTCGATATGGTATTATTACAAATTTGAATGTGTTCATTTCCACTGTTGTTTAGTTGGACTATGGAAGCCTAACTTCCAGCAGGTTAGAGTTCCTGTTTCTAAATATATTTCTAGAGGAGCTTCCTACGACCGCCCACCTGTACCAGACAGGTAACAGGGCAGCTTGAAGCCACTCAAGAGAGACAGCAGAATTTTGCTTTTTTTGTTTTTTAAGTTGTGCTTATAATTTGTTTTCTTTGGAAAAAGCTGTTTGCTTTCAGTACCAGAAGAAAGGACATTCCACTTCAAGGTCACGATGCAGCTATATGGAAGGTGGTATGTTCTGATGCTAATGATTGGTATTGCAAGTATTTTTATGACTCTTGTGTTCATTTGGGAAAAGGTACAGCAAAGATAATGTAAGGCTAATCTGAGGAATTATGCTAATAATACTCATCAGCGGATTCGAAGAGAGATTCATCACTTTCCTGACTACTATGATCATGCTGATAATGTCTGGTGGCAACGGATGCATCAAACTGTGAGGAATATTGGAAATGACAGTTGCTATGTTTGTTGTTTGATTCCACGTGCTATTAATGATCAACCATTTTTAATACCTGTTCCTATTGATACTACTTTCTTTCCAGATAGGCAACATAACCAGCTGGTGGAGGCCATTTTTCCTTGGGTGAGGAATTATACTGTTAGGGAAAGCAGAAATGTTAGTAGACTTTCTAGTGAGACTAATTTAACATGTGCGTCTACGGGAACTCTTTATAGAATTTGGGGTATTAGAAATCCGATTAAAGATCCAGATATTTGTATTGCTCAGGAGGAAAGTAGACCTTATTTCCTTGGGAAGACAGTAGGTTGCGAAGCTATTATATCTGTTTTATGTGCTTTAATCAACAGACATAAATTTGAGTCATGTCCTATCAGAACTGATCCTTCTACTATTTCAGGATCTTTGGTCCCAGATCCCTTTGTGTTAACTTTTAATCTTACTGCTTTATCTGAGGAAGGTTTCACTGTTCTGACTACGGAGCAGCAGGCTATTAGAACGATGAGTTTGCAAATAGAATGGCTTTGGATTATCTGTTAGCTGAGAGGGGTGTTGGTTTTGAAGAATTTTCCTTTAGTTGTGATTATCTTGTAATCAGAAGAAAGGAGTGTGATGGAAATTCTTGCAGTAAGCATTCCACAGTGTATGACCTTTAGGTTACCTCACTCCTCAGAACATCTGTGTTAGAGGAGGAAGCTGTAAAAGCCATTATCAGAAGTTTAATGGTTAAAACCCACAGTTAGGATGATGTGTTGGGAAGGACAGATGGGTTCCTAGATAACTTTGTCACCTCTGAACCCGAGAAGGGTCTGGGGTCATAAAACACAGACTCTTTGAAGTTGAGATAACACTGTCATGTTCTGGTATAAATACTGTGTGTAAATGTTGATCGGGGCTCTGCCTAACTGACTAACCTCAGTGACAGAGTCATTCAAACGCTGAATGCCTTTGGATAAAACTTATAAAGACAAAGTCCGGATTTTCTCTTGTTATGAGTCAACTTCTACCCACTTTGATAAGAAAATTCCACAACACCGTAAACTGGCGGTTGTAGTCAGCACGGAGATAATTAAATCTTTATGCAGACGTTGGTCTCCTGTGTTGACTGTCAGCTTGAAAGCTCCTGCATGGCCTTCTGTCACCTGCCTGAGCTTCAGGGATTCCTTCTCTGACACAAGCTTGTTATTCTTGTTCAAGGGGAAAAATTAAGTGGACCACAAATTTGGAATATATACAATTCTTTATAAGTGAAATGAAAGGCGCTAAAATATCAGAGGTTAACTGGTTAAATGAGATTTCTGTCTTTCTTCTGTTCTATGTGTACAGGTCCTTCTCAAAATATTAGCATATTGTGATAAAGTTCATTATTTTCCATAATGTCATGATGAAAATTTAACATTCATATATTTTAGATTCATTGCACACTAACTGAAATATTTCAGGTCTTTTATTGTCTTAATATGTATGATTTTGGCATACAGCTCATGAAAACCCAAAATTCCTATCTCACAAAATTAGCATATCATTAAAAGGGTCTCTAAACGAGCTATGAACCTAATCATCTGAATCAACGAGTTAACTCTAAACACCTGCAAAAGATTCCTGAGGCCTTTAAAACTGCCAGCCTGGTTCATCACTCAAAACCCCAATCATGGGTAAGACTGCCGACCTGACTGCTGTCCAGAAGGCCACTATTGACACCCTCAAGCAAGAGGGTAAGACACAGAAAGAAATTTCTGAACGAATAGGCTGTTCCCAGAGTGCTGTATCAAGGCACCTCAGTGGGAAGTCTGTGGGAAGGAAAAAGTGTGGCAGAAAATGCTGCACAACGAGAAGAGGTGACCGGACCCTGAGGAAGATTGTGGAGAAGGGCCGATTCCAGACCTTGGGGGACCTGCGGAAGCAGTGGACTGAGTCTGGAGTAGAAACATCCAGAGCCACCGTGCACAGGCGTGTGCAGGAAATGGGCTACAGGTGCCGCATTCCCCAGACCTGGGCTACAGAGAAGCAGCACTGGACTGTTGCTCAGTGGTCCAAAGTACTTTTTTTGGATGAAAGCAAATTCTGCATGTCATTCGGAAATCAAGGTGCCAGAGTCTGGAGGAAGACTGGGGAGAAGGAAATGCCAAAATGCCAGAAGTCCAGTGTCAAGTACCCACAGTCAGTGATGGTCTGGGGTGCCGTGTCAGCTGCTGGTGTTGGTCCACTGTGTTTTATCAAGGGCAGGGTCAATGCAGCTAGCTATTAGGAAATTGTGGAGCACTTCATGCTTCCATCTGCTGAAAAGCTTTATGGAGATGAAGATTTCATTTTTCAGCACGACCTGGCACCTGCTCACAGTGCCAAAACCACTGGTAAATGGTTTACTGACCATGGTATCACTGTGCTCAATTGGCCTGCCAACTCTCCTGACCTGAACCCCATAGAGAATCTGTGGGATATTGTGAAGAGAACGTTGAGAGACTCAAGACCCAACACTCTGGATGAGCTAAAGGCCGCTATCGAAGCATCCTGGGCCTCCATAAGACCTCAGCAGTGCCACAGGCTGATTGCCTCCATGCCACGCCGCATGGAAGCAGTCATTTCTGCCAAAGGATTCCCGACCAAGTATTGAGTGCATAACTGTACATTATTATTTGAAGGTTGACGTTTTTTGTATTAAAAACACTTTTCTTTTATTGGTCGGATGAAATATGCTAATTTTGTGAGATAGGAATTTTGGGTTTTCATGAGCTGTATGCCAAAATCATCCGTATTAAGACAATAAAAGACCTGAAATATTTCAGTTAGTGTGCAATGAATCTAACATATATGAATGTTAAATTTTCATCATGACATTATGGAAAATAATGAACTTTATCACAATATGCTAATATTTTGAGAAGGACCTGTATGTGCATGTTTCCTTGGTGCACATGTAATGTAATGGGTTTACTGCGCAATTAGTTGTAGCCCAAGTTTTTGAACTCCTAATTGGAGCTCAAAAACTCCATCTGCATTTCACATTACAGAGATAATGTGAGGTATATTTAAATTCTTAAAAACACAAGAATGCTGCAAAACAATAAAAATCTTCTGTCTTGATAAACTCAACCCACATACGAAACACAATGTAATACTGTCTTGAGTGGCAGTGTCAGGCTGATGAGAGAACAGAATAAAAACTTCACTGGCAAATAAGTTCAAATCATAGAGGGATTTATGTTAGACAGATCCAGCTCACAATCAGCTGAGGGTGTAGAGCTTGGCTGTGAAAATGAACACGATGATGTCTCTTAGCAGGAAGTCACAAAAGAGCAGCATGCCAAATGTGAGATTAAACTTTGAAGTAAATAGATACCATGCACAGCAAAACATTGCAGTAGATATAAATCTTTGCAGTGTTTTTACTAATACTTCGTATATATTTGCTGAGTGAAAATGTGCAAAGCATTGATTTAGAAACCAAAACCAAAAATGATAGAATTAATCAGTTTTGTTTATTTACTGAATTAAACCACGAGTAAGCTTTTTGGGTAATTTATGTTTGAATGCAATATTATTTTGTGCTAAATTATTTTAACATGTATTTCATCCTTCTTCTGTGCCGGTTTAGTAATGTTAATGACGATATAAATGATGCACACTATCACTGTGGCCACAAGAGGGTTCTGTCACATGAAAGTTGCTGAAACTGTTCATGTTGTCAGACAACCTCATGGAGTTGTGTTCTTGGAATAAGTAAACAAGGTGTAGGTTTATATTTGATGTTAAGATAGGCTGAGACACAAGTAAATATTGAACCACAGAGGCACCAAATGCATAGCTAAAAACATATTGAACAAACTCAGCACATACTGAACCAACAATAAAACCCAGGAATTGTATCTTCCTTCTCATTCAGTTGTAGAATAAAAGCCTGAAATGGTGTACTAACCTTTACAAACTTTATTTTAAGAATCACTTTTGTCTTTGTACTAAGCCTGAATAAGCTCAGTGCAACAAGCCTCCCCTTAAGGCCATAAATGTAGTTTCTCAGGGAGCCAGTAAGGAACCTTGAAAGACATTAACATTAAATACCACACATGGGGAGGTGGGGGGGTGATCAGCACCCAGTCACCTTCTTTCACCTCACCAGGAACCTGTAGGGCTTCAGAAACATCATTTGGCCAGCTATTAGCATTTTGTATGTCTCTAAACTGTAATGTCTTCCTCATGTAGTCTGCTAACGTCGCATCTTGTTGTGGATCTTTTAGGTCTTTTTGTAAATCAGGGATATAATAAGGTCTGCCATGTATTATTTCAAAGGTGTTAATCCACCCTGAGCTGATGGGGTTATCCTCATATTAAGTTTTACTATATCTAAACATTCAACCCAATTTCTTTTTGTTTCTTCCATTGTCTTCCTAAGCTTACTTTTAACTGTCCCATTTGTTCTTTTTACCAACCCTGCACTTTAGGGGTGATAGCTACAATGTGTTTTCAGGTCAATCTTGAAACATTTACCAAGTTCTTATATGACTTTGTTAACAAAATGTATTCCATTATCACTATAAATCCTTCTTGGAATTCTAAATGTACATTGTCCCTTTTTGCCACTGTTATAGCATCTGGGCCTTTGCAAGGAAAGATTTCCTTGGGGGTACATATCAAATAAGAAAAAAAAATGTTGTAAGTTTTTAGTAAGTATTAAATCCATATTTAATCCATATGTAGTGAATTGTTTGTTCACTTAGCCAATCATCCCCCCGGTTGAGACATGGCTCTGCACATGCCTCACATTTGCAATTCAGTGGAACATTGATTTAGGTAATATAGGCTTTCCTTCAGAGCATCTAGTAATCCCTTCATATTTACCCTCAACTAATTTAGCTGGTAACAGCACAGCATATAATAATTTCAGTAATAACTCTGCATTTTTCATTGTGCTACCAAATATACCTTTATTTTTATTTATTTCCATACAAAATATGTGCTGTCCAAGATGTTAATAAAACCCTGTAAGGTGTCTCGATAGACAAGGTTAAATCATATTTAATTTGATCTTTCCGGCAAATATTTCTCTTTGGCCATAATAACATTGCTCTCTTTTAATTATCTGGTTCCATAACAAATTTTTTTTTTGTATTCATCAGCAAGATTATAACAGCTGTGAATAATCTATTCTAATTTAGTTTTATTTAGATGCATCTATTCTAAATCTAACCTCTTTTATTAAATGCAGTAAGTCCTCATTATATTTAAAAATGAGGTCACTATTTCTGTTAGCTGCTATTATTTTAATAATGCTTGGTTTAGTTTAGGTTTCATTAGTTCTAAAAAAAACCTCACTCCTCATCAATTTAGAAAGCTTAATAAAATTGATGAACACAAAAATAAAGAACACGTCATGTCTTATAATCTTAGTTTGTCTCACCCAGTTTTATAAACACACCTGCACAGTTTCAGTCATCTATAGCTGTTTCCTTTTTAATTACACTTAGTATTTATTTCAAGTAACTAAAGTTTATTTCAATTATCTCAAGTTTTCTCAATTTCAGGAATAGTAATTCTGTCCAGTAATTTTGCTAAGGAGCATTTCATCTTGTGTTAAATTTTAATTGTAATTTGATCATTCTGAACCTGACTGGGAAAAGTCCAAACATTTGTTAAAATCATTTTGTTTCACCATAAAACTTGACCTAATATGATGGTACTGTTGAGGATCATACTTGCACTTATAGGCTTTCATTATTATCATGCACATATACCCTAATTTTTACATAACATAAAACAAACATTTCACAAAAACAGACAGACAAAATGGACAAACATTGGCCACATAAAATTTAATAACTCTGTTTGTAAAATAAATTCAACAAAATTAAAGACAGGTCTATGAGCTTTCTTATGTTTATCAGTATTTCAATTCAGGTAGAATCTTTACTATCTTTAGATGATTTTGGAAAAATTCTGGAAAACTTATTGAGGTAAACATTTGGCAAATGATCATTAGAACATCAGACCTTTATTACCGCCTTTAAGGTCCCTCAAAGACACTCTTTAATGAAATCAATCATTCCCATTCACACACATTCACACACTGACAACTTTTCCCCCCATGGCTGTCAATAATATCCACTTGATGATTTTTAAGATTTTGTATTTTTATAATGTAAAGCACTTTGAATTGCCCTGCTGCTGAAATGTGCTATACAAATATATTTACTTAGTTACTTCTCTATCAGAGCAATTTCATTTACAAAAATTCCCATACAATTTTCTTTTTATATTTTTAAAATCAAGTCTCTGGATCCAGAGACTTGAGGTACTCAGGGCGGATCTCATCCACCCCCGAAGCCCTGCCACCGCGGAGCTTTTTAACCACCTCGGTGACTTCAGCCTGGGTGATGAAAGAGTCAAGCCCCGAGTCCCCAGCCTCTGTTTCCACCACGGAATGCGTGATGGCAGGATTGAGGAGATCCTCGAAGTACTCCTTCCACCGCCCGATAATGTCCTCAGTCGAGGTCAGCAGTCTCCCGCCCCCACTATAAACAGTGTTGGCGAAGCACTGCTTCCCCCTCCCGAGGCGACGGACGGTTTGCCAGAATCGCTTCGAGGCCAACCGGTAGTCCTTCTCCATGGCCTCACCGAACTCCTCCCAGGCCCGTGTTTTTGCCTCTGCCACAGCCCGGGCCGCAGCACGCTTGGCCTCACGGTACCCGTCAGACGCCTCAGGAGTCCCACAAGCCAACCACAGCCGATAGGACTCCTTCTTCAGCTTAACAGCATCCCTTACTGCCGGTGTCCACCACCGGGTTCTGGGATTGCTGCCGCGACAGGCACCGCAGACCTTACGGCCACAGCTACGGGCAGCAGCATCGACAATAGATGCGGAGAACATGGTCCACTCGGACTCTATGTCTCCAACATCCCCCGGGATCTGGTCGAAGCTCTCCTGGAGGTGGGAGTTGAATACATCCCTGGCCGAGGGCTCCGCCAGACGTTCCCAGCAGACCCTCACTATGCGCTTGGGCCTGCCAAGTCTGACTGGCTTTCTCCTCCTCCAGCGGATCCAACTCACCACCAGGTGATGATCAGTGGACAGCTCAGCCCCTCTCTTCACCCGAGTGTCCAAAACATGCGGCTGAAGATCTGATGATACGACAACAAAGTTGATCATCGACCTCCTGCCTAGGGTGTCCTGGTGCCAAGTCCACTGATGGACACCCTTATGTTTGAACATGGTGTTCGTTATGGACAATCCGTGACTAGCACAGAAGTCCAATAACAAAACACCACTCGGATTCAGATCGGGGAGGCCATTCCTCCCGATCACGCCTCTCCAGGTGTCACTGTCGTTCCCCACGTGGGCGTTGAAGTCCCCCAGCAGAATAATGGAGTCCCCAGGAGGGGCACTATCCAGCACCCCCGACAGGGACGCCAAGAAGGCAGGGTACTCTGCACTGCCACTCGGCCCGTAGGCTGAAATGATAGTCAGAGACCTCTCCCCAACTCGAAGGCGCAGGGATACGACCCTCTCATCCACTGGGGTAAACCCCAACACGAGACGGCTGAGCTGGGGGGCAACAAGCAAACCCACACCAGCCCGCCGCCTCTCCCTGTGGGCCACTACAGAGTAGAACAGAGTCCAACCCCTCTCAAGGAGATGGGTTCCAGAGCCCACGCTGTGCGTGGAGGCAAGCCCGACTATTTCTAGTCGATATCTCTCGACCTCCCGCACAAGCTCAGGCTCCTTCCCCCCCAGCGAGGTGACATTCCACGTCCCTAGAGCCAGCCTAAGCATCCGGGGATCGGGCCGCTGAGGTCTCCACCTTCGTCCGCCACCCAATCCTCTTTGCACCGGTCCCTCACGGTTCCCCCTGCAGGTGGTGGGCCCACTCGTTCGGGCTTGGCCCGGCCGGGTCCCACGAGGAGGAACCCGTCAACCAAGCGCTCTCCAACGAGTCCCGACACCAGGCCTGGCTCCAGGGTGGGACCCCAGATCCGCCATACCGGGCGACATCATGTGCCTCGATATTTGTTTCTTCATGAGGGATTCTTGAACCACTCTTTGTCTGACCCATCACCTAGAGCCTGTTTGCCATGGGAGACCCTACCAGGGGCATTTAGGCCCCAGACAACATAGCCTCTAGGATCATTTGAGCACTCAAATCCCTCCACCACGTTAAGGTGATGGTTCAAGGAGGGATGTTGTAGGGCTGTCATGGTTGACACGTCTCTTCAACATTGCGTGGCGGTCGGGGACAGTGCCTCTGGACTGGCAGACTGGGGTGGTGGTCCCCCTTCATAAGAAGGGTGACAGGAGGGTGTTTTCCAACTAAAGGGGGATCACACTCCTCAGCCTCCCTGGTAAGGCCTACGCCAGGGTATTGGCAGAGGAGAGTCCAGCCAATAGTCGAACCTCGGCTTCAGGAGGAGCAGTGTGGTTTTCGTCTCGGCCGTGGAACACTGGACCAGCTCTACACCCTCTACAGGGTGCTCGAGGGTTCATGGGAGTTTGCCCAACCGGTTCACATGTGTTTTGTGGACCTGGAGAAGGCATTCGACTGTGTCCCTCGTGATGCCCTGTGGGGGGTGCTCCAGGAGTATGGAATCGGGGGCCCTTTACTAGGGGCCATCCGGTCCCTGTACAAGCAGAGCGGAGCAGGAGTTTGGTCCGCATTGCCGGCACTAAGTCGGACCTGTTCCCAGTGCATGTTGGACTCCGGCAGGGCTGCCCTTTGTCACCGGTCCTGTTCATAACTTTTATGGACAGGATTTCTAGACGCAGCCAAGGGCCGGAGGGGGTCGGGTTTGGGGACCAGTGGATTTCGTCTCTTCTTTTTGCAGATGACGTGGTCCTGCTGGCCCCCTCTAGCCAAGACCTACAGCATGCGCTGTGGCGGTTCGCAGCCGAGTGTGAAGCGGCTGGGATGAGGATCAGCTCCTCCAAGTCCGAGGCCATGGTACTCGACCGGAAAAGGGTGGCTTGTCCTCTTCAGGTTGGAGGGGAGTTCCTGCCTCAAGTGGAGGAGTTTAAGTATCTCGGGGTCTTGTTCACGAGTGAGGGAAGAATGGAGCGGGAGATCGACAGACGGATCGGTGCGGCTGCCACAGTAACGGGGGCGCTGTGCCGGTCCATTGTGGTGAAGAGAGAGCTGAGCAAAGCTCTCAATTTACTGGTCGGTCTACGTTCCTACCCTCACTTATGGCCATGAACTTTGGGTCATGACCGAAAGAACGAGATCCCGGATACAAGCGGCTGAAATGAGCTTCCTCCGTAGGGTGGCCGGGCACTCCCTTAGAGATAGGGTGAGGAGCTCGGCCATCCGGGAGGGGCTCGGAGTAGAGCCGCTGCTCCTCCACATCGAGAGGAGCCAGTTGAGGTGGCTCGGGCATCTATACCGGATGCCTCCTGGACGCCTTCCTTGGGAGGTGTTCCAGGCACGTCCCACCGGGAGGAGGCCCAGGGGACGGCCCAGGACACGCTGGAGGGACTATGTCTCTCGGCTGGCCTGGGAATGCCTTGGGCTCCCCCTGGAGGAACTGGAGGAGGTGTCTCCTCCAGCATCAATTCTTTTTTATCCACCAAGGATCAATAAGGTGGTGTTTGTGGGTCCACCTTGAAGGTGTTGTCTTTTGGGTCCATCCAATCTGGAGAAGTGTCAGGTTATCATTGTCAGGTCAGTGAGGTTCATAAGTCAGTCAGAACCTTGGTCATTTGGTCTTGGGTCGTTTTTGGTCATTTGGTCTGTGCTCATAATGTTTCATGGATCTAACCGATGATTAGTCAACAAAACCTCCACACAGTGTGATGTTATTTCTCAAGCTTCCACCTGTTGAAGAAAAAGTTATTGTTAATAAATTAACTGCATTTCCCAGGAACACTGCATTCCTCCTGGATGATCATCACCTGTTGAAAAACGTCATTATTATGTTAGTTGTTTCACATATTCAATCAGATCATTAAACATTCCAGTAGGTTAAGTTATTATTATCTCATCTTCCACATAGAAGGTATCAGTAGGGGGTTGTTTTTTCTTTCCACTGACCACCTTTTCAGCATGCATTGCCCAGTTCTGCCAACTGCTAACCGAGCAGGTGGGTAGATCAATATTATCTTTTGTGACCCAGTTACGAATCTCAGGTAAAGCATTTGCCTGGAGGGCATTTTTTAACTGCTGTTTATAGGGAGTGTCATCAGCAGTGTCATTGATGCCATCCAGTTTAATTGCCTGTTTTCTCCGCCTAGTATTACCCAGACTGTTGCATGCCCAGAATGAAGCATGGGGGTGGATGAGGGATGGTTTGGGCTGCCATATCATGGCATTCCCTTGGCCCAATACGTGTGCTAGATGGGCGCGTCACTGCCAAGGACTACCGAACCATACTTGAGGACCATGTGCATCCAATGGTTCAAACATTGTATCCTGAAGGCGGTGCACCAATACACACAGCAAGACTGGTGAAAGATTGGTTTGATGAACATGAAAGTGAAGTTGAACATCTCCCATGGCCTGCACAGTCACCAGATCTAAATATTATTGAGCCACTTTGGGGTGATATGGAGGAGCGAGTCAGGAAACGTTTTCCTCCACCAGTATCACGTATTTACCTGGCCACTATCCTGCAAGAAGAATGGCTTAAAATCCCTCTGACCACTGTGCAGGACTTGTATATGTCATTCCCAAGACGAATTGACGCTGTATTGGCTGCAAAAGGAGGCCCTACACCATACTAATAAATTATTGTGGTCTTAAACCAGGTGTTACAGTTTCATTGTCCAACCCATGTATATATAACAGAGGTGCATTTTGTTATACATATCTTGTACCATCAAATCAAAACAGAATTTCTCAATGGGCCCCCAGCATCTCCTGGAAAACAGGCTTCTAGATCAAACACCTAGGTTTGATCCGGTTTTCCGCTTTGAGTTCTAATCTCGGAGAATGCAGGGGTTTTAGACTGAGATACGATGGCACCTAATATCCAAATCAGAATTCCTTACGACACCTCTCAGCTGTCCTTACGAGTACCTCTAAACTCAAAAACTCCTATTTATTCTTATTTTTCTAATATACTTAGTTGGTTCCGTCTTACCTGTGCATTCATTCACACTGTCTGTCGAAACGCGTTGATCCACCTTTCCGGTGCCCCTTGGCCGATTCAGTGGTTACCAACACAGAATGCAGGATTTTTGTTCTCCAGACATTCTGGAAGCTGCGCAGAATGGATCCCCACATGTACCACTGAGCCCCGGGGTGGCAGATTTTCAGCGATCCGGCTCGAAGGACCAATGAAGCTAATCTCCGGAGCTGTTGGGGGGGTGGCATGCTGTCCGGCCGACCAAACTGCAAGTTACTGGTAACCACGGTGATGTGGTCCCTGTTGTCCTCCTTTCAGAAACTGCTTCACTTCTGCTTCTGCAGATCTCAGAGAGAAAGTCAAGCAACATTTGTACCGTAATTTACCCCTTTTTATGAATGAATACCGGATACACATACAGCAATTCATTCGTACTTAACTTTGTGCATATAATAGAGTGTTCGTCACTTCCTGTTTTCGCTGTTGCACTTTGTGGATTGTTTGGTGTGTGAAGGCTCTCTCATTTGATCTGATTTCTCTCTACTGTGATACCTCTTACTTGTTCTAATACATAAGCACGTTAAAACACATACTTTCTGTTGCTGCTTTTAATGTTTGGGGAATGTCCATGTTTTACAGGATTTTTTCTAGTAGTGGTAAGGAGTCGCTAGCTTAGCATTAGCTTTAGCTCCAGCATGGCTACCCTTTCTGCTGGTTCTCTCTCTGAGTCTCCTCCTCTCTCCTGCTCTCTGTGTCAGATGTTCAGTTTCTCCTCTGCCTCCTTTAGTGATATTGGTACGTGTAATAAATGTAGCATTTATGTTGCTTTGGAGGCGAGGGTGTCAGAATTGGAGGCCTGGCTCTGCGCTGTTGAAAAACCAGCAGATAGCCGAGGCACCTTAGCCAGCGTGGAGCCATTGAGGGTAGGTCCCAGTAGCAGTCCTTCAGCGGAGCCCGCGCAGTCAGGGCCTCAGGCCAGCTGGGTGACGGTACGTACAAAGCATAGTCCTAGATCCCAGCCCACAGGTCACCACCAACCGGTCTTCGTTTCTAACAGATTTTCCCCGCTCAGCAACACACCTGCTGAGGAGCCGACTCTGGTAATTGGCAGCTCCATAAGGTGGCACTAGAGACACCAGCGACCATAGTCAAATGTCTGCCAAGGGCCAGAACGGGCGACATCAAATCCTACCTGAAACTGCTGGCTAAGGATAAGCGTAAATACAGTAAGATTGTTATTCACGCTGGCGGTAATGACACCCGATTACGTCAATCGTAGGTCACCAAAGCTAGTGTTGCTTCGGTGTGTAAGTTTGCCAAAACAATGTCGGACTCCGTCCGTTCTCTGGTCCCCTCCCCGATCTGACCAGTGACGACATGTTTAGTCGCATGCTGTCATTCAACCGCTGGCTGTTGTTGAAAATTAAAATCATGCAATTTCATGCTATTAGTTTAGTTTGCATGTGAGAACATTAAACTGAGATTTAACATGAGTGAGCCTTGAGGAGAGAGTACAGATCACAGCAGGGGTCGTGATGGCACAAGGGTGAAACAGAGGTTAGAAGGTTCTCGGCAGCTGCAAGCAATAAAAGCTGGCTGTAGGGACAATAAAGCAATACATGTCAACTTTTGGCCATGGTATAGATGCCACAAGGGAGCTTGGCTGATTTACAACAACTGACGGAAAAAGGGAAGGCACAGTCAGTAAGCTTTGAAGTCAACAGTATAAAGATGTACTGGAACTTGTAATGACAGAGACATCTGGGTAAAGACAGCCATGCTTTGCTGAAAATCTGCAATCTCTCTCCGTAAGGGCCCTTATGTAATTTTGTTTTCTTTATGTAATTTGCTTTTCTTTGTGTTATTTTGTATATTCATCTTGCATTAGAAATCCTTGGACTTATTATTTTCCAAATTAAACTTGCGTTAATCTTAATTTCCTGCTCTTCATCTGTTCTTTCTCATGACATCCGGACTGGGAGAGGTTGAGGCTGCAAGAATATCAGTGATAGCATTATTTGACCTCAACACTTGTCCAGACAACAATGTGGGCTACATTGATAATTGACGAACATTTTGGGGAAAACCTGGTCTGATCCGGAGAGACGGCATCCATCCCACTTTGGATGGAGCAGCTCTTCTTTCTAGGAATCTGGCCAAATTTATTAGTTCTCCAAACCTCTGACAACCCAGGGTTCACACCAGGAAGCAGGTTCGTAGTTCAACACTCCCCACGCAGCTTCTGTACTGCTACTCACCCATTACCCTATTAAGACAGTGTCTCGCCCACGGCCAAAATTGAATAGATTAAAAAAATAATCTAAAACGAGGAAATCAGGAAAATCTAATAAAAATAAACACAACTCAGACTAAAAAGAAAAAGAAAACAATTAAATGTGGCTTACTAAACATAAGATCTCTCTCTTCAAAGACTTTGCTAGTTAGTGACCTGATTTGTGACAATCAGATTGATTTATTTTGCCTCACAGAAACCTGGCTGCAGCAAGAGGATTATGTTACTATAAATGATTCAACTCCTACTAATTATTTAAATTTTCACATTCCTCAAAATACTGGGCGTGGAGAAGGAGTAGCAACCATCTTTCAGTCCGATTTATTGACTAGTTCCAGATCAATCAATAACTACAACTCTTTTGAATATTTAATCCTTAGTTTTCCTCATCCAAATTGCAAAGCACTAAAACCACTTCTCTGTGTTGTTTTGTACCATCCACCAGGTCCTTACTCTCAATTTGTAGGTCAGTTTTCAGACCTTTTATCTGATTTAGTGTTAAATACAGATAAGGTTATTATAGTGGGGGATTTTAACATTCATGTTGACACTGAAAGTGATAGCTTAAATATAGCCTTTAATGCTATCTTAGACTCAATTGGCTTTGCTCAAAACATTAACAAACCTACCCACCTTTGTCTTCATTCTCTGGACCTTGTGCTGACATATAGCATTGAGTGTAAAGACATAACAATATTTTCTCATAACCCTGTCCTGTCTGACCATTTTTTAATAACCTTTGAGTTTAATTTAACTGAGTACTCCACACCTGAAAGAAAATTTCATTATAGTAGATCATTATCAGACAATGCTGTAACAACCTTTAAAGAATCTGTTCCACTTTTGATTTCCTCATTATCACAGAAAAGCACAGTGGAGGGCACTGCCCCTTCACAAATTGATTCTCTTGTTCATAGTGTTACTTCATCATTGCGTGGTGCATAAGACTATGCAGCCCCCTTGAAAAAGAAGGTAATTATTCATAGGAGGCTAGCTCCCTGCCTTAATTCAGAACTACGTACTTTAAAGCACAATGTTAGAAAATTGGAGAGAAAATGGCGCTGTACACACCTAGAGGATTCCTACTTAATCTGGAAAAATAGCCTACTGTTGTATAAAAAGACACTTCACCCAAGCTAGAACAGCTTATTTCTCATCATTAATAGAAGAGAACAAGAATAATCCCAGGTTTCTCCTGAGTACAGTTGCTAAACTTACACAGAGTCATAGCTCTGTTGAGCTATCCATTCCCTTAGCTCTCAGCAGGCATGACTTTATGGGATTCTTCCAAAATAAAATTGATTCTATTAAAAAGAAAATCTTTGACATACTCCTGAATATGATTACTTCATCCTCAGCAAGTGAGACAGCATTGGAAGTAACTGTAGAACCTGATCTGTGTTTGGACTGCTTCGATCCTGTGGAGCTTCCTGAGTTATCAGAAATATTAGCTTCATCTAAACCTTCAACTTGTATGTTAGACCCAATCCCAACCAAATAATTTAAGGAAGTCTTCCCTCTGATTACCAGCCCCATTTTAGATATAATTAATTTATCCTTAGTAAATGGATATGTACCACAAACTTTTAAGGTAGCTGTAATTAAACCTTTGCTTAAGAAACCTTCGCATGATCGAGATGACTTAATAAATTACAGACCTATATCCAATCTTCCATTCTTATCTGAAATTCTTGAGAAAATAGTTGCTAATCAAACGTGTGAGCATTTACACAGCAATGACCTGTTCGAAGAGTTTCAGTCAGGCTTCCGAGCTCATCATAGCACTGAAACAGCTCTGCTGAAAGTCACTAATTATATTCTTATGGCCTCAGATAATGGACTTGTGTCTGTTCTGGTTCTGTTAGATCTCAGTGCTGCATTTGATACAGTCGGTCACAATATTCTCTTAGAAAGGCTGGAATATGCTGTAGGGATCAGGGGAACAGTGCTAGGCTGGTTTAAATCTTATTTGTATGACAGATTCCAGTTTGTTCATGTAAATGATAAATCATCTTTAAACTCCAGGGTTAATTGTGGAGTACCACGAGGTTCAGTACCTGGGCCAATTCTCTTTACTATATATATGCTTCCAATAGGTAAAATAATCTGGCAGCATAGAATACATTTTCACTGTTATGCTGATGACACTCAGGTTTACTTATCCATGAATCCTGATGAGCCCAACCAATTAGATAGACTACAAGCATGTCTTGAAAACATAAAAACTTGGATGACTTTAAATTTTCTGCTTCTAAATTCAGACAAGACAAAAGTTGTCGTCTTTGGAACGGAGTCTTAAAAAAAACAAACTGCTTAGTCAATCACTTAACCTGGATGGCATTAAATTGACCTCCAATAATAAAGTAAAAAACCTTGGTGTTATTTTTGACCAGGACATGTCATTTAAATCCCATATTAAACAGGTTTCTAGGATTTCCTTCTTTCATCTCTGGAACATTACCAAAATTAGAAATATCCTGTCCAGGAGTGACGCTGAAAAACTAGTCCATGTTTTTGTTACTTCAAGGCTGGACTATTGTAATTCGTTACTATCAGGATGTCCACAAAATGCAGTTAAAAGCCTTCAGCTGATTCAAAATGCTGCAGTAAAAGTTCTGATGAAAATTAAAAAGAGACATCAAATTTCCCCTACTTTAGCTTATCATCATTGGCTCCCAGAATATCCAGAATAGAATTTTAAATTCTCCTCACATACAAAGCCCTTAATGATCTAGCTCCATCATACATCAGAGATCTGATTGCAGAATGCAAACAGTTAGTGTGCTACCAAAGGCTGTTTCCACAAGAAAACACTGAGTGCTTGTCTGTCACATACGGGTTTCAAACAATTAAAAGGCAAAAATATTTTTCTTTTATTTACAACTTCTATAAACTTACTGCATGTATTACATTTAGCAAAAAACTTTTTAACTGCAAAAACACACATACAAATGCACAAAATGTTATTTAATTTATATTTACGCCACCAACTACATTTTTTGCAACCTAAAGATGCGTAAAAACCCTAAAATTACTTCTAATTCATTCATTGATATACGGTAATATTATACTTAGAAAAATAAAAGCTTCAGTTTAAGTTTGTTCATTCAGGTGGCAATAAAACTCTATCTATTTTAACAATATTATTCAAAATGTTTGTGAACTTTATCCCTGTTATGCATTACTTTCTGTTCCCCAGTGGTGTGAGTAATTTGTAAAAAAGTGGCTTCTTTCTCCTAGTCACTCTTCAAAATTGAATGGATGGGAGAACATGACATTTAAGTAAACCAGATGCGTGTTGATCCTCATGAATCAGGAAAAAGCCTTAAAAATAGCTGCTTGCACAAACTTACCCATATCTATAGACAGAGCAATGCATAGAATGTTCAAAACATCTCCAAATGTGACAAATAAGGCTGGGAACCAAGATACAAAGTTAACACCCTTTTGGAAGACTGTAGCAAATTCAATTCAAATCTGAAAATAGCCAAGGTTGTAAATGCCAGTATCAATGTCAAATGTATTTATAAAGCACATTTAAAAACAACAGTTGGCCAAAGTACTTCACAATTACACCAACAATCATAAAACAATATGGTATTTGTTTACAGCTAATGCTGGTTATTGGATATGCCCCCACACTAAAGAACCTATTTGTAAGTATTTTGCCCCCATCTAGTGTATACAGTGTGAGCTACATCTATTTTATGAAAGCAGTAATGCTCGGTCAGCAGGCAGCGTGGATTTTGGTTGATAAACTAAACATTCGAAATTTGAAGTAATTGTGTAAAGAAAAATATATATACCAGCTTAATTATGTCATTCAATAGTGGTATATCTGAATATACAACATGTGACAAAAATTCTTACTTATTCGTAATTTTTGTTTTGTAGCCTTTTTACAACATCAGGCACTATTGAAATGCAATATTAAAATAAATTGGCTATTTATATAATATTTGTAGAATCATAGAAATAGTAGTATGTAGAAGTATGTAACATGGAATTATTTTATGATAAATTCATATGATGAGTAAGTAATTAATAATTCTGAATATATTTAGCTGTATTTGCACTACTATGATGACCGCAATGTGATGGTTGTTCAAAGGATTATTTTTTTGTGCCATACCTATTGTTGCTAATAATTGAGACGCCTACAGATACACGTAATTTTAGGTGCAATATTGGAATTCAAAAGCAATTTAAATGGCTAATGCGAGTGTACCTTACGCCTGTGCATTTAAATAAATACAATAATAATATCCCAGATCTTTGTGTAAAGTGTAATTCTAAAGGGACTTTAATACACTGCATGTGGGAATGCAGACAAATCAATATATTTTGGAAAGAGGTGAGATACATAATTGAAACAAATCTCTCAAAGCCATTTCCATTCGATTTTAAATTATTTCTGTTAGCTTTATACCCCGAGAAGCCTAATTTAGGATGGCAAAATGTACTTTTATAGATATACGTCTGCTATCTGCAAAAAAGTGCATTGGAAGAATGTCAATAGACCTGGTGCCACCCAATGGATGAGGCATATGTTGTCTAATTTGCCACTAGAAAGAATAATATACATTAGAAAGTCCAAACAATAAAGTTTTGAGGAGATTTGGGGTCCTTTCATTAACTTGTTGGACTCTTGATTTGCTGGAACCCGCAAGGCGACAAGCTGAATAGACTTGTACAAAGCTATTCCATCAGTTTGACAATGCTCAATTACCCCTGTTGTTTTGAGAAGCTGTGTTTTTTTAATTTTAGGCCTTCAAGAGAGGGCTGTGTGCGCATGTGATCTCATAAAGACGCACGGTCTCGACATTAAGAAATATTTGTCTGGTGCATACATACATGCAGTTAAAAGCAATACACTTTTTTTGTCAGTGTGAAATCACTTTCAGCTGACCTCCACAAGTACAGCAAAAACTGTTATACAAAGCAAGTTAACATTCATCAATCATATAAAGAGGGGTTTCATAGGTTCTGATATATGGAGTTGCACCTCGAAGTGGGGAAAAGCTGTGTCTCACTTCGTCTTGCAGCTGTATACTTGACAGGAGGTGGGGGAGGTTTGAATGGAGGCGGGAGGTCCATCCTACAGGAGGTACTGATTAGTGACATTGCTGGATATTAAAAACGCACAAAAGTTACAGGTCACGCGATTCCATAGCAAACTATGAGAGATGTTAGCATTTTTCATGTCTGATAACCCTGCTTGGGTGCAGGGAGCTGGAGAAGGATGAAAGTTAAAATTTTACCTCTTTTTTCTGAGTTGCCTCCAGTAAAGAATGATGACCATGACAATCAATAACAGCAGAAGAACGGTGACGGACACCAACAATGTATGACTCCGTCTGGTTGCTAAGGAGCAGATTGCATGAAAAAAAGCAAAATCAGTTATTTGGAGGATAGACAGCTGCAGATAAATTCGTAACGTATTGATTACCTTTCCTCCAGATTCCATAAATGCTCTTAATGAATGCAATGCTATAATACATAGAGGCTGAAAAGTGTTTCTTGTAACCCCCCCCCCCAGTTGTGCTGTAACTTTGGACAATCTGTCTAATTAGTCTTGCACCCAACAAGGTATCTAGCCTGAGGCTGATAAAGTTAAAGTTTGTAAAGGTCACACGTGAAGATTTTGTGTATGGTAAAGACGGACTGTGGATAATATTCAGCAGTGGCTCTTTGGGGATTTGTTTTTCAAGCATACAGTTATGCAAATTGTTTTCATTGTTCACGTTTAGATCTATGTGACCTGGCCTTGATAGCCACAAATAAAGCTTTTCCACATTGTCTCTAAAGGAAAACAGAAGAATTCAAACATTTTCAATGCAAAAACAAAAGCAATACAATTGGACCTTAGCTGGAGTCCATTAAAAAAATAACATCAACTCTGTTGATATTGCCCAATCCTGAGTGCATTTTAATAGCAAACAATAATAAACTATATTTATCAAATATTACCTTTGTCATTCCTTACAATCACTGTAGCTCTGGCAGTTGGAACTGTTCGAGGGTGTCCAGTACGTTCTAATATGTTCTGGGTGGTCCTGAACTCCTCTGTGCTTATTGAGACTTTAGCCTCTGTGTACAGTCTGTTAATACTTGACTCATTCTTCGTCTCATCACTGGCTGTTCTCTGTGCTGACGTGAGCTCTGTCGTGTCATTACTCGGCATGCTAGAGCTGTGTAAGTGACTGGCGATGGATTGTGTTGTTGAAGGAGTTATATGTCCTTCAGCAGGGACTATAACTGTGCTGGAGTTTGGTTGAGTGGGCCACTGTATATCTGTTGAAACTGTGGGGGTTAATGAAATTGCAGCGTTGGTGTGTGGTGAATCAGTTGGACCCTGAGTTGACTTTGTAGGACCTGAAAGTTAGAAAACAATAATAAAAACTGATGGCTTAGCATCACTGTAAGCTGAATGAGGTTATGTTTGTTACATTAAATACTTTTTTGGAACTACAGAAATATCCAATGAGCCATGTGCAAAAAATTTAAAATTATGCCTTAAACTACAGAAAAAAAACTAAAACAACAATCACAAATTCAATGGTATGATTAATTTTTCAAGTTTTCTTTTCCTGCAGAAACATTAAAACAAATAAATGGCACATGGGCTCTAAAAACATCCATCCATCCATCCATCCATCCATCCATCCATCCATCCATCTCCCTTAGTCATGGCCTAACTCACAGTCAATGGACAAGATGATAAAAAACCATGCACACAAAAACATTTGTACGAGATTCCCTGGGATTCCTAAAAAAAATCCTGGGGTTTTAAATCCAGGGGCTTTTGATGGAAAAGGGGTTATATACAAACTCATATTTAAATATTTAAATTTAAATATAATTTAGAGAATCCATTTAACTTAACATGCTTGTTGTGAGAGGAAACCGGAGTACCCTGAAAAAAAACTCCCCAAGCATTCAGTAGAAATTGCTACAAAGTCAATAACTTGATCCGATCAAATGTCCACTGTTGCCACATGCTCATTCAAGAGGAGGGATTGTTGCAACTTCAGTTACTTAATTGAATCAGCAGGATTTCCTTAGAAAAAAAAAATTCTTTTTCCATATTGTTTTCTTTAAAAGGCTCTAGTTTTTAATTAGTATCCAAATAATTGAATATACGTTTTTTGTAATTTATGCTTCATTAAGTTGATCACAGTCAAGGAACATGTGATGTTCATCCATGAATTCCTGTTTTGCCGAGAACTGGAACTGTGACGATCAAGGCTGGAAAAGGATCCACATTTATCTTGCCACCACGTTCAGTGAGCAGCATGGTATAGGCAGTTAAAAAGAAAGTCTTCAGAGCAAAACAAAAAACTATTTTAAGGCTTTTGTACATCTATATAGGAATGCCAATCAATAAAGAAGGTGCTGTAAATTTAATGAAAAACACATTTTGAGGATGCTGCGATGGACTGGCGACCTGTCCAGGGGGTGCCCTGCCTCCCGCCCATAGATTGCTGGAGATAGGCACCAGTTTCCCCGCGACCCACTATGGAAGAAGCGGAAGAAAATGACTGACTGACTGACTGACTGACAATTTGAGGAAGGGAATTTCCTGTAAACCTGAATACCATGTGTTACCATTAAATCTTGTTTTTGTCGGGGTGTGACTTTTTGGACTTTGTGGCTTTGTGTTTGTTTACCTTTTGCTTAGACGTTTCTATTTTGGTTTTTGCATCATGTTTGTTTAGTTCTCTTGCTCCCTTTACTGCCTCCTAGTGTTTTGTTGTTTCTTTCCCCTCGCTCCTAGTCTCCTTTAGAGATTGCTGTTCTATTATTTATTATGGTTTTCTTATAATTATGATAATTATTATATTTGTTGTTATTCTGGTTCCTTTGACCTCGTATTATTCTAGTCCCCTTGTCTTCCTTGTATTCTCTAGTTTAATTTCTCATTTAGTATCTTTGTGTTTATTTATGGTTTGGTATTTGTTCACTTTGCACTCTTCTTGTTCACTAGTTCATGTTCTCTGTTCCTCCTCATCTTGGTTCCCTTTCTGTTTTATTCTATTCTGTGTTAGTTCCTTTATTCTGTTCTTTCTAGCTTAGTTCCTTATGTTTAGTTTCTATAGTTCTAGTTCTCCTTCCTGTTAGGCCAGCTTTAGTTATTGTTTACATCTTAGTTTGTATTTATTTTAGTCTTCTCTTCCTCTGCTTCATTCCCTGTTTGGTTCAGTCAGTGTTTAGTTTTGTTTACGTTTGTACTTAGGGTTTCTTTAAGGTTTCTTTGGATAGATCTTAGGTTATGTTGTTCTTTTGTTCCCTTTAGTTTCTCTGTTTACTTTAGTTAATAATTATTCTAGGTTCTTATGTTTCTTTGGTTCTTTATCTTTGTCCTTAGCTTCCTTTAGTTCTTGTTTCCTGATTCTTGTTTATGCAGTACTTACTTATAGTTTTGTTTTATAGTCAGTTCCCTTTAGGTTATGTTTTAGTCCAGTTCCTCTCATGTCCTCTTTGTTTTCTAGTTAGGTCTCCTTAGCAACTATCCATACTCCCTCAGTTCTCTGCAGCCTGGTTCACACCTGTTTTCTATTCTCCTCTGATTTCCTGCCTCTGTGTCTCATTGGTTCATACCTCACTCCCCTCTGCTTATAAGCTCTCTAGTTCTCTTTGTTCTTCGCTGGTTCCTATTGGTCCACTATTATGCCTATGTTTCGTGCTACGCTCCTGCAGTGACTTCATGTAAGTTTTGGCTCAGCTCCTGTTTACCCCTGCAGTGATAATTACTAAGTTTTTGCTATCTTTTTGAAACCTTTAGAATGTGGACTATACAACATTTTGCTACGTTTTGAGAAGAAGCCTTTGCATAAAACTTTAGACTTTTACAACATGCTGTTACCCAGCTCTTGTCTGCGCTTTGGTCCGCCAGAAAACTCGACAGTTTTGTCCAGAGGCAACATAATTATCACTTGTGTGCCCTCTGAAGGTCACTACTTATAATATATTTTGTGTGGATGGTCCACGCCTTAAAATGTGCAAAACATGTAGGCTGTGAATAGTTTTTTTTCCCTTAGTAAGACATTTTAAGTTTGCTCTGAACTCTTTCAACAAAACCTCACATGATCCATTATCATATGGGTCATGTGAGGTTTGCTAATCTTTACGATGCATACATGTCCTAAAATGTCAAGCTATTTCTTGAATAAAGTTCACAATATACAGCAACATTAGAGTACCTGGTGCACAGGGATAGATTAGTAAAATGCTGCCCAAGTTGGCATTTATGAGTATATGGTAAGATCATTCAAGAATAATATATTGGTAAGCCATGACCACAGTCTTCAGGCAAAAATGTGCCCATAAATAGCACAAAATCAATATTACAGTAGTCCTACATTTTTTTTTTTTTGAGAATGGGAAAAGTAAGTTTTCCTCTCCAGTAAAATGCAAATGCAAGCCCCACTATAGAAATCTCAGCCTCTCATATTAGACATGACAGAATCAATAAAAAGATCCTTCATTTTTTTTTTGGTTTTGTTGCAGTGCTGAAAAAAAAAACAATTTGGTGCAGCAGTTTCCTTTCAAGCAGTGTTCAGTGTGCTTATGCTGCTTCTTGCTGTACTTCTCTAGTCTGCCCAATAGACTGTGCTCTCACCTTCTTCCGGGTTTCCGTACGTTTGTTTCTGTGGTTTGAACATGAAGATGAAGGACAGGAAGGAACTTCTGACATCTAGGCGGTCTTCCTTTTGTCACTCATTCTCATGAAACAAGTATACAGGATTACATGTAGACATTATTTTTTCACCTGACCACAGCCAACTCTCAGCAGTTGCAAAACCGTAGTAGTAGACGGTTTTTTGAAGAATTAAATCCTGTGAGTTCTATATCAGCTGAACTCAGTTTCATTTTCATCCTTATCCCTTTGAACAATTGATTTGCAGCAAATAACCGTGTATTTCTCAATTTATTCCCAGTTATCCTTATGACGTGGCTGTCAGCTTTAAATCCTTTGAATCTCTACGTTCCCTTTCAGTTAGTTAAAATTAAAACTGAGTGAGCTACAGCATAATAATGGAAGTTCAAGTATGAGCTTTCAGATGCAGTGCAGTTTATTAAGACATTCGACCTCTTTGGCCCAGTGTTAGATTGTTAATCCACCCCTGAGGATCTGATGAAATTGAGTTTTACACAAAGAGGCAGGTAGCAGCAAAGAAATAGGGAGGCTCACCTGTCCTTAAACTGGTGGTTGTAGTCTGCACGGAGATCAAAAACTCTTTATGCAGACGTTTGTTTCCTGTGTTGACTGTTAGCTCGTAAACTCCTGCATAGGCTTCTGTCACCTGCCACAGCTCCAGGTATTCGATCTCTGACACAAGCTTGTTGTTCTAGACCACAAACAGATAATTTAGAACATTAAAAACCCTGTTAGAAAACAATAATTTTGCATGTAAAGTTAAACTACACTGCTCAAAAAAATAAAGGGAGCACTCAAATAACACATCCTAGGTCTGAATGAAGGAAATATTCTCATTGAATACTTGTTCTGTACAAAGTTGAATGTGCTGACAAACAAATCACACAAAAATCATCAATGGAAATCAAATTTATTAACCAATGGAGGCCTAGATTTTGAGTCACACACTAAATTAAAGTGAAAAACACACTAGAGGCTGATCCAACTTTGATGTAATGTCCTTTAAACAAGTCAAAATGAGGCTCAGTATTGTGTGTGGCCTCCACGTGCCTGTATGACCTCCCTGCAACGCCTGGGCATGCTCCTGATGAGATGGCGGATGGTCTCCTGAGGGATCTCCCCCCAGACCTGGACTAAAGCATCCGCCAACTTCTGGAGAGTCTGCGGTGCATCGTGACGTTGGTGGATGGAGCGAGACATGATGTCCCAGATGTGCTCAGTCGGATTCAGGTCTGGGGAACGGGCGGGCCAGTCCATAGCTTCAATGTCTTCATCTTGCAGGAACTGCTGACACACTCCAGCCACATGAGGTCTAGCATTGTCCTGTATTAGGAGGAATCTAGGGCCAACTGCACCAGCATACGGTCTCACAAGGGGTCTGAGGATCTCATCTCGGTAGCTAATGGCAGTCAGGCTACCTCTAGGGAGCACATGGATGGCCATGCGGCCCTCCAAAGAAATGCCCCCCCACACCATTACAGACCCACTGCCAAACTGGTCATGCTGAAGGATGTTGCAGGCAGCAGATCGCTCTCCACGGTGTCTCCAGACTGTCACGTCTGTCACATGTGCTCAGTGGGAACCTGCTTTCATCTGTGAAGACCACAGGGCACCAGTGGCAAATTTTCCAATCCTGGTTCTCTGACAAATGCCAAGTGTCCTGCACGGTGTTGGGCTGTGAGCACAACCCCCATTTGTGGACGTCGGGCCCTCATACCATCCTCATGGAGTCGGTTTCTAACCGTTTGTGCAGACACATGCACATTTGTGACCTGCTGGAGGTCATTTTGCAGGGTTCTGGCAGTGCTCCTCCTGTTCCTCCTTGCACAAAAGCGGAGATAGTGGTCCTGCTGCTGGGTTGTTGCCCTCCTACGGCCTCCTCCACGTCTCCTGGTGTACTGGCCTGTCTCCTGGTAGCGCCTCCAGGCTCTGGACACTACGCTGACAGACACAGCAAACCTTCCTGCCACAGCTCGCATTGATCCTGGATGAGCTGCACTACCTGAGCCACTTGTGTGGGTTGTAGAGTCCGTCTCATGCTACCACGAGTGTGAAAGCACCACCAACATTCAAAAGTGACCAAAACATCAGCCAGAAAGCATAGTTACTGAGAAGTGGTCTGTGGTCCCCACCTGCAGAACCACTCCTTTATTGAGTGTGTCTTGCTAATTGCCAAAGATTTCCCCCTGTTCTCTATTCCATTTGTACAACAGCATGTGACATTGATTGTTAATCAGTGTCTCTTCCTAAGTGGACAGTTTGATTTCACAGAAGTTTGATTTACTTGGAGTTATGTTGTGTTGTTTAAGTGTTCCCTTTATTTTTTTGAGCAGTGTATATATTTAAATACACTATATAAAGAAACACATAACTGTTTTCCTCACTGTGACAACAAATTAGCCTGAATGCATCCTGTTTTTAAACCGTCTGGATTACCAAAATAGTTTGGTTACCATACAAACTTAGTATTTCAAATCATTTTAAACTGTATGATTTCTTCAGACATTTTGGGCATCCTTCCGCAAGCTCCTCACATTTGTTTCCTGGAAGTTTGGCCCATTCCTGCTGACAGAACTGATGTAACTGAGTTGAGTTTGTAGGCTGCCTTGCTGAAATTTACAATGGGGCTGAGATCAGTGTTTTGCGGTTCCCACTCCACAACATTGACTTTGCTGTTCTTTAGCCACTTTGGCAGCAGGTTTATGGTCTTTGTCCGTTTCAAATACCCATTTGTTCCCATTTAACTTCCTGGTTTATCTCTTTAGATTTTTCTTCAGTATTTCTGTACACATATACAGTACATCCTAATGAATTTGTATATTATTAAAAAGTTAGTTTATATCAGTAACTCAGTTCACTAATTGAAACACATTATATTGACTAATTACACACAGAGCAGTGTTTTCTAGTTTTTATTTTTGTTACGATCGTCATTTAATTTCCCTTTGAGATTAATAAAGTATTTTTGAATTGAATTGAATGATGATTGGCAGCTTGAAGCTAATAAAAACATTAACATTAAACATTAAATTTCTTAGAAGATTAGAATATTATATCAGACTGATAAAAAACATATTAATAAAGAAATGTGGACTAAATCAAAGTATGTTTATTACCTGCTTAAAGGTTATTTTCTAAAAGGTACAAATTAGCCTAATCAGAAGGCATATTCCAATTTACTGAGATGCACTTGTAATGTTCTTTCCTCATGATGATGTATAATTATTATATTTTATTAAATATACCAGTTCCTCCAGCAGCAAAACACTCCCACAATTCCTGATTCTGCCATCCTTGTACTTCATAGGTGAGTTGGTTGTCTCAGGCTTGCAAGCTTTAGCTTTGTTCCTTCAAGAGTTACAATGGTCATTATAATCAAATGGATAATCAGAGCCCTAGGCATGACTCCAAATGTTAAGGTCTCTGTCTTGAGTGCACTTGTAAAGTGTAATGTGTTTTTTATGTTGTTTTCGAACGGCCTTCTTCTGTTTGAGTGGCCTTTCAGCCAATGTTGGAACAGAACGTGTTTCACTGTGGATAATGAAACTGTTCCCAGCTCAGCCATCATCTTCACAAGGTCTTATGCTTTGATTCTGTGTTTGAAATGTACATTTAACAATAAAACACATTAATCTCTGCGACACACAGAATGCGTCTCTTTCCTAAATGGTATGATGGCTGGAAATTCCCATGGAGTTTATACTTGCATATAATTATTTCAAGAGTTGAACATTCACCTTCAAGCAATTCTCTCCCTGATATCTTGGCACATTTCTTTGGATTTTTTCATGGTGTCACAAAAGGACACAGTGTGTTTGGCCTGTGGCTCTAATTAACTCAATTGTTAATTAATCACATGCCTACAAAGCCATGATATCATTATAGAGACTTTTCCAAATTGTTTAAACACAGAGCAAACCTTTTGTATGTACACATCTGAATTTGGAAAAATTGGTTCTGAAAAATACATGACCTACCTAATCCTACCTGACATAAGACAGGACATGTTTTGTTTGGTTTAATGTCAGACCATGAGAAATTGGTCTTTTTATGAAGTCTACATATATATATATTGGGATTCAAATATGACAGAAATGAAGGGTACTGAAATCTCATGCCATGACAGGAAAATGTAACTTCCCATGTTTAACTTTATTTAGGTACCAGGGTAGCTTTTGGCTTCTGGATGGATTTTAATCGTCAGCTTTATTTATTATATCTGTCATAATCTGCCTGCGTTAGGAGTTTTAGTTTCCTTATTCTCTTGTGTTAGGTTTTGAGTTTAAGTTCAATTCAATTCAGTTTTATTTATATAGCGCCAATTCACAACACATGTTGTCTCAAGGCACTTCACAACAGTCAGGTACATACATTCCAATTAATCCTAATCACTGAACAGTGCAGTCAGATTCAGTTATTTATTCAAATTGGATAAAAAGGTTTTCTGTCTAAGGAAACCCAGCAGATTGCATCCAGTCAGAGACTTGTATCAGTCCCTCCTCCCAGATGAACATGTAGAGACAGTGGAGAGGAAAAACTCCCTTTTAACAGGAAGAAACCTCCAGCAGAACCAGGCTCAGTGTGAGCGGCCATCTGCCACGACCGACTGGGGATTTGAGAGAACAGAGCAGAGATACAAAGAGAACAAAGAAGCACTGATCCAGGAGTCCTTTCTATGGGAAGGAAAAGCCTGGTCTGTTTTTTCTGAACTTCCCTGTTAATGTTTTCAGTTGCCCTTATTGTAGTTAATTCATTGTGGTTTAGATTCATGATTTATTTTTATGTTTAGATGTTACTGTTACTTCCTTGGACTCCCTGCTCATCTGTGTTAATTAGCCTTTCTCCTTCAGTTGTCCTGCATCCAGCTGCTCCATATTTCTCCTGATTGGCTCCCCATGTTTATTAGTTATATTCTCTATTATGGTCTTATAAGACATTAAAGCTGCATGCAGCATTGAAGGCCCTCGCAGCTCAGCTTAACTCGGCCCGTGCAGCGACCGTGGGAGTCTGGCATCGCCGCCCGCATGCCACCGACATAGCCGTCGCTTGATTCCACACGTCGCCACTACCTGACACTGAGCGAACTGTTATATGATCTTCGGTCATGCAGAGTTCTGGTCTGGTGAGAAGCATTTAAAATTTGGGAGAAATCCGATGTTCCAGATGGAAGCTGCACTCAGTTGTTTATTAGTGGGCGAGGCTAAAATGATGTCATCAGTTGACTGTGACAACATGTTCAGTATTGATCCCTGATGATGTATACTACATTTGAAGTGGATCCAATGATGTATGAGGGAGATAGAGCACTTAAAATTTCCTAGGGGGTGCTGTTGATCCAAATTCCAATGTAATCCAATAGAGCTGTGTGGGGGTTGACAAAGGTCAACCAAAGCATGGCTTTGGGGTTGATTTAAAAAAAAAAATATTCTAGGGGGGTGCTGTAGAAGAATTAGGCCACCACATATTTCATCAGATCTCTTTTGGGGACTGGACTAGGATCACTCATTTTGAATTTGGTGCAGATCAGATGATCTATGTGGAAATTAGAGCCAAACGTATGGCCATGGCATGACGTTAAACATCACTGCACCACCACGGCCACGCCCTTTTATGAAAAGTCACTGTGCTTCAAACAAAGTTAGACCCACTAGTTATCAGCCACCTGACACAGTTTCAAGTTGATTAAGTGTAGACAGCCAGATAGCGACCTTTCCCAGTAAAAAAAGTAACTTATTGTTCTCTGGGGGCGTGGCTTTGATGATGTCAGCATATGAACCCATAGGATCGTTGATAACCCGAAGGTCCTCCTTCATGCCCACTTTGGTGTAATTTGGCATTTGTTTGGGAAGGTTATTGCAATTTCTCACTTTGGGCGCGAACGGCAAGTTCGTGCCCTGGCCACACTCCCTAAACATGGCCGAAAAATCACGATTTTGATGACTTTTAATCCCCCATGCCTTAACTGCATATTGACAAAATATGAAGCCGATAGCTCAAAATCCCTAGGAGGAGTTTGTTAAAGTTCGGGGTGAGTAAAAGTGAAAAATGTGTTTCCATTACCTTCGTCCACCTGTACTGTGCATTGGAGTTCACTGTGCATTGTATTGTAGCATTGTCTCCAAAGTGGACCTCAAACACGCTGTTGGCATTGCACAATAGTTTGATCTCATCTGGGGAGAAAGCTTGAGGTAAATATGAATCCTTAACAAAACAAGAATGACGCAAAAGCAATAAAACATTTCAGTCTGTCTTCTTTTGTTAATATGGTCAAAACGTCTTCATGTAAAAACTGTTATGGTAAATGGCTGATAAGGGAACAAAAACCTTTTTCTGGCAAATTAAGTTGAAATTAAATATTCATAATGTGCATAGACTTAAAAAAGCATTTTGCTGTATCACTTTTTTATAAAGGAGCAGACTTACCTCTTACTGTTAACTTTGTCTCGTTGGTAAAACTACCTGAAACAAACGTCAAGATCTCACAGCTATATTTCCCACTGTCCCATTTGTTCACCCAGGGAAGGTGTAGATACGAACCCATTAAATGGTTTTCATCATCTCTTTTTACTTGGATTGTGAAGTTAGGCCAATACTGAAAGTGTCCGTGTATTGGGTTATACACGGCAAGGCTTGTTCGTCCATTTTTAATCCATTTAATTTGGATAATCTTGTGATAAATAGCATTTTTCAGCAAGCAAGGCATGGTAATGTTCTCGCCCACCTCAGCTTCCAGTGTTTCATTAACAAACAACTCAGAATTCTTTGCTCCTGTCAGAAAGATGAAATAAAAATGAAAGTAGAGAACATGGGGAGACAAAAATCTACCACATTTTAAAGCTGACACAGGTTGCTGGGCACTAGAATCCATACAGATAAAACACACTTAACTAAGGCAGCTTGTGATGCCACAAGTCAATAGACAGTTTACATCTAATGGTGAACATCTTAACATTGCTGGTATATAAAAAAAGCAAGAGCACATGTGCATTGGATTACCTCGGATAATAGAAGCAAGGAGCAGAAGAGAAAAGGCTATCCCCAGTACACTTTCAGCCATGTTTGAGCAAGTGATTAAAGCCAATCACTTTGAATCCATAGAGCGATTTAGCAAATACAGTAACAGTTCACCATCAACTGAGGTGGAAGAGTGAGACTGGAAGACTGTGAGAGTGCTAACAGGGTGATCTAGCTTTACAGGAAGCCACACAAAAACGAATGCATCATGTGCCTAGCACTGAAAGCTTGAGGTTGAAACCACTCATGTAAAGCAGACTTTTGCAGTCACTCTAAATTTTTTCAGCGTTTACTGCAACTTAGTGTTTGTCAGCAGTGGTAAGTAAAAATATGCAAAAAATAGATTTGAAATTATTTAAGAATAGTACCAAGGGAAATACCAAACGCAGAAGGATTAATAAATTTTGTTTATTTACTGAAATCTATCCTTCAAACATGCTCATGTCCCTTGTGCTGAAGTGCAATATTTTTTTGGCTTCAGTCTTATTTTTCCTTTGAAACTCTAATAATGGTTCCTGCTCTTTTTTGCTACCATAGTTATCACTGTGACCACTAGAGAGTTCTGTCACATGAAACAGCCAATGTCCTGTCACATAATGTTGTGAAGAACACCAGATTAGACAATTTTTCTTTAGCTTAGATGCAGAAACAACCAAGCTAGGGAGTTACCTTTAATGCAAGATAGGCTGAAACACAAATAAAAGTGCATCCTTAAAGACAATCAATACATAGCCTAAAGCATAGTAAACAAACTCAGCACACACTCTTAAAAACACATTTTCATTCAGTTTATCATCTTTGCAATGTATGCTGCTTAAAAGAGACTTTAGTTTTTAACCTTTTTCCAGACAGCCCTCTTACTAATAGCCACAAAAATGTAGCTTATAAGATCAACACCACCAACAATATTATTTTTCAGTAAACATGTTCCAAAACTCAATCTTAAATTAAGAGAATTTTTCAACGTAAAAATATTTCAATGGAATTTTATGTGAAAGACCAACACAAAGTGGTATACAATTGTGAAGTGGAATGGAAATTATACATTATTTCTTTTTATTTTATTTTTTACAAATAAAAAACTGAAAAGGGCATTGTGCAAAAGTATTTAGCCCCCCTGAGTCAATACTTTGTGGAACCACCTTTAGCTGCAATTACAGCTGCAAGTCTTTTAGGGTATGTCTCTACCAACTTTGCACATTCAGTGACTAAAACTTGTGCCCATTTGTCTTTGCAAAACAGTTCAAGCTCAGTCAGATTAGATGGAGAGCATTTGTAAACAGCGGTTTTCAGTTCTTGCCACAGATTCTCTATTGGGTTTAGGTCTGGACTTTGACTGGGCCATTTTAACACATTAATATATTTTGTTTTAAATCATTCCATTGTACCCCTGGCTTTATGTTTAAGGTCGTTGTCCTGCTGTATTTGGCTCCATCCATCTTCCCATCAACTCTGACCATCTTCCCTGTCCCCGCTAAAGAGAAGCACCCCCAGAGCATGATGCTGCCACCACCATATTTGACAGTGGGGATGGTGTGTTCAGATGTGCAGAGTTAGTTCTCCGCCACACAGTGTTTAAATTTTGGCCCAAAAAGGTCAATTTTGGTCTCGTCTGACCAAAGCATCTTCTCCCACATGTTTGCTGTGTCCCCAACATGGCTTCTGGCAAACTGCAAATGGGACTTCTTATGGCTTTCTTTTAACAATGCCTTTCATCTTGACACTCTTCCATAAAGACCAGATTTGTGCAGTGCACGACTAATAGTTGTCCTGTGGTCAGATTCCCCCACCTGAGCTGTGGATCTCTGCAGTTCATCCAGAGTCACCATGGGCCTCTTGGGTGCATCTCTGATCAGTGCTCTCCTTGTTCGGCCTGTGAGTTAAGGTGGACAGCCTTGTCTTGGTAGGTTTACAGTTGGGCCATACTCGGATGAGGGTTTAAACAGTGCTCCGTGAGATGTTCAAAGCTTGGAAATATCTTTTTATAGCCTAAGCCTGCTTTACACTTCTCCACAGCTTTATCCCTGACCTGTCTGGTGTGTTCCTTCAACTTCATGATGCTGTTTGCTCCCCGATATTATTTTAACCAACCTCTGAGGCCGTAACAGAGCAGCTGTTGTTGTATGGAGATTAGATTACACACAGGTGGACTCTATTTAGTCATTAGCAATCATCAGGCAACTTCTGAAGGCAATTAGTTGCATTCAGTGTAAAAGTGGCTGAATACTTTTGCACACTTCACTTTTCCGTTTTTTTATTTGTAAAAAATGTTTTAAATCATGTATGATTTTTCTTTTCATTTCACAGTTGTGTACCACTTTGTGTTGGTCTTTCACATAAAATTCCAATAAGATATATTTATGTTTGTGGTTGTAATGTGACAATACGTGAGAGAGAGAGAGAGAGAGAAAGAGATTTTCTAAGAAACATAATTTTCTGTTTCCGTTTGTGTTAAGACATAGTTGACAAAATGAACAGAAATAACTATAGAATGCATCTGTAGTGATGAAAGGTTTAAACATGTAATTACAATTATAATATTTATATACTTATAAAATGTATAAAAACATTTTTCTGGTGGCATTTGTAGTTTACATATTCAACATAAAACATTTATTCATTAATTTACTTACAAAATCTAGCAATTACTGTAAGTTAAACCGCCTTGTTTTTCTCTTAATAAAACTTGTACTGGGTGGTCTTAAAATAGTTAGTAGACACCATTGAGTTTGATTCTTTTTGGTACCAGTAAGTGAAATTTGTGGCTTACAAAACATACATTTAAGCTCTAAATTATTCATACCCCTTGAAGGTTTAGGTTTAGAATAACCATTTACAGGTCCTTCTCAAAAAATTTGCATATTGTGATAAAGTTCATTATTTTCTATAATGTAATGATGAAAATTTAACATTCATATATTTTAGATTCATTGCACGGTGGCGCAGTTGGTAGCACTGTTGCCTTGCAGCAAGAAGGTCCTGGGTTCAATTCCCAGCCTGGGGTCTTTCTGCATGGAGTTTGCATGTTCTCCCCGTGCATGTGTGGGTTCTCACCGGGTACTCTGGCTTCCTCCCACAGTCCAAAGACATACCTGTTAGGTTAATTGGTCACTCTAAATTTCCCTTAGGTGTATGAATGAGTGTGTGCGTGGTTGTTTGTGTGTTGCCCTGTGATGGACTGGCGACCTGTCCAGGGTGTACCCTGCCTCTCGCCCATAGACTGCTGGAGATAGGCACCAGCTCCCCCGTGGCCCACTATGGAATAAGCGGTAGAAAATGACTGACTGACTGACTGCACACTAACTGAAATATTTCAGGTCTTTTATTGTCTTAATACGGATGATTTTGGCATACAGCTCATGAAAACCCCAAATTCCTATCTCACAAAATTAGCATATTTCATCCGACCAATAAAAGAAAAGTGTTTTTTATACAAAAAACGTCAACCTTCAAATAATCATGTACAGTTATGCACTCAATACTTGGTCGGGAATCCTTTGGCAGAAATGACTGCTTCAATGCGGCGTGGCATGGAGGCAATCAGCCTGTGGCACTGCTGAGGTCTTATGGAGGCCCAGGATGCTTCGATAGCGGCCTTTAGCTCATCCAGAGTGTTGGGTCTTGAGTCTCTCAACGTTCTCTTCACAATATCCCACAGATTCTCTATGGGGTTCAGGTCAGGAGAGTTGGCAGGCCAATTGAGCACAGTGGTACCATGGTCAGTAAACCATTTACCAGTGGTTTTGGCACTGTGAGCAGGTGCCAGATTGTGCTGAAAAATGAAATCTTCATCTCCATAAAGCTTTTCAGCAGATGGAAGCATGAAGTGCTCCAAAATCTCCTGATAGCTAGCTGCATTGACCCTGCCCTTGATAAAACACAGTGGACCAACACCAGCAGCTGACACGGCACCCCAGACCATCACTGACTGTGGGTACTTGACACTAGACTTCTGGCATTTTGGCATTTCCTTCTCTCCAGTCTTCCTCCAGACTCTGGCACCTTGATTTCCGAATGACATGCAGAATTTGCTTTCATCCAAAAAAAGTACTTTGGACCACTGAGCAACAGTCCAGTGCTGCTTCACTGTAGCCCAGGTCTGGGGAATGCAGCACCTGTAGCCCATTTCCTGCACACGCCTGTGCACGGTGGCTCTGGATGTTTCTACTCCAGACTCAGTCCACTGCTTCCGCAGGTCCCCCAAGGTCTGGAATCGGCTCTTCTCCACAATCTTCCTCAGGGTCCGGTCACCTCTTCTCGTTGTGCAGCGTTTTCTGCCCCACTTTTTCCTTCCCACAGACTTCCCACTGAGGTGCCTTGATACAGCACTCTGGGAACAGCCTATTCGTTCAGAAATTTCTTTCTGTGTCTTACCCTCTTGCTTGAGGGTGTCAATAGTGGCCTTCTGGACAGCAGTCAGGTCGGCAGTCTTACCCATGATTGGGGTTTTGAATGATGAACCAGGCTGGGAGTTTTAAAGGCCTCAGGAATCTTTTGCAGGTGTTTAGAGTTAACTCGTTGATTCAGATGATGAGGTTCATAGCTCGTTTAGAGACCCTTTTAATGATATGCTAATTTTATGAGATAGGAATTTTGGGTTTTCATGAGCTGTATGCCAAAATCATCCGTATTAAGACAATAAAAGACCTGAAATATTTCAGTTAGTGTGCAATGAATGTAAAATATATGAATGTTAAATTTTCATCATGACATTATGGAAAATAATGAACTTTATCACAATATGCTAATATTTTGAGAAGGACCTGTAGTTTGACCAGCATGTTCCCTCTTACTGGAAGTAAAAATAACATTTTGGAGTGGCCAACCACAGTCCCGACTTGAACCTGATATAGGATATGTGGATGGAACTAAAGATTAGCCTGATGGCATGGAGGCCTTCCAACCTCAAAGACTTGGAATCCATCGCCAAAGATAACTCATCAAAATACCTATGAAAACTTGCAAATCTTGGTCATAATTTATAAGACGTCTTACACTGCTGTAATTCAGATAACAATTTTTTCATTGATAAGTTTTACTTCTTCATACCCCTTTTCAGACAATTTATATTAATTAATAATCAATGTCAGATCTCAGGTTAAATATACTGACAAGTTTGCTTGTTGGAAAATGTTTATTTTACTGGTTGCTATTTGTGTTTAAGTTAATTTAATTTATTTGGAACTGAAAATTTAATTTAATGTTTACCAAACACTTTTTTGTATGGTATTTGGATATTTGTTTGTTTGTTATAAGCATTTCTGATATTGATTTATTTACCAAAATCATTGTCTGAAATAAATAAAAAAAAGTGTATGAATAATTTTCAACATAATTTTTCATATGATCTAGTTGAGACAAAGAAAATTAGTGTTAACTTTTATGAAATTTAGTTTATTCACATTTTAGGAGCTCTCATCTTCATTCATTACAAAGAGTCACCTAAGACCCTACATTGCATTTAGGTGATTGATCATTTGGAAGTCATATTATGTGTCTGACCTTTATCACTTACTGTATATTAGGACTAACAAGAGTGAAGGCCATGTAATAAATTTCTATCAGTATTCTGCCAGGGTTTAGAGAGAGACTTTGCTGCTTTGCTCCATTAGATAAGGGCAGTGTCACTTCCATTGGGAGTTGTGGGATTCTCAAGGATTTCTGACATGAGTTATCACTCTGCTTCGTTCAGCTGTCCAGGAGAAACTGTGATAACAAAAATATAAAGCTAGTTTAGTGTCTGTAAAATCGCTTCTCAATTCCCATAGTAAATAAAAAATATGGTAGAGATTGTTTTCACAATTTATCGCATAATGACAGAGTAATTACTTCTGTCTCCACTACCTTGCTTTCTTTTTATGTGCTTTTATGTGTGGTGAAAGTAACAGCTAACAAGGAGGAATACTCAGCTCATCCTCTACACATTTGCAGGTAATAGTTACACATTTAATTCATGCATGCTCAGGAAGTCTCAAGGGCTCTTGGATACCCCTGTGAAGTGCAGCAAATTATATTTTGAGAAGAATGTTACATGAGAGCAGTGACTGCCAACTCTGAGTAAAGGTATTTAGGTGTGTGTGAGAGAATGTGATGCATATTTGCACATTTCTGACCTCAAGGGGGTGGGTAAGCTGCATTACGTGTTCACACATTGTCCGTGGCTCATTCAGACATTTTTGGTACTGCTATGAACACACTCACATCTCTGAGCAAGTGAGACCTTTAAAGTGGATGCATTATTAAAATCTAAGCATGTTGGACAGATTGCGTGACAGCAAACCAGTTTAAGCCCAAGACTTTTTCATGATGCTGCTTTTACATATAACTTTGATTTCAAATTCTAATCAGGATCTTGTTGGGCCCAACTGCCCAAAAGGAACGGACTGATCAAACTACATCTCCCAGGATTCATAATATTGCCAGAGATTCTGCTGGCCTCACAGAGAGAAACTTTGCTGGTTGATTCCAATGGCTTGCGGTGTAAGGGAGCGTGAAACACTTTGAACATTTGAAGAAGAAGCTTGGAAAAAGCTTTAGATCACTGCCTGTGTATCCGCACAGTTACGACCTTAAACCCGCTGCTTGTGGTACCAGCCCTGTAGAATTTGAATATAGATTGTTGTTGGAAAAATTTATATAAGTTATCATTGTTCAGTTTACATCATGTTTATGTCTGAAGTTCTACTATAGTTAAGATGATTCTTATGATTGTTTTTTAGTGTGAAAAAGGGTTCGTGGAAGGTTAAGGAATGTGGTCTGGAGTGGATCACTCCCTGGACATGACAAGCTTATACCATTAACTACTGTGTTAAATTGAAATCTCTGTAAGATTTGGCTGAACCAATTCCCGCCTTTTGCTTGTTGGAATGTGAGTTGTAAATAAAAGGCTGGTGCAAAGATTTTCCCTTTGTGAGAAGGAAGTCGCTGTTCTGGCAGAGGACTGTCTCTCTCTTGCAAGTCAAACTTACTTGGTTCACTTGTGTCTTATTTTACACTTGTCTGTATTTATCAGCTTTCTAACTCTAACAATTATCCAAGAAGAGATGGATCTGTCTCTAGTTATGTCAATAAAGTGGTTTTCCTCCACTGCCAAGTAGGAAACGTTCATGTCACGTACAGTACCAACTCGGCCTCGCTTAGCCCTGCTAAGAAGGAGGTACCAAAAAGGTAGGTACCGGTACTGAAATAACAGTAATGGAAATGCTTGTTAAGCGAGCCGAGTGGAGATGAGTCGAGCCAAATCGAGCCAGTGGAAAAGGGGCAATAGTGGAAAAGGGGCAATAGTTTAACTTCTTCTATCCACCTTACAGAGCTATGCTTCCAAATGAAGTTTTTTAACGCAATGGTAAATGGTCTGCAATTGTATAACGCTTTATCAAGGCCAAGGACTCCAAAGCGGTTTGCACTACAATCAGTCATTCACTCATTTACACACCGACAGTGGTAAGCTACACTGTCCAACGGATGTGATGCTGCCATACAATCGGTACCAACGGGCCCTCTGACCACTATGAGCAGGCAAGACGGATGAATTGTCTTGCACAAGGACACAACGTGTTATACAGACGAAGCAGGGGTTCAAACCGGCAACCCAACAGTTACAGGAAGAATCCCTTCCACCTGAACCACAATGCCCCATAGTTGCCATTTCTGACACAGTTCCTTAACACTATCAGTCCTTTAGTTGTATTGTCAGGTGGTGTTAATAAATTCTGCTTCAAACACTGTGTGAGATTGTGAAGCATTCAGAAAGCAACTGCTTGTTGTTTAAAACACTGTTAATAAATCAGCTTGGTGAAATTTAGGGCATCTCTTTGATGGGCTAATGAGATAAACAATGCAATTTTGTAGATAAAAGGTCTCCCTGCACTGATCTTCCACATAGAAAATGGGTGCTACTAGTACCCCGGCACCAGTTATTTTTGATTCCACCTCCACAAGCAATGGCTTTGGTACTGAACAACTTGAACAACTCTTAAATGTGCCACACAAAGCATACAAATTTTGTCAGGAGCTATGGGTGGGTTCATAGATACTAGCAGCCAATCAATAGGTTGTGGGCGCTATGTTTGTATAAATGGCTGTTTGTCTTTTAGTGTGCTAAATTTAAAGCAAGAAAATCTTAAAAACACAGACTTTATAAGTAACAAAAAGTCAGATTAGTACTGCAATACTACAACCTCACTGCTGTTTTTTTAATACCACCCCATTATTTATGCCCCTTTTCCACTGGCTCGATTTGGCCAGCCCGGAACAGCTCCACATGGCTCTACACGTTGTGTGTTGCATTTCCATAGATCTGCTTCCGCTCCGCTGAAAGGAACACCTCCTGGAGGTGCGGCTTTAAAGCATCATGGGTCTTATTTGTGAGCTTGATTGGGGTTCTTCTTCAATTCCAAGAAGATATAAACCGAAGTCCTATGATCGCCAGAAAAGCTTGCACCTCATCGTTGCTCCAAGGGGTGACTTTTCCGGATAACTGTACGAACTCCATCATATGTTTCTCTCACTCGCTTGAATGCACGTTTGAAAATAGCAGTTGTTTGTTTTTTTAACGCTGGTCAGTGATCAGTGAACAGCCGTTTGTTCACGTCACGTACAGTACCAACTTGGCCTCGCTTAGCCCTGCTAAGAAGGAGGTACCAAAAAGGTAGGTACCGGTACTGAAATAACAGTAATGGAAATGCTCGTGAAGCGAGCCGAGTGGAGCTGAGTCGAGCTGAGTCGAGCCAAATCGAGCCAGTGGAAAAGGGGCATTAGTTTAACTTCTTCTATCCACCTTACAGAGCTATGCTTCCAAATGAAGTTTTTTAACTTAATGGTAAATGGTCTGCACTTGTATAACGCTTTATCAAGGCCAATGACTCCAAAGCGGTTTGCACTACAATCAGTCATTCACTCATTTACACACAGGCAGTAGTAAGCTACACTGTCCAACGGAAGTGATGCTGCCATACAATCGGTACCAACGGGCCCTCTGACCACTATGAGCAGGCAAGACGGATTAATTGTCTTGCACAAGCAACCCAACAGTTACAGGAAGAATCCCTTCCACCTGAGCCACAATGCCCCATAGTTGCCATTTCTGACACAGTTCCTTAACACTATCAGTCCTTTAGTTGTATTGTCAGGTGGTGTTAATAAATTCTGCTTCATACACTATGTGTGAGATTGTGAAGCATTCAGAAAGCAAACACTGTTAATAAATCAGTCTGGTGAAATTTAGGCATCTCTTTGATGGGGTAATGGGATAAACAATGCAGTTTTGTAGACAAAAGGTCTCCCTGCACTAATCTTCCACATAGAAAATTGATCTGTCTCTAGTTATGTCAACAAAGTGGTTACCCTCCACTGCCAAGTAGGAAACGTTATGGGCTCCGCGAGCCAGCCAGCCAATGACTCTGTACACTGAGAACGCAACCAAAAACACAGTAAGAGGCAATGACTCTGTACACTGAGAACGCAACCAAAAACACAGTAAGAGGCTTGTGTCTAGGCAGAGATAAATTAGTTCAAGATGGAATGATTTATATTGTTTCATTGTGTTTGTTGATGTGCTTTAAAGAATTGTATGCAGGCCACCGAGCCGACACTCCACGCTGTCTCTTGGGCTCTGGACTGTTTGAGTTTATTGCAGGTTGCTGAGTCTGCTCTGCACAACTGGTTAGATTGGGAGTAGCATTAAAAAACCATACAACTGGGTCTGTTTATTTCATTGGGCTTAACCTTTATTCTTCTTCAATACACATTCATACCTTTGTTTTATGGACTCATAAGGTTTTGCTTACTTTGACTGGTCTTTCCTGCTGTTTGCAGTCATTCCCTTTGTTTTAATTTGCAACAATGTTGTGTGTACACTTATTTTGTCTGCTAGCGTGAGTGCTAGTTTGCACCCACCCCAACATACGCACGCACGCACGCACGCACACACACACACACACACACACACACACACACACACACACATCCGTGTTTTACTATCTTTATGAGGACTTTTCGGTTACTTCCATTGACTTCCATTCATTTTCCTTGATTTTTAGTGCCTAACCCTGACCCTAACACTAACCCTAACCCTAACCAGTTAATACCTAACCCTAACCCTAACAATAACTCAATTCATACCCTCATCCTAAACCTAACCCCTGTCCCAAGAACGGAATTTGAAAAAGTGAGGACCAGGAAAATGTCCTCACTTTGTCAAAATGTCCTCACTTTGCGATAAAAATACAAAAAATGGTTCTCACTCAGCAACAAGTACAAGAACACACACACACACGCATTAAACCTGCTTAGTAAGATCTTTCAGGTTTAGGGAAGTCTGGACCCGTTAGATGGAGAGCTGGATTGAGCAATCCCTTTAGACATGGGAAAGTAGGAGGGAGGGGTTAGCTCATCGGACAACAAAAACACACACACATCCCACAGCCTTTGGACTAATTTCCTCGATCTCACTCCCCAATAATATATTTTGGTCCTAACACATACATATCCAACTGTAACTGTGTTGAACAGTGACATTGTTGCAATGTACTTTTGTATTATTTTAATATTGTGAATTAGTTGATTTGTTTCTCAGTTATTCCTCATCCTTTTTTTAATCATCATTCTTTTGCTAAATCTGTCTTTTCTGTTGTTGCCATTAGTCAGTGGAATACCTTACCAAATGAGATTATAACATGTACAAGTATCTCAGTGTTTGCATATTTGACAAAGAATTGGCTTCTATCAAAACTAGTTTGTACTCATTAGTATGTGTGAGTGCGTAAGTGTATGTGTGTATGAACAAATAGGTGTGTTTATTGTATAGGTGCAAGTGGGTGATAGAGAAATGGTGAATCCCTGGAGGTCTTTAATAATTGGCATTTCTCATATACATTTACATGGAAAACAGTAAGTTTTGATTAACATTAGCCTGTCAAGGGACCACAGGTGGAAATTGGTATATTTTGCTGTAACCTTGCACCATGCATATTTCCTGTTTTTAGGTCAATGTATTGTTGTGCACTGTCCCTGTACAAATAATAACTTATGAATGATGATGATTATTAACTGGTTTAGCAGTTTGCCAACTATATTTTTCTATTTCCTTGGTGGTTGGGTTTAATGTTAGCTAGCATTGTTAGAACTTTATTGGCTCATGTATTTGTCTGCAAAGTTGAACTATTGTATTAATAAATTCTCTTGTTCTGGAGAGAAGATGTTTGTATTTATTCTGTGTATGTGTACAGTGCTTGTTGTTTGAGAACACAAGTGCATGAATTCACTCCGTCATCTATTGTTTTATAATACCACCTCATTAGACTGGCATTCATAGAACAATGGCTGGCAGATATTGAAGGTTGTTTGGCTATAATTTTTAACAATCAGGTGGTGCTCCAACTTGTTAGTTTGACTAAGAGAAATATTCAAATTTCATTATTAATACTGTTATTAATTAATTATTAATCATAATTCTTAATAGTTGCTGATAGGTTAACATTGTTCCTAATCACTGCGCTAAAATCGAATAGCGACTGTTTTTCGGAGTTCATATAACTGTAAGCAGCTTTCTTCATCATCCTCTTCATTGAGTTTTGAATTAAACGTATTTGAGCTTGGGTGCTAAAACCCAGTTTTATGTTATGTGATCTACTGACCACCCAAATAAAAATACAAATACTTGTTAAATGAATTTTTGGAATTTTTAGCAGAGATCATGGGAAAATATGATTAACTCCTTTTTGTTAAAGAATTTTACGTTATGTGTGTTGTCCTGATAAACCGATGGTTAAGAACTTTTAAAGTCTATTCATAGTCTATTTTTAATTTCACACAATCGGTGTCTGGACCTACAGTATGTGGCTGGACCTTATCTTATCATTCTGTCTTGTCTGTTTCAAATTTGATGTTTGGGATTGTATTTTATGATAATAAGCCTGTGTTATTTGATATTCCTTTGTCCGATAGCTGAGTTAAACGTTGCGCTTCTGCGCTGTAGTGATGTTTAATCAATCCATCCACTACTGTGCAGTTTTCAGCTTTGTTTGATCAGAAAAGTGTCTTTCTTGGCTCTCTGTCAGTGGACACAGATGGACTCAGCTCCTGGTTTCACTCTAGCTGCTAAACTGCATTAGATGCCATGCCTCTAGTAAAAACCAGACAGCATAAAGGTAAAGCTGAGCCTTGGCTAAACAACACCATATGTATGGTTAGACGTAAGTGTCAAAAAGTTGAACGGAAGTGGAAAAATGACAAACCGTAGGTGTTATTTTAAATATGCTAGCATCGTTTTCAGGTCTTGTGAAACAAGCAAAAAGGAAGTATTTGTCAGTGTGTCACATTGTCACAGGCCACATGTTTTATTTAAAACTACTGTCTCTGCTCTAACTGCTCCTGAAAATACTTTTAAGTCTTCCCCAGAGGCATGTGAAAAAGTGAAAAGGTGAATAATGTCAGGGCTCTTGTATCACCCCATGCTTTTGAGCCTTCGTCTTTGCCTCTTGTTCTGCTGCTTTCTACCAGTTTGAGCCTGTGACTTTGTCTGTTCTATATGGGGTTGTTGATTATCTGAAGCCCTTGGGGTCCACTGCTGATGTTTCACCTCACTTGTTTAAAGAGCATATTTATATGAGGGTTTTTAATGACATCCTTTTAGCTACAGATTCAGGGAACCATGCAATCCTAGTTTTTCTAGACTCAACAGCTGCTTTCAACACAATAGACAATAACATTCTGATATCCTGCTTAGAGCATTGCATAGGCATCCAGGGTACTGCACTAGAGTGGTTCAAACCGCACCTGGCTGACAGAACGTTTTGTGTGGGACTAAATGATTGCAGATCCTTTTCTGTTGTGATGTGGGGTCCTGCAGGGCTAGATGGTTGGACCATTGCTATTTTCCCGGTATCTCCTACCCCTTGGCTCCATTTCCAGAAAGCTTGGAATTGCTTTTTATTGTAATGCAAATGATACTCAGGCTTACATACCCCTAAAACAGGAAGATGACTGTTGTATGTTGGGTATGCAGGGGTTGGACAATGAAACTGAAACACCTGGTTTTAGACCACAATAATTTATTAGTATGGTGTAGGGCCTCCTTTTGTGGCCAATACAGCGTCAATTCGTCTTGGGAATGACATATACAAGTCCTGCACAGTGGTCAGAGGGATTTTAAGCCATTCTTCTTGCAGGATAGTGGCCAGGTCACTACGTGATACTGGTGGAGGACAACTTTTTCTGACTCGCTCCTCCAAAACACCTCAAAGTGGCTCAATAATATTTAGATCTGGTGACTGTGCAGGCCGTGGGAGATGTTCAACTTCCCTTTCATGTTCATCAAACCAATCTTTCACCAGTTTTGCTGTGTGTATTGGTGCATTGTCATCCTGATACACGGCACCGCCTTCAGGATACAATGTTTGAACCATTGGATGCACATGGTCCTCAAGAATGGTTCGGTAGTCCTTGGCAGTGACGCGCCCATCTAGCACAAGTATTGGGCCAAGGGAATGCCATGATATGGCAGCCCAAACCATCACTGATCCACCCCCATGCTTTACTCAGGGCATGCAACAGTCTGGGTGGTGCGCTTTTTGGGGGCTTCTCCACACCACTGCACAGTGGTCAGAGGCATTTTAAGCCTTTCTTCTTGCAGGCTGTGTGTATTGGTGCATTGTCATCCTGATACACGGCACCAACTTCAGGATACAATGATTGAACCATTGGATGCACATGGTCCTCAAGAATGGTTCGGGAGTCCTTGGCAGTGATGCGCCCATCTAGCACAAGTATTGGGCCCAAACCATCACTCTGGGCATGCAACAGTCTGGGTGGTACGCTTCTTTGGGGCTTCTCTACACCGTAACTCTCCAGGATGTAGGGAAAACAGTAAAGATGGACTCATCAGACAACACTACATGTTTCACATTGTCCACAGCCCAAGATTTGCACTCTTTGCACCATTGAAACCGATGTTTGGCATTGGCATGAGTGACCAAAGGTTTTGCTATAGCAGCCCGGCCATGTACAGGTCCTTCTCAAAATATTAGCATATTGTGATAAAGTTCATTATTTTCCATAATGTAATGATGGAAATTTAACATTCATATATTTTAGATTCATTGCACACTAACTGAAATATTTCAGGTCTTTTATTGTCTTAATATGGATGATTTTGGCATACAGCTCATGAAAACCCAAAATTCCTATCTCACAAAATTAGCATATTTCATCCGACCAATAAAAGAAAAGTGTTTTTTATACAAAAAACGTCAACCTTCAAATAATCATGTACAGTTATGCACTCAATACTTGGTCGGGAATCCTTTGGCAGAAATGACTGCTTCAATGCGGCGTGGCATGGAGGCAATCAGCCTGTGGCACTGCTGAGGTCTTATGGAGGCCCAGGATGCTTCGATAGCAGCCTTTAGCTCATCCAGAGTGTTGGGTCTTGAGTCTCTCAACGTTCTCTTCACAATATCCCACCGATTCTCTATGGGGTTCAGGTCCGGAGAGTTGGCAGGCCAATTGAGCACAGTGATACCATGGTCAGTAAACCATTTACCAGTGGTTTTGGCACTGTGAGCAGGTGCCAGGTCGTGCTGAAAAATGAAATCTTCATCTCCATAAAGCTTTTCAGCAGATGGAAGCATGAAGTGCTCCACAATCTCCTGGTAGCTAGCTGCATTGACCCTGCCCTTGATAAAACACAGTGGACCAACACCAGCAGCTCACACGGCACCCCAGACCATCACTGACTGTGGGTACTTGACACTGGACTTCTCCCACACTGTTTATGAACATAATAATAATTAATGCACACACATAATATATCTCCACAATACCGTGGCTCTTGATACATCACAAAGACTTGCTGTCTTGGTCACAGATGCGCCAGCAAGACGTGCACCAACAATTTGTCCTATTTTGAACTCTGGTATGTCACCCATAATGTTGTGTGCATTTCAATATTTTGAGCAAAACTGTGGTATTACCCTGCTAATTGAACCTTCACACTCTGCTCTTACTGGTGCAATGCGCAATCAATGAAAACTGGCTACCTGGCTGGTCCAATTTAGCCATGAAACCTCACACACTAAAATGAAAGGTGTTTCATTGTCCAACCCCTGTAAATGAATGTCTTGTGGAATTAAAAGCTTGGATGGCCTTTAATTTTTAATTTCATTATAAAAAACACTGAGTCTTCTTCTGTCTTGGGTCTTTTTCTGGTGTAGACATTTGCAGTTTGGCAGATTAGACAAAATGTAATGTCACAAATCTTCAAATAAAATGCATAGAGTGTCAGGTCAGGTGCAGCCGAGGACCGCAGTATGCAGACGAGCAGGAAGTATTGGTGGAGAATAAAGTGTTTTAATAAATAAAAACTCATTTCAGCAGGTGGTGACAGAAGTAGGCATGGACAGGCAGTCAGGACAGGCAGGCATGAATCATGGCAGACTTGGCAAAACAGGCTTGGCATGAGCAGAGCGGTAACAGAATGAACTGAAACGTAAGTGGAGGCAGCTCGTCCTCGAGCTCCTCCGGGACAGGAACTGGAAGTGGAGGCAGTCCATTCCCGAACCCCACAAGGGCAGGAACATGATGGGAGGGCGGTTTGTTCTCGGACCCCTCCAAAACAAGACCAGTAATGGGATCGGGAGCCGGCAGCAGTGATAATGACCAATCAAGGGTGAAGCCAGGAGCAGAAGCGTCACGCTGACCCGCCTCGGAAACAGGGGCTGAACCATCGCCCCTGTGACGCCGTCTGCGGCGTGGGGAAAAGGCTGAGGGAGAGACGTATTGCAGGGAACTGCCTCCTGGAAGGGGAATCGCCAGCCTTGAACCCCAGAATGGCGAGCGCTTCTCCCTCGCCACTCACTGCTCCTCCGCCACTTCAGCCTGCTGTGTGCAGCTTTCCACAGCATGCCGGAGAACCGTAATGTTTCTGCTAGGAATGAACAAAATGAAGGTGTATAAATGGAGCATGGTATAGGTGAAAAACAAAACTCATTAACATGGTGCAGATGGAGCGAATGAAGCTAATTGCAAACAGACAGGAAAAAACAAAACGTGGCAGGACCAAAACAGAAATTCAAGGATAAAAACTAGGTAAGGTAAGGTAAGTTTATTTATAAACCGCTTTTCAGTAATGTGACATTCAAAGCGCTGTAGATGAGGAATAACAATTACAATACAATCACAAAGAAAATAAACACAGATACAGACACAGAAAAACAAATCAAATGACACTAAAAATCCTTGGGAGTAATAATAATTAATAATCCTTCCAAGTTTACCGGTAGAAATTGGTTCCCAGCCACTCTTAATAATAAAGCATTTTATGCTAAAGGAAGATGATAATATTTATAGTCTCATCATCCCACTGAATTCTAACAAGGGAAGCTGAGTCACTGGTACAAAACAGCTTTAATCCACATTTTCAGGCGCTAATAATATATTGCTTTTACTGGTTCTGAAGTTGAACCAAGTAATAACAGTCCATTGTAGCCTAATTAAGGAAGCTAGGTCATTGGTGTAAGAGCAGCTATAGTCCAAATTACTAATAATATTTGGTTTTCGCTGGTAATCCTTCTGATAAAACTAAAGATCAATGAAAAAGTAATGAAATCACGCAATTAGGTGTAGGGCTAAGCAACACACAAGAAGAAAAGATTTTGCAAGAGTACGGTGGAATCCTGGGGGTGCGAATATATAACTCTGTGTGTGAATTAGACTGTCAACACTGATAGAGCGCCATTGTCCTTGAGGAGAAAGATGGAAGTTTTCTCAATCGGCCGCAAAGTCTTATCGGGTCACAGCTGTTCGGGGTGCTGGGAAAGAGCGCCAATCTTACATAACATCCAGGAAATATTTTGTCGACAGCCACTTAGCAGAAGTTGCCATGGCCACGTTGGGGCACCAGATTTAGAAAAACAAGAAGTGTTCTGGTTCAAGCAGTTGTGTGGATTTCTAAATACTTTAAGAGTTTTTACTGTTATCTCTCAATTGCGAATCCAAATATCCAAATTTCTGGGACTTTCCCGCAGTTCTGGAGCGAACAATCTTCTCCATTATTAAATCCTTTCACCTCTGAGTCCAGAAGCCGCTTCCAGGCTACGATTCTGTTCAAGAACCGTATCCAGCTTGCGGCTTAGCTCTCTTAACAATTCAGTCTGAGCATTGATCGCTCTGCAGATTCCATCTAACATCGCAGGCAGCTTTGGGATGCTTTGAACAGCTGCCCACGTTTTGCTACTCACTCGATAAGTCAGGTAGCTCCAAGAAGCAGAAATCCTGTTATCAAAGATCCAAATATATAAATGTCTTCTGCGTCCTCAACCGACATAGTAGTCAAGCACACGATCTTCCACTGTTGCCAGGAATCCATTGTGTATCCAGAGAAGAATGTACCGGCTGGGCAAGAGGGTTCTCCTTTACCCTGTCTTCCCGTGGAAAAAATTTGATCAATTGCGTTGAGAAACCAGCTGACCAAATCCATAATTTGCAAGTTTGGAATATATGTAAAGTGAGGCTCTGAGAAAAACACAGACAAAAGCAGATGCAGAAGCAGGCAAGAGGGAGGGAGAGAAAACGCATACAAGTCTACAGCATATTACTCCTGTGTTGTAGAAAAATGCGCATCCAGAGACTGATGATTGTCACTCAGAATCAGCTTTATTAGAATCTTGCAAGAGAGAAGGATTTTACAGCATTGGAGATGTGCTCAGTAGTGCTGCCAAATCATTCTGCCCAGACAAAGTAAAAGTTATCCTATAAGCTACAACAGTTTTCAAGGTGACTCTCAAGAGACCTGTTGTCCTAGACATAATCTTAACAGTGTGGCATACATATTATCTCACACAGCTGTGAAGCAGAAGGTGAGAAACCATTACTCTAAGACTAAACAAAGAAGAATGGAACAACACAGAGGGGTTCTAATACTTTTGTCAGTTCCTGTGAGTATCAAGGAGTAAAAAAGAAGCAAGGCACTAAAATTTCCATTACAATCCACCTTCGATTATAATGAAACTAGTTTCATATGTTATCGAACACCTGAAAATTTTTTACTGAATGACAATGAAGGAAAGTACAAGAAAATAAATTTAAAAAATGTGAATTGATTAGTAATAAAATGAATAATAAAAACGAATCAAAAATGTATTATATGAAACAAGTAATAATAAAAATTGACTGAATAATGTAAAATGAATAATGAAACATTATTACCAAGCTAAACACTACAGCAAATTTACTATAACTGTCATCCTCTTTATTGAAAATAATTTGTCATTCTGATGGAAACAAAAAACATCTTTTCAATCAACAACCTTTTAAGGAATGATCAGATAAAATGAATACACACATAATTTAAAAAAAAAAAAATTAAATGAAGAAAATATAGTAGAATATATTAGTACACCGAATATACTAGCAAAATTAAATCAGCAGTTATCATCCACCCTGTGTGTTCAGTACACATCTACATAATTAGAATAAGGAGGATTATATGAATAGATGTAAAATGAATATCGGTAATTTTATCAGAAAGCATCATCATCATGAGAGTCGCTGTCAGACTCATCAGAGCAATCCATGGGTTCCTCTACACCTGTGAGGAGAGGCATCTGATATGACCTAAAGGAGTCCTCCTTTGACAGAGCTGTAGTGATCAATCTGTTAGTTAGAGTGCGCAGTCAGGGAATGGCACAACATCCACAGCAAATGAGAATACCTGTAAAGATGGCAAATGAAGTTATACCTGTAATAATAAAATCCTTCCATTTACCAAAAGTGTCAGCAAACCAATCAGGCAAAGAATCTACATCAGAGTTGTCTGTCATGTGATGAGCCACGGTTTCATCTAGGGCTCTGGCTACGGAACCATCGGAGGCTGTATTATTTGGAATAAAAGTACAGCATAAAGAACCAAACATGGCACAAACACCTCCCTTTTCAGCTAACAACATATCTAAAGCCATTCTGTTTTGCCAAGACATAAGAGAACTGGAGGATAACTGGTCAGTTACGCCTACTATTACATCTCTGGTAATGTTTGCTAAGCGCTGTATATTATAGTGGACATAATAGTGGACATATTGGTTTTAGCAGTAAATGTAATCCATTCTAACCAGATGTTTTTATCAGAAAATCCAGTTTCAACTTGTAACATTACTTCAGGTGATGAGACATTTAAGTAAGTGACCAATGCTTGAGGAGGTGTGGTTGGGCTAGGAGAAGTGTTAACACCAGAAATATCTAGACTTTAATCAGGAGGTTTAGGCTGATCCACAAACTGAATCCGAAACAATGCCTGTGGGTCTTTTCCAAAAACATCAGCTCCTAAAATCAAAACAACTTCATTAAGATTTGCATGTTTAACAGTAGGCCAGGGATTCTTCCACATTTCTCTGACGGTTATTACCAGTGGATTATACCTAGTGTTGTCAGCTCGTTGAGTAGATCTGTCTCTAATCAAACTGATGCGTTGCCGCAGGCCCTGTGGAATATAGTTAGAGTTCGGGTTGACATAACCTTTTGGATTTGAATTCCAGTACACATAAGTCCAGACACGGGTTGAGACCCCACTTTCCAAATGCTTGGACACAGATGTACACATCTGCATTCTGAAGCCAACTGTCACGACCTTCACAGGGGACCACATCACAGAGGTCAATCCTCACTGTTACTGTGGTATTCTTAGGAACCTGTATGGTTACCAGCCCTGAGTTCCTCTCTATGATGGCCATCGGAACTGCTCTGCCTGTCCTGATGTGCTTCTGAGCAACAAATACATGCAAAGGAAAAAAACAATATAACATAACAATGATGAATACAAAGAATAACACATGGAATAGTCTTTCCCTATCTCTTGTAGTCCTTCATTTTGGAAGATTCGGGGCTGAAAGGAGGCATCCTCTTCTCGTCCAAGTACTCCTTTTAACAAACGTTGCACTCCCCAAGAGATTATTGTACCCTTGTCAGAACAGTGTTCTTCATCCCCCTTTTCAATCACTCTCCAGTGATTAGCTTACAGTTCGTAGCCTTGTGGTGGGCCGCTGTCCTCACACGTTAAGCAGGAGAAGATCCAGGTAAAAGATTCTTTGGATCCTGGGAATCCTGAGGAGCTGGAATCTTTTTGCAATGCGATGCATGTATCCACGTGATTCGCTCTGCCACCTTCACAGCCGTGTGGGTGACCAGCAGGATCTGAAATGGTCCTCTCCAGCGCCTGGACCAGTGTTTCCTCTTAAACTCTCTGACCAGAACCCAGTCGCCTGGCACCAAAGAATGGAGGGCAGATGTGACTGTCTCAGGTAGTGGGTAGGGACATTGCTCCCTCCAATGTCCCTTTCGGCCACACTTGAAACAGGTGTCGGGATCACAAAAATGTCTTCCCGGACCTCTCCGTGGGCCTCGCTTTCGTCGATATCCTCCATCCCTATTACTTCCGACATTTTGGTACATCGTAATCGTGGCTAGATGCAGTTCTTTGTCAGATGCTTCTTTTTTTACTCTGCTGCCGTTCTTCAAACATAAGTTGAGCATGTTTGGCATGTCTACGAACATTGGCAAGGCGAGGATGATCAGCCCAGCCCACATATGCTCCCTTAAGATGTTGTGCTAAAAGTGAAAGCATTCCTTTTATGACCGCATCACAAACAAGGGTCTCCCAGACCCCTGCTTCTGTACCCACTTCTTTGGGTGTTTCTATTCCACTGTACTTGGTCACTGCTTCGATCACTCTGGTGATGAAATCGTAAGTGTCTTCATCACCTTTCTGCTTACAGGCATAGATGTTAGTCATATTGATCTTTCGTGGAAACTCTTTCTTTATGGCAACTGCCAGGACATCAACGGCATTCCTGTATTCCATATTTGAAACATGATCCCAATCCTCATGTTTCAGACGTCGGTTTTGAACAGGGAGCTTGTTATGGATTTTTGCAATGTCAGACACAGTTCTTTTACGTGTCAGGATTCTGCATATTTCCGCACCAGTAGGATGATGTTCCTTGCAAAAATCAGACAAATTGGTGGAAAAAACGTCACCTGACTGAGATAGGTCAGGGAGAGGTTTTGCACACTCCTCGATGTCATGAGAAGTGCAGGACCGGAAAACCAGGTTAGGTCCATTTGGACCCATTACTTCCACCATAGGTGCAGTGCGAGTGTGTCCCTGAACCAGTCCCTTCTGTCTGGTATGAGAAGACGGAGGGCTGGAGTTCGGACCTGGCAGTGAATCAGAAGGATCTGAGGAACTGTGCAGCTGTGCAGATGTGGTGTTAGAGCTGTCTTCCACCTTCAGTGACTACTGTTGCTGCGAGGCTGCAGATGTGGCTGATTCTGCAGCTGGAGATTTGGAGGTCGCTGCTGCAGAGGAGGAGCTGTCAGGCTGCTGTTCGTTTCTGATGGGTCGGTAAACATAAGAGTCCAGATCGTGGTCCACCACAGCCGCCAGAGTCATCAAAGCTCGTAGATCAGGGTATAAAAAGTGAGAAATAAGAGAAGAATTAACAGAAGTGTCAGACTTTACAGTTGGATTATAAGGGGGTGGGGTTATTTTGTGTATTTTTGCATCAGTATTAGGACCACAGTTGGTAAGAACAGGTACAGAGATAGAGCTTTTATTTTGTCGCCCACCCATGTCTTTACTGTCATCCTGATTCCCTGGCATCAATTTAGAGGTTTTTTTCTTTTGGCGTCGCTCAGCTTAATCTTTCCAACATTTTAAGCATGCTTTATATTTTTTCATATCCTGGTAATCTTTTTGATCTATTTTCTTTTTCTTTTGTTCCTCCTTTTCTTTTATAGCTTCTTCAACCCTCTGTAAAACTGTAAGATTGTATGAACCCCCTGCAGGAAAGTTAAATTCTTTAACCCATTTATTTATGCACTCAGTGCTTTGTTGATCATATTTTTTTACCATAAAATTGAACGTTTCTCCTTGGGGAGGAGGTAATCCCTTAAAACTGAATTGCTGTCCCATACTTGACAGCCTGGCCACACCCTTTACTTACTGGTAAATGGGGGAATATTCCTTTAAAACCTGCAGACGTCTCCACAAGAGTTTAGAGCTTTATGGCACCCTGATCGCCCTCCCCCTAACTTACTGGTTAGGGGAGCCTCACTCAACCGTACAGGGAGGGGTCTCTACTGGTGAATTACTGTTCACCCAGGTGCAGCGTGGCATCAACCGCGCCAGCGAGGTCCGTACACCTCGCTCCTGTTCCAAGGAGGGAAAAATCCCAGATCCCCTTTGTCCCCAGTAGAAAACTGTTACTTTTAACCTTTTAGTTAAAATTTAAGAAGTCCTTATTATTATTAAGCTTATTATTATTTTTCTCTATTTTTGCAATTTAATTTATAGGCATTTGTTTTTGTTTTCCTAATATAACCTAATGATAATAATTATTGTGCTGATTCAAGATCTCACCATCTCTGGGGATAAAAAGAGGTTATTTCTGGATTCCAGTGCTGAGTCTCCCAGGAATCTAGACGCAGAAGTCCTCCGTCCCTGTAACACTAAGCAGGGTAAAGGCAAGGAATCTCTTCCAAGGCTGGCGCCTGGCCCTTCTTTGTCGATGTCCCCAGAGTAAATCAGTCAAGGAATCCTGTTGGTGACGCCAAATTATTGTAGACAAATTCGCATCCAGAGACTGATGATTGTCACTCAGAAACAGCTTTATTAGAATCTTGCAAGAGAGAAGGATTTTACAGCATTGGAGATGTGCTCAGTAGTGCTGCCAAATCATTCTGATCAGACAAAGTAAAAGTTCTCCTATAAGCTACAACAGTTTTCAAGGTGACTCTCATGAGACCTGTTGTCCTAGACATAATCTTAACAGTGTGGCATACATATTATCTCACACAGCTGTGAAGCAGAAGGCTGAGAAACCATTACTCTAAGACTAAACAAAGAAGAATGGAACAACACAGAGGGGTCCTAATACTTTTGTCAGGTCCTGTGAGTATCAAGGAGTAAAAAAGAAGCAAGGCACTAAAATTTCCATAACACCTGTTTTACCCTCCCTGCACCAGCTGCCTGTCCATTTAGAGTTCATTTAAAAATTCTTTTATTTGTTTTTAAGGCTTTAAATGGTCTTGCCCCTCCGTATCCCCCCTGAGCAACTGCACCTGCTCCCCCTTTCTCGGTCACTCAGATCAGCTGACCAGCTTTTGCTGGAGGTGCCAAGGACACGGAGAAAGCTCTTCCCGTGAGCTTGGACTTTTGATGTTGCAGCTCCCAAATTATGGAATGAATTGCTGCTGTAAATTAGAAATGCCTCATTACTAGCCATTTTAAATCTGCTCTTAAAACCTACCTTTTTAATTTTTGAAATTTATTTTAATTTCTAATGTTTTGTTCATTTATTTTAATCATTCTTTTTTCTTTAGGACTTCGGTCAGCTGTTTTTAAAGTGCTTTATAAAAGAAGGTGGCTTGGACTGGCTTTGAGGTCTTCCTTTAAAAAGAATATTCTTCAGCCCAGTTCCAAAGTTCTCGCATAGCAGCTTGCAGATCAGCTTTGCATGATGGAGACAAACTGCCCTATTTTTCTACTTACATTTTCAGTGAGCAAATTTTGGCCATGTTTAAGGCTTCTTTTTTGGCCCAAATTCTCAATACACTGCAGAAAAGCAGGCAAGTTAAAACTGTTTATTGTAGTCAGCTTGAATAGTATGGTTTTGACTTTAAGCAAGGAAGCAGCTGTCAATTTGTTGCAAGTGACTCGACAGCAGAAAACACTCAAGAAGTAGCAAAGCAAATGTTTAAACATCTTGGGTTCCAGTAACTGTGATCAGCAGTTAATTTAGCTCAGGTGAAATTTGCAGATAACCTTGAAGTTAATTGTTTGGTGCCTTACCTATTTCTTGGATGGATAAAGGTTTTCCTGGATGGCAGACAATTATTTTTAAGATCTGCAATAGCAGCTGTTAAATAAAACAGCGTTCTGTTATACATGTTATTTTGTCCCCATTTTAATTATTTTAATTGATTTAGTGTCATGCTGTGCGGTTTGTGGGTAGGTGATATGACCAGGTATCACCGAGATAAGTACGACCCAGGACACAGCGGGGAACAAAGGAACTTAAATACCAGCAGGAAATACAGTGAGAACCAATTAAATACAAGACCAGGTAATTAGGAGAAACAAGAAACAGGTGCAAGCTAGGCTGCGATAAACAGAAGGAAACAAGGACCAGACCGGGTAAAATAAACAAAAACACAAACTCAAAAACACAGATACTGGCTGGATACGAAACTTAGCCCCCTTCTAGATCAGTGACTGTATATATCTGCCAGGGGCTATATGCAGTCTTAAAGGTCCTTAGATAGAATAATTCCTTTCTCTATATTTATGCAAATATGGATCACTAAATCATATTAAATTGCGGTGAGATTACAAGATTTTAGATTGAGTTTTTTTTTTTTTTTTTTTACCAAAGCTGAGCTCTGTGTTATTCATCTATAAACCAATGATCTGAAGCCACTTACCAATACAAAAATGCCATTTTACCAGACAGCTGTAGAGAAAATGTTTTTTTGCCCAAGTTGCAGACTTTTGAAAAACCCAGCATTGAAATTCATTATTTAACCTTTTCTGCTGTTCTGCCTCCAAATCCTTAGATTATGAATAGTTCTGTGCTTGTGAGCAGCGACTCCTGATAGTTTAATCTCAAATAATTAATTTATTCTATTTGTGGAAATAGGAGATGGTAAAAGGACAGGCACATCCATACTAATGGGAGTGTCCATGCATTTCAATAAATTGAATAAGAGATGTTTTCAACCGACTTTCTTTGATTCCCTAGGGGGACTGTACCTTAACTGTTTCCATAAAAGTTATTTTTTCTCAGTTTGAAGTGATACAAATCTAACTTTGCTGTACAGAGTTGAATCTCAGCAAATAGTTTCTCTCTGTACACCTTCAGTTTCCATTCACTTCTAGTTTTTGACACTTCTTTAATAAATACTAGAGATCTTCCTGAATTGTAGGTACAGGTCCTTCTCAAAATATTAGCATATTGTGATAAAGTTCATTATTTTCCATAATGTCATGATGAAAATTTAACATTCATATATTTTAGATTCATTGCACACTAACTGAAATATTTCAGGTCTTTTATTGTCTCAATACGGTTGATTTTGGCATACAGCTCATGAAAACCCAAAATTCCTATCTCACAAAATTAGCATATTTCATCCGACCAATAAAAGAAAAGTGTTTTTAATACAAAAAACGTCAACCTTCAAATAATCATGTACAGTTATGCACTCAATACTTGGTCGGGAATCCTTTGGCAGAAATGACTGCTTCAATGTGGCGTGGCATGGAGGCAATCAGCCTGTGGCACTGCTGAGGTCTTATGGAGGCCCAGGATGCTTCGATAGCGGCCTTTAGCTCATCCAGAGTATTGGGTCTTGAGTCTCTCAACGTTCTCTTCACAATATCCCACAGATTCTCTATGGGGTTCAGGTCAGGAGAGTTGGCAGGCCAATTGAGCACAGTGATACCATGGTCAGTAAACCATTTACCAGTGGTTTTGGCACTGTGAGCAGGTGCCAGGTCGTGCTGAAAAATGAAATCTTCATCTCCATAAAGCTTTTCAGCAGATGGAAGCATGAAGTGCTCCAAAATCTCCTGATAGCTAGCTGCATTGACCCTGCCCTTGATAAAACACAGTGGACCAACACCAGCAGCTGACACGGCACCCCAGACCATCACTGACTGTACTTGACACTGGACTTCTGGCATTTTGGCATTTCCTTCTCCCCAGTCTTCGTCCAGACTCTGGCACCTTGATTTCCGAATGACATGCAGAATTTGCTTTCATCCGAAAAAAGTACTTTGGACCACTGAGCAACAGTCCAGTGCTGCTTCTCTGTAGCCCAGGTCAGGCGCTTCTGCCGCTGTTTCTGGTTCAAAAGTGGCTTGACCTGGGGAATGCGGCACCTGTAGCCCATTTCCTGCACACGCCTGTGCACGGTGGCTCTGGATGTTTCTACTCCAGACTCAGTCCACTGCTTCCGCAGGTCCCCCAAGGTCTGGAATCGGCCCTTCTCCACAATCTTCCTCAGGGTCCGGTCACCTCTTCTCGTTGTGCAGTGTTTTCTGCCACACTTCTTCCTTCCCACAGACTTCCCACTGAGGTGCCTTGATACAGCACTCTGGGAACAGCCTATTCGTTCAGAAATTTCTTTCTGTGTCTTACCCTCTTGCTTGAGGGTGTCAATAGTGGCCTTCTGGACAGCAGTCAGGTCGGCAGTCTTACCCATGATTGGGGTTTTGAGTGATGAACCAGGCTGGGAGTTTTAAAGGCCTCAGGACTCTTTTGCAGGTGTTTAGAGTTAACTCGTTGATTCAGATGATTAGGTTCATAGCTCGTTTAGAGACCCTTTTAATGATATGCTAATTTTGTGAGATAGGAATTTTGGGTTTTCATGAGCTGTATGCCAAAATCATCTGTATTAAGACAATAAAAGACCTGAAATATTTCAGTTAGTGTGCAATGAATCTAAAATATATGAATGTTAAATTTTCATCATTACATTATGGAAAATAATGAACTTTATCACAATATGCTAATATTTTGAGAAGGACCTGTATGTATCATCACTACATTGTTTTATAGATGACATTTCACATTTTAAATCTAGCTGCTACAAAGTGTGATCCGTTTCTCTGTGATTCTGGTAAAAAAACAAAAATCTATGAGTCTTCCTATCATGGTCTGAGGTTGTTTTGGACCAAAATGCAAACAGTCGATGGGGCTCAGCATATTGAAAATAGATCTTTTTTAATTAAGGCTCGGAGATCAGCACTTACAGGAGATTCACAGAAGAAAATTCACAAGAAGCATAAGCCAAAGAGCTCGGGGAAAGATGTGACAAACATGGTATACATGAAATGAGGAACCAGCGAAGAATAATTAGAGGAACCGGGTATATAAGCAGGGAGAGAAGGAGAGTAGACAAATGAGGGAGAAGCTCGGTTAATCTGCTAAAGGAGTAGATGTTCCACAAATATACACATATTCAGACTGAAGGTAAGATGTGTTTTCATTTTTTTTTTTTTTTTTTTTAAATCAATGCTTAAACAGAGTTTGAAAACGTTCTGTGGTAAATGTATGCTACTGACTCAAACTCTCCTTGGATTACTACTTGGCATGGCACAGAACGAGCAAGGTGTCTGCAGGTTGCTGGGCAACCAGAAAAGGTTCAGAAAATAGTTTGCTTCCCAGTGTTTTATTTGGATGCAGAATGAATCTGTCAAGATGTCAGATGAAAGCTGTTGCATAGCATTTCCTAATGAAAGACGAGCAGTAGCTAACTGTATGTTTTTAAGATCCTCAGAGTTGTGTGAATATACAATACATACTATATTGCCAAAAGTATTGGGGCACACCACAGAATCAATGAATTTCATTGTTCATAGCTGCAGATATATTCTGGTGTGGAGAAACTTGACTGGCCTACACAGTAACTATGAACATGCTTCTAAACCTTGTGGAAGACGTTAACAGAATGGTTAAAGTTGCTATTGCTGGCAACAGTTAGTCCATCAACAAGTTGGACCTCATATGGATTGAAAATATTATTTCATCAAAGGTAATTTACATGTAAAAGTAGACAGACAATTACTTTTGGCAATGTAGTGTATTTGTGTATGTGTGAAACCCTCCCTTACTGGAAGTATGTAGGTGATGTCACAGATAGCTGCACCAAATCTGAATTTACTTTAACTTAGTTTATCAGAAGTTTAAAGAAGATGTTTTAAGCATGACTAACAGAAAATATCATCATTGTGTACGTTCAGTTAATGGCTTAATGTGCTGCTGGACCAGTGTTTCACAAACCTCTCACATCCAGTCCTGAAGAATAATTAAAGCCATGATTTGTGACTTGTTTTAAAATACAGAGGCATTGCTAATAAACCACTAAGGGAGAGCATATGGCCTAAGGTCAATTTGGTCCTTTATCATGTGATACTTAAATTTTGTACCTCCGTTTTGTAACAGTAAAATGTTGCCATTTTATTCCCATCTATGGCCATTTTTACCCGTAAAGGAACCATTAAATACCATTGCGCTAACTTTTTTGTCCCAAACGTTTTGCCTCATTGTATTTGTACTATTTGAAGTATAGACTTCTATTTTTCAGGGTTGGTGATTTAAGGACATAAATATTTATAAAATAAAATTAGAAAAAAGCTAACTTGTAACTATATTTGTGTATCAGAAATGACCACTTGGCAGACATGAAACATCCAGAAGGTGGATACAAATATACATGCTTGGTCCGAAATGTCCAAATCTGATCAATACAGCAAAAAGTAGGAAAAAATGAATATCCACTGACAAAACCAGCTTTATAACTGTTCTACTATTTTTATCCATTTTTGGATAAGTTTGAATACATTTTAAAACCCATTTACTGCCCAAAAACAACCTTTTGGGTCACACCCTCAAAACTTTATATGGACTTCCAAATTTAAAATCAGTAGTTAATATTATCTGCAACTCTTTTTTTTCCGCTGTGTCTGAGACAAATCAAGAAGAGGAAATTTGACTGCATATGTTATTGAAGGAGTTTTATTTCCTCCTTCATCTGTAACATGTGCAGCAATAGCTTGAAATGACTTTTTAGGGGGAAAATTTAATTTGAGAAAGCTAACTCTCAGACATAGAATTTGAGATGTCTGATGTGACAGACAGTGTAGTTGGAAACAAGATAAACTACAATATGTGTCAGAGTCTGAGTCTGTATGTGTGTGTGTGTTTGTGTGTTTGGTGTACTTGTCTACATAACCATTCAGTGTTTCACAGTTGGTGCTGGAGCTCTCAGGTGTGCTGGATGACAGGTGTCTCCTATCTGCTGATTTCTTGGAGGAGTACTTAAGCGGGAGGCTGCCAGCACTTTGATGCCAGAGTGTTTGCCTTAGTGGTAACAAGCTCAGCCTCTACTGATCTTTTGCTTCGATTTTGAACTTCAAGTAACTTTGTATTGTGTTCCCACGCAGGTTTTTACCTGAGGCATTGTTTACCTTGCTGAGTTCCGACTACCTGAGCTCCATTTGGCTGGCACCAAGATCACAACAAAGAAGACAACTGAACGATCTTCCTTCGCAAGTTAAGACTCTGAATCTCTCTACCCCTGGTGGTTCAAGCTACAACAATTTAGTAAGCCATTTCTCAGATCTAAGTAATCACTTACTTCATATCATTCGTTTGTTCACCAGTTCATTCTTCTTCTTTCCCGTTGTAGAATATAAACTATTTATGTGTGTAATGTAGAACATAAACCATCTATGTGTGTAACTGGAAGGTGCAGATATAGGGGAGTGAAAACATAGGGAGTGAGAAGCATAGAAAGTGCAAAGTCATAAATTGGTGAATGACAAGGGAGTAAGGCATAGAAAGGGCGAGGTCGTAAATGGAGGGGGGTGAAGGAGACAGGGGAGGATGAGTTTGCTAGAAGAGAATAACCAGAAGCACTCCTTATTTGGGCCTAAGGAAATGTTATGCTATATACATGATTGACATGATATATGTATATGTTGAACACACCCTTAAGACTGAATAAAACGAGCTGGAAGCAGAGACACACCAGAGTTGGGCTCGCAGGTCTTGTCTGGAGCATCTTTCTCTCACTCTGCCGAGGGGAACATAAGTTGATTGTACTTGTGTTTATTTCACTCTTTTGAAACCTGTACCCAAATCAACGGACCCGGGGAAGCAGAGACGGCTTTGACAATTGGAGGCTCGTCCGGGATTTGGAAGAATAGGTGAAAAATTGGGATCACTGACAAAGACCAACAGACATCGGACATGGCTAGCCAAAAAGTACAGAAAAGGTAAGCAGAACCTGTTTAATCAAACTCTGCTTTTGGATTTTTGATAGGCTAAATTAATATTGTGTCTGATGTCTAAATAAGTCTGAAGTCTGCCAAAACTTAAGAAAAATAGTGTTATAAATGTTGACTAGGATTTACACTGGTGAATAGGATGTTGTTTTAAGAGAATTACAAGACTTAGTGGTGGTGTTGTGTGGAAAAATATAGTAATTTCTCGAACGTGGCGGTTCAGAGTAATCCTCGACGGGGGACTCCTGTTAGCTGGGTTGGAGGCCCGGGGAGAGTGAGAAACCCCAAATTCTACAGAAAAGTAAATACACTGAGATCAGGCACAAACACTTGGGTGTGAATGCCGTGTTTTACGTGAGTTCTGCCTCAGTAAAACTGGATTACAGACGTAATAAAAGCACAAGCACATAGTCTGAGAATAAATCATGTGAATTGATAAAATAAATGAACTGTGAGCTGAAATACAGGAATTCAGCAAGACCAGGCTTTTTGGTAAAAAACTCTTGAGTTGTGCGCAGAGGAAATAATCTGTGTTACAAACATTATTAGGCGGAGTGAGTGAAAACTTGTGTGACTGGAGAGCAGCTGTGCAGAGCGGCTCTCATAGCAGGTGACTGAATGCAGTTTTCTGTCCAGGAAACCTCACGGTGATAACAAGGACAGACTACTGATTGCTGCTTTTGATGAGTAACGGAAATATTTCTCTGTGAAAATTCAGATTACAGACATCTGCATAAACACAGAAGGAACAATATAAGCGGTGGAGATAACACCGTAATATATAAAAATCAATGAGCTGTGAGTTGGGTAAAAATCAACAACACCAGACAGAAATAAAAGTTAAAAGAATGAGCTCTTAGTTGGATAAATAACCGACAACAGACTTGTTAGGGTTAAAAATTAATGAGCTGTAAAGTTGGAGATGAATAACCAACAACAGACATTGTTAGAGTGAATGAGCTGGACACAAAACACACCAGCAAAAATTAGACAAGATTTATAGTTTAAGTCCATGAGCTGTAAGACACACACACACACTGACCACTAAAAACAGGCTTCTGGGGGTTGAATGTGTTCTGGTGTATTGGAGGTTGGTCAGAACTGAATGAGTGAGTGACTGAGATAACGCATTAAAAATATATCTTTTAGAAAAAAGGATAGTAGTTGTCATAACAATGGAAGGTGAATTTGATAATAGTGCAAAAGAACAGAATGATTCATGGAAGACCATAGAGAATCAGCTGTCAATAATGAAGACTGCTATTAAGAAATCACTTGAATGCAGAGAAGGACAAAAGCTGGTTAAACGGATGGACTCTAAAATAAATGAAGAATTGTCAAAAGATGGAAAGAGCAAGACAGAGAGAATCTTGGCAAGTGGTTTTGGTTGAAGGTGAATAAATTAAAACAGGAGAGAGACTTGGCTGACAAACAGTGTAGAGACAGCAGATGGTTGGGCAGAGGGAAATGGAAGCAACTTGCACAAAAAATAGAAACAAATGGGTTTGTTATGGCTAAGTAGCGACCATGCAATGACTGACAGGAAAAGCAGACAGATTAAAGATAACAGTGCAGTTGAACTGCCACCACAATATGAACGTTTTGCACATCAGCCCACTTTATCAGCCCCCACTTCTCCTCTTACTGGTTTATATCCCATGCTGCAAGTTACTGGGGGAAAAGTGAGCGTGTGTGATTTACCCCCAGAGACTGCCCAGCTTCCTTCTGGCTCATCACCACCAGATCCCTCCTCCTTGGCCCCCACCTCTGTCTGCTCACATTCCACTGCTGTGTCTGTACTCTCATCCGGAGGCTCATTCATTTCACAGGATCCACTAACTGACCCATTTGCTGACCGGGTATTACGGGACAAATTGCAGCCAGTTTCTGGCCCAATAAAATGTTCCACCCCGTATATTTCCCATTCACCTAGCGATATGGAATTGGTCACACCTCTGAAACCAGATGTAACTGAGGGCTCAGTTAATATGACAGTGTCAGGAAAATGGATAAAAGAAGAACCACTGACTGCAGTAACTTATTGTGACGCTGCTATGCAGGCACCACCCATTACAGTACAGAATCAGTTACCAATTGAAAATGAGGAAGTTATGTCATCTCCCTTGTTGGATGGGTGCGAAAACTTATCACTCATGTAAAAACTTTGTGTTGCAAGGCACCTGCACTATGCCTTCCTCCCTGTGTGTGTGAATTGTTATCTCCGTGAGAACCAGCCTCCTTTCTGTCTCACACACACACACACCCTGTCTGAACTGTCTGTTGAATTGTGTATATAAATAAAGAGATAGGGTGTCAAAACTTTGTAGTTGCACTGCAAAGTGGGCTACCCTTGCTGCAAGTAACTCTGACTGTATCGTTCTTACCTCTGAGTTGACTAAATAATACCTAACATTATTGGTCCTTCGTAGCCGGATTAATTCAATAACCTTATTTCTCTTTGCTTTAACAGTGACTCTGGGATCTGTGGGGGAAGCCTGACGTCGAGCGAAGCACCGCTGCACAGCCTCCATTAGCTGGAGCTGCTGAAAGTCCCGGTGTGTGTGAATTCACACCTGGCCAGTGGGTTATCGCCTTCCTCGGCGCGGGGTGACTCTCACAGGGTCCAGAGAGTCACCAAGAAGTCAACTCCAAGGTGAGACAGTTTTAAAATACAGTTCATAAGAAAAGTACTTAACAGTCGTTGGTAGTATGTCGCCGGTAAGGACGCTGCAATGGGATGGTTTTATTCCACCGTGAAAGGAATAGTGACAAATTTGGTACAATCCCGCTGTGAAGGGGATTAAAGAAAACGACTGAGGATTATTCCCCTGCGAGGGAATAGAGTACAGCGCTATATAAATAAAAGAAGAAAAGTACTTAAAAGTCGTTGGTAGTGCGTCGCCGGTAAGGACGCTGCATTGGTATGGTTTTATTCCACCGTGAAAGGAATAGTGACAAATTAAGGTAGGGCCCCGCCAAGAAGGGGGCCAAATAAAACGACTAAGGGTTATTCCCCTGCGAGGGAATAGAATAAGCACTATAAAAGTAAAAAGAACGGAGTAAATTGAGCTCATAAAATAACACCAAGTTAACTTAGAAAAATTACAAGGTACCTGAAACTAACTGTGTGACTGTGTTGTGTGTGTATGGAGGACTAAGCATTTTAATAGAATCATAGCAGGATTCTGCTAGTCCTGTGTTTTCTTTTGCCCAGATTAAAACTACGTACTGGTGACTTTGGAGATTCAGGTCGGATTTCATTCCAGAAAATTAACACCGCTGCAAATTAGTCGCAGTAGAAGGCCGTGTTAATGTCCTCCCCATACGTCTCATGCCAGTGACCTTTTATCTGGGACATTCATACTACAATTAAACTAACATAAAACATAATGGGGAAGAAACAAAGTAAACTAATTGACTTAGAAGGGGATGTAAAGTTTATGGAGAACTATGTAAAAGGAGCAGGTATGATCTGTCATAGATGGAATAAAAAATAAAAAACATGGGTTTTTGGGCAAATTAGATACAAATGATGTCTTAAAATTACAAGGGGATCTAAAATGAGAAATAATGAAAACTAAAAAGAGAAAAATAACAAAGAACAATGGGGAAGGGACAAAGAAAAAACTCTGATTTTACAGAAATATGTACACGATGGCATAAAAATACGGATTTTCAGGTAACTTAATTATCACTAAAACTACACGGGGATCTTCAACTGGAGATTATGCATTCAAAAGATTCAAGAGACAATAAAAAGCCTTGCCAGATTATAATTTCAAAGGGGACTTTTCAGTCCCTGAGTGCACACAGTTGATAAACAGATTAAAACAAAAAGATGAATAAAAAAAAAAACAATAAGAGCAACCTTTAACTGACATAGCCATAATACTGATGCCTTAAGAAAAGCACAGGAAAAAAACTTTCAGCTTAACTGAAAACAAATAAAGGGGGCGGACCGCCACCCATCCCAGTTTAGAATACCAAGGTAGCCCCAAATTATAAAGACTAAGAGGTGGTTTTAGAGGACGTGGTAAAGGAAGTTAAAAGAGGAGGTGACAATGTGGACAACATGGAAACTGTCCAACTGGACAACCCAGTGAACAATGACTAGAGAAGGGAGAACAAAATGTTGTTAAAGAAGTAATCTGAGAGTAAAAGATTTTGTAGGCAAGCATTAGTGAGAAACAGGTGCTTTAAAAATCATTCTATGTTGTTATACTACTAACAATATCATGATAAAATGCAAAAGATTCATTTTACAGGGAAATTATTTCATATTTGGCTCAGATTGTGTGCATTCTTGATTTTTCCTCTTTGAGAGAAGTTAAATGTCAGCTCTGTGAGATGACCTTGACAAAGAGATGCAGCTGCCTGAAAACAAAGATAAAACTTCTGCAAACAGCAGAAGCCTGTCTCTGCTGAAAGGTCTGAAAATGTTTTTTAACTCTACCTCTGCATGTGTCAAACTCAAGGTCCGCGGGCCAAAACCGGACCCCAGAAGTTTAGTGATTCTCTAGAAGTAGAGCCTTTTAATATGGTGATTGTGTGCTTGAATGTTATTTTGTCAATCAATAAGCAGTTTTGTTTACATTCTGCCACAATCTGCCTTTTGAAAATGTTTTGAATCTTGCTCTTTATGTATAAAAAAAAAAAGAAAAATTGGCTAAAGTCTGCAGACATAAAATTAACCCGGATTGAAGCTCTAACTATGTTTATTTAATCTGAGATCCTCTCCAAATGCAACAGTATATGTCAGTCTACATGAGATACTAACAACTTCACCTACTGGTATAATATAAAGATCTGATTGAATATGTGAAACAAATAATGATGAAAGTTTTTCAACAGGTGATGCTCATCCAGGAGGAAGACAGTGTTCCTAGGAAATGCAGCTCATTCATTAACAATCAATTTTTCTCCTATAGGTGGACATTTTGCTGACTAATCATAGGCTGGATCTATGAAACATTATGAGCACAGACCAAATGACCAATGTTCTGACTGACTTATGAACCTCACTGACCTGACAATGATAACATGACACCCAACAGATAACACCTTTAAGGTGGACCCCACTAAGACCACCTTATTGATTCTTGGTGAATAAAAAAAAAAAGAATTGAAGCGTTTAAAACAGACCTAGTGGAAACAAAAGGGGTTATGAGGAAACAACGTGCATTTTAAGAATAATAGAAGTCAAATTATGTTAAAATCTTTGCAAATAAAATGACTCTGACAGAGAAATAAGTAAGTAGTGTGTGAATGTGTGTGAATGGGAATGACTGATTTCATTGTAATGCATCTTTGAGGGACTTTAAAAGCGCCAATAAAGGTCTGATGTTCTGATGATCTTTGCCAAACTTATATCTTAATAAGGTTACCAGAATCTTTTTCGAAAAATCATATAAAGATAGCAAAGGTTCTACCTGTATTGAAAATACTGATAACCATAAGAAAGTTCATAGATCCGTCTTCAATTTTTCACAATTCTTTTACAAACAGGGTATTTAAACTTTCATGTGGCCAAATGTCTGTGTTTGACTTTCTGTTTTTGTGAAATACATGTCTGATTCATGTTATGTAAAAATTAGAGTCCTCAACATTACCATGATAATATTAGGTCAGTTCTCTATGGTAAAACGAAAAGATTTTAACAGACGTTTAGACTTTTTCCAGTCAGGTTCAAAATGATTGAATTAGACTCAAACTTAACATAAGATGAAATGAACCTTAACAGAATTACTGGACTGGACTGAAATAGAGAAAACTTGAGTTAATTGAAACAAACTTTAGTTACTTGAACTAAATACAAAGCTGACTGAAACTGTATGTTGTATCTATAAAACTGGGTAAGATAAACTAAGATTATAAGATATAATATGCCCTTCATTTTTTGTGTTCATCAGTGAGTGAGTTTTTATTTTTATTTTTAATAAGAACTAAACCAAGCATTATTTAAAATAATAGCAACTACCAAAAATAGTGATCTCATTTTTAAATGTAATAAGGACATATAAAATATAATAAAAAAGAATAATAAGAATTTAGAAAAACAGAGGCTTTAAACCTCTGCAGGAACAGCACTGACACTGTCGAAAGTGGATCCTAATACAGGAATCTGGAAGCTCACTCTAGGATGGACAGTCAAAGTCCATCCAAGGACACATTTAGATGAGGAAGAGGGACAAATACAGGCCTTAGCTGAGAGCAAAGAGAGCAACATGCATCCTGCCCTAGCTGCTGTCCCACTTGAACTGTGGTCCCAATCATCAACTGATGTAGGACTTATAAAGGGATTTCCCACCATACAAGGTTAAACTAATATCTGAAAAAAGGCTATTAGTCCGCCAATACCCATTCAAGCCAGAAGCTGAAGAAGGTACTAAGCCAGTAATACAAGATATGTTGAAGTCAGGAATATTAAGAGAAGCACCTGACGCTACATGCAAGGCATATCACACTGACATCGCTATTATTATCACAGCCAAACATAACTCTAAAAAGATGTGCCCCTTAAATCCAAGTATTCTAATACCTACTGCAGAAGATGGAAAACCACATTCTTATAAAGCAAAAGTTGAAGAAGGCACAAAACCCAGACAAGACATTTCTCAAACCCTTATACCAGATTCATGTGTTGTGTTTGTAGATGGCTCAGCATCTAAAGATGAATATGGAAAGAATAGAGTTGGTTATGTAGTAACAACCATCGATAGGATAATAGAAGCTAAATTTCTACCCAATACATGCTCAGCCCAAACAGCAGAATTATATGCTGTCGTAAGAGCATGTGAATTACATGAGGGACAAATACTTACTATATACACAGACAGCCAATACGTTTTCGGATCAGTACATCACCATGCTAAGATTTGACAAAATAGAGGTTTTAAAACATCATCAGGGACAGAACTAACTCATTTCAACCTATTAAAGAGAAAATGTCAGATCTGCTATTTATAGACACAGACGTGCTGAAAGACGCCCAACAGTCAGCACCCAAGACAGAAATAAAGGCCTGGCTAAAGAGAGGAGCACAGAAAAAAGATGACATCTATCAGATAGAAGATAAACCAATCCTCCCAAAACATTTATACAACACAGCGGCTACAGTGACACATTGGGAAGACCCACGTGTCAAGGGGGGAATATGTCACATCTGGTAAAGCATTAATGCTACACTATACATTTTTCTGACTATGCAAAGAATTTTTGCAGATCATGCATAATTGGTTGCAAACACGGGGGAAGAAATATTGCCTAGTTGCAATAGATGAACCTAGTGACACATTTCTTCCCCACATATGGTATCCCACAGATTATAAGGTCAGATAATGGAACTCATTTTGTAAATAAATTAATAGAACTAAGTTCTAAAGCATTAGGGTTTCAGTTAAAGATTAAGGAAAACAATGGAAGAAACAGGGATTCCATGGCCCGAATGCCTATCCCTGGTTAATTATGGATGAGAATAACTCCAAATCAAACTGGTCTTACTCCATTTGCCACCTACTGTACATCATTGTATAACTCCACCCAATATATTCTGAGCCTGAGATCACGTGACACCAAGTTGCTGATGTAAATTTGTATTCTCAAAGAAATAGTACATGGCAGACCGTTTTCTCTGCCCTCTGACATGAATGAAATAGAGAAAGCACAACAGGAAACTTCATTAGCTGAGTGGATGAATAAAATGTTGCAGACAAAAGAAAAACAAATGTCCAGTGGTGTGCTGATAATCTCTGCTCCTATCCCACAGAACGACCTGAGGCCTGGAGACCTGGTCCTGATTAAGACACTCCACCGGAAGGATTGGAGCACTCCTCGGTGGAAAGGGCCGTTTCAAATACTCCTGACAACGCCCACAGCTCTGAAAATAGCAGAGAGGCCTTCCTGGATTGATAAAAGCCACTCTAAGCCAGTTTTGCCGTTACAGGAGCCAGATCAACCGACGGGGTAGCAGAAGGAAGTCCAGATTCAAAGAAGTTGGAGGACCCATATGGCCCAGTATCTCAAACCGGTGAAGAAAACAGCTGATCTGCGCCCAATTATAAAATGGCTCTCTGTAACATGTGGACAGGACTGATAAGCCTGGGTCAGATCTATACCGAAAATGACAGAACACTCTGGCCAACAAGACCCTGCAGAAAAACTCTGAAGAACTCTTTCAGAACATGCAAATCAGCTTCATTCTCATGATTCATCTCTCCATTTTCTTACAGAGCAGCAGCATCAAACTAACCAGCAGTTAGTGCAGATCACCTCTATGCTACAGAAGACCCTCAGTACCCAGTCCACCACACAGGTAGATGGCGCTGCTGAATTCCCAGTAACTCCACAGCCGCCTCAATCTTGTGACGTCATTTCCCGTAACCCTGATAAGTTTTCTGGAGAGGTGGGTAATTGTAGAGGGTTTTTACTCCAATGTGCCCTAGTTTTCAACCGCTCTCCAAGTTCCTTCCTGCATGATGATGTTAACATTTCATACATCATTGGTTTATTGACTGGCAAGGCTTTGCAATGGGCTGAGGCCTGATTTTCAGATTCTTGTAATTTTGGTTGTACCTTTGAAGAATTTATTCAGGAATTTAAGCAGACATTTTCCTCAGAATTAGATAAGTCAGACACTGGATGGCAGCTGCGGGCATTAAAGCAACGCAATAGACCCCTCACTGAGTTTTCAGTAGAAGTTCGTACTTTGGCAGCAGCTTCCCGTTGGAATGATTGTGCTTTAAAGTCTGCATTTTTTCATGCCTAAGACGAGTTAGCTCTGGTTGATGAACCTACCACATTGAATGAAGTAATTTCTTTGGCCACAAGAGTGGATGACAGAATAAGGGAGAGAAGGAGAACCAGAACAGAAAGATCTAGTATTGGATCACGGTTTAACTTTTCACCCATTGCTAAACCCACTCAACCCTTAGCTACTGGGTCAGAACCTATGTTGATAGGACGCACCCGGTTAACTCCAGAAGAGAGACAGAGACGCAGGCAAGCCAAGCAGTGCTTTTACTGTGGTTCTCCTGACCATTTTGTAGCTGACTGTCCTGTTTGTCATTAAATAGTGAAGCCCCTAGACTCAACTTGCCAGCCACTATCACAGTTAATCAACAGACATTGACTATGTTTGCTTTGAATGATTCCGGAAGTGAACAGAATTTGATTGATTCAGGATTAGTAAGCCAAGCCGGAATTGAGGTTGAACCTCTTGCTTCCTCTCAATCTGTGTTAGCCCTTGATGGACAGGCCTTACAGCGAATTACACATCAGACCAAACCCATTGACCTTTTACTATCAGGAAATCATAGAGTGAAGATATTTTTCTTTGTATTTCCGGTATCACAGGGCTCTTTGTTCTTAGGTTACCCGTGGTTACGGAAACATAATCCTCATCTTGATTGGTCGAAAGGTCATGTTGAATCTTGGCCCATTAGTTGCCACTCATCTTGCCTTCAGTCAGCGTTTTCTCCAAGCTTTTCTGAACAGATTAGTGAGGAGAATGAGGACATTGATCTATCACATGTACCCCCAGAATATCATGACCTCAAGGGAGTTTTTAGTAAGAACAAGGCTTGTCCTTACCACCCCATAGGCCTTATGACTACACTATTGACCTTCTCCCTGGTGCCCCCTTACCATCTAGCAGACTGTACAATATCTCTCATCCCAAAACAGAAATCTATGAAGAGTTATATTAGTGAATCCTTATCTGCAGGTATAATCCGACCATCTTCTTCACCTCTTGTAGGGAAAAAGGATGGGTCATTGAGACCCTGTATTGACTATAGGGGTCTTAATCAAATCACTGTCTAAAACAAATATCCTCTTCCACTACTTTCCTCAGGTTTTGAACCGGTTCATGGTGCCACAGTATTTACTAAGCTAGATCTGAGAAATGCTTACCATCTTGTTAGGATTCGCCAGGGGGATGAGTGGAAGACGGCCTTCAAGACTCCACACGGTCACTTTGAATACCTGGTCATGCCTTTTGGTCTATGCAATGCTCCTGCTGTCTTTCAGGCCCTTGTTAACGACGTGCTTAGAGATTTTTTGAGCTTTTTTGTTTTTGTGTATCTAGATGACATTCTGATCTATTCTAAGAGCATTGAGGAGCATAGTCTCTGTATGTGGGTCAGATCTATACCGAAAATGACAATATGATACTGCAGTGCTGTTAAGACCTCACAAGTAAAATTCAGATTGAGATTATTTAGTGTAATTGTAACAACTACAAGGAGAATCAAATTCCAAGCCCTTCAGTGCAGATGTAAAATCACAATGAAAATAAAAAAAACAACACACAGACTTAAAGTCTGGACAAATATGAAAAAAATATAAATACATAGCAGCAAAAATACACTACTGGTCAAATGTTTTAGAATGCCTTTCTCATTTAATGAAGGTATCAAAATAGTGTATAAACACAAACCAAAAATTGTTAGACAACTTTAAATATGTTACGTTTTAGATTCCTTAAGGTAGCCACCCTTTGTTGTGATGACGGAAATATTAACCTTTGGCCGTCTCTCAGTGCAACTCTGGGAAGTTCTTTCAAAACTCTTTGTAAAACCATTTCAGGTGACCCCTCATGAAGATCATGGAGAGAATGCCAAGAGAGCAAAGCAGTCATCAAAGCAAAGGGTGGATATTCTGAAGATTCTAAAATACAAAAATGTGTAGTTATTTCACTTTTTGTTTACTAAATAATTCCATGTGTGTTCATTCACAGTTTTGTTGCCTTTGGGTAGAATTTATAATGTAAATAGTCATGAAAATAAAGAGACCCATTAAGTGAGAAAGTGTATGTAAAACATTTGACCGATAGAGTATATATCTAAAAGAGAGCATTAAGTACCAGACCACGGAGATTTCCAGTGGCAGTAGATATTGCACAGTGACAGTGGACGTGAAGATTACACCTTCATCTCCATATTGCGCATTATTTTAGAGTGACCTACAGTATGACATGGTTTTATTTTATTTCAAAGGCATTCAAGCTCTAACAGCAATCTGATTAACTATTTTTCCTGTCTGTTTGTTTATCATTGCTTTGATGGCCCTGTACCGTCTGCCTAGCGACATTAGCTTAATCAGAGACTGGCCAGAATAGGATGAGCCTGTAAGGATGTTATCCACCCTCCTGAGGCAGTAAGAGCCATGAAGGTCCTCCAGTGAAGGTAGAGATCACCCAATGATCTTCACTGCTATTTTGGTGAACCTCTAGAGCTCATTCCTGTTTGCTACCGTGCAGCTGGCAAACCACGTGCAGAGACAGTATGTGAGGATGCTCTCCATGGTGGAGCTGTATAATAACTGTATAAGAACACAAGCAATCCCTGGTTGATATTATGTTTCCTGATTCTTTCCTAGGGAGCCTTTGCTGTGCCTTCATTACCATCTGTGTGGTGTTCCTATCCCAGGTCAGTTTCTCCTCCATGTGGACCCCCAGGAGACAGAATAATTTTGTGATCTTTCAGCACCAGTCCAGAGATGCCATTAGGGCCCATTGCTTTACATGGGTTGACACCCCTCAGTGTGTACCTCACTTCGTGCTCACCTACCGAAACGGTGAAGTTGCTCCCAGCTGCTGATGTTGATTCGGCTGCTCCAGATGATTCAGTCTCAAAGTGAGCAAAGAAGAGAATAAGCTCTTCTGTCAGTGTAACATTACCCTCAGCAGCTTTTATGTCGGGTTTGCAGCTATGGTTGTGAATTGCTAGACTGCTGTCCTTGCCTGCCTGCTGTTGTTGCTAAATGGTAAATGTCCTGCACTTGTATAGTGCTTTATCAAGTCCCCGCAGACACCAAACCGCTTTACACTACAATCAGTCATCCACCCATTCATTCACACACTGACAGTAGTAAGCTAACATTGTAGCCTCAGGTGCCCTGGGGCAGACCGACAGAAGCAAAGTTGCTGTACATTGGACACCACCAGGCCCTCTGACCACCAACTGGCAACCCACCGGTTAGAGGAAAAACTCCTTGCACATGAGCCATAGTCTCCCCTGTTGTCATATATATAAGGACATGGGGGACACCTGGACAGCACTGCAGCTGACCGACCAGCAGCTGAAGGTATTCAGGATGATGGAGGCAGAGACAAAAGCTGGCTCAAGCCTTCAGTCAGGGTTGCTGTACCTCTTGTGCAGTACACCATTACTTGCTGGCTTTGCTAGACTCTGAACTGTGTTTTAAACTTTGCTGAAAGTTGTTTTTGGCTGTGGTTTGCAAATGTGATGAGTAAGTTTTCTTTTGGGAGAACAAGTTGTGTGAGTGAGCTGTTGTGTTTTAACCTGGTCTTTCCTGGTTTGTTTTCTTGTGAACCTTTAACTATTATACTTAATTTGTTGGATTACTCTCTCTGCAGAACAGATGCTTTATTATACTTAATTTGTTGGTTTACTCTCTCTGCAGAACAGATGCTTTATTTTACTTAATTTGTTGGTTTACTCTCTCTGCAGAACAGATGCTTTATTATACTTAATTTGTTGGTTTACTCTCTCTGCAGAAAAGATGCTTTCTAACTTGTGTGTTTCAAATGTAGTGCCTTGTCTCTTTGGCTGCCTTTTCCTCACCCTTTTTCCTTTATGCTTTTTAAATTTTTTTTGTTTTGGATGTGAAAATTTGTGTAACTATCGTGAGCTACAAGCCCAAACAGTTAAAAGGCCAACAATGCAAAAATTATATTTTATGCCCCTTTAAATTATGCTTTATGCAAATCAACTTTTCTTACAATCATTTTATTACCTCCTTCCAACTGTAACACCTAAAATAATACCATAATGCTTCCAGAAATTATTTTGTAAAAACAACCTGTTAATGTTAATCTGAAAGCTCTGCTCAGCCTTTGCCCCACAGTCACCACATGCTGAGCCAGTATGTTGCAAACAGGCAAACGTGCTGTAGATAAAGATAAACAACAAAGCTGAACTGCGATTATTGTCGAAAGAATACAGGTATTGTATGGTGGGCTGAAAACAGATTGGCATATTAAGACACAATATTTAGGGTTATTTATGTTTGCCCTTAGTTTAAAGGGAAGACAGCAACTTTCTGTGAAATTTTCACATTTACCGTGATTGCTTTAACCCCTTTCGTCCAACCGAAAGTGTGCCTTTTGTGTAATCTGCAATTTTCCCCAACATGTGGGAAAAAGTTCACAGTTTCTTTTGAAAGAAGAATAGATAGTGAGGGATAATAAGTGTAGCAACGTTAGAGCAGCCGGAAAATCTAAGCAATGTTAAATGTTCTGGGAGTGTGAAATTTTTTGGACTTTAGAGGAGTAGGAGGACAAGTGAGGAAGGGAGAGGCAATTTCAGAAAGCCTTTGTCTGTGATAAAAAACAGAAGCTTTGAAACTTGTCAGATCTGTACACAATGGGCCACAGAATGATCTGTTTATTGTGTTGAATATTGCATACAGTGTGTGGTGGAATAGCTCTACAAGAAATTTAAGACTGAATTGCTTATTGACTCATCTTCAAACATGACCCAGTGAGAAGCACTTACAGAAAATTGCAACTCTGCAAACTAATTACAATTGAATAAATTAAGAATTGTCTCATTCTTTGGTTAGAACTTAAATGTTAGTTAAAAATAATTAATAGACAAAAGTATTATATATAACAAACCCACTCATGTCATCCTGACAAGCAAAAGTTAATGCTAAAAGATACTCGTACTCGTCGTCTCGCTTTTCCGGGACCGGGTCGTGGGGGCAGCAGACTCAGCAGAGTCTGACGTCCCCCTCCCCACGACAGGACCACGTCAAAAAGAGACGAAATCCACTGGTCCCCAAACTAGACACCCTCCGGCCCTTCGCTGCGCCTAGAAATCCTGTCCATTAAAGTTATGAACAGGACCGGTGACAAAGGGAAGCCCTGCTGGACTCCAACATGCTTTGGGAACTGGTCCAACTTAGTGCCGGCAATGCGGACCAAACTCCAGCCCCGCTTGTACAGAGACTGGATGGCCCCTAATAAAGGGCCCCCGATTCCATACTCCTGGAGCACCCCCCACAGGGCACCAGGACACAGTCAAATGCCTTCTCCAGGTCCACAAAACTCATGTGGACTGCTTGGGCAAACTCACATGAACCCTCGAGTACCCTGTAGAGGGTATAGAGCTGGTCCAGTGTTCCACGGCCGGGACGAAAACCACACTGCTCCTCCTGAAGCCGAGGTTCGACTATCCGCTGGACTCTCCTCTCCAATACCCTGGCGTAGGCCTTACCAGGGAGGCTGAGGAGTGTCATCCCCCTGTAGTTGGAACACACCCTCCGGTCACCCTTCTTATGAAGGGGGACCACTATGGGGTAAGAACGCTGTCAAAAACAATGTGTATGTAAAGAAATGTGTGCATATTAGTCAATAGTTGTGCATAAGTAAAATCCAAACGAGGTATTGTATATTTTCTCTGTAACAATACAAAATAAAATGTTACAGTTTCAAGAAATTACAAACACAAAGTTCAAGTTTACAGTTGTGGTTTATTCTTTATGAATACAATATGCTATAACAGTTTGTGAATACGATTTCTTTTCTTTGAGAATACGAATTTACATCAGCGCCTTGGTGTCACGTGATCTCAGGCTCAGAATATAGTGGATGGAGTTATATAATGATGTACAGTAGGTGGCAGTATGCACTGCTGAATTTGTTGCGAACCGCCAGCAGAAAAAGAGAAGAAGAAGAAGCAGCAGCACTAGCGCCAAGATGACGGACCAAGAGCATATATTAACGACATTAAGACATATATAAACTTTTTAACATTACCTGGCTTTGTACCGTAGTTTATTGGTCCGTTGGTGGGTGGCCACTTTGTTTAAAGATTTACTAAAGTGTAAAAAAGTATTTCTGGGCAAATTTGACTCTTTTGAATATTTGGCTCTCCAGGTAAAGAGCCTGGTCTGAAGCATGTTCTTGAAGATTTACAGGCCTCCTAAATCCCAAAAAACCTTTTCAGTGATTTTAATGAGCTTTTGTCTGTGATATGTGTTGATTACGACTGTTTAATGATTGTGGGAGACTTCAACATTCACATGGACAATCCTGAAGACAGACGTGCAATAGAACTATGTGACTCTTAGAAATTTTGGTTTGACTCAACGTAAAACAGCAAACGCACAAACAGGGACATATTTTGGACTTGATCATCACTAAGGGTCTAAACATTTCCAAGGTGTCTGTAACTGATGTTGCCCTGTCTGACCACCTTTCTGTTATTTTTGAAAGCATCATATGCAATGACTCAGTTAGCCAAAGAGACATTATAAGAAAATGCATCTTTAAGGATGGTGCTGCTGAAACCTTTAACCAGATTTCCTCTTCTACCTCCACTTTGCCCTGTAACACTGTAGATGAGCTGGTAGAAAACTTTCTTTCTAAAATCTCGGACATCATTGATTTAATTGCTCCAAATAAAGTGAAAGTTGTTTCTTGGAAGAAAATGTCTCCACGGAGAAGTGCTCCACCAGTCAGAAATGAAAAAAAGGAGTGTCGAAAAGCTGAACGCAGGTGGCAAAAGACTGGACTCCAGGTTCACTATATTATCTATAAAGAGAGACTATACAGATATAACCTACAACTGTGTTGGGACCCACAGCCATTGATTAAAACATCAAGATGCGGTACGGACTTTTCTGGAACTTTCAAAATAAATTGCATTTAACCTACTTCCAGCACATTTGGAAAAGGGGGGGTAACAGCGGACTTCCCATGATTCCACTGGCCGTATAAAACCCCCACCTTTCCAATGTTCCGATCTCTTCCATCCGGACTCTGCTTCGAGGCTGGCAGGAGAGACAGCGCACTAATGTCTCTTTGCTGGCAAACAGACATAACTCTTCAACTGGATCCAAGAGTGTCATACAATCACCGATCATATGCACAAGTTAAGTACGGATTAATTACTGTCTGTGTATCCGGTATATTCATTCATGAAAGGGGGTAATAATTAAGGTGTAAGCATGGCTTGACTTTTCTCTCTGAGGTCTACAGAGATTACAGAGAGTTCCCAGCACAACGCCGAGTAAAACAGTTTCTCAAGGTAGGACTACAAAACGCGTCACAGTGGTAACGTGCAGTTGGCCGGCAACAGACCGAGCCGCCCCCCCAACTGCTCCGGAGGTTAGCTGAACCTCACCCTCGTTCCAAGTGGATGTTTCTTCAAACTTCATCGTTACCCAGACAACTCCTCAGCACGGTTCAAACGAGGTTAGGGTTTGGACAGAGAGATGGAACTATTTAGAATGAAATAATCTAAACCTTTTTCATTTTATGAAGTTTGGTTTTCTTTGTGTTGAACTCAGCTATCTTGGTGCTAGCAGGCCATCTGCAGCACACGTGCTCAGTTTCGTGTTCTGTGTTTGTGTGTTTTTAAAGTTAAGACAAACCGTATTTAAAGGGTGATTTTAAGCACAGAAGATTGATCATAATGCGCCGTCCGCGCTTATGCATTTGAACCCTTTTATTAACGGTATTTTAAAGGTGTGTGTTTGATTCTGGTGCTAAGCTATAAGCTTCTTTTGTTAGCTGTACCTGCTAACAGCTAAGAACACGTGCTTGCTGCTAAAGAATATTTACCCAGAAAGGTTGTTAGTTTTCAATCCAGTAAATAATAGTTCCCTAAACATTATTTTTTACTAAACTTGATAACTAAGTAAACACCATTAAGACCCATTTCTCCAAAAATATTTGGCTCTTTTCCAAAATATTTCCTTAAATATTTTACCATTTCCTTAATAATATTTCTTTAAATATTATTTTAATAAATAAAGGCAGCTAATGAGACAACGTTGAGAATTGGTCATCCAGAAGGTTGGTTTTATTCAGCAGATCATTCTTTAAAACATTAGTTTATTAAAATAATATTTTATCTGATCTTGCATTGTGAGTGGTTGTCTAAAGGTTTGCCGATTATTGCCTAAGTTAGTTCCAAGACTAACTTAACTTCACTTCCAGATTCTTCAAGATAATCCTTGGTTCTCAAACATAAACATTGCATGGTAATGTTGCATCACTCTTTTGGTCATGGATTTTTAACCATCTTTTATCAACTTGTTTATATTGTACATAGCCCATTAGTCTTTGTTATTCTTTAATTCTGCTTGGTAGTTTAGTTGGATTGTTTTAGCATAGTAAATAGTTTGTTAATTGAAATATGTTTGACTCTGAGTTGACTTATTTTTGCTAATAAATTCTTGTATTTTAAGAAATTGTGTGAATTAATTCCATGTGTGTGCAGAGTTTTGCTGTTCAATAATGTTAGAGCTTGTCTCACCCTTTTCTATTTTGCCCTAATACCATCGCCTTACTGGGCTGGTATTCACAGGACTACCCTTAACAGACCAAAATATTATTTGATAAAATATTAATATAAATATTAAATAATATTTTCAGATTAATAGTCACAACAACTGAAAAAGGGAATCTTTCTTTTCTGAAATGATCGGCAAAAACATTAACAATCCTCGTGCATTATTTGCCACGGTCGACAGGTTAAACCCTCCTGTAACTGTGGCATCTAAAATCCACTCTACCAGGGCCTCTAATGGATTTGCTAACTTCTTCACTGAAAAAACCCAAAAGATCAGAGAGGCAGTCAGCACATCCACATCAACTCCAGTACCAAAGTTGTCTCCAAGTAGAACTGATTTTGACAAAACTTCCCAATTTCACCAAATAAACTACAAAAACTTAGAAGTAATTGTACAGCAACTAAGCTCTTCTTCCTGCTGTCTCGATGTTTTACCCACAGCTTTCCTTAAGAAAGCTTTGCCCGCAATAACATCTGATTTAACACAAATAATAAACGCGTCCCTTTTGTCAGGTGTTTTCCCCCAGGTCCTGAAAACAGCAATTATCAAACCTCTATTGAAAAAGAGCAACTTGGAGAAGTTGCTACTACAGAACTACAGGCCTATATCAAACCTCCCCTTCATCAGTAAGATTATTGAAAAAGCTGTGTTTCAGCAGTTAAACAACTTCCTAACAATGACCAACAGCTTCGATGTCTTCCAGACAGGCTTCCGTGCTCACCACAGTACAGAGACTGCTCTTGTCAAGGTTTTCAATGACATCCGTATAAATGCAGACTGTGAAAGAAACACAGTGCTGGTATTATTGGACCTCAGTGCAGCATTCGACACTATTGATCACTCCATTTTATTAGAGTGCCTGGAAAACTGGGTCGGCCATTCTGGTACATCACTCAATTGGTTTAAATCCTACTTGAAGGACAGGGACTTTTTTGTGTCTGTAGATAACTTTACATCAGAGACCACAAAAATCACATGTGGCGTTCCCCAAGGATCCATCTTAGGGCCCCTCCTATTCAATATCTACATGCTCCCCCTAACTCAGATTTTAATAAACAACAACATAAGTTATCATAACTATGCAGACGACACACAGCTATACGTCACAATGCCACCAGGTGACTATGAACCCATTCAAGCGCTGGGTAAATGCTTAGAAGAAATCAATGCATGGATGGGCCAAAATTTTCTTCAGCTGAATCAAAACAAAACTGAAGTAATAATCCTTGGACCAAAGGAAGAGCAGTTAAAAGTTAGCACACAGCTTCAGTTAATACAGCTAGAAACCACCAGTCAGGCTCGAAACCTGGGTGTAGTGATGGACTCAGACCTAAACCTTCAGAGGCACATAAAGATGGTAACAAGGTCAGCCTTCTATCACCTAAAAAAACATGTCCAGGATTAAATCACTAATGTCTCAGCAGGACCTTGAAAAACTAATTCATGCGTTCATCTTTAGTAGAATTGATTACTGCAACGGTGTCTTCACAGGTCTGCCTAAAAAGTCGATCAGACACCTGCAGTTGATCCAGAACTCTGCTGCCCGCGTCCTCACTAGAACTAAGAAAGTGGAGCACATCACCCCAGTTCTAAAGTCCCTACACAGGCTCCCTGTAGCTCAGAGAATATACTTTAAAATACTTATGTTAATCACTGAATGGCTTAGCACCAAAATACATTACAGACTTGTTGTCAGTGTATCAACCACCCAGACCTCTCAGGTCTTCTGGCACAAATCTACTCTGCATACCCAGAACCAGAACCATACATGGAGAAGCAGCTTTTAGTTCTTATAATCCACTAATTTGGAATAAACTCCCAGAAAAGTGTAAAAGCACCGAAACCCTAAGTTGCTTTAAATCAAGATTAAAACTTTTTTTTAGAGTTGCCTTTGAATGTGTTATCTAAACATTGTTGGTTGGACTTTCAGTCCAATTTTCCTTTCATTTTCTTATCCATCATTCTATTCTATTCTCTCTTTTTTTTAAATTACCTCTGTTTGATTTTCTGTATCATTGTAATGTTTTTCCTTGTGTACAGCACCTTGAGTGCCTTGTTGCTGAAAAGTGCTATATGAATAAACTTGACTTGACTTGACCGGGTTCGGGGATTGCAGCTGCGACAGATAAAGCAGACCTCACGGCCGCTGCTACGAGCAGCAGCATCGACAATAGATGTGGAGAACATGGTCCACTCGGACTCTATGTCTCCAACATCCCCCGGAATCTGGTCAAAACTCTCCCGGAGGTGGGAGTTGAATACATTCCTGGCCGAGGGCTCTGCCAGACGTTCCCGGCAGACCCTCACTATGCGCTTGGGCCTGCCAAGTTTGTCCGGCTTTCTCCTCTTCCAGCGGATCCAACTCACCACCAGGTGGTGATCAGTGGACAGCTAAGCCTCTCTCTTCATCTGAGTGTCCAAAACATGCGGCCGAAGGTCTGATGATATGACAACAAAGTTTAATAAAAGGTTTAATAAATTAACAAAAACTTACTGGCAGGCCGGAGGTGAACAAAAACGTGGAGCAGAGACCAAAGGGCTTGGGCATGAAACTGGCTTGGCTTGGCAAAAACAGTAGTGGACAGCACAGCAGATGAGATGACAGTATAATGATCCAGAAGAGTATAAATACAAGTGAAGCTAGGAGACTGATTGGCAAAGTGCAGGTGGACCAAATGAAGCTGATTGTAATCTGTGGCAGGGAGTGGAAACAACATAAATGTACTGCACAGAGAAGCAATAAAACATTTGGTGCATTTTCATGGATTAATCACTTATTTGCATCTGGTTTGATAGATAAACAAAAAATCCAAGGTTTAAACAGCTTAGTAACCAAAAGGGGTGTAATGATACATCTTGCTCACAAGACATGATATTGGGTTTACGTGTAGCCAATCAATCCCTACCTATAGATGAAAGGTAGCTGGTTCAAATCCTGTCTGGGCCCAGCTTTGTCCCACAGACAAAGCACATGCAGTTTAGGTTAACTGGTGACTCTAAATTACATTTCTGGTGAGAGCCTGTCTGTGAATGGTTACCTGTAGCTCTTCGCCAGCCCTGCAATGAAATGGCAGCCTGGCCAGGATGTACACTGGCTTTCATTTGGAGAGACGGAAGCTGTTACTGGGGATTAATGCATGAGTAATTTCATTAAAGATTGTTTCATAATTTGGGCCATCATTGTAATGTCTCAATGTCTCTAATAGCAGTTCAAGATACTCCATTAAAGACTGTTGTTACTGGTGTATCAGTACGGTAATCAAAAAACGTTTTTTCATTTATGAAAATGAAAACAAGAAAATGACCACAATTGACTTCAACATGAGCAGTGTTGCACAGTGTTGCATAAATAAGCAAATCAAAGTAGCAGTACAAGAACAACAAACACACACAAAAATTACAGAATGCTGTTCAAACAAGTACTATAGAACCCCAAACAACTCTTTATATAAAACACAAAGCTGTTAACAGCAGCATAAAGTTAGCACACAATTCAATGGAACAAAGTAACTAAAGAAAAAAATACAAAGTTATTTACCATAACAAACAGAGACTGATTTATTTGAGATGAGAACTTCCATAAAACATGAAAATGCTGGTGTTATTGGTATGTAGTTTTATCTTTGCACAGTGGCTCTCCTCTTTTCCCATAACAGAAATCATAAAAAAGCCAAACTAAAGAAATATGGTGTGTTGTGTTTTTTAAAACAGTGACCATTCACTACTCTCAAAATGTCAGCTGAGAGCTGGTAATCCCCATTTATCCCTGTGATATGAGTAAGATATAGCCTGTTAAACACAGCACAGCGGGTGGATAACTGTGAATGTGACAGATATTTATAATTTTGAATGGTTTTTTTTTTTCTCATTGCTTCTCTGCACAACAAAACAACTGGCGTTCTTTCACTTTCCCACTTTCCTCCAGTTGTGAGGAGGACTTTATTTGTGCACATACACAGTGTCTTCTGAGATGACAAAGCCACTGAGACTTCATTTCAGATATTCTCTCTGTGAAAAGTAGAGTGCCAATGGCCCCCCCCCGAATAACATTAGCCACCCCAAGGCTGAGTCGTCCACGTGTCAGTGAACGCACCTGCCTTTTCTGATTACAAATGCATGCAACATAAGAAGATGGTTAGAGTTTGCCCTTTTAATTTTTCAAGTTACTTGTTTATATTTGTATTGTAATGAACCACTGCTCTGTCTCATTAAATTATCGGCATCTAAGCTGTCGACTCGGTAACATGTATAACACTGTAAAGAGGGTAAAGCTCGGTAATGTGTATAGGGGATAATTCGTCATGCACTGCAGAGGTCTGTAGCAGGTTCTGATCCAGCAGGTGAGTTAAAGTAATTTGGTTAGCCTGTTCTATCTGAATGTCTGATGGTGTCTGTCAGTTATGTTGCTGGGTCTAATATGTTCACTTTGAAATGGATGCAACCCGTCTATATGTATATTTACACCCAGCATCCATGCGGTATTTTTCCTCTCATGCTGACTCCAGCTAGCTGCATTCTACCTGTGAGACCCACAGTGTACATGTTTGCAGAGGTGTAGCACCCAAGCCATGGCCGGTGTGTGCTTTTTCTAACTTGATCTCCACATTATAAGTGATGAAAACACAGGACTGAAGTAATGATAAACCGGTATATTTCATTTGTTACCAAATATAGTTCAGGGTACAAATAAAGGCCTTTGAGCCAATTAGTTAGGCTAAAAATGCAGCTTGTGGCCGCAATATTTATATACTCATATGGGAAATTGTGATTACAATGAATTATATACAAATGTTTTATTTTTGTATTCTGTTTTGTAGAACCACAAACACTTGTACCTGGTACCTTATTCTGCTTATTAAGGAAACCGGTAAAGCATCACCTGGCCTGATCATTGACTTGGAGGTCATACAGGCATTTACCCTGTGCACACTCTATGATCACAACCATAGTAAACTGGTCATTAATCTTAGAAATCACCATTACAGTTAACGCATTCAGTTATGTTTAGAACCTGGTTTATCAAACACTGAATGAACATTCATTTAAGTTTATTTTGTAGTTTTCACAGTGCTGAAAAGTATTCTGGAGATGCAAGCATTTTCTTGGATGCTCTGAAAAAGAGAAATAAATATCTGCACCCATCAGAGACTCTCTTCTGGGATTTTTTGATGTCAAGGACTTCTACATGTAGGTTGTGAAACTTTGAATGCTAGAAAGTGTTGTGGAGAACTTTAAATAGTCTTTTCTAGTCAGTCTAAAATGTAGATTTATAAAAACAAAAGACAAATGGTCTGTGATGTTTTTTGTTGTTGTTGTTCCTATTAATATTATAGCATCACAGCATTTTTCAAAATCAGTCCTTGGTTCTGATTTTGGTGTGTCACCCCAAGATTTTTATTGGCCCCATTTGGCCTCCCCTCTGAAAAATTTCCGGGGGCGTCACTAAGATAAACAAAGATAAACATATTAAGATAAACGTATTAAGATAAACAAAGATAAACATCTTTGTTTATCTTAAATCCCTCTATTTTTATTTAGACTCTGTAGTGGGTGTAATTATCTTTTTTTTTTCACTCTCGTGTGTACACTAAACTGGCAGGACAAAGAGATTTAGTAAATTAGCTGTTTTGTACTTTAGTTTAATCATTAGTGGAGTTTATCTTGCTGTTACATAACACTCTGGAACGCAATGAGCCATGTTTTTCTTCTAATTTGAAAGTGCCTCAAACAAAACACAAACTGGGATACAGGAATTTCTTTACTTATGCTTAACAGATTCCTTACTCTCATTTCTCCAGGCTTTTTGCTTGAACACAGAACTTCTGGGAATCCTTTTTAGTGCAATGAGGCAGATCGAATGCAACAGATGAGAAATTTAGCCTCCAACTGTTAGCTAATATACAGAATTGTGTACAAAGCCTGACTCCAAGTGCAACCCCCTTGTCTCCATCAAACCCTAGAAATATATTTTGTCACTTGCTGGTTTTGAATAGGTCATAATATTTAGATAATTAGAACTATTTAGATATTATATTTAATCACAACTCCTTTGTTAGGGTAAGCAAAACATCATAGTTATGGCAAAAAAACATACATACAAACAAAAATACATACTTTGTGAACTGTTACCAGGAAGACTAGTCTATGCTATTTTGAAAGCTTACAGTGCAGTTTCACTCACATCCACAAGAGGTCACATACTATGGGTACCCTGAATTCCCTGCATGACTAACCAGCAACAAGGCTGTTTTAAAAGGAGCATGCTCTCTCCATGCGAGGTGCAACCTGTCCTCTTGGATGTTTGTCATTCTAACAGGACAAGAGTATGCATGAACATTATATTTGTACTTTCAAAAGAATTTAATCAAAAAAGTGCATTAACTAACATGATCAAAGAGGAGAAATAATTCATTGCAACTTATTTTAGCTAATTAAATCACTAAAAAGACATTTTGAAAGCCCCGGGACTGTGATGTTTCCTTTTGTTTTCTTAAAATTGGACGTCATTTAGATTCAGAAGACTTCTTTAATTAAGTCTTGTTTGTTCAACTTTGCAAATGAAACACCAGCTACTAGAATTTAAAATAATCTATTATGTAGAACCACATTGACCTTAACACGCAAAAAAATGAGCTAAATATGACTACCAAGCAGATGTGTCAGGAAAATCCATTTCATTTTTCTTCCTTTTTCAACTGAAGATAAGTTTGTAGCACAGCTGCTGTGCTTAGGTCTGTATTTATAAATACACTGACACTTCTTTCGTACAGCTGTCCTATGTAAAAATACTTAGAAGTCAGTTCCTAGATAAGTATGCTTATGTGAGTTTGTCTATACTATCCGACCTAAATTTTAAAAAAGGACACATTCTTGGCAAAAATGTAAGGTAATGTTTTGTTTTTAAAGGGAAAAAGAAAAAAGAAAAGAAAAACGCTTTAGACTATTAAAAAACTATTCTTAATAAAAATAATATTCTAAATCTTTCAATGCTAAATGTCGCCTATACAATATTAGGTTGTAATATTGGAGGTCCTGTTATACCTGAAAGATTTTATGCTTAATAAAAGCACTGTCCTCAATTTTATGTTACCTCTCTATGATAATAAATTCCCTATAAAAACACCATGTATGATGAAACATACAATAAAAATGAATATCCATTAAAATTACTCATAAAGATTTTTAGCTCTATTAGGAAAGAAAAAGACAGATAGTAATTCTGATGGTTAAACATCATTTTTACATGAATGTATTCCATCTGTGGGAGGTGCATAGTAATGTTACCAGTTCATTATCACAGACATATTCTGTAAAAAAAAAATGATGGCACAGTAAATCCTTCTAAGCAGATCTTGCAGAATTAGCTGATCTGATGCCTTTAAGGGAACAGCTTATGCAGAATGTTTTGAGTCCTCAAGAACACCGAGGTACTACAGGGCAGAGAGGGCTTTTCAAGTGAGTTGCTTCTCTGGGTTTTAGATGTTAACCTAAATTTGTACTGTTTAGCATTACTAGCAGTATTTATAGTCCTGGCAGATTTAAAGTTATTTTGATTCCAAAGAAAGTTTATTTTTCTAATAGGAAATGAGAGAGAGAGATCTCAAAAAACATAAAAGAATGTAAAAACAATCTGTTTTATTTACATTTACATTACATGGCATACCAAAAATTTTTAATATCACTTTCTACATTTTTTGGCATTACGGCTTTCGAAAAATTGCTGACCAGTTTTTTGCATATTTCCACTGGTGTTTTTAATGATTCATCCAAATCTTTGAGGTTGGAAGGCCTACTTGCCCTTACCTTAATCTATAGTCCCCTCCACAGATTCACTATCAGATTTAAATCCATACTATGTCAGCTACTTCAAAATGTTACTATTACTTCCAGTCAGAAGACACATGATGATAAATTTAAAACCTTACTTCAAACCAAACTTTTCCAATTGTATGAAAAAGTTTGGGTTGAACTGTACATAAGGACACAAACAAGAACACTCTCTAAGTACAAGAGCTAAAAGCATAGAAGCAAAGTATCATTTATTTTTATTAGATCTCTTCACAGTGATTCCCCCAAGGCTCCTGTCCTGTCTCTATTATATCATTTTGCATTTTACCAAGGCACAACATTTTGCCTCTAAAATACTGCTTCAACATTAGTTTTTATCAAGAGGCAGCATCTGTAATATCTTCTGTCAGTGCATTTATATTTCCTGTTCAACCAAACCAAGCTAGCTGTTTTTTGTAAGCATTTGACTTTACATGATCAACACAAAATAGCACTTAACCAAAGTTAAAGGATTAAAGATTAAATTTAATGCCTTCAAAAGTCACTTAATTAGTAAATAAAGTCAATTTGGGCATAATCCATTCTCATTATAAGTACAGAGGTTCTGTTAATGCCTCTGATATTTGTTAGAGTATGTTAGACAAACACAGGGTTTAACATGACAGGAAAATGACAGCAAAACTTGACAGTTGATGTTCAGATACTCCACATTCAGTCTGAATGAGCTTGAGCCCAAAAAGGTTGGTTAAGATTTACTTCAAACACCTTCCTGTATTTGCAGTAAGGGGTGGTTCTGCAAAAATATTGGCTCACTGGCTTTTAACACGAATCAATTTCAGACTGTTCGTATATTTATTTATAAACAACGTCGAAAATCATGTATCATCTTGCTACCGATTCACAATTCAGTGTTCATTTGTGTTGGTCTATCCAAAAAAAACCCAATAAAATCCATTGAATTTTATGGTTATAACTTGCCATCATCCAAAAAAGAGCTTTTTAAATTTTTGATGCTGCTGTTGTACATAATTTTTCTGTTTTATTATACACTTATATTGTAACAAGTTCAAGTTTCAAAAGTATCACCTTTCTTACATACAGGTCCTTCTCAAAAAATTAGCATATTGTGATAAAGTTAATTATTTTCTATAATGTAATGATGAAAATTTAACATTCATATATTTTAGATTCATTGCACACTAACTGAAATATTTCAGGTCTTTTATTGTCTTAATACGGATGATTGTGGCATACAGCTCATGAAAACCCAAAATTCCTATCTCACAAAATTAGCATATTTCATCCGACCAATAAAAGAAAAGTGTTTTTAATACAAAAAAACGTCAACCTTCAAATAATCATGTACAGTTATGCACTCAATACTTGGTCTGGAATCCTTTTGCAGAAATGACTGCTTCAATGCGGCGTGGCATGGAGGCAATCAGCCTGTGGCACTGCTGAGGTCTTATGGAGGCCCAGGATGCTTCGATAGCGGCCTTTAGCTCATCCAGAGTGTTGGGTCTTGAGTCTCTCAACGTTCTCTTCACAATATCCCACAGATTCTCTATGGGGTTCAGGTCAGGAGAGTTGGCAGGCCAATTGAGCACAGTGATACCATGGTCAGTAAACAATTTACCAGTGGTTTTGGCACTGTGAGCAGGTGCCAGGTCGTGCTGAAAAATGAAATCTTCATCTCCATAAAGCTTTTCAGCAGATGGAAGCATGAAGTGCTCCAAAATCTCCTGATAGCTAGCTGCATTGACCCTGCCCTTGATAAAACACAGTGGACCAACACCAGCAGCTGACACGGCACCCCAGACCATCACTGACTGTGGGTACTTGACACTGGACTTCTGGCATTTTGGCATTTCCTTCTCCCCAGTCTTCCTCCAGACTCTGGCACCTTGATTTCCGAATGACATGCAGAATTTGCTTTCATCCGAAAAAAGTACTTTGGACCACTGAGCAACAGTCCAGTGCTGCTTCTCTGTAGCCCAGGACTGGGGAATGCGGCACCTGTAGCCCATTTCCTGCACACGCCTGTGCACGGTGGCTCTGGATGTTTCTACTCCAGACTCAGTCCACTGCTTCCGCAGGTCCCCCAAGGTCTGGAATCGGCCCTTCTCCACAATCTTCCTCAGGGTCCGGTCACCTCTTCTCATTGTGCAGCGTTTTCTGCCACACTTTTTCCTTCCCACAGACTTCCCACTGAGGTGCCTTGATACAGCACTCTGGGAACAGACTATTCGTTCAGAAATTTCTTTCTGTGTCTTACCCTCTTGCTTGAGGGTGTCAAAAGTGGCCTTCTGGACAGCAGTCAGGTCGGCAGTCTTACCCATGATTGGGGTTTTGAGTGATGAACCAGGCTGGGAGTTTTAAAGGCCTCAGGAATCTTTTGCAGGTGTTTAGAGTTAACTCGTTGATTCAGATGATTAGGTTCATAGCTCGTTTAGAGACCCTTTTAATGATATGCTAATTTTGTGAGATAGGAATTTTGGGTTTTCATAAGCTGTATGCCACAATCATCCGTATTAAGACAATAAAAGACCTGAAATATGTCAGTTAGTGTGCAATGAATCTAAAATATATGAATGTTAAATTTTCATCATGACATTATGGAAAATAATGAACTTTATCACAATATGCTAATTTTTTGAGAAGGACCTGTAGATGAAGGTTATTTATTTGTCTTTGCTGCATGAAAAGTGCTGACCTAGTACTTGACGGTTTATGCATTCCTTTCCAACTTACAGAAGTGAGTAAAGTTGCCAACTGGGCAGCAGTGTTTAAAGTGGCATAAGGTGCTGCAGTGCTGGCATGGCCTGATGGAGTCACATTGAGACGTGACTCATTATTCTGCTTGGGACTAATTACATGTCCACGTTTTCAGCAGTTAGTTATCATAATTGTTTCCTCTTCTGCTTCCTCTAACCAAAAGATCTACACTTGACACTTGATAACAGCTATAAATTCGATCGCCAAATATCAAAGTTAATAGGAACTGAAAACAATTTCCACTGTAACAACAGAATAAAAAAGGTGTCTGAAAATAACAATAGATAGGGAAATGGGGAAGAAATAGAAAATGAATAAAAAGAGCATTGCTGATGCATTTGATGATTGATTTTAAATATACTGCCCTTATATACAATTGATTAAAATGTCAACTTTGAACAGAGAAAACATTATCTGCTAAACTCAGTAACAATACTCATGCCGTTCTGTGAAAACTATTTAGAAGGAATTGTTTCTTTAGTATTTTGATATGAAGCATGGTGACAGTGAATACTTAAAGTTGAACATGAATCTAAAGCAATCTGTTATCTGGATTTAATTCCACATACAGGTCCTTCTCAAAAAATTAGCATATTGTGATAAGGTTCATTATTTTCCATAATGTCATGATGAAAATTTAACATTCATATATTTTAAATTCATTGCACACTAACCGAAATATTTCAGGTCTTTTATTGTCTTAATATGGATGATTTTGGCATACAGTTCATGAAAACCCAAAATTCCTATCTCACAAAATTAGCATATCCTTAAAAGGGTCTCTAAATGAGCTATGAACCTAATCATCTGAATCAACGAGTTAACTCTAAACACCTGCAAAAGATTCCTGAGGCCTTTAAAACTCCCAGCCTGGTTCATCACTCAAAACCCCAATCATGGGTAAGACTGCCAACCTGACTGTTGTCCAGAAGGCCACTATTGACACCCTCAAGCAAGAGGGTAAGACACAGAAAGACATTTCTGAACGAATAGGCTGTTCCCAGAGTGCTGTATCAAGGCACCTCAGTGGGAAGTCTGTGGGAAGGAAAAAGTGTGGCAGAAAACGCTGCACAACGAGAAGAGGTGACCTGACCCTGAGGAAGATTGTGGAGAAGGGCCGATTCCAGACCTTGGGGGACCTGCGGAAGCAGTGGACTGAGTCTGGAGTAGAAACATCCAGAGCCACCGTCCACAGGCGTGTGCAGGAAATGGACTACAGGTGCCGCATTCCCCAGACCTGGGCTACAGAGAAGCAGCACTGGACTGTTGCTCAGTCGTCCAAAGTACTTTTTTTGGATGAAAGCAAATTCTGCATGTCATTCGGAAATCAAGGTGCCAGAGTCTGGAGGAAGACTGGGGAGAAGGAAATGCCAAAATGCCAGAAGTCCAGTGTCAAGTACCCACAGTCAGTGATGGTCTGGGGTGCCGTGTCAGCTGCTGGTGTTGGTCCACTGTGTTTTATCAAGGGCAGGGTCAATGCAGCTAGCTATCAGGAGATTTTGGAGCACTTCATGCTTCCATCTGCTGAAAAGCTTTATGGAGATGAAGATTTCATTTTTCAGCACGACCTGGCACCTGCTCACAGTGCCAAAACCACTGGTAAATGGTTTACTGACCATGGTATCACTGTGCTCAATTGGCCTGCCAACTCTCCTGACCTGAACCCCATAGAGAATCTGTGGGATATTGTGAAGAGAACGTTGAGAGACTCAAGACCCAACACTCTGGATGAGCTAAAGGCCGCTATCGAAGCATGCTGGGCCTCCATAAGACCTCAGCAATGCCACAGGCTGATTGCCTCCATGCCACGCTGCAATGAAGCAGTCATTTCTGCCAAAGGATTCCCGACCAAGTATTGAGTGCATAACTGTACATGATTATTTGAAGGTTGACGTTTTTTGTATTAAAAACACTTTTCTTTTATTGGTCGGATGAAATATGCTAATTTTGTGAGATAGGAATTTTGGGTTTTCATGAGCTGTATGCCACAATCATCCGTATTAAGACAATAAAAGACCTGAAATATTTCAGTTAATGTGCAATGAATCTAAAATATATGAATATTGAATTTTCATCATTACATTATAGAAAATAATGAACTTTATCACAATATGCTAATTTTTTGAGAAGGACCTGTATTGTTTGTGCTACTACCTCTTTAATTAGGGTTTTACAAAGACTGTAGACTACAGTAGATTACAAAGATTTACAGAAATTGTTTTGAGCCAGACCACCGAGTCTGCTTCGGGTGTTGTTTGTGAGAGTAGAGTTTCTCAAGGAAGAAAATGTTTTCATTACCAATAGTTAATTGTACCAATATAGTTTAAAGGAGCAATTGTTTTTATTGTAAATTACATCTGAGTGTTTTATTTTTTTTTCCATTTATAACATGTATTAGCAATAGCTTGAGGTACATTTTTAGGGCTAAAATGTTGTGACAAAAATAACTGTAGATGAACTTGAGTATGAAATGAAAATGGAAAAGTGTCACATATAGTGTCTTCCGAATAAAATGGACAATTAGTGTCAGTGTGGTTAATCCCTCACAAGTAAAACATGGACAGATTATGTGGAGAAAAGCAAGACTTGCACAACCACTGAATGGGTCCATTATATAAAGTATTCTGGTGACAGTAGACATACATTTACAGTTTATGTCACAAGGGCTTATTCACCACAATGCTGAATGGCAGTCTAGGCTCATGTTAGGCTAGATTATTCCACAGGTGCCAGTTTGTTAAATCTCCAAGGGACTGCACTCAGGCAACAGGCCTATTTACTTCTTCTTTCTCACTGGAACAGTAACAGTATAATCTTACTTTTATAACCCAGATTAGAGCTGGAGCCTCTACTATCACTACTTTAGTGCTGGGTTGACATAGTGTTATGAACTGATGCCCAAGTATGCTATTTCAAACTCACCACTCTTGTGCAATGTTCGGCTGCGTTTTTGGCTGCCTTGTGTTTGCTTTTTTCACACTTTTTAATGTATTTCTTGATTTCCAACATGGGAATGAGTATAACTATCATGAGATCCAAAATAGAGTACAGCTGAAAAAGAAATGTTGTAAAAAATGACAAATGCCCTTTAGGACGTTGTTAAGCTGTTTTTGAATTTGTTTTCTCAAAGTGGCAAGAAACTATTTAACTGATAATGTGCCCACTAAAATCTCAATGATATGGCTTAAATGTCATATATGCTGTAATTTGCTGCTGTTACTTGCTTAAACATCAATTTGAGACAGGTACACCCATGCAGTTAACAGAATATGGCAAATAAAGTAGGTTAACGATTATATAACCCTATATATGCACACCTTGAAAATATTGCAAAGTGAAATCGGAGTGCTAGCTTTCTCTTTAAAAAAGTGGGAGAGACAGGAAATTGGACGTGAAAGACGATTATACATTTGACATCTCTGTATTATAAAGTGGGATTTGGTTCTTGCTCCCCTAACCACATCAAGCATGCTTATGCAACTGCCTCTGTTCTTATTTGGGCAAACAGCCAGTCACTTAGCTTGTAAAGCACAGCAGCAACAGCAGTTCCAGTATTCACACACTGAGAACGAGCCTGGTCACGGTATCTGCTTCCTGATATCCAGCTGGTGAGCTGGCTGACCTATTTGAACTGTAGGCTCCGAGCCAATGGAACATACGGACAATAGGGCAGTGTGATTATAAATGCAAAAGAGATAATATTATAGTGGACCCATTATACCTTTATTTTTGCTTTCTATTTTGAATTTTGAGTTTAATAGAGTAGATTGAAATTACTGAGTTTGATGTTTGATGTAAAGAATAAATTATTTATTCTAATCTAACTTTTTTATCTTTTGTCAGTTGATCTTTTGTCTAAAATAAACATTTCTGCACACACAATTGTAAATGTATTTATTTATTTAAGTTTAATTGATAGGGACAGACACATTAACATAGACCAACTGAACAAAACAGCAGTCTCATGTTTGCGTCATAGTGCAATAGCAACAGCTAATTCGCAGCACTTGTCCCTATATGGGCTTTTAAAAAAGTACCTCTAAAAAGTTAAGTTATAATCATTTAAAATAGCACAACATAATGTTGACAACATCTACAAACAAACAAACAGTGAAACATAAAACATCAAAAATGGGTACAATTCTGTTTTTGACATAACCAGTTTTGTTTGTTTTTTGAACGTACTGAAACTGGTTACAGACTTTAAATCAACAGGAAGTGAGTTCCAAACTGTAGTTCCTCTCACGGACAGAGCACTTTGAGCAAAAGTGGTTCTTCGAAACGGGAACTTACAATTTCCATCTGAAGCCGCTCTGGTAGATCTGCTATTGCCCTGCAGTCTCTGTATGCAATCGCTTAATGGTGTAGGTGCATATCCATGTAAACACTTAAAAATAAATTTTAAAAGATTATAATTTATAAAATTAGGAAAGTCTAAAATGCCAAATTTGGCCAAAATGTGACAATGATGGAATCTGATTGGCTTTTGATATAAAACCTTTAAAGCCCGATTATAGAGACTTGCTAATGGTTTGAGTATAGCTTGACCAGTCTGAGACCAGACAGTAGCGCCACATGAAAAATGTGAGAGAATCATTGAGTTCAAAAACATCTCTGCACAGTGAAGTGTTAAACAATTTCTAATAATTTTATAACAGTTTATATTTGATCTAACAGTTTTGCTGATGTTATCAACATGGCTCCTAAAATTTTGCTGAGCATCCAGAATTATTTCTAAATATTTTTCTTGTGATACTTGATCGATAGGATCCCCACTGATCTGGATATTCAAGGACTGTAATGACGTTTTCTTGATTGAAAAGCAAATACACTTTGTTTTATTTGTATTGAGAGTTAAACAAGAATCATTTAGCCATGATGATAATCTCCGCAGGCTGTCCTGAAGTTTTTCACTAACTACAATACTGCTCTTGTCCGATGTGTAAACAATGGTGTCATCAGCATTCATTTGCAGGTTAACTTCAGGACAAATTTCAGGAAGACTGTTAACATACAGACTAAAAAGGACCGGTCCTAGGATAGTTCCTTGTGGAATCCCTATTACTATTTTACAAAAGACAGATTTACTATTAATAATGACAACACATTGTTCACGATCTTTCATATATGATTGAAACCAAGACAATGAGCGTTCTGAGAAATTAAATAATGAAAGCCTTGAGATCAGTAAATTATGATTCACTGTATCAAAAGCCTTTTTCAGGTCAAGGAAAACTGCACCAGTAATTTGTCCCCTGTCAAGTGATTGTTTAACCTTTTCAAGCAGCAGACTTATAGCCGTCTCTGTTGAATTATTATGTCTGAAGCCAAACTGAAGAGGATGCAAAAGATTGTTACTTTCTAAATACAATAATAGTTGTTCTAGAATAATTTTCTCCAGCACTTTTGACATGACCGGAACGACATTTATTGGCCTGTAGTTGCTGATTTCCTGGGGACTTCCTGATTTCCATGTATTGGGGAATTGCCCTGTTCTGATGGAAATATTAATTATGTGAGTTAAAGTTAAAATGGTGCAACGTTTGTCAGTTCCTTAATTTTGAATTTTGGAGGTTCAAGAGCTGTTGTTCTACATTGTTCTCCATGTGTGGGAGGTTGGAAAAAGTCCTCATCACTCTGGTCTTTTGTGCATTCCACATATACTGAATAGGCAAAGTTAAAAATATTAATTGCCAAATGTCTCGACTATTTTGGAATTATTTTACAGACTATAGTCTTTCAGGATGGACTGGTGTCTCCAATGCCTAGTTTCCCTGTATACCTCATGTTGCAGGAGCAGATAGGTATGAAGATCACAATGATGACCTGAAATATGTTGCGAGCATTGATCTGTTTTAATTCCAAAAGTATCCCCCTTATTTGAGTTAATGGATTTAATATCTGTGGATGTCTGTTTCTTTCTTTCAAAGGTCTTTCAAAGTCTTTAAAATGACAGCTTCTCGATAACATCCATAGATACATTCCCATCGAAAGTATCAGCTTGGATTTTATGAGCCCACTATGCATGCTGCAGGTTTTCTTCAGAAACACTTTATCACATATCAATTAAGATAAAAGACATATTTGTTGGTAAACATTAAACCTATCGCATCTTCACATTTTCTTATGCTTTTGGTGGGTTTTTATAGTGTGAAATATATAAATGTATTTCCCATTAATTTTCATATGACAAGATAAAGATGATGAAAACATTGTAATGTGTATAGTGTGATTAACCATTTTTTTCCAGGGAGCATTGGTCCAGGAGTAGGCTCATCTTTTGATTTTGTAGCTGTTCAAAAAAATACTGCAGAAGCTCATAACCATTCTTGACAATATTCTCATAAAAAGGATTAGTTCTGTTACAAGCTGTTGTAGAACTGGACCCAAATCCAGACAGGAGACAGGCAGAGTCACAGAATTCAAACAAAACTCAACTAAGGTAGAACACATCATGATATATTTTCAAGGTAAGGTTAATTTAACAGCTTATAATCACTCAATATCTTACATATAACTCTTTTGGAGTATTCATTTAGTATAAATTCAGAACGGTTTAAAGGTTAACAAAACAACGTTTGAATAAAACACAATTGCTTTTTAAAAAAATTAAAGGTATTTAAAAGCTGTAAAAGACTGCTTTGGCCTAGGCCCCTCTCTGTGTTGCAATTAACTTCAACCTCTAGGAGCAGCTAATGTAGATGTATAATACATGTGGAATATACAAGAGTTATTTACTGCAGGATATGTGTTAGCTCCCTGTAATTTATTTAACCAAATCTCACTCAAAAATCCTAAATTTCTGCTGCAGTTGGTGGCAGTTACCAAAAGGGTGGAGTTGATTGATGATTGATTTTAAATAATTTAATGGAGTTTTTGTTGTTGTTGCATCATATTATACAGGTTTAATACTGATTATGTACATATTAAACACTCACAACAATTTCCAAAGAAAAAAATACATTATTAAGTATAGTCTGGCTTATCTTTTGATATGTTAACAAAACATATATAGTTCAATAATCTTTAGTTCTTTAGTAAAGTCATCTGGAGCATTGAGAAATCTATTCTGATGGGCAGGCTTAGGCAAGATATGTATCCGGGCGGAAAAAGAAAATAAAGCATGAAGAAGGAAATAATGATGCACTTGCATGCATAATTTACCCCAGATACACTGGCAACCAATAGATCTTTCATTTTAAATAGTACTGTGTTTGATTCTAGACAACAAAATGATATTTTTCAGTCTTAAGCAAAAAGGCCATTTTGAAATGAATTCTAATCACATAAATTCCAAAGAATGCATAACCCTACCTTTAAAATTGAAGTCCCAAACTACAGTCCTTTCCCCACTGTGCAGTTCTAATACAACTGTTACTTTTATTCCATTGTAATGCATTTGCAACCTGAATTAGTTTTATGTAAATAGATGGAGCAAAACAAAGTTGATAAATATGCAGAACGCAATCCAAGAACCAAATTTGATACCTGCATACATGCATATTCAGTGTGACCTGGAGCCTAGTGTGCATCCACAAAAAATATCTTCTGTACCAACTTTCATGCTCTGCTGAGAGTCTTTAACGTGCATTTGTGTTTTGGCTTTGTAATCCCTCGAAGCATTGTGTGACAAGTCATAGCGTGACAGCAGCTTGCTGTTGCACAGCTTCCAAATGCACTTGGTGCTGCTCTTTCATAAAGGGATGATAGAGCTGTCCCCCTCGATGAAATACTGGGTTTGCTGTGTGCTGGAAATTAAGTCTAAATAAACTGGTGTTGAGTGATGATCTGTTCCTTTCAGATGAGTTGCTTTGTAGTTGCTCTTTGGCTGTTTGTGTTGCTTCTGAAGCTTGTGCTTAAACTCTCTGGCAACTTATTGTACTTCACTTCACACACATAATTACAACTACATTTCTTTCACCCATTTGTTTGCAAGCACTTTTCTAGGTAAACTTAGTTTTTTGTCGTGAGCATAAAAAGTACATAAGCTCTGCATTTCTCTTGTTTATGACATTTCTCTTTGCTGCAAAACTACTTAAAGACACAAACTCTGCTTGACGTTTGAGGAGATCATGTCACCATGAGATTCCTTCAGGAATACACTGTCTTCTATGCTATGTCAGCTGCCAATTAGTGCACACATCTAGTAGTGAATTTTCCAAGGCAACCCTGACATCTAACATATGCTATTTATAAGCATTACTGAGACTGCAAAAGGTGGCTTATGGCTGAATATTTAGAATATTTGCATAATCTAAAGGTTAAAAGTGAGGATCCCTTACTTTAAGTTGTGGTCAACACTTTCTGCATTGCTGACCCACTTAACACTGACAGCAATAGATTTAAGCTACAGTATGCGGTGTGAAAATGCATTTTCACACTTTGACTAGATACAAGCCGTTTCCACACACCAAGATGTACACACCTAAAAAAGAGGTCACCACACATGATGTTTTTTGTGCTCAGGGACATTGTTTAAAAAATGATGAATACACATTTAGAAAAAAAGAAGAATTCAATAAGTTGTTTTCAAGCAACACCCGCAGTGATTTGGACATGTAGTGCTCAGGAAGTCCTCAGATCTGACCTTTTACTACTTTTAACTGCTTTTCTTTAACCCACCATGCTATAACTTTAGGTCTTGCAAAATAACCTCCAGTTCCACAAGGTTTGGTCCAGGTACTCTCCAAATTATGCTCAAAGGAAATTTTGTCTTAGTATCTATCAATGTTTGTCAACTACTAAGAAGTATTTTTTGAAACACTCAGGATTTGTAGTTTTAGCTGAGAATCATATCACTAAAACTCTAAACAACAATGCACTTTAGAAAGTAGCAGTTTTGTCATGATCTGTTTTTTAGTTTTGATTTCGACCTTGCTCATGATTGTTTTATTAGTTCTCAACTTTTCTGTATTTCTTACTAATTCTTGTATTTTGTGTATGGTTTATTTTGGTTCAGTTTTATCTTTAAGGCATCTCCTTGGGTTAGATTTTGTCCTTGTATTTCTGTCTAGTTCCAGTCATATTTTGATGTCATTTTCAGCCATTGCAATCAGCTGCATTCAGCCCACATGTAAACAGTCATGTAAACAGTTTCACTGCTTTCACCTATGCCGTGCTCTACATGTACCTGTTCTGTACTGTTTAATGCTTGCTGGAGTATACTGTTTGCCGTGTCATGGCATGCCAAGCCAAACCAATGCTGTCCTCGACTGTTTTGCTCATGCCATTTTAATCTAATGTTCTTGCCTGCATCTGCTACCTCCTGCCTGCTGTGTTTTTATTTATTTATTATTTATTAAACCTTTTTTACTTGCCACGCTGCCTCTGCCTGTCTGCACTCGGATCTGCTCCAAAAACCTTTTGTCCACAAAAAGTGCAATTCAAAAGTATTTAAGTTTACAATTTCAAAAGCATTAAAGTTTACACAAGTTTTCCTCTGACTACCTATCAAATAATGAATACTGAAAAATATTGCAGCATTAAGTTAAATTTTGGGTGTCAAAACAACATCATAAAATTTAATTTGCAGGGATTAATGTGATAATACGGCATGTTTTTTGCTTATGATAGAGCCTGAAAGTCTGTAATTACACTAGACAAAGCAACTCTGAGGCCATGCTCAATGTGTACTCTGTTTCTGTTTTCTCTTTGGCTGAACCAGACCGGAGAAGCCTCGCTTACAGAGAAAGGTAGTTCTGAATAGTGAGATATTTTCTTCATCTATGGTGAGAGCAATGGGTGTCAACTTACAATAGGCGTCAGCATTAAGGAATATTATCTCCACTTCTAAGCCGGGGTCAGGACACATCAGTTGAGAGATACTGGTCTAATAAGATGGATCTCTTGCATTACCTCAGTCCACCTTTGATTGGTTGATGACAACCCCTTGTGATGTCTCCTCTCCCAGAAACATGCTGCAGAGAGAGAATCTGAGTTCAGGGAGATTTAGAGTGTATTCACACCTGCCACTTTTGGGCCACTTTGAACGAACCAGATTTTGTTTCCCTTCCTTGGTCCAAACCTTTTGTGCAGGTATAAATACACCCAAGCAAACCCTGGTCCAGACCCACTTTTTGAGGTGGTCTCGGTCCGCTTCCAAACAAATTCTGGTGCGGTTTGCTTCTGGTGTGAATATGAACAGGCCTCGATCCAACCCAACTACAGAAAACATATGTCTCTTTGCACTTAACAAGCTACCGTAGCAGTGAATGTTATACTGAAATCTTAACCTGAACTGTGCTCTGTTGATTAGCAATGCTGTTGCCTGCGTATTGTAGCTTGGCGCAGAGCACAACACCTCCTTCGGCTTGCAGCACACATTCTCTGATGGGGTTCCAAAATTATAAACAGAACATTGCAAAATCTGTGTTGAACAAGCACCTCATGACCCTCACAGGGAAATTGCAGCTGTACTCGTACTCATACTCATCGTCTTCCGCTTTATCCGGGACCGGGTCGCGGGGGCAGCAGACTCAGCAGAGACGCCCAGACGTCCCTCTCCCCAGACACCTCCTCCAGCTCCTCCGGGGGGAGCCGAAGGCGTTCCCAGGCCAGCCGAGAGACATAGTCCCTCCAGCGTGTCCTGGGTCGTCCCCTGGGCCTCCTCCCGGTGGGACGTGCCTGGAACACCTCCCGAGGAAGGCGTCCAGAAGGCATCCGGTATAGATGCCCAAGCCACCTCAACTGGCTCCTCTCGATGTGGAGGAGCAGCGGCTCTACTCCGATCCCCTCCCGGATGGCCGAGCTCCTCACCCTATCTCTAAGGGAGTGCCCGACCACCCTACGGAGGAAGCTCATTTCAGCCGCTTGTATCCGGGATCTCGTTCTTTCGGTCATGACCCAAAGTTCATGGCCATAGGTGAGGGTAGGAACGTAGACCGACCGGTAAATTGAGAGCTTCGCTTTTCGGCTCAGCTCTCTCTTCACTACAACGGACCGGCACAGCACCCCCATTACTGTGGCAGCTGCACCGATCCGTCTGTCAATCTCCCGCTCCATTCTTCCCTCACTCCTGAACAAGACCCCGAGATACTTAAACTCCTCCACTTGAGGCAGGAACTCCCCTCCAACCTGAAGAGGACAAGCCACCCTTTTCCGGTCGAGAACCATGGCCTCGGACTTGGAGGAGCTGATCTTCATCCCAGCCGCTTCACACTCGGCTACGAACCGCCCCAGTGCATGCTTTAGGTCTTGGCTAGAGGTGGCCAGCAGGACCACGTCATCTGCAAATAGAAGAGACAAAATCCTCTGGTCCCCAAACCAGACCCCCTTCGGCCCTTGGCTGCATCTAGAAATCCTGACCATAAAAGTTATGAACAGGACCGGTGACAAAACGCAGCCCTGCCGGAGTCCAACATGCATTGGGAACAGGTCCGACTTAGTGCTGGCAATGCGAACCAAACTCCAGCTCCGCTTGTACAGAGACCGGATGGCCCCAAGTAAAGGGCCCCCGATTCCATACTCCTGGAGCACCCCCCACAGGGCATCACGAGGGACACAGTCAAATGCTTTCCCCAGGTCCACAAAACACATGTGGACCGGTTAGGCAAACTCCCATGAACCCTCGAGCACCCTGTAGAGGGTATAGAGCTGGTCCAGTGTTCCACGGCCGGGACGAAAACCACACTGCTCCTCCTGAAGCCGGGGTTTGACTATCGGCCGGACTCTCCTCTCCAATACCCTGGCATAGGCCTTACCAGGGAAGCTGAGGACTGTGATCCCCCTGTAGTTGGAACACACCCTCAGGTCACCCTTCTTATGTAGGGGGACCACCACCTCAGTCTGCCAATCCAAAGGCACTGTCCCCGTCCGCCACGCGATGTTGAAGAGGTGTGTCAACCATGACAGCCCCACAACATCCAAAGACTTGAGGTACTCAGGGCGGATCTCATCCAACCCCGAAGCCCTGCCACCGCGGAGCTTTTTAACCACCTCGGTGACTTCAGCCCGGGTGATGAAAGAGTCCAACCCCGAGTCCCCAGCCACTGTTTCCATCAGGGAATGCGTGATGGCACGATTGAGGAGATCCTCGAAGTACTCCTTCCACCACCCGATGATGCCCCCAGTCGAGGTCAGCAGCTCCCCACCCCCACTGTAAACAGTGTTGGCGAAGCACTGCTTCCCCCTCCTGAGGTGCCTGACAGTTTGCCAGAATTGCTTCGAGGCCAACCAGTAGTCCTTCTCCATGGCCTCACCGAACTCCTCCCAGGCCTGAGTTTTTGTCTCTGCCGCCGCCCGGGCCGTGGCACGCTTGGCCCCACGGTACCCGTCAGCCGCCTCAGGAGTCCCACAAGCCAACCACAGCCGATAGGACTCCTTCTTCAGCTTAACAGCGTCCCTTACTGCCGGTGTCCACCACCGGATTCGGGGATTGCGCACCTTTTTATTTATATATGTGTAAATATATAAATAAAGTATTTATATATTTACATTGTAAATAAGTATATTCTGTAATGCAAAAACAAAACAAAAGAACAAAGTGTACTGGAGTCAAATTCCTTGTTTGTATGTACGAACTTGGCAATAAAGCTGATTCTGATTCTGATTTTTTAATTAATTAACAAAATTGTGAACATTCAGATCCCACAACACTTACTTCTTTTTAGTAATAGTTGTAGAACAGTATAAATGTTGTTGGTCGTTGGTGTTTGTTATTAAACATGTTTTATAGCTCAGGTAATTATTAGTAAACATACATTTGTGTGATTAATTATAAATTTAATTCTTTATTAAATTAATTAACAGGTATAATTGTTTTTTCATAAACATTTATTCAATGCCCTTCTTCGCTTGTAATAAACATCACTCAACAGGGTCTGCCCTAATTTAATTGTTTCAAAAGCTTATCAGACAAATTTAGAAACATTAAAAATAGTCAAATGTTGCTTAATTACTATACAGACTGCTCTCAGTTAACATTTCTGTACAAAATAGATGCACAGCCTGGAGACTGGCTTGTTTTCCCAGAAAAGAGAAAGCCTGTTTATGTCATTTTAAGTCTTCCAGAAAATTTTGCCTCTGAGCACGTGTTAGTCGATGTACAGTGTCATGTTCAGTCATCCTCAAATGGTGAGTTATACCACCCTGCCTTTTCTGACCCCTGTATGTGGAAAACAGCTTCTCTATGAGACCCAGCAGCAAGATGCTCTTCTCTGCTATTTTGCTTTTCAGAAGAGAAATCTTTTTGCTGCTACCCATTTAGCTCCCCTCTGCTATTTCTTCACTTTAAATCAGTCATCCAGATGTTATGTTTCACTTTTTAGCAAAAAAACGAGTTACAAGACCCAATTGTTGGTAAGCTTTTGCCTAGGAAAAGGCTATGTGTGCTGCTTGATATATTTGTTTTATTACTTGACGGCATAGCATACAGGTTGCACCACGATATTTTTTTTAATCCAAGAGGGCCAGAAAGACACAAACCAAAGCCTTTGATATTCTCCAATTCATGCACCTCCTATGTTTGAGACACATGAACTGGGTGAAGTGGGCGAATAACGTGTCCACTTCACCCAGTTTCATTCATTCATTTCATCTTCATTTATTGTCCCTTTTATTGTGTATGCAGCATGGGTGACTATACTGCATTTGATCATGTTTGATACAGTAGATTCTATGGTTGAATTGAAACAGGGTTTAAAGGCAATACTCCACTTTAGGGCATTGATGGGATTTAATTAGGCATCCTAATTACATAACTGTTTTATATTAATAGTGACACAGAGTGACATTTTCAAGACTAACCACTTTTAATTACCTGACATACATTTTCCCCTCTCCTTTATGTGTTTTCACTGCAGAACTTGCCTTTTTGTCTGAAAATCTCTGAAAAGCCTGAATGTTAATGGGAACATTGGGTCTGTTCGCAGAAGCTGCAGGATTGTCATCTATTATGCTATCAGATCTCTGTAGAAAGCTTACATAAAAGCTGCAGTGGCGGCCGTGTATCTTCTGAGTGTCAGGTGTATGGAAAATGTACAATATGCCATATAGTTAACCAGAACACTTCATGAGTGATGTGAGAACTACTGACTTGCAGAGGCATAGAGGGATAAGGAACAAGAGGTTGTTTTTGCCCATATCTTCCAAAACGTTGGAGTGTACGGGGCCTTGAAGGCCCGCTCATACCTCTTCCACTTTTTCATAAAACTAGAATTGTCATAGTATTTTATTGGATTTTATGTGATACACCAATGAGTAGTGCATAGTTGTTAAGTGAAAGGAAGAACTCTGATACCTCTAAATAAAATCCAGTGCAAAAACTGAAGAAGACAATCTGATGCACTGTTTGACTGTATTTTAGAAATAAAGTCATAAAATTCTCTTCAGCTCAATCAGGACAAAACTGAAGGTTTACTTAAACCTTCAAAGAGGGAAATGCACAAGTGCACAACTTTGAACTGGCTTTGAAAACTTCAGATCAAGTAAAAAACATTGTGGTGATGTTTGATAAAAATCTGACTTACATCACTACCATTGCATTATTACTTACATCACATTAGAATGTTACAAAGAATATGTTTTATCATTGGAAGAACAGCTTCTCTGTTACACAGATTCTCAGGCTCAAACACATGCTTCTGCAACATGCCAATTTGATCAATTTGACCAATTAGTAATGCTAAGCTTTCTGCTTTTCAGAAGAAGAACATGGATCAACTGCAGGTCCTGCTAAACTCTGCTGGAATAATGGTAATGTGGACAAGTAATAGAGCTCAGAACATGCTGGTTTTGAAGTCTCTGAATTGGCTACAGTCTGTGTGTTTTAGGATCGATTTTAGGGTGCTTTTGTTGCTTTTTCAAAGTTCTTGTGGTTTTGGTCCAACCTATTTATCTGATGTGCTTCACCTTACAGACCCACTTGAGTCCTTTGATCTTTTTAAAAAGGGTCTTCTGTTGGTACCTAAAATTAAAACTCAAACTCACCATTAGGTATTTTCTTAATTGGAAATAGCCCACCTGACGTTCAGAGGGAAGCTGAGAGTATTAAAATTTTTAACGGCAAACTAAAGAAAATTTTTATAAACTGAGCTTTTATGTGAACTTTAGAAATTCTGTAATTCTTTTTCCATACATTCCTTTTATAGATCAAATTTCAATAAAGGCTTTATTTGTTGGTTTTTCTGCATTTGTAAGTTAATTGTAATGGTGATAGATATATATTTATCTTTTTAACCTAGTTTTTTTTTTTCATTTTACTTCTTATCGAAACAACTGAAATAAACCCTTTTAGTTTCATGTTTCAAGTCAGCTCTTTGACAAGCATCCAGAGATTCACAAGAAACACAGGAAATGTTAAAATTATATTTACATACAAAACCAATGAATAAGTGTCCAAGTCCAGGAAGAAGACTTGGGTTAGTACCTTTTAGTGAAAAGGTGATACTACCACATAGGTTAACCATCAGTTGAACACCAGATTACGAACAGCTGCAGCTTGCTCAGATTTGATGGTGTTCTTTGGTTTGTCCTAAGCTCCTACTTCAAACAATGTTGTGTGAAGTTAATTGCAATAAGCTCAGTTTTTATATCTTTCTCCTAAGCATTCTCCAAATCATTAAAATGTTTACTGGCATACCAAAGACCTGAATATACATGTACTGCAGGGGGCTGCAGGATTAAAATCCATAATGGATTGTGTTATCAATGGTGTTCCTAGTGACTGATGTCCCAACTGCCTTCAGATCATTACCAACCTCCTTCCATGTAATTGTGGGCAGATCCCCCACCTTCATTAAGATCACCGACATCACCCCATGAGACAAAAGCTCATATGGACCTTGAGACCGAGTACAACAGTGTAAATGGACTGAACTTATATAGCGCTTTTCCAGTCATACAGACCACTCAAAGCACTTTACACTAGAGCCACATTCACCCAATTGCACTCACTAATGCTCACACATTCATACACCGATACACAGATCGGTAGGCAACTTGAGGTTAAGTGCCTTGCCCAGGGGCACATTGACCTATGGCAGGAGGAAGCTAGAATCAAACCCACAACCTTCTGATTGCAAGCCGACTACTCTTCCTACTGAGCCACAGTTGCCTCCTTCGAGTATAGGTAATTTTAGATATTTTCCACTTATACACAATCACACTAGCAGCTGTTACCTTTCCATCAGGTTCTTCCTGATGGTCTTATTTCTCAGTCCAGCCTCATGCAAAGATCTACTATCTTGTCCATGGCATCATTCTGCTTTGATTTTGCTCACTGTGCAGGAGACATTGGAAAGGAAGAAATTGCCATTGAGAGCTGAACAACTGGTTATTATTCTGCCTCTCTTCAATAAAGTAATTACCATACAATTGAAGACTGTTCATTTCTTTCTAAGTGAGCAAAATTTAAAAATCAGCAGGAGATCGCATAATTATTGCAGCTATCTGCTGTATTTGTTAAATAATCATTTAGAAAGTGAGCCTTCAACAAAAATTAAAATTTGACAGAAAAAAGATCAACTGGCAGCAAATACTTTAGGAAATGTAACTAATGAACAATATGTGATAACACAATCATGGTTCTACTATATGCAAATCTCAGTGCAGGACGGAGCACAACAGACAGAACACTCATTAACTTCTCTGAGCAATGCACGAGGACTTCAGCGTTAAAAAGTACGACATGGTAAAATAAATATTAAAGTTTGTTCTGTATATTGTTTTTGTAATGCTGTTCAGCTTTGCCTAAGAACTACTAATGTTAATGTAACCACTTCACTAAGTGCCACATTTGCAAAGAAAATACATGTGTGGTTGGTGAATGAGAAAGATGCAACACTGTTTCAACACTTGAAAATCTGATTCTGATCATTTTACCTGTCCTCTCTAAATCTGTAGTAGGTACATGGAACAAGGGAAGATATGACTAAAATTTAGCAATTAAATTTTAGCGTTTGCTTCCAAGTTTTAAAAAAAGTATAAGAAAAAGTACCGGATGCCTCCTGGACGCCTTCGTCGGGAGGTGTTCCAGGCACGTCCCACCGGGAGGAGGCCCAAGGGACGGCCCAGGACACGCTGGAGGGACTATGTCTCTCGGCTGGCCTGGGAACGCCTTGGGCTCCCCCTGGAGGAGCTGGAGGAGGTGTCTGGGGAGAGGGACGTCTGGGCGTCTCTGCTGAGTCTTCTGCCCCCGCGACCCGGTCCCGGATAAGCGGAAGACGACGATGACGACTGATAAGAAAAAGTAAAGCTTTATACAATTATTTGATGCAGGGAGTGATTAGATTTCTTGGGGTGCAAAAACATGAGTAAACAGCAACAAGAGTCGATAGAATAAGCTATTTAGGTATTGGCAAGTTTTTCACACATATTCAACTCTGCTTCTCAGTCCACAAATGCATTTCCCTATAAGCCTGTCAACTTGTTGCACATCAGCATTTTGTTTTTATGGCATTAGAAGACATGATGCCACAACAAAATAATGCTTGCTTTCCTATGTATTGAACACTGTAGCATATGCATCTTGATCACAACATAAGCCATGTTGCAACAGCTCTTTTGGACATCTCAGAAAATTCGGTCACATGGAGCCACAGTTCCCAAGTGTCACGTTAACTGCAAATATGTACAACTGTTACAGAAACAACACAGCTGCAACTCAAACGTCACAGCAATGACCCAAAAATATCATTACATTGTATCATGCTATGCTATGCAGATGGTTTACTCACCAGGGCCCACTGGATTCTTGAAACCTGAAGTGACACTTAAGACATCCCTTACTCTCTGATCAATTTGGCTGTTAATCAACTGATCACTTGGGGACATTGATGTAACATTGAAATTGTATTTCCAGATTTCAGTTGATCCCTTAATATAAAACAGAACAAAACAAAACAGAACAAGATAGCGATGTCATGGTAATGTTTCAGCCGACACCCACATGCTGATAGGCAGAACATCAAAAGTGGCATACTTAATGACTTAAGAGCCACATAACACATGTGTTTCATGGAAAAATCTGGACAAATAAAGAGCCTTTTGCATTTATGCATATCTAAATGAGAGTCTATAGTTTTGGATGAACTTACCGATGATTTAAGATTTTGAGTTTCTAACTGCTAAGATACACGCTGATTCTAACATAAAAATAGTGCATGTCACTACATTTTTTCCAATAGATGAGTTCAGTTTGTGGTTTAAAACTAAACTTGACCAATTAAGATGTGAAAAAAAGCAGAGAAATTTAGTTTTTTAAGTTTTGGAAATGAATGCTTTACTGAGCACACACTATTGAAGGATCTATCCAGGATAACAAGTCCAGATTTTTCTAAATTATACTAATCTTAGATTGTCCAGATGCCAAAGAAATGGTGGAAAGTCCCTTTAGCACACTGCTGAACTAGAAAGCAGCTTTAGCACAGAGTTGTGTCATGATTGTGAAAAAATAGATACCCGCCCCCCAAAATAAAATTGTTGCAGATTTTTCTCATTATCCACAGCCTCAACCTCCGAATAACTTGTAAACAGGAAATTGCAGGAAAAATACTCCAATCATTTTAATTATTTAACAGCTCTGAGAGACGAAGTGAAGCTGACACAACTCTGATTAAAGTGGAAATAGATTAATATAAAAAGCAAACTACCAGTGAGCTGAAGAAAGTTGGCTTTTCAAGATCTTTGATGTAGAACTGTTGATCTTCAATTTCAATTAACTGTGCATAGTAGGCATGTACAGCCAAGAGCTGCATTTTGTTCATGATTACTTGCACTGTAATGGGTTTTTTGCATGCTTAAAACCTATTTTCACTTCTAACAGCTGATAAAACATGTTAAAATAATATGAGAACTATTTCTATTGTTACAAGGTTAGATTATCAGTTGCATGAAGGAGGTACAGTAATTAACTCGTTTGGATTCAGCAAGGCTGTACTCTACACAACAGAGACTTAACACTGAACAAAAGTCTCTTTCATATTTAAGAAAGAGAGCAAGCTAGAAAGCATTTTGAATGAGTAGGAATTATTATAAATTAATCAATGACAATATAAAAAGGTTATTTATTGCAATAATTCAATTAAAAAAGTGAAATTCATATTAATAAATACAAATAAATGAAATTATTTACACAAATTTTGATTATTATTGATTACAGCCAATGAAAACCAAAATTCAAATTCTCAATAAACTGAATGCTACATTAAAATTATTTGCAATACAGAAATGTCAGCCTACACAATTGTTTTTTTGCAAATACAACTTTTTAGATCATGAAACTTGCATGATCCTTAACATATCTCTTCCCCTGGTAAACGTTCCCTTTGCTGCTATGTGTCGGTCAAGGTTAGCTCCAGAGCTAATACTGACACCTTGTATTGTTTGCCATATATATGTAGGAAATATCAAAGTGAACATGATGGAAAAAAGTAAGGTTAGGTTATCTGTATAGCATATTTCAGCAACACAACAACTCAAACTTGACTATAATTTATCACAAATTTTGGGTGAAACCCTGATGTTTCAATTTAACTCTCACCAGCTTTAAGTAATCTCTTCCCCTGATTATTGAGTCTTTTCGCAGGGAAGGATCTTTGCAAGTTAGACCTAATGTTTTACTTTGCTGAAAAAAGCTTCACAAAACCAAAACGTTTCATCAAAAACTTTATTCTGGCTACTAAAAAAAACATGATAAGAAGGATTTAAGCTTCACAGGGGTGAAAGTAGTTTTAAATTCTAGCCAGTACTTAGGGGCGGAGCTAGAGGGGGGGCTGGGGAGGCACTGGGGGCATGTATACATGCATATATACATAATGTGTGTGTGTTAATTGTTACTCTCATCTGTGGCCCCCTCGAGATCTCTCTCTCTCGCAGCAAAATCCAAACTCAAACTAATTAAAATGTATCAATATTTTACTTTACTGTAGGCTGTCTGTATAAGGCAGAAATTAGAATCACTTGACAATGTATATATATATATATATATATATATATATATATATATATATATTTCAATTGTTAAGAACTGCCATGTATGAAACAATGATAAACCTTTTTCTGATGCATAACTTTTCATCTTGAGTTTCCATCTTTTCTTTTGAACAAATAAGTTATTGTTCTCTGCATTGTGGTCAAGTTTTGATTTCATTTAAATAAAACATTTGCCAGTTCGGTTGTTTTTGCGGTTTTTATTTAAAAGTCTGTAGATGGTAAGTGATTTATTGTTCGTCCTGTCCTAATGCAGGTGGCGGTTTTTTATGTCTGTGCACCACCTGTGTATAATCTCCCAGTCCATTACATCGAATGCACCAATCTCCTTAGCAACCGTTCTGTTTTTGGAGGTAAGCGCGCATGCGCTCTCGTGTAGTGTATGTGAAATCTCTGGTCATAAGCAATATTTTCGAGCTGTACTGTGTTATTGTAATTCAGCAAAATTACATGAAACACGAGTTACTCTCCCTTTGCTTTTAAATGGGGTATTTAGCAGCGAGCAGACAGACATTAAACGTAGCGGTGCTCGTTTTAAACCCTGGCCGTTCACAAAAACCTCGAGCTCCGAGGGGAGAAAAGCAAAGCAAAAGCATTGAGGATCCATCATAGCAGAACAGTTCAGAAACAATTTGGAATGAGGGGAAAAAAGCTAAATTTATAAACAGATTAAGTCGTGTTTTAGACTGACTATTGGTAGCGGATCTGTTCTTCTTTGTGTGCTCGTGAGTTTTTGCAGCTGTAGCTGGTTCTGGATAGCGGTTTCATAGCAGACAGCCGTTCTTCCCTCTTCACCGGTACTATGTACCAGCGCAGAATCTTTTAGTGGTACGCAGTACCGGACTGTACCGGCTCACTTTCACCCCTGATCAATAATGAATCTGACTTTGTCAAAGGCAAATTGCTTTTTCATTTCGTGAGCCACATTCTGCAGCTGGCAAACTGATGGTCAGTCAAACACTGATGGATACATACCAAATGATGTACAGCCTCAGATATTGTTCACTCAATAAAGGGTGGCTATTTGGAAGAATATAAAATATAAAAATATTTAGAGTTATTTCACACTTTTTGTTAACTATGTAATTCCATGTGTGTTCATTCACAGTTTTGATGCTTTTGGTGAGGCTCTATAATGTAAATGGTCATGAAAATAAACTGACCCAATAGGTGAGAACATGGATCTAATCTATTTGGGTGAAATTTACATCTAATAGACCAGGCAATGTTTTTCTAATCTGCTTGTTGGCACATGGTGTGATCTTCTGCTGTTGTAGCCCATCTGCTTCAAAGTTCAATGTGTTGTGAATAAGAAAATGGTTTTCATCATAGCTTCAGTATTACAAGTTGCCAACTGAATGAGCCACTGTTGCCTTTCGGTCATCTTGAATCAGTCTGACCATTTTCCTCAGAACTCTCACTTGCACAAGGTATTTTTGTCGATGCAACTGCTGCTCACTGGATATTTTCTATTTTTCAGACTGGCCTCCAAACCAGAGAGATAAATCCCTTTTTTCCCCCATTCAGCAAGTCTACAAGCATTGAGCTGCTGTCATGTGACTGGCTGATTTGCTATTTGTGTTAACACTTTATAAAGTTTCTGGTGAGTTTATGTTCTTTGCTGCAGGTAGTTCTTTCTGTTTGAAATTAGGTTTTTGCCCTTATCTGTGTTAAAATCTTAAGTTTTTATTTGGGTTAATGTCAGGATCTGTGCTTTGTGTGTCTGTTGGTGCTTTTACTGTGCTCAGACCCTAGATGGCGTGGAATCTGGAGGAGAGGTGACAGGTGTTTGTTATTCCCCTGATTATTCTGCAAAGGACTATTTAAGGAGGAGGCTGCCAGCAACACACTGCCAGAGTGTTGCCCCTTAGTGGTACTACTCAGCCACGTTACCTTTGCCTTTGATCTTGCCTTGTACACCAAGTAACTTTGTCTTTGTATCCTGCAGGTTTCCTAACCTGATTTTGCCTTGCATTAAATCCTGCCTGGATAAACAGTCTTCTGGAAGGAAGCAATCCAGTTCCATGAACAAAGACTCAAGTCTCTCATGACTTCGTTGGATCACGCCGGCTGGCAGCCTCCTGATTCCTGCGTACCTCGGACCTCCATCTGCGAACCCTGTCCACCCTCCTCCCTCCATCGCACCTCGTGGATTACAAACTCTCCTGGCTTACCATATCCACCAACTTCAGTCTCACCGGCAAACAACCACTTGGTTTCTCCACGTCCCCTCTGGCGGATCCCTCCACCATTCTTTGTAAGACAGATTTATTATTTTCATGAGTTCAGCCCCAGAGTTATCTGCTTACCTTCTTGTTTATTTCTGCAGTTTGCATCCTGGTTCCAGTTCCCTGCATTATTCACTCAGTTGTAAATAAACACTTTAATGAACAGTACCGTCTCCTGAACTGCTTTCTGCATGTGGGTCAAATCCTTTAAACTCAATATGACAGTTAAACTTGTATAGTCTGTTCCCCCAATGGATCTTATTATGTTATGTTCTCCCTTTTTTTTATTTTAGTTTTTTAATTGTTCCACCTGTGTAAGTTGCCCGACTGCCTCACGCCTTGATTTGATTTGCTCTAATGTTCCCTGGCTTGCTTCTAGTGTGTTTTGTTTATCATTTAGAAATGAACAAATATATTTAACTTTTCACCTGCCTTTTCTAAGCTAAAGGGTCCTGCTTGTTTTTTTGTTTTCTCAATCAAAAGGCAAATATTTTAAAAAATCAGCTTTGTTTGTGGCTTCTTAAAAATACCAAAGCTTTTTGTAGATTTAAAAAAATATGTGGTGCTGTTTGTCATATCTCAAGTAATTAAAAAATGATATAACTACAGATGTTTTTTTTTTTTTTTTTTTTTTTTACAACTGCTAACTTAAACTTCTACGATTTCACAGGTTGTACTGTGTTCTGCTTTATCCTGGTTGTACCTGGTAGAGTAGGAGAATTTGCATAAATGCTTACATATAGTCAGTGAAATGTCCAGTGCTCACAGAAATTAAAATCTGTTAGTCTCTAGTGATAAACTAGAACTGCTGCCTCTCTGAGTGCCTCCCAGAGCCCATCAAAAAGCAGCTTACATGCATGTCTATATTACTGATTCAGCATGCACTGAAATGGGTGGGAAATATGGCCCGGGTGCTCTACCGCTCACCGGTCATGGGCCATGACCAAGAAAAGTGTCATCAGTGCCTTTTTCCACAAAGTCCCAGGATACCTTGGATTTTTATTAGCTGGGTAATTTGTGTGCTTTCTGTTTCCACTGCTCTTAAAGGCAACAGAAAATTTATTTAAAAAAGCCTAATGACATTTGTGGAATTTTTGAAGAAAACTACACTAAACTACTCTCCAGTCCAGTGGGTGGCGGTAATAAGAAACCAAAGGCCAAAAAAACAAAGCCCAACCGAGAAGCCCAGATCCTGCCATTTGTGAACAAAACAAGATGGAGAAAGCACAACTCACTTTTTTTGCTTGTGGTGTTGTATCCCATTGTAACTGTAAAGGTGCGAATATGAATATCGTATAAAGTACAAAACAATACTCGGGTTTTAAATATGACAGGTGAGCTGAAGTCCGAACACTGCAGGAGAGGGTCCACCAATCATCATTGCTCAGCACATAATCGCGGCCCTCAACAATCCTGGGTTAATCTGAAAGTCCTAACCCCCAGACCTGGACCTTTTATCCAAACGTACCTGTTTTTACAAAAAGAATCAAGAACTAGTAATCAATGCAAAACTGATTTGAATTTTTTCATAAATAATCAAATTACTATTTTTTAATGGTTACCTAAATAAAAATAAAATAAAGATTTACACAAATTCTAAAGATAAAAGACAATATTAGAGAATCTACGCACTAACTGTAAACAAATAGGAACGTTTAATAAATAAGAAAATAAACATTTAACGTTATTGTCTTTAGCAGGGCTTCTCAACTTTTGCAGTCTAAAGAGCCAATTTTGCCCTTGCACTTTTACATAGACAGAACATTATATTGAACATACCAATATTGAAGGTTTATTTATGGACATCCGTGAAAAAAGCATGTTGATTGGGGTCTAATTACTTTTTTACCATTAGTGTTATTCTGTAGAAAGAATTCCATGTTGTGGGAGTTCTTTGCATTAAAATTCAATGAATATGACATGAGTATTTCTGGAGATTGACTGTCCATCCATCCAAGACATCCTCAGAACACATGACATGACAACACACTGGATCATCGAACTGCGGCCTAGGTTGTCCTGGTGCCAAGAGCACATATGGACACCCTTATGCTTGAACATGGTGTTAGTTATGGACAATCAATGACTTTCACAGAAGTCCAATAACAAAACACCAGAGACACTAGAGAGAGATTCTATTAATATTTTTAACCATATAGTTAATTCATTGTAGAACACACCATATTTACTTTCAATCATGATTATTTCAAGTATGACTAACCATTGAATAATTCAATGCTTGTTGAATTTCTAATTGAACATGAATATGATTTTTTATTTAAAGAAAATATATTTCTGACAAGCACTGAGAAAAAAACAAAACGATTTTAGCATAACACAAGACCAATCAGCCCATACTACCACCTGCAAGGATAAGAGGCTTGTTTTGACATGGCCAAGAGCCTTTCAATGCCATTGGAGTTGGCTTGAATAGAAAACATTGTCAAAGTAAGTCAAGTTCACATCCATGGACAGTAGGCGATCACTGTAGGTTACTGTTTTATGTTTATTTCCCTAGTATATCTGTGTAATTTAGATGACAGATTGTGTTTCTTCCTTATTGTTTGAAGTTACATGAAAGACTATAGTGTTGACTGTGTAGAACTGAGGGATGAAACAAACCCCATTTATGGCACTAAAACTATGCTTTAGTGCTGTTAAAGATTATATGGTTGGTTTTAAACAAGATATTTTTTCATTGTGAGAGTCTGTGTGGGCAGATCCATTTCATTAGTGAGCGCTACAAGTTGGATAGGATGTACACTATGCTCTTCATTTAATCAAACTACTTTGTGTGCATTTTCATATGGTTTGGGCCCCTGAGGGCTCTTGCCTACTTAAGCATGCATTTGGTTTGAAGCTAAATGCATCTCGAATGCCTTGCTATTTTGTCTCAGCACATGAAATATGTGTATGCATGTTAAAAATGGAAAATATGATTACCTCAGGGCTGCCATGTTCACAGGAAACAATTTTGGAAGCAAGTTTTAAAATGCTTACTTTTCTCCTTTCCACGTTGTTCTTTTACCAGTTCAGCAATGCTTGTATAACACAGTTTGATTTTCCCCAATTAGCATACAAATACTTTGTAGATACATTCTGAGCTAAATTGACATTGGTGTTTCTACAATAATTAACAAAGTTTGCCTCAACATAGACTACATACTATTAACTAGACGTGGTGGAGTAGATGACATGTAGCTTTTTGGTAGACACAAAGAGACACAAGCAAAAAACATTATGGATTCTCCATAACTGAAGAATGCATAAGGATTCATCACTGTGGAAGAATTGTCATATGATGATTTTGCAAAGCACCATTTACAGTGCCTTCAAAATTATTTAAACCCTCACAAAACTCACAAAGACCGGGCCGTCCACACAAGCTGACAAGCCAGCCAAAGAGAGCATTAAGCAAAGAAGCAGCCAATAGGCCCACGGACACTTTGGAGGAGCTGCAGAGATCTTTTGGCAATACAACTTATGCACTCCACAATTTGTCCTTTATGTAAGAGTGGCAAGAAGCCATTGTTAAAGGAAAGCTTTAAGAAGTCCTGTTTGCCAGTAGTCATAGTGGCCATTAATTCCACTATGACTACAATTCTATTGTAAATGTTCCTCAATCTACAATTCTGATGGACCTTCCTGATATTTGTAATAACTTTCTTCATTTCTTTGTTGACAAAGTTTAGTCCACGAGGTCATTAATCACATCTTCTGGACTTGATCCATCTACCTTTGTTCCCTGCTTGGCTGTCTTTAAGCAGCTGGAGCCTGTTTCACTTTCATTTTTAAACAGTAGTTGAACAAATGAAACCTTCAGGTTCTCTCTGTGATACAATCACTGCACATATTTTTAAACAGGTGTTCTCTTCTATTGGATCCTCCGTCCTTGCCATCATTAACAGCAGTATGGCCTATGAAGTGGGTCCTAATGCTTTTAAGCGTGCTGTGGTAAACCCACTGATAAAACACTGAGGAGATCCAAGCCACAGACATCCAAAGGCTCCCAAAGCACAGGAACCCCAGGAGAACCACCGCCGGGACTACCGCAACCCCCCCAGAGAAGAGCAGTGGAGAGTCCCAGGGGATCCACCCAGCAGCGACAATGCAGAAGCCACAGGGAGCCGCAGCGACAAGGGAGCCAGAACACACCAAAGCACCCAGCCCCGGACACCGAGAACCCCAAGTACACCAGCGGGCAGAGACTCCAGCCACTGGCAGGTAGTGTGGCGGGGAGGAAATAGGCCCCCCATAAGATGGAATTTTCTGAGCTTTAATGAAAAGAAAACAGAGGTGATTTTATTCAGCCCTAATAGGAATTCATGCACTCCTCTTCCAAGCCTTGATGATCTGGAACCATTTGTCAAGCAACAGGTTACAAATGTTGGAGTAAAGCTGGATTCAGATTTCAAGTTCCATAAACAGGTCAGCAGTGTCTTGCAGAAAATTTTCTTTTAGCTACATCAGGTACCGAAACTAAAACCAATGTTGTCAAACCATGATCTGGAGATAATTCATGCATTTATCACAACGCATCTTGATTACTGAATCAGCTGGATCAGCCAGGCCTCTCTTTCATGCCTTCAGCTTGTCCAAAATGCTGGTGCTCATCTTTTAAAAGGAACACGCAAACACAAACTCTCTCTCACTCTGTCTTCATTCCACTGGCTGCCTGTGCGCCAAAGAATTGATTTTAAAATTCTACTCTTAGCTTTTAAATGTCTAAATGGTCTTGCTCCTCCATACCTCTCTGATTTGCATCAGCCTTATGTTTCACCAAGGTCTCTTAGATCATCTGAACAGCGTCTCTTGACTGTACCAAAAACTAGGCAGAAACTAAGAGGAGATCGGCCTTTTCAGTTGTGGCAGAAAAATTGTGGAATAAGTTGCTATTAAGTATCAGACAAGCTCTTCTCTTACACCTACTTTCAGTGGTCTTTGACACAGTGTGGGTCGGTCTATTGTTGATCTTGGTTTATTTGCTACAGTTTGTTGGGTGATTTTACTCAGTTTTTATTTGTGGTTATATTTCACTGTTTTATTATTTGTCTTGATTTTACCTTTTCGTATTGTACAGCATTTGGTTTAAATAATTAGTTTTTAAATGTGCTTTATAAATAAAATGGATTGGATAGTAAACATGCGGAGGACGGTGCTTTGGTCAGATTAGAGCAAAGTTGAAATTCTACACGCATTGTTTTTAGGCCCTACTCACATCCCCACTAACACTAACATTAGGAACTGTTTTCTTGTTATAGAGGTAAATTGGGACACTTGTATCTACATTAGTTGGGCAGTCTGAATGTATCCTGGAACACATTTAAACAACACCTAACTCAGTTGGTGATATAATTTTGGTTTAAAGGTTTAAAACTGTAAAGTGTGTCTATTTATTTCAGATGAGGTTAGGCACCTTTATCTGAGTCACTCATAGAGATGGGCTGACCTCCATAAAAGATGCAGGCATTTATCTGAGCAACCAGTGACAACAAAAGTGTTTTGTACTTGAAGTCAACAGTTTGGGTTAGAATAGGACTTATTTATTTATTCTAAGTTTGAGTACCAATTACATATTTTAGCACTGTGGAAATGTGCTGATCTCTCTACGTTAGAGAGACAATTAGGAGGGCAGACAAATTATTTCATCATACAAAGGCAAAGTCAAGAGGCATAAAACCACTTTGAAATGCAATATTAAGAGGCAGAGAGTGTAAATAGACTGTAGCAAAAAATAAGAAAAATATATTTCAATACAAAACATGTAAATTATTATAGTGCAATCACACAAAGACTGCCACTGCAACACAGATATGACGCAGTTCTCAAAAGCAGTAATTGCTGTGTTCAAAACATTAGCAGTCCAACAATATATATCACTGTTTTTGCCAAATTATATTTCTACACGACAAAACAATTTATTTGGAGGTGTAGTAGAGTAATAGAAAACTCTAGGACCTACTGCCATGGCATGCATCCAGTGGATTCTCCACAATTTAAAAATTAATTTAAAAACAATAGATTGATTTCAGATTTCAGATTTCAATCAGCCAGGTCACTCATTCTGAGAAAAAAACATGTCAAACAGGTGACAAAAACAGGGTGAAGGCAGTAAATGTCATACTCTGGTTAGAATGAGTTTCTGAATGGAATTCTGACTATAATGGGTCATTCCAGACAGTGTTTAGAAGAACAATGTGCTTTAATTAAAACTTTGATTAGAGTATACAGTGAATTAAGATCAGAAAAAATACAATTTAAATCAAAACCAGTAATATATGAGGAAACATAAAAATTAGATCTGAATAGATCACACAATTCCTAAGACTCATCCAACACTGAGCTGCTGGGCGAGTAAACAAAGTCTACAATTACTTGTCAATACTGTAACAATTACAAAATACCTACGTGAAGCACAGCAATTGGCACAAAACCCAAACAAAGATGCATTGTTAAAAAAAATCATGTGATGAATTTGCCAAAGACTGGAAGGATGCAACATTGGGTTAATGAACATTATTATTTTAGGATTAAACAGTTTGTCAAGAATCCTTCATGAGGACTACTAGATTGAGGCACGTGACGTTGCCCTGTATGGCGGATCCGAGGTCCCACCCTTCAGCCAGGCCTGGAGTCGGGACTCACCGAAGAGCGCCTGGTGGCCGGGTTGCTCCTTGCGGGACCCGTCCAAGCCCGAACAAGAGACGCGAGGCCATCCCCCAGTGGGCCCACCACCTGCAGGGGGAACCGTGAGGGACTGGTGCAAAGAGGATTGGGCGGCGGACGAAGGTGGAGACCTCAGCGGCCCGATCCCCGGATGCTTAAGTTGGCTCCAGGGACGTGGAATGTCACCTCGCTGGGGGGGGGAGGAGCCCGAGCTTGTGCAGGAGGTCGAGAGATGTCAACTAAAAATAGTCGGGCTCGCCTCCACGCACAGCGTGGGCTCTGGAACCCATCTCCTCGAGAAAGGCTGGACTCTCTTCTACTCTGTAGTGGCCCACGGGGAGAGGCGGCGGGCTGGGTTGGGTAAGCTTGTTGCCCCTCAGCTCAGCTGTCTCGTTTTGGGGTTTACCCCAGTGAATGAGAAGGTCGCATCCCTACGCCTTCGGGTTGTGGACAGGCCTCTGACTGTTGTTTCGGCCAGGGGCCGAGCGGTAGTGCGGAGTACCCGGACTTCTTGGCGTCCCTGTCGGGGGTGGTGGATAGTGCCCCTCCAGGGGACTCCATTATTCTGCTGGGGGACTTCAGCGCCCACATGGGGAACGACAGTGACACCTGGAGAGGCGTGAGGAGATGTTACAGGCTATGTATGGAGAGGGGGTTGAGATTTTACCCTCGCCTTTGTTGCTGGAGGAGATGGAGTGTTTCGGTGTATCTGACCGGGTCCCCATGAATGTAGTACCGGATCGGAATCATACCTCTCCAGCTTGTCCCTCCTCCAGGCGACGTCGCCCTCGCCGCAAGCGCTCCACCCCAGCTGCAGCAGCTCCCGCCGAGCTCAACCTGCCCACAGTTGCTTCGCCGGAGCCATCCTCGTCTGAAGCGGCACCTGCTGTGGCCGAATTCCCCGCTGGTTTCGGCTCCTGCCCTGGACGACGTCGTCGCCGTGGAACAGTCGCCATTGGGGAGGTTCAGATGGGCGCCTCCAACCCTTCTACAGAGGGTCCATCTGCCATGGCCTCCTCGCGGCTATCTTCCCCGGAGTTGGTGGGGGGCCGTCCAGCGCCCTCTGCAGTTCTCCAGCCGCCGGTGCAGCCTCCAGCCTTGAATTGGGTTCAAGCCGGGCTGGAGAAAAGGAAAGAGGATTTCATGAAAGGACGTTGCTCTGATTTCGTACTTCACTTAATGGATCATCCAGAGGATCTGAATCTGGTGCACTCTATTCAACAGGCCGAATTCATTGTGGAGGGATGGCTCGACGCTCCAGCTCCTCTTTCTGCTGGAGGTCCTTTCGACCCTCTTCTTGTGGCCGTTAGACCAGCACAGAGCTCCAAGGATTCTGAGCCACAGTCGACCGCCGTCAAGCCGCATGAACCACAGCATGCAGTCCAACCTCTGGACTCACAGCATGCGGCCAAACCTCTGGACTCATAGCACGCGGCCAAGCCCCTGGACTCACAGCATGCGGCCAAGTCCCTGGACTCACAGCATGCGGCCAAGCCCCTGGACTCACAACATGCGGCCAAGCCCCTGGACTCACAGCATGCGGCCAAGCCCCTGTACTCACAGCCTGCGGCAAAGCCAGAAGACCTTCAGCCTAGTTCCTGGGTTTCCTGAGGGGTCCGAGGACGGACCACCTCTCATCCTAGTTCCTGAGTTTCCTGAGGGGTCCGAGGACGGACCGCCTCAGATCTTGGCTCCAGGATCCACTGACACTGAGACTGACATACCACATCCAGACACACCACATCCAGACACGCCACATCTAGACACACCAAAGCCGGACGCCAGGCCCAAGCCTCTGCAGGCTCTGCCTATGCCCAAGTCTTCGCTGCAGTTCTGGCTTTGCCGCAGACCTCTGAGGCACCTGCTTCCATGTCGCAGACCACCTGACTCCTCGCTTCGTGGGCTTGCCGGGCATCTCCGCTGCCGGCCTCCGGGCAGCCTGCATCCTCGCCGCTGGCTGCTGCACCGCAGATCTCCTAGACACCTGCATCTCTGTCACCGCCGGACTCCGGATCATCAGCTTCTTCGCTGGCTACTGCGCCGCAGACCTCCGGATCGTCGGCCTCTTCGTTGGCTACTTTGTCGCAGGTCTCTACGGCTTTTGCCGCCGACCGCCCAGAACTCTGTGGTGCAGGTCCGGTCGCCTGCCTGAACTCTGTGCCTGCTGGGGACGACCTCCTGGTCGCCCGCTTGAACTCTGTGCCTGCTGGGGACGACCTCCTGGTCGCCCGCCTGAACTCTGTGCCAGCTGGGGATGACCTCCTGGTCGCCCGCCTGAACTCTGTGCCTGCTGGGGATGATTTCATGGTCGCCCGCCTGAACTCTGTGCCTGCTGGGGATGACCTCCTGGTCGCCCGCCTGAACTCTGTGCCTGCTGGGGACGACCACCTGGTCGCCCGCCTGAACTCTGTGCCTGCTGGGGACGACCTCCTGGTTGCCCGCCTGAACTCTGTTTTTTCCTGCCATCACGCATCCCTGGTGGAAACAGAGGCTGGGGACTCGGGATTGGACTCTTTCATCACCCAGGCTGAAGTCACCGAGGTAGTTAAAATGTTCCACGGTGGCAGGGCTTCGGGGGTGGATGAGATCCACCCTGAGTACCTCAAATCTCTGGATGTTGTAGGGCTGTCATGGTTGACACGCCTCTTCAACATTGCGTGGCGGTTGGGGACAGTGCCTCTGGACTGGCAGACTGTGTGGTGGTCCCCCTTCATAAGAAGGGTGACCGGAGGGTGTGTTCCAACTACAGAGGGATCACACTCCTCAGCCTCCCTGGTAAGGCCTACGCCAGGGTATTGATGAGGAGAGTCCGGCTGATAGTCAAACCTCAGCTTCAGGAGGAGCAGTGTGGTTTTCGTCCCGGCCGTGGAACACTGGAACAGCTCTATACCCTCTACAGGGTACTTGAGGGTTCATGGGAGTTTGTCTAACTGGTCCACATGTGTTTTGTGGACCTGGAGAAAGCATTCGACTGTGTCCCTCGTGATGCCCTGTGGGGGGTGTTCCAGGAGTATGGAATCGGGGGCCCTTTATGAGGGGCCATCGGGTCGCTGTACAAGCGGAGCTGGAGTTTGGTCCGCATTGCCGGCACTAAGTCGGACCAGTTCCCGGCGCATGTTGGACTCCGGCAGGGCTGCCCTTTGTCACCAGTCCTGTTCATAACTTTTAATGACAGGATTTCTAGATGTAGCCAAGGGCCGGAGCGGGTCTGGTTTGGGGACCAGTGGATTTCGTCTCTTCTGTTTGTAGATGACGTGGTCCTGCTGGCCCCCTCTAGCCAAGACCTACAGCATGCGCTGGGGCAGTGTGCAGCCGAGTCTGAAGCGGATGGGATGAAGATCAGCTCCTCCAAGTCAGAGGCCATTGTACTCGATCTGAAAAGGGTGGCTTGTCCTCTTCAGGTTGGAGGGGAGTTCCTGCCTCAAGTGGAGGAGTTCAAGTATCTCGGGTTCTTGTTCACGAGTGAGGGAAGAATGGAGTGGGAGATCGACAGACGGATCGTTGCAGCTGCCGCAGTAATAGGGGCACTGTGCTGGTCTGTTGTGGTGATAAGAGAGCTGAGCCGAAAAGCAAAGCTCTCGATATACCGGTCGGTCTACGTTCCTACCCTCACCTACAGCCATGAACTTTGGGTCATGACCGAAAAAACGAGATCCTGGATACAAGCGGCTGAAATGAGCTTCCTCCATAGGGTGGCCAGGCACTCCCTTAGAGATAGGGTGAGGAGCTTGGCCATCCGGTAGGGGCTCGGAGTAGAGCTGCTGCTCCTCCACATCGAGAGGAGCCAGTTGAGGTGGCTTGGGCATCTATACCGGATGCCTCCTGGATGCCTTCCTCGGGAGGTGCTCCAGGCACGTCCCACCGGGAGAAGGCCCGGGGGACGGCCCAGGACACGCTGGAGGGACCATGTCTCTCGGCTGGCCTGTGAATGCCTTGGGCTCCCCCCGGAGGAGCTGGAGGAGGTGTCTGGGGAGAGGGACGTCTGGGTGTCTCTGCTGAGTCTGCTGCCCCTGCAACCCGGTCCCGGATAAGCGGAAGACGACGAGTACGAGTACGAGTTTGTCAGATGAATCCCAAACACTAAATTCAAGTCACAGTACACTGAAACAGTGAGGCATGAAGGCAGAGGCATTCATTATGTGGCACAGGTGTCAAATGCTGGTGTTATACAATTTTTAGATCTGTCTCTGCTTCAGTATAACTGTTTCAATTTATCAGGTCACTTCTATGAGCCGCAGGATACTGCTCTTGAAAGATTGATGTTTGACACCCCTGTGCTGTGGAGATGTCACTCATACTATGGCCCACAGTAATTAATTGTAATTGCCTTGTGATATAGAGGAAATGCCTAAAAACTTTTGTTTCAGCAAGTCAGTACCCTAAAAAACACCAGTATCTTGGTTTCAGACAAACAAAATTAAAGATATAGAGTGGTCCCAATCCCAAACATTTGTGGGGTGAAACCAAACATGTTTCTTAGGAAAAACCAAAAATGTTATATTAAATTGTGCCACACTGGAATACATGTTAACAGGTGCCAGAAGTCATTTCTAAAAATGTTTGTTTTGAAGCACTAGTGGCCATTATTTTTCGAAAGTAGGCAGGCAGGAAATGGGGTGGAAAAAGGGGGAAGACATGTAGCACCGGTCTCCGGGGTCAGGACTCAAACCCAGGACAGCTGGGTCGAGGACTGAAACCTCCATTTATGGGTCGTGCTCTCTACCACTACGCCACGCACCATAGTGGTATTATTATTTTATTGATTCAGAGGAAAGCCAAATGTAAAAGCATTTTTCTGTCTATAATGTGATGTACAGTAATGTGCAAATGTTTTAGGCAGGTGTGAAAAAATGCTGTAAACAAATAATGCTTTCAGAAATTGAAGTGTTAATCATTTATTTTCATCAATCAATAAAATGCAGTGAATTAACAAAAGAGAAATCTAAATGAAATCAATATTTGTTGTGAACACCCTTTGCCTTCAAAATAGCATTAATTCTTCTAGGTACACTTGCACACAGTTTTTGAAGGAACTCAGCTGGTAGGTTGTTTCAAACATCGTGGAGAACTAACCACAGATCTTCTATGGATGTAGGCTTTCTCACATCCTTCTGTCTCTTCATGTATTCCCAGACACACTTGATGATGTTGAGATCAGGGCTCTGTGGGGGGCACACCATCACTTCTAGTAATTCTTGTTCTTCTTTATGCTGAAGATGGTTCTTAATAACTTTGGCTGTATGTTTGGGTTCGCTCACTTAGCATTTTGTAAACTGATAATAATAAACAATCATCAGTTATATTTCTGAAAGTTTTCTTTGTTTACAGCATTTTTTCACACCCGCCTAAAACTTTTGCACAGTACTGTATGTGGTGCTGGACGAACTTAAATGTAACAGATTTTGAAACTTTCCTAACCAAAACAGGTAACTGTGGTTTATAGGTCACTGACTGTATTATGGCAAATTTGCTCAAACTGTGTTAACCACCGACATTAAAGTTTTATGCCCAATAAGTTTCATCCCCAACCTACTCTTTAGAACTATCTTGTTCTTGTCTTGTCTTTTTGTACTCATGCAGGCATAAATAAAATGTCCATAAACCTTCGCTGTCTCTTGTAACAAGGGAAACTCTATGGCTTCCTGAACATGTGGTGGCGTTCGAGGACACAAACAACTCTTCACAGCAACACATAGCAGGGCTGCAAATATTCCTGGGGTAGCAGAGAGAGCAAATGTTAATGCATTTTGTATTAGATGGGAGCTGGTGCTTGTAGCTTTGGCCACTTCAACATTCACGGCTCAGCTTGGCACGTGCACCGGTGGCTCTTCGTTTCGTAGCACGTGAGCTGCAATGCCTTCTTTGCTGCTTATTTTGACCATTTGTAATGTATACATCTAAAATGTTTATTCAAAGCTACTAAGATTAACATGAATTATAATTCTCAGACTTTATTGTTGTTCAGTCTATTGCTGCATACAATACATTTTTTTTTTGTAACCAAGAAATTAAGCTGCTACTTTTATGCAAAGCAGCTTACAAATTTGAAACAACATTCAGTCTCTACTACAGTGAAAGACTCTAGAGCATGTAACAATAGTCAGTTTTTCCAAGTCTATGTTAAGTCTCAAGTCTTTAAGGGGCAAACCAAGTCTCTAATGAACGAAATTCGTCAATTTCACATCTGATGCTTCTGTCTGCATGAAACATGAAGTTGCTCTAGATTATTATTTCACATCATTATCCTTTGCCCTTATTTACCAAATGAACATTTACCATCTTTACTGTTGTATCTGCTATGTCACCTTGGCTGGGCAGCAGAGTCTCCTTGTGGAAGACTCCACATTTTAAAACTGACAGGTGTTAATATTTTTTTTCATACCAACAAAATGTTCCCTAAACATCATGTTGTAACCACCATGTTTCACTGTGGGTATGGTATTCCTTCAGTTATTTTCAGTACTGTTTTTATGACAAACCTACCTCTTAGAATTATGGCAAAAAGTTCAAGTGCGGTCTCAAAAGAACATAACACATTGTTCTAACAGGCTTTGGAAGATTTTAGCAAGAAATTAATGTTTTTGTTTTGAAGAAAATGCTTGTGTTTTTGGAGCCTACACCTTAGTCCAGTCATATGGAAGAACCAGAAAACTATTGTCAGAACAGAACCAGTTGTAACCAGAAAGTGCTGCACCTCCTTAAGGTTTGCTGTAGACCCCCTAACCAGTTTCCATATTGTATTTTCAATCATTATGGGAACGTCCAGTTTTAGCAACATCGTCGTTGTTTTATATTTTCTCTTAATGATGACTGTCTTTACTGTGCCATGGTGTGTAATGGAATGGATTTTTCTATATCTTCCCCTTACTGACACCTTCCTACAGTGAGATGATTTTGAACCTTTATAACCTCTATGCAAATACAAGGTTCTTGTAAATGTTCCGTTTAAAAATTCCATACTTTTCCAGTCTCTAATGTCAATAATTTTCTACAATGCTGGGCTCTGGTGGGCCTTTTGGACATCTGAGTAAAAAGCTGTAGTTGGGTGTAATTATTTTTATTTTTTCTAGTAAACTTGAAAAAAGATAGATAATGAAGTAAAGGGTCATTTTTCTGCTGCTTTTCGGCATCTAAAGCAACTCAAATTGTCTTCATTTTAAAACTTTTACAGTTAGACTTATAAAGTCCAGAGTGGTGTCATAATGTGGGTTTTGTAGTAGGACCAAAGTGCACGGAAGGAGATCTCAGGAGCCAGACGATTGCAGGTAAGAAGGCTTTAATTTCTTGGCTCACACAGCTTGGGCAAGGAAACCAGGAGTATGCTGAGCTCCATCCAGACAAGAATACAGCACATAGACATTTGACATGACTCGGATACACGACCAGGTACGACCAGGAACAAAAATAAGTACGACAGGGAACAGCGGGGAACAAAGGCTCTAAGGAGCTTGAATAGAAACAGGAAATGGCGGGAGAGCAATCAACAGAGGGAGTAATTATGAGGAACAAGTAATAGGTGTGGGTCAGACTGAAGGGAGTGAAACCAATTAACATTATAATACAAACAGAGGGTAAACTACCCCTGCAATGAACTGGCGACCTGTCCAGGGTGTACCCTGCCTCTCACCCATAGACTGCTGGGGATAGGCACCAGCTCCCCCGCGACCCACTATGGAATAAGGGGTAGAAAATGACTGACTGACTGACTGACAGAGGGTAAACTAAGAACCAGACTGGGAGAAATAAAAAAACACAACACAGACACAGACTAGGCACGACAAGTGGATTTAAAAAAATACCAATTTTAAAAGTTTTAAAAGACAGTTATGTCCTTGATTTGTTTGTTATTTAGACAGGACTCAGTTTTGATTCATATGAGTGAATTTATCTTTAGGTGCTGTCATTAACTGAAAAAACTAATTACCATTGATATGGCTAAAATCTTTTTTTGTGGCACTAATGGCCTTTATTTTGGTTATTTTTCCAAATAGTCATACAGGAAGCAGGGTAGAGAGGTGTGGAAGACATGCAGACCCAAGTCTTCTTCTTCGAGGACTGAGGCCTACGTATATGAGTCGCATGCTCTACCACAATGCCACTAGCCATGCCCTAAAATCTATAATTATAAAGTGAATACAAATCTACGTAAGGAGCCTTTTATTCCCCAGAAACTTAAATTGAAATGAAGAATAAAGTTTGAAAAATCAAGCTGGACTTAATAATACAGGAGCTGTCTAACATTGATGTATTTCTATTTAAGTGTTTAGCAACCTTCTGCATTATATAATCCGCTACAATGTAAACAGAGATAGCTTGTAACGCAGTTATGGTTCTGATAAAGTGATAGACAGTGATGAATATTTCATGTTGTAGGATGAAAATGCCCCACACAGAGATGTAAGGAAAAAGAAAGATCTTCAGATGAGGAGGTGGACAGATGAAGGAGAGCCATGTCAGAGTCTGCACAGGAAAAACAAGAGAGGGAATAAAAACAGATATTGTTGTGAAAGAGGAAAACACTTGACAGAAAAACAATAAAAAATCTTCCAGGCAATTTATTGGTGAGAATAATGCATAGAACACTAACACACAAGTGGAAATCTGAGCCATTTTTAGTTTTTATTGGATGAGAGACAGCGGCATCATGCAGACCGGTCAAAAATTATGTTTAAATAAATAATTAAATAATAAGGTTTCAATGTCAGCTATTTTAATTTAGCAGTTCAATGTAAAATTATGTAAGTGTATTGACTTTTAAAATTATGCTCCAAACTGACCAAATATAAACTTTATGCACCTGCCCTCCTGTAAGGCTTCTCTATATCCCTGTTTTTGAGGGATAAAGAAGTATAAAGAAGAACAAGAAAACAGAAAGAGAGTGACTGAATGAAGCTCTGCTGCTTGTTTGCACAAGCCAGGAAATACAGACACTACATGGGCAAGAGAGAGACTGGTGCCAAAGTGAAATGAGCTGCTTATTCACGTTGGTGAAAAATAACCCAAAACTAAATTAAAAATGTGCCCTGTGAAATTAGATGCTCTGCCTTTCCAGCAGCGGTTACGGAAACAAGAAGCGATTGGGCCGTGAAGCAACTCAAGGGTAAATGGAGAGCAGCTCTGTCGATCAGTTCAGTAGTCAGTGACGGTGGTAAAAGCTGAGGTGAGAAAGCAGGCTGTTGATTGGTCCTGAACAGATGGAGAATTACAGGGTCAGCAGTCATAGGGTAGGCACAGCCCATTTTCTGAAGCAGACGTTTAATGTCCAATTCAACATAGAATGATGCCGCGGGACATTGTGTGGATGACGTCAAGCAAGGCAGAGAGCAAAGGTGAGGAAGTTTGGTGGTGGAAGGAATTTAAAGTCTTGAAAAAAACTACTAAAATTGCTTCCATGCAACTGCATAAAAGAAAAGAGTAGAGCATCAGTCCTCTTTCCACTGGGACTAGTTAAACAAGGTTTTTGTTCAATGATAAGCTGAATATTTGAACTGAGTTGTTTTGCAAGCTGACTATGCTATATTCACCATTAGTTCAGTTAAATTCAATTCATTTTATTTATATAGCACCCATTGACAGCATATATTGTCTCAAGGAACTTTACACAGTCAATTCAATCATTCAGTTATACAGATTTCAAGTTGGGTACATACATTCCAGTTAATTCATAACATCAAACAGTACCATCAGATTCAGTTTATTATTTAAATTGGTAAAGCAATTTTCTATCTAAGGAAACCCAGTAGATTGCACCAGTCAGTGACTTGCAGCATTCACTCCTCCTGGATGAGCAGGTAGAGACAGTGAACACTCGTTTGCATTGACTTTGCAGCCATCCCTCATACTGAGCATACCTGTAGCAACAGTGGAGAGGAAAACTCCCTTTTAAGAAGAAACCTCCAGCAGAACAAGGTTCAGTGTGAGCGGCAATCTGCCACGACCGACTTAGGGTTTGAGAGAACGAAGCAGAGACACAAAAAGAACACAGAAGCACTGATCCAGGGTGTACTTTTTATAGGAAAAAGGCCTTTAGAGGTTTCATCTAGGAGGGAAAGACAGCAAAGCAGATGAACTCTGAGCCAGTTTTCAAGTCTAGAGTATGAAAGAGAGGACACACAGTCACAGTAGAAGCTTAGTCAGTAGCTATGTCTAGGAGAGAGTCAGTGTTAAACACTGAAAGACAGGGCCAAGTGTATCATCTGTATAAGGTGTGCATTAAGTAGTTGGCAGCTGCAGCTGCAGTCCCCTTCCTGGAAGGTGCCACAGTTAAACACAGAGCCAGACCAGGTGTAGTTTCTAGAAAGAGAAAAAAGAGAGCAAAAAATAATTACACTGCTAATTAGTATTTTTTTTAAATAACATTAAAGCTTATCCTCTCTCAGTGAAAGAAGTGCAACCTTCAAGCTTATCCTCTCTCAGTGAAAGATGTGCAATATAGTTTCCATACAGCAGTTTGACTTTGTTTAAACTTTTTTAAATAAAGAGAAAAAGATTCTTCACTTGCAATGAAAGTTTCAACGCAGTAAAAGCTGTAAATATTATCCCAACTTTCCATCTATTCCATTAACGGAAGATAAAATTAAACTGACCTTTTTTCTGTCTGTGTTTTGATGATAAGTCCTTTGACATGAAATGTCTTTATTTTATGTTTATTTGGACAAGAAGAGCACCAGCACCACACAGTTTCTCTGTGCTCCCTGCTGCGAGGACGAAACTCAATGCTTTTAGGCTCTATTTGACATGCTTTTCACCAACTCCATACTGAATCCTCTTTTTCATAGACCCCCTGCTATCATTTGCTCCTGGCATACTTCCTCATCAAGGTACTCTGGCTTAAACTAAAGTTAGTATTTAAATATATATTAAGTATATTAAATATAAGTTTAAAAGTTGACTATTTGAATGTACTTACTTTGAGTATTGCCTCACCACCTTTGACTGTCTGATGAGCGTGTGTATTTTTGTACTCACCATCACTGGCTTACATCCAAAGTTTACTTTTCAGCCTAATGACAGCTTTGATTTATGTACTTAACACCAACAATGTCCAGCTTTTATCAGCTGAGGAACAATGCACTACATCACCTTCTCAAAGGTACATATATAACAGTCTTAGACAATGTTTTAAAATCATAATTAATCATTTTGTAGCCTTGATTAATGACTGTGTATGTATCAATCAAGCTTTGACAAATGCTTATAAATCACAGGTCATAAGAATGTATTTTTATTGAACAGATTGTGTCAGTAAATCTCCAATTTTAACAACACTGTATTGAAACTATATTGCCTTTGACCAATGTCATTACATTTTAATGCTATCATATCTAACAGTTTGGACTGCGCTATTAAGAAAGGGTTCTAACTTAAAATATTCTAAAAACATATTTTCATATTATCAGTGTCAGGTCTTACATTATATGTACTGTTGTGATTATAAATATGAATATATTATTTTATATTTGATATTAATATTTTAATATTTTATTAAATAATATTTCGGTCTGTTAAGGGTTGTCCTGTGAATACCAACCCGATAAGGCGGTGGTATTAGGACAAAATTGAAAGGGATGAGCCAAGTTCTGACATTATTGAACAGGAAAACTCTGTACACACATGGCATGAATTCACACAATTTCTTAAAGTACAATAATTTATTAACAAAAATAAGTCAACTCAAGTCAAACATATTTCAATCAACAAACTCTTTACCATGCTAAAACAATCCAACTAAACTACCAAGCAGAATTAAAGAATAAGGAATACTAATGGGCTATGTAAAATATAAACAAGTTGATCAAACATGGCTGAAAGTCATGACCGAAATTGCAATATTACCATGGAATATTAACGTAAATTCCAGATTATAAGCCGCTACTTTTTTCACACACTTTGAACACTGCGGCCTATACAATGGTGCGGCTAATGCATGTTTATTTTCATGCCGCCAAAAACATTTTGCCAGGTAACAGTAGACCAAATCAAAGAGGTCCAATGAAATTGTGCGATAAAACAAGAGCACTTTCACAATTCAATTACCGATATTGTAAATCAATCATTTATATTCACCCTCATCAACATGTAAAATCACGGGTTTCGAAAGGCTGGACTCCTGCGTGATTAAGGGGACTGGGTGCACTCAAGTGAGAGCATCAATGAGGAGGCTGAAGTGAGTGACGAGATCCTGAGTCTGTTCAATTCGGACACTGAAGAACAGGACTTTGATGGTTTCAGTGCGCAGGAAGAAGATGAAGAAGGCGCTCAATGACTTTTGACCTGGTAGGCTGCAGTGTATATCAGTTAGGAGATATTGGAATGTTGTTTGTGCACTGTTCAGTAAAAAAGCATTAGCAACGAAATTTGTGTTACTGATAACGTACGTATATTTAAAGGTAGCTGTGTTAGCCACTGTTCGAGAAAAAGAAATGCAATATGCATTTGTTTATATTACTATACGGATTAAGTTAAAAGTTAAAAATTCCTCACGTGTAATATCTTTCTGTGTAAACCATATTACAATGTTGGACACCCACGGCTTAACATCCGGTGCGGCCTGTACAAGTACAAAATTGGCTTTCTTTCTAAAATTAGAGCTTTTAATCAGGTGCACTCTGTAGTCTGGAATTTACGGTATTTATGTTTGAGAACCAAGGATTATCTTGAAGAATCTGGAAGTGAAGTTAAGTTAGTCTTGGAACCAACTTAGGCAATAATTGGTATACCTTTAAACAACCATTCAGAGTGCAAGATCAGATAAAATATTATTTTAATAAAATAATATTTTAAAGAATGATTTGCTGAATAAAACCAACCTTCTGGATAACAAATGCTCAACGGTGTTTAATTAGCTGCCTTTATTTATCAAAATAATATTTAGGGAAATATTATTTTCTAGACTGAAAACTAACAACCTTTTTGGGTAAATGATCTTTAGTAGGCAAGCACGTGTTCTTAGCTGTTAGCGGTTGGAGCTAACAAAAGAAGCTTATAGCTTATCATCAGAATCACACATATACCTTTAAAATACCACAAATAAAAGGGTTAAAATGCATAAGCGTGGGTGGCACGCTATGGCCGAGCCTCTGTGTTTAAAATCACCCTTTAAATAAAGTTTGTCTTAACTTTAAAAAAAAAAAACACAGAACATACAAACTGAGCACATGTGCTGAACAGATAATCCGCCAGCACTAAGATGGCTGAGTTTTCAACATAAACAAAACCAAAGATCATAAAAAGACAAATTTTTAAATTATTTCATTATAAACTACTTCTCTCTGCCCAAAACACAACCTCTTACGTGAACCATGCTCAGGAAAAGTTGTCCGGGTGACGAAGTTGAAAGAAGCATTCACAGTGAACAAAGGGTTAACTGCAGCTAACCTCTGAAGCTGTGGGGTGGGGTGGCTCGTTCTGCCGGGCCGGTCAAACTGCACATTACTGCTGTAGCCACGGTGATGCGGTCCCGTTGTCCTTCCTTCAGACCAGGAAAAACTGCTCCACTCTGCGTTGTAGAAACAGGGTCTCTGCTGGGAACTTTCTGGAACACAGTTTGCTTCTGTAGACCTCAGAGAGAAAGTCAAGCAACGCTTGTACCTTAGTTACACCCGTTCATGAATGAATACCGGAATCACGAACAGCAATTCATTCCTACTTAACTTAGTGCATATGATCGCGTGATTGTATGACACTCTTGGATCAAGTTTGAAGAGTTATGTCTGTTTGCCTGCAAAGAGACATTAGCGCGCTGTGTCCCTCCGTCCAGTTCCTCTGGCGACCTGTGTGGAGGAGATCAGTTTGTTGCAAAAGCGGGGTTTTTATTTGGATAGTGACGTCACGGGAGGTCCGCTGTTACCCCGTTTCTGGCTGTGCTGGAAGTTGGTTAATGCGGTATATTTTGAAAGTTCCATACAATTTCTTACTGGCCATTCATTTTGTACCCATGGCTGGGTCCCGACAGTACCCTGGCCACACTGCTCCTTCTGTGTATGATTTTTGGTTCCAAAATTACAATTTTGTTTTAAAGAACCTTTAATAATCAATTAAGTCCAGGTTTAACAATTATGTCTAGTGGAGTTTTTATGGTTATCTCTTCCTAGAAAAAAATAAAAGCATCAAGTATGCCATTATTTTATTTTTACAAACAAAAACATATGCTTGGTCTCACAGTGATAAAATGCAAACTGTATGTCATTGAAGTTTGGTGCAGAATCAACTATTTCAGGTCTAACCTGTCTCAGTATTTTATATATTCAACTAATCAAAAGTGGTCCAGATTCTTACAAAAAAGATAGATTTTTATTTTAGTGCCAAATAGGAATACATAAATCTCTTGGCAATGTGTCAGGCCCACTGTGGGCCGCAGGGACTGACCCGGGCTCTGGTTGTCATGTTTCAAAGGCAATTTCCTGACCCACATGCAGAATCAAAACATGTACAACTAGGTCCTCCATATGGTATGCCTGAAATGCGAAGACAGAATAAGTGAAAAAATAATAGTTAACAAATTTTATTTTTACTTTTTTAAAATTGAATTCTAAAGCAGACGTTTAATGTCCATTAATGTCCACATTTTTAATTGAATTCTGCTTAGTGCCACACACAATCTGAAAATACCACAAACATAAGTTTTTTTTAATCACCACCTTAGGAAACATTTATAAAAAACATCTGTTTTCAAAACCTGCATGTGGTCAGGAGGTGCATAGGCAACACTAAATATCCATTTTAGCATGGGCATGAAAGTAAGCAATGGCCAATTCGTTCATGCGCAACTGACAGGGTTTTTTTTCTCTCCAGGGTGCCATTCCATGATAGAAGAACAACTTGCACATAATTACTAATTATATTAATGTACCTTCATTGCAAAATTCTCTTTGAATTCTTTAAAATCTTAGCACCAATGTTGCTCTCGGTCTTTACTATGACTGGCTGAGTGTACCTGCCAGTTAACGATCTTGCTATGGCTTTGTTGAAATCACAAATTACTATCATATATTTTCATACAATATACCTTAACAATAATCTGTTATTCAACAATTTATTGTTCTAACATGTCATTACTGAGCTAATGACATGAGCTAATGACCATCTGCGGCGCCAAGATGGCGCCGCAGATGGTCGCCTCGGCGTGTTGGTGCGCATTGTTTTGTTTTGTTTTTTGCTTTAAAACGGTCTTCTGTGATGGTACCCGGAGCTCTCTGACCAGAGAAGAACTCATGAACATCAGGGCTACTACACCAGAGGAGTTATTTCCAACATTTCTACCTACTGCTCTGGAATATTTGGACATTCTGGTCAAAGGTGCGCTCACCTTTGTTCACGCGGTGAAACGCCGGAAGAGAGGGAAACGGGCTGGGGTGCTGGTACGTCTTCGCCAGCGTGGACTACGAACACCGTTACCTGGAATATTTCTCTCTAACGTGCGCTCACTTCCCAACAAAATGGAGGAACTACAACTGTTGTTGGGGAAAAACAGGGACTTTTATTCATCGGCAGTTTTGTGCTTCACGGAGACGTGGCTGTGTGGATTAATACCGGACTCCGCGCTGCAGCTGGCAGGATTCCAGCTCTACAGAGCGGACAGAGACACGGAACTCTCCGGCAAAGCGAAAGGTGGAGGAATCTGTTTTTACCTCAACAGTGGTTGGTGCAACGACGTGACAGTGATTCAACAGCACTGTTCTCCAGACCTGGAAGCCTTCATCATAAACTGTAAGCCTTTCTATTCCCCCCGTGAGTTCGCTTCGTTCATCCTGGTCGGTGTTTACATCCCACCGCATGCTAACGTGCAGGTCGCACAGCGCATGCTCGCCGACCAGATACTGAGTGTGGAGCGGACCAACCCGGACTCCTTAGTAATCGTCGCTGGCGACTTTAACAAAGGTAATCTGACCCACGAACTCCCCAAATATAGACAGTTTATAAAATGTCCGACCAGAGAGGACAACATTCTGGATCACTGTTACACCACCATCAGAGACGCTTATCACGCCGTCCCACGTGCTGCACTGGGCCAATCCGACCACATCATGGTCCACCTGATTCCTGCATACAGGCAGAAACTAAAGCTCTGCAAACCTGTTGTGAGGACGACAAGGAAGTGGAGCAGTGAGGCTGTGGAGAATCTCCAGGCGTGTTTAGGCTGTACAGACTGGGATGTGTTCAGGACTACTACCAACAGTCTGGACGAGTACACAGAGGCTGTGACTTCCTACATCAGCTTCTGTGAGGACAGCTGTGTACCATCATGCACCAGGGTGAGTTACAACAACGACAAACCCTGGTTCACAGCTAAACTCAGAAGGTTAAGACTGGATAAGGAAGAGGCCTTCAGGAGTGGGGACAAAGACATATACAGAGAGGCCAAGTACAAGTTTGGCAAGGCAGTGAAAGAGGCCAAACGACTGTACTCTGAGAAGCTCCAAAACCAGTTCTCAGCCAACGACTCTGCGTCTGTCTGGAAAGGGCTCAAGCAAATCACCAACTACAAGCCGAAAGCCCCCCACTCCATCAACGACCGACGCCTCGCCAACGACCTGAACGAGTTCTACTGCCGCTTTGAAAGACAAAGGGACAGTCCTGCAACCATCTCCCACGACGCCCCCCAACAGCTGCAGCCACAATCCACCACCCCCACCTCCCCAACCTCAAGAGGGGCCTTGGCACCTCCAACCCCCACCAGCCCCCTACCCACGCCGAGGACGGCTCTTTCCATCCAGGAGAGGGACGTCAACAAACTCTTCAGGAGACAGAACCCCCGGAAAGCTGCTGGTCCGGATTCTGTCTCACCAGCCAGCCTGAAGCACTGCGCTGATCAGCTGTCTCCAGTCTTCACAGACATTTTTAACACCTCACTGGAGACATGTCATGTGCCAGCCTGCTTCAAGTCCTCCACCATCGTCCCTGTTCCCAAGAAGCCAAGGACCACAGGGCTTAATGACTTCAGACCCGTCGCCCTGACCTCTGTGGTGATGAAGTCCTTTGAGCGCCTTGTGCTCTCACACCTAAAAGACATCACCGACCCCCTCCTGGACCCCCTGCAGTTTGCCTACAGAGCCAACAGGTCTGTAGATGATGCAGTCAACCTAGCCCTTCACTTCATCCTCCGGCACCTGGACTCCACAGGAACCTATGCCAGGATCCTGTTTGTGGATTTCAGCTCTGCCTTCAACACCATCGTCCCAGCTCTGCTCCAGGAGAAGCTCTCCCAGCTGAGTGTGCCCGACTCCACCTGCAGGTGGATCACTGACTTCCTGTCTGACAGGAAGCAGCGCGTGAGGCTGGGGAAGCACGTCTCTGACTCCCTGACCATCAGCACCGGTTCCCCCCAAGGCTGTGTTCTCTCTCCTCTGCTCTTCTCCCTGTACACCAACAGCTGCACCTCCAGTCACCAGTCTGTCAAGCTTCTGAAGTTTGCGGACGACACCACCCTGATCGGACTCATCTCTGATGGTGACGAGTCTGCGTACAGATGGGAAGTGGACCATCTGTTGGACTGGTGCAGCCAGAACAGCCTTGAGCTCAACGCTCTAAAGACAGTGGAGATGGTTGTGAACTTCAGGCAGAACCCAGCCCCACCTGCCCCCATCACCCTCTGTGACTCCACAATTGACACTGTGGAATCTTTCCGCTTCCTGGGAACCATCATCTCCCAGGATCTCAAGTGGGAGGCTAACATCAGCTCCCTCATCAAGAAAGCCCAGCAGAGGATGTTCTTCCTGCGGCAGCTGAAGAAATTCAACCTGCCAAAGACTATGATGGTGCACTTCTACACAGCCATCATTGAGTCCATCCTCACCTCCTCCATCACCATCTGGTACGCCGCTGCTACAGCCAAGGATAAGGGCAGGCTGCAGCGTGTCATTCGGTCTGCTGAGAAGGTGATTGGCTGCAGTCTACTGTCACTCCAGGAACTGTACACCTCCAGGACCCTGAAGCGGGCAGGGAAGATTCTGGCTGATCCCTCCCACCCTGGTCACAGACTCTTTGAGACTCTCCCCTCTGGCAGGAGGCTGCGGTCCATCCGGACCAAAACCTCACGCCACAAGAACAGTTTTTTCCCATCTGCCACCAGCCTGGTTAACAAAGCCCGGAAACCACCCTGACATTCCCCCTTTCCCCCACACCCCCCCTTTTTTTGCTGACAGGACACCTGTAACCTGTAACTCTATGCGTTACATTAACGCTCAGCTTGGACTCCTGCTTTACTTGCACAATGATCATCTGCACTGTTGTATTGCTCTTGCATCTTATACTGCTCTATATTTACTCTCACTCACTTAAAACTGTGCACTTATATTTATATTATATTGTAGATATGTTTGTACTGTTTAATTTGTATTGTATTGCACCGACTACGCCAAAACAAATTCCTTGTATGTCCAAAAACGTACTTGGCAATAAAGCTTTTCTGATTCTGATTCTGATTCTGATTCTGATGTTAACACTATCTCTTTTCAACAATACTGAAGAGAAAAAGAACCCCAAAGAACCCCAAAAATGCTTTTATCTGTATGATAAAATGTACAAGATAGACACATGATGATAACATGATGGTGTTATCAAAAAGTTTCATGGTAATAAAACTGTGGAATCTCCTCAAGAACCTCGTATTAGATGGAACCTCAGTAAGAGAAGTTTGTAACTATAGAAAAAAGAAATACTGCACCAGACATCTAAAACACCTCAGGCTGACCTGGAGCAATCTGCAGTGTTGATTTCAGCCTATGATGCTGCCTCACACTGAGCCAACAAGACAGAACCTGTGAAAGAAATTCAAAATGAGTTGGGGCAGAGAAATGTTTGCATGTTATTAATTTTCTGAAATTTAGTGTTGAGTAGTCTATGAGTGCTTTTCTAGTAATTAATATTGCAAAGTTTTGGCAACAGAATTATCACTGTATTTCTTTCTCTTTTTTAACTACTGTTATTTTATTTTGATAAAATTCTCCTGAAGTCAGTTTAAAATCAGCAACCTCACCTGCATATTTTGCCCATGGCAGGAAGCCAGAGTACCTGGAAGAACAGATTGACGCATGGGGGAGACTGTGCAAAATCCATATAGAAAGGCCTCAGCATCTTTGTTTAAACCCATAGAATGGAAGTCTAGGAGGCACATGGTTTTTACACAAAATGTATAAAATAAATCTAGCAACTAGGTGCATTTTCACAAGTTTCACACTGGACTTAACAAACAGAGATAAAGCAATAAACTTCAGGGTCTCCAAGGCCCAAACAACAAACAAGATACCCCCTTTTGACTGAAAATAAAAACAATTCTTATCTAACAAAACAAAGTTACAATGCCTTTGCTCCCTAGCTGGCTACAAAACAGGAGAATAACTAGTTGAAAGAAAATGACAGAGGACGTCTACCAAACCCCCCATCTAACATCCCCATCTTCAAGAACAGTTCACCAAAACAAGATTTAACTTCAGAATCACTCTCAGACACTCAGACTCACACATAAGTTTTACCGTCTACCAAATCCCAGATGCCCAAGGAGAAAGGGCGTGCCACTGGATGAGTTAAGCTTTTATGTAATCCACTGATGAAAAGGGGGGTGACTTCAGCTGTGCATCAAGGTTTGACAGGAGGCCTGCAGACAATCATGAAAAGAAAAGAAGCTCTCTTATATTAAGAGAGCTCTAGAGGTCAGTGGATGTAACTATCTTTTTGCTGCAATTTTGGATTTGAATTCAGGTCTGCTCTGGGCCATTCTAACTTATAAAGATGTCCAGTTGTATGTTTAGGGTTATTGGGCTGCCTGGCAGTTCCACCCTCAGCATTCTTCTATCAATGTACTCACCATCCCTCCTCTTTACATGTCAAAACCATCTCAGTCTGGCCTCTCTGGCCTTATTCCCAATACATCTAACATGAGCTGTCCCTCTGATGTACTCTTTCCTGATCCTATCTATCCTCATCACTCCCAAAGAGAAAATGTCTGCCCCCTCCAGCTCTGCCTCCTGTCTCTTCCTCCATGCCATTGTCTCTAAACCATACAACATCGCTGGTCTCACCACCGTCTTGTAAAACTTTCCTTTCATTCTCGGTGGTACTCTTTTATCAAACAACACACCTGACACTTTTCTCCACCTTCTTCATCTGTTACCTCACAGCTCTACGTGGGTCCTTAACCTCATCTGCCTAACTGTCCATCACCACAGGAAACAGGAAAGGGCTCAGAGCCAATCCTTGATGCAGTTCCACTTTCACCTTGAACTACTCTGTTACATCTGCAGCACACCTCACCACTGTCTTACAGCTCCCATATATGTCTTGCACCATACGTTTTTGCCACTTTAGCCTTCCTCATACAATACCACAGCCTTCTGACTTCAGTCTAGCTTCCACAACTTTTTTCCTATAACTTCATTGAATGACTTATCAACTTTACTCCACTGTAGTTGCCACAACTCTGCACATATCTCTTGTTTTTGAAAATTGGCATCAGCAAACTTCTCCTCTATTGACCAGGCATCTTCTCGCTCTCTAAGTTCTAATTGAACAGCCTAGTCAAAACCTCTACTGCCGTCTCTCCTAGACACTTCCATACGTCCACTGGTATATCATCATCTCTTCTATGCCTTCCTTACTTCATCTTTACTGATCTTTGCTACTTCCTGATCCACAATGGTTGCTTCTTCTGCTCTTTGTTCTCTCAGTTTCCTCATTCATCAGCTCTTCAAAGTACTCTTTCCTTCTTCCTGTCACACTTGTTGCACCTGATTACATTTCCATTTCAGCCCTTAATCACCCTAACCTGCAGAACACCTCTGTCTCTCTGCTTTGCCAACATATATAAGTCCTTCTCTCCCTCCTTTCTGCCCAACCTAACATATTAGTCACTGCATGCCCTTTTTTTGGCCTTAGCAACCTCTACCTTTCCAGACTTATAAATGTCAATGCATTTGTTTCTCGCCTGTTCATGAATTTCTTAAGAAGGGGTGAAGCTCTATTGTTTCTCATAAATACCTAGCCTACTTCATGCTCTCAGATATTTTTGATTTGAATGATATCACAGGTCATGGACTTGTGGCAAGTGAATGTGAACCAAAAGTGTCATTAGTCACAGTTAATTTAGATTTACATGGGAGAAGTATGCTTTCAAATAATGGTAAGCTGTATAGTTTTTCTTTTTTTCTTAAATAATACAATCATCATTTGAAAATAGTATTTTGTTTTTACACAGGTCATATTTGTCTAATATTGGAAATGTTTTGATCACCTGAAACATCTGTATTAGGCTGACCACTCGTCCAACTATCTGACAATTGGCTGTTGGAAATAGGCATCAGCCTCCTCTGACCCTACAAGGATACAAAGGTATTGTATATGAAATAACTACATGAGTATGGGAGTTTGTGAGGTCTTCAAGAAGTTGATGAATCCTGGCTGGCTGGCTGGATAGATCTTTAATGTACTTGCGGAACAAGGTTTGCATATTTCTTCATATTGCTCATAATAATGTAAATTTGATTAACTGGATTGCAAGCACCAGTCAATAGATTTCATAGATATAAACAAAAATCCAAGTTGAAAGAAGTTCAGTTTTAATTGCTACCTATAAAGTGGAGAAAATAAATCAAAACCCCTGTGGAAAAATGAAATTGCTAAATAGTTTACGTAATATATTTTTCTGTTTATTGCCAGTAGCATGCTTATGGCAGGGCTTGACACATGTTTACTGTCTAATAAGCTGTTTACTTAAATCGACAGAGCAGAATACACAAATAAGTATCCATTATGGTTACATAGATAGTAAAAGTTATACACACAAATTCTAGAGAATGAGGGTTTTTCTTTTAAAACAAGAAAAAGAGACAAAGGACTCTTTTTTTATGCTTTAGCTTTTACATTTTATAACACAGAGTGTTTGGGCGCATGTGAAGGGACACTAACAGGCTTTATTATGTATCCACCCCTATGGAGAGACATGCTTAAATGTTCTCTGATTAACATAATACACTGCAGCAGAGCTGAGATGCAGATATGTTTCCAGTCCCCTTTGCTTGTCTGCCAGCAAGATTATGCAAAAACTCCCAGCCTGGGTTTCATCAAGCCTGGCAAAGGCAGCACAGGAAAATAAAAAAACATTTTAATTTTGCAGTGGATCTGGATAACTGCCTTTCAAATTGTCAGTAATGGGAAGGTATTCATGAGTAGGTAGTGCAATTCAAACAATCAAGTCTGATGCAGCTTTGTTGTCAGATACTGGCTTATAAAGACTTCAGATACGATTTGCCTTGGAACCACATACCTAGAAATACTTTGTTTTTCAAGAGTTAACAAATCTGTTCAGTGACATCATGTTCAAACCATGTTGATGGATGGATAACATACTTTTGCTTAGGTTTCTATTTTTGGCTAGGGAAAGTTTACAAATTAACACTTAGCGCTTTTACAGCTACAGTTATGCTACAGTAATGGCATTGTTTAATAAAGCAAGTAAAGCTCCAAAGCAAAACTTCAAGACAAATGTATGAAACTCTGATCAATCTACAGATGATAGGCAAAAGGGTATATTAGACTGTTCAAAAAAACGCATTGTCAGAGTTTTACTTTAATACTTTTTTCTGCACCATTGGCCTTTATTGACAGTAACCAGAGAGGAAATGGGGCAACAGAGAAGATGGGAAGACATGCAGCAAAGGTCTCAAGGTTGGGAGATGAACCCAGGATGGGTTCTGTTAACCAAAAAAGTGCTTTTCGATTTGGCTTTTCTTTGAATCACTGAGCTAATATTCAGTTGCATAACCACTTTTTCTGAGAGCTGCTTCTCATCTGTGTTGCATAATAACAAACAGGTTTTCATTGCATGCCCCAATTTTTTTCATGACTGTATATTGACTGAATAAGTTTCAACAATGAGAGCTCCTACAACATCTAATATCCATTCTGTAGATTATTAAAGTATCAGAGATTTTTTTTTTTATTACATGTCCATATGTGCGATTCATTCAACATTTATTTGTACATGGCCTGATCAAAGGCAGTCATAACTATGGTACCATATATGGTTCAAAGCGTATTTGTAATCATCTATGAAATTTAGCTTGTTTCTCAGACATCACTAAGTGTCAGTAATGTCAGTAGTACAATGCATACAAGTATTGTCAAATAAAAGTGTGGAAAACTTTGCTAACTAACAATTCACGAACAGATTAACAAATCTCCATATTGTGTTATTTAATAGGCAAGAAAAAAAAATATCACAATAGTAAAATAGTGAATGCGTTTGGTTTTCATAACCATGGACAGGGAAGCTGGTCACAGGTTATGGAAAGATGGATTGGTCAAAATAGAGTAGTAATTGAAAAAAAATATGTGAAAGGCTGAAGAAGAATTGAGAGGACAGAGGTCCACAACGATCCAAAGCATAAGGCCAGAGCTACATCGATATGGTTTAGATCAGTGGTTCTCAATTCTGGTCCTCAGGGCCCAACAGTCTTTTCTGCTTTAGATATGTCTCTGCTCAACCACACCTAGTTCAAATGATTGCATTACATGCTCAGGGTGCTATCAAGTGCTACGGAGGCTGTTACTCATATATTCAATTAAGTCAGCTGTTTGGTAGCATGGAAACAACTCTAACATCCAGGGCAGTGGATCCTAAGGACCAGGATTGAGAACCACTGGTTTGAGACATACAGGGGTTGGACAATGAAACTGAAACACCTGGTTTTAGACCACAATCATTTATTAGTATGGTGTAGGGCCTCCTTTTGCGGCCAATACAGCGTCAATTCGTCTTGGGAATGACATATACAAGTCCTGCACAGTGGCCAGAGGGATTTTAAGCCATTCTTCTTGCAAGATAGTGGCCAGGTCACTACGTGATACTGGTGGAGGAAAACGTTTCCTGACTCGCTCCTCCAAAACACCCCAAAGTGGCTCAATAATATTTAGATCTGGTCACTGTGCAGGCCATGGGAGATGTTCATCTTCACTTTCATGTTCATCAAACCAATCTTTCACCAGTCTTGCTGTGTGTATTGGTGCATTGTCATCCTGATACACGGCACCGCCTTCAGGATACAATGTTTGAACCATTGGATGCACATGGTCCTCAAGAATGGTTTGGTACTCCTTGGCAGTGACGCGGCCATCTAGCACAAGTATTGGGCCAAGAGAATGCCATGATATGGCAGCCCAAACCATCACTGATCCACCCCATGCTTCACTCTGGGCATGCAACAGTCTGGGTGGTATGCTTCTTTGGGGCTTCTCCACACCGTAACTCTCCCGCATGTGGGGAAAAGAGTAAAGGTGGACTCATCAGAGAACAATACATGTTTCACATTGTCCACAGCCCAAGATTTGCGCTCCTTGCCCCATTGAAACCGACGTTTGGCATTGGCATGAGTGACCAAAGGTTTGTCTATAGCAGCCCGGCCGTGTATATTGACCTTGTGGATCTCCCGACGGACAGTTCTGGTGGAAACAGGAGAGTTGAGGTGCACATTTAATTCTGCCGTGATTTGGGCAGCCGTGGTTTTATGTTTTTTGGATACAATCCAGGTTAGCACCCGAACATCCCTTTCAGACAGCTTCCTCTTGCGTCCACAGTTAGTCCTGTTGGATGTGGATCGTCCTTCTTGGTGGTATGCTGACATTACCCTGGATACCGTGGCTCTCGATACATCACAAAGACTTGCTGTCTTGGTCACAGATGCGCCAGCAAGTCGTGCACCAACAATTTGCCCTCTTTTGAACTCTGGTATGTCACCCATAATGTTGTGTGCATATCAATATTTTGAGCAAAACTGTGCTCTTATCCCGCTAATTGAACCTTCATACTCTGCTCTTACTGGTGCAATGTGCAATCAATGAAGACTGGCTACCAGACTGGTCCAATTTAGCCATGAAACCTCACACACTAAAATGACAGGTGTTTCAGTTTCATTGTCTAACCCCTGTATATTACTGTGTTAAAATGGCCCAATCTAAGCTATTTTCTAAATCCAATTAAAAATACATTGCAAGACTTCAAAAGTGATGTTCACAGCAATCCTCCATTTAATCTGACTGAGATTTAGCTATTTTGAAAAGAACATTTGGAAACATCTTAGCCTTTAGATGGACAAAGCAGGTAAAGATAAACTCAATGACACTTGCAGCTGTAATTATAGTGAATGGTTGTTTACAGTATTGATTCAATGGAGTCAATGTATCATGGTCTCATTTAAATACCTTATGGTTTATGTGATAAAATGTAAAAAAGTTAAAGTGGTATCAATACTTTTACAAGGCACTGTGTTTATAAAATGCATACAGTGTGATACACATGCCAAATTAGGATCCCTTACCTTATACGCATTTGCTACTGAAGGTAAAGGACACAGGAGAAGGATACCACTAATGGCATTGGTGGACTTGATTTGCAGATCATTTTATCAGTAGTGACAGAGACAAATTACATTTTTACTTCTTGATCTTAGCTTTCCATCGATGTCTCTATCTCACCTTTGATTAAAAACCTGCTTGTGTGACCAAAATATTCATGTATCTTTAACAGGCTATATTTAACTCTTTAGTCAAATAAATGCTGTTATGTGACATTTTTGTATTTGTCTAGAATCACAAATGAGCAAACCTTTTTAGCTAATCTAAAACCAAAAGTAAATTTTTCCAAGGCTAGGTCGGTTCCTATATTTTTGCAGTCATGCAGTAATATCCTAGGTCGATTGGTTCCTGAGAAATCTGTGCCCTACTTTCAGCTCAACATATAGAATGAATTTACTTTTGCTAAATAGCTGGTAGCAAAGCAATGCCGTTCCACCTCAGCAGTAACACTACATGTATTTTTTACTGGTGAGCTCCGGCAGAAATGGTAGGTCTGGCAATGAGCAGTTGACAAGTTTGAAAATGAGTTGTGCCCCTTCATCTAATCGGCTCCCCTATGAAGGACTTGAAGTTTTGGGTTTAACATTTGATTTATTTGGCTGGAGAACAAAGCCATCTGATTGACTAACTGATTCAAGGCCAGCTGTCAAACTGGACTTTCATGCACTGCCTTTAGGTAAGTCTCAGGCTGGACATGACTGCACTAAATCATAAACACAATCCAGCAACCAAGAAATAAATAGAGGGACAATCAATCTGCTATCAATGTAAAGATATATATGCTTAGCCAGTTTTTGACCAAAAGACCAACAGAAAGAGAAAGTAAAATCCACTTTGACTTTTCCACAGTAATTAAATTTGTCTCTCCTGAAGGTCATTACGAAGCTGTATGTTTTAAAATAAATCAGTTCTGTTTAATTACAATCTTCTGCTAGTAACCATACTCATTTAACTAGCCTAAGTCTTCAGAGACTGATACCACACTCCTCAGGGAGGTTTGTTATCCCAAAAACATCCTGTGTTTTATCATTTGTGGTTTGTGGAACAAACCCAACCCTTCATGTTTCATTCTGCGAAAAGCTTATTCTTTTAAGTCACTAGAGACAGCTCATATATTTTGCTTTGTGTTCCTGCCATGATAAATTTCTAATGGATGCTTTAGCAAAACTCTACCAATCTCTCACTTTATTTTGTTCACCGCTTGTGGAGTTGAAACTTTAGTACCATACTATAATTTTTCCAAAAATTGTAACAAGACATAGAAAATAATTTAATAATTATGTCTCAAGAGACTATAAAAATGGTCAATTCAAACTGCTGATACAAGAGTAAGATGTCTGTTCTTGCATTGATCCTTTAAAGAGAAACTAGAGAGTTTTTTCTAGTGTACATGAATGTTTTCATGAGGGTTTCAAATCAACAACAAAAAAAAAAAGAAAATGGCTCCACATTAATGTCAATGTTAACTCATGAAAGAAAGTCACAAGACATCCTATGTGTGGTTTGCCATAAACCATGTCGGGGAAACAACAAACATGTAGAATAAGGAGCTCTGGTCAGATGAAACTGAAATTGAACATTCTGGTCTACATGGAAAACTACGTGTGAGCGAAAATTAACATTGCTCATCACTCTGAACACACTTTCCCCACAATGAAATACGGGAGTGGCAGCATCATGCTATGGAAATGCTTTAATATGTGTTAAATTTTGAAATATATTCATATCATGTAGTGTTGTAGATCCATGATTCACAGCTTATGGTTCAAGTAGTTTACCAGTGAAAGAACCAGATCCAAGACAGACATGCAAAACAAACAAACAAAGAAAAAAAAACACTCAATACTGATAAACATTCAGACCATTCTGCTAAACAAAAAACAGCCGTGAAAAGCAAGTATTTTTTTATGCTAAAGAACAAACTTTCATTTAAAATAAACCAAGAAGTGACTGTAAGTACTGACAATGATCACATTTGATCATGTTTGTAGTAATTAGGACCCAAATGCAGACTGGTGAGTAAGAGGGCTGAAAGGAATTTAATAATAAATTCTGTTTATTTATATAATGCTAATTCACAACAAATGCATTTTGTTAAGCACGGAATTTGTTATTCAGTGCTTAACACTCAACCTCCATTAGTACTGGTTATACAGATGTCACGATTATTTGCAGATTAGCTTTGCAAACATATCAACTTTTCATATACCACCATGTGATTCAGGATATTCAGAGTGATCTACAGGGGACAATTTGCTTTCTAAAACACCTATTCAGCTGGGCAAAAAGGACAATTTTGGTCCCATCTGACCAGAGCACCTATTTTCACATGTGTGTTGTGTCCCCTACATAAATCTGAACAGTTATTCTTATGACTTTCTTTTAACAATTGTTTTCATAAAGTCACTCCATAATCACTAGGAGTGCACTACTGGTTTATTTTTTTTTTTAATGACAGATTCTATCACGTGAGCTGTGAACCTCTAAAGCTCCTCCTGGAGTTACAGTGGGCCATCTGAGTACCTCTCTGATTAATGTATTCTTTACCCCAGCCTCTCTGTTTAGGTGTCTTGTTAGGTTTTTAATTGTGCCATATTCTTTTCATCTATAGGTGATGGCTTAGATTAGAATTTTGTTTTATAACCTAACCATCTTGTAAACCTTTCCAGAGTGATACCAGACCTGTCTGGTGTCATACAAATAAACACACATTTTTTTCAGATTATTATTCACAAATAAATTGAAATATGTGTATAATTTTTCTTTCATTTCACAATTATGCCCTGCATTATATTAGTCTAATCACATACAGTTCCTAAGAAAATGCCATGAAGACCTACAAGGCACTGTATGAAAAATGACAAAGTGAATAGAATATACAATAATGTTTCAATACAACTTATTGAAAGTGTAAGAGGATCTTATGATGTGCTGCATTACTGAAGGCAAAATAACCTGAATATATTTTGTAATTTGATAAAACTTTTTCATGTCTCATTGTGCTCAAACCATCTGAGTACTTCCTTAGTTTGCAGCGACTGGCTGCTTCTGTTCAACTTAACCCCATCCAAATTTCCATTTTATCAGAGGAGCTGTAATGAACAGATCACAGATTAGTATTCAGTGTTGTCTTTAATCCTTCCAGTCAGGACACCGAGATACCTCCTGGACTGCCTCTGCTTGAGCAAATTTAGAGCAGAAGAGTCCTGCCAATCAACACCAGCAGATGAACATTTACTCATTCAGGATGCATTCAAGAAATCACTTAGAAATCAAAATGCATTTATTAATGAAATGCCACAAAATGCTGATTTACCTATGCAAACATGCATGACATTAGTAGACCATTTGAAAAAATGTGGGTTTTGTTTGGTCAAGTTTTAAATGAAAATATCTCAAAGAAAGATCTCACAATTTATCTGTAATGCAAAATGTATGTGGAAACAAAATCCATTGTTCACTGCAATAACATCTCAGTGCTGACTGTATTGTATGTATGTCAAGATTGTCTCATAGCTTTGCAAATATCCCACCAGCACTTTGCATGTCTGCATGGTCAATGAGAAAATAATGATATCATAATTTTCCTTCAGTTTGTTGATACTTACTGAATAATTGGTATTAATGGATACATGGATACGTAAAACACAAAGCAAGAAACTGTGTGCGGTGTTGTCTAATGGCCTGAAACTGCTGCGATTTTAAATATTGGTGTTTACCTTTGACCCTTGAGCACAGAGAATTGTGCAGTCTGTTGTTTTTTTTCTCTCTCTTTTCATGGAGAGCATCAATCTTTAGTAGTTGATCCAGCTGCCCACACAGTATTTTTTAAAGTCAGGAAGTCTCACCCATCTTTATTTCCAAAAGACCAAGAATCATCAATCCATTTCTCTTTACAAACCGTAGGAATCATTTTAGTAATCATAACTCACATAAAACATTAAATGTTCAGTCTGATTTAATGTCAGACAGAAAAAAAAATTACATGACTTTTTATTTAATGTGTAAAAACATCTGCTTTTAATTATATGCACCACAGTTTTGATTTTTTTTTAAGTCTAAGAGAAATGTGGCAATGAGCCAGTATTAAAGTTTCTTAATCTCATCCTATGCTGTGCAGACTTAAAGAGAAGCCCCAGCAAGAAGACATTCCTTTCCATCTGTTGATTAATTCAGTTAATAATTATATGACCACTTGGGAGTACTCACCCCCTGATGCTCAGACAATTAAATCAACAACATCATTGCAAAAGTGACTTTGTCCCACACAGTAGGGCACTGTGCATTTTATAAACTCCATTCCAACACACCTAATACCCAAAACATCATAAGTGACACACATGCCCCACAGACACTGGTGGATATTTTGCTAAACGTGCTAATGAGATATGCTAAAATATGGAGCAAAATAAGAAACATTGGCATCAGCTTTAATTTGGTTAAATTTACATACTCATTTTTATGTGTAACCAACAAGAAAGTTACCATTTATTTGCCAGAAGCCTGACAAAATAGCTAGGATAAGTTGTGATAAAAAATAAATTAAAAAAATACAAAAAATCCCTGGACACTATTCAACACAATATCTCCACAACAGTACGAGGTTGTATCTTCTTTTCAGTCTTGATTAGGTAATTGGTAAAGCTAATCTTAGCTGCTCACCTAAAACTCTTTCATGACAAAGGTTGGAAGATTTGCACAGTTCATTCTTGTTGCTGATTTTTAATCATCTTTGGAGCAACATTCAGATTAAAGTAGTGGCAACTGTTTAGGAAACAACTTTTTCTAAGATGAAAATTAACTTTACATCATGCATGCTGTGAGACACAGTTTATAGATGTTCTTGTTTTACTTCTCTGTAAATATACAGAACACAAATTCAACTGCAGCTTGTAGATAACATAGAATAGTAAATCAGCGCTGGAGTTAACGATATTCTTGTTATTATGGATGTTTCTAATTTCCTGGATACAGTTGGCATTATCGGTTTTGCTCTTTAAAGTTAAGTGTTTGGCTATTTCAGTGTGGATAATGTATCGTCATTTAATTTGTTGATCATTAAAGTTTCTACAACTCCAGTATAATTGTTTTTACTTCCAGCTAAATTACACCAGGTTGCTGGATCAAACCGAACAAATACACTTCCAGTCTTAATATACTTTAGTGTAATTCATGATTACAAAAATGAAACAGAGAGGAAAAAGGATAGAAAGACTTAATTTGGGTCTTTAGTGATATTTAAATATTAATATAAGTTTAAAACAACTAAGTGAATAATGTTCTGCAGCTTGTTAAGACTTAAAAGTCTATGGTAAATACACCATCAAGTGAAGAAAAGCATATAACGCACTAAAATATTAATCTTGGAGCTCAATTTAAAAAGAGTCAAAGGGCAAAACCTGAATTAGGGCCAACTAATGTCCTTTAAGTGCATTTCCATTTATTATAACGGTCTTAATATGGGTGACAACACAGAGTTCGCTTACATGATTTCTGATATACATTTTATACATAATTATAGTGGATTTATTATGCATTTTACACATACAACTCCTGCTGTAGTCTGTTTAATTACAGTTTGAATCTCAATGTAAAGTCCTTTACTGCATTTCCAATGTTTGATCTGAATTTTGACAACTGAATATTGACAAGTTTATTTTTATAAGTGCAATTAAAAGTTCTTACTGTCAGAAAGTGTGGTTCTTGCAGTTGGACCCATATGCAAACAAGGAGCAGCACGGTGATCTGAAGGATTTTACTAAAAATAAAGACCAAAATTATTGAGCAGGCATGAGGTGAACAAGGCATGAGGCATAAACAGAAAGCTGGGCATGAAACAGGCATAGACATGGGCAGGCAAAGCAAGTGTACAGTAGAATCCAGTGACGAACAACAACAAACAGAGAGCTGATATGGGGAACAGGTGCAGGCAATGGAGTGAATAAGGTGGTGCAGTAAAATCTATTTAATGGCACATGGCTTTGGCTGAGGGCGGACAACTAACAGTCTTTCATGGAGCTGAACAGAAATACAAGAAAACCCAGTGAAAATGTCTTACAGAGAACAAGAAAAAGTACAAAGAATACAAGAATGAACAGATAACTAATATGGCAACAAGTACTAATAAATGAGCACAGGGAAATAACCTTAATAAGACAAGGCCTTAAGAATATAATAAACAGCAGGAAAAAGGTCCGAACACAAATCCAAAATAAAACCAAAACCCAAACATCTCAAGATTGTAAAAATTATTTAGCCTTGGATCTTATGATTGTGTAACTCCAGTACAGGGCGATCTGCACTGCAACTAGAAAGCACTACAAATTACAGTGCAACCTAAAGCTTTTTTTAACTGTGATAACACAAAACCAACCTCATATTAAATGGTGTTGAAGCAGTTTTTTTTTGGCAACAACATGAATTGATCTATGATAAGCAATAGAAAGAACAGAAGAAGAACAATTGTATGTTAATGCTTTATGCTGTATGTTAATGAAACATAAAAATAATATCATTCATCCACTTGCTATAGTTGTCCCATTAACTTTATGGTGCTGTTAATTCTTGTTCTCTAACAATGTTTTGACGAATTTATAGGTGTATCTGTACTGAGATTGAATTACACGCAGGTGTTTATCATATTTATGCATTGAAGTTATCATAGCTACAAATTAATGAGGTCAGAAAACAGATTTTAAAATGAAATATTTAAGAAGCCAAACTAATATTACACTTCTATGGACAAAAAGTTGTTCTGGCTTCTCAGCTGATGGATTGTTGTGGTTCGCCTCATAAAGACACGATGGTGCACAGCCACAGCCAAGACAGGTTGGCTCTGCAGCAGGTGATAAAACCGGCATAGTACATCATTTGGTACATGTCCTGGGAGCACTAGCGATATTAGTTATGAATGAATTGTTTGCTAAGAGCCCACAGAATAGTAAAAAACAATATCTACCTTGTTTTTGTATCTTCTGAATTCAGAGCATTTCGTTCCCTCAGGCCATGAGCCTGTTAAATTCATCCTTACTGCTCTTCGTGAAACAGTTTTATTAAAATATGAAGGGTTTTGTGAATAGCGCAAGGAACCTTTGTTATGTTTTAAAATATGTTTGATGATAAAGATTTAATAATTTATTGGATCATGATTGGAACATAGCACTAAATTTAAAGTGTAATGATATACAAGTGATTCTAAAAACACAGGCATAATTACACCTTTGTCACGGCTGGTATGGCGGAGGACCCCAGAATGCAGACAAGCAGGAAGCAACGTGGCGTGGTGAGTTGAAAAAAGATTTAATAACCAAAAAGAAACTTGCAGGCAGACAGGTAGTTGCAGATGCAGGCATGGACAAACTTAGGCAAAACAGGCTTGACAGAACAGGCTTGGCATAAACACATGAACTGTGATGTTTCTGCGAGGAATGAACAGAACATATATGTATATATGGAGCAAGAACCAGATGAAACGAGGAGAATGAATACTAGGTGCACGTGAACCGAATGAAGATGATTGAAAACAGACAGGAGAAAACAAAACATGGCGAGAGCAGAAAAGAGACTCTTGAATACAAGCTAATAGAACTAGAAAAACATAAAACTAAAGCATAACCAGTCAGAAATCCTAACTTGCCAAAACATGAACTAGAAGACAAAAACTAAAGCATGACCAGGAAAATAAAAAACAGATGCATGATTCAAAACCTATCAAGAATAATAATAAAAATAATAAGAAGAAGAAGAACCCAAAAACATCCACAAATCATGACAACCTCAGGATAAACTAAGACACAACTATATTAGCAGAGTATCCACTCAAGATCTGCATAGAACAACATGATAGTGTTGGACAGCAGCTGAATCCAATTACTTTAAGCACTGAGAAAACAGACTAAAAAACACTAAGAGGTGAAATACTTAATCACCGCTGCTGAACACTCAGCCAGTTTCAGAGGAGCATGACAGGTTGGCTGCTATACAGCCATGTTTCTGTTTGTTTAGGGCGACTGTTGCTGACGGAGCAGGGCCCCGTGTCTGTTCTCATGACAACTGCAGTCCCAAAGTGGAGGCCTCAGCAGCTATCAGCTCTCTTCAGGCTCCTGGGGTCCTCTGCAAAGATGAGACTGCTACTGCAGCTCTTGTTTTCTTGCATTTGCAAAGTACAGTAATATAAAGACTGTTTTTGCAGAAGTAATACCACCATAACTTATTTTTAACAGCAGTCACATAGGGCTGACTGGTAGGTGAGCACAAGCTGCAATCTGGACAAGGCAGCCCAGAGTCAACAGATTTGGACAGATTTTTGTGCAGAATCAAACTTGCTTGAAGAAAATATTTGAAATCTGGTTGGAAGGATTACAAGGTCAGCAGTAAAGGATTACTGAATAGGGCTATTTGAAAAGGGAAAAACTGTTTGCCATACTTATGGTTATTTATTGTTGTGGAGAAAAGGTCATATCCTTTTTTTATTGATTTCAATGGCTTATAGGTGGGTTGGTCACTTCAAACATGCTGTGCAACTGGAAATTGCTGGACCTGACTTAACTTTTAATCAGTCTAAAAGGTTTTCAAAAACATATGTCAGAACGTTAGGAAATATGTTTGTCTTCACTTCTTCTAAACCTCAGTATAAGCAAAGTAAACAGTTCGACATGCTTCTGATCCACACACCAGAATCAGAATCAGAATAATCTTTATTGTCCAAGCTGGTGAGCACAAATAGTGAATTTTACTTCGGTTTATAAACTTTAGACGTGTAAGTACAGTCAAATTCTTCTTCTATGTATATAGAAAAAAGAAAGGCGGGTGGTCACAGTGCAAATATGCTTATTTTGTTTTACAGCTGAGTAGCTGACTTCTCTGGCTGTAAACGTTTTCATTGTGTTCATCAAAAGTCAGTGTGGCAGAAAAAACTGTCTCTGTGGAGGATGGTTCTTGCGAATAGCACTCTGTAGCACTGACCTGAAGGTAAAAGTGAAAATAGATTGTGACCAGGATGTGTGGAGTCTGCATAGATATTAGCTGCCACTGTCATGACCCTAGACAGTTACAGGTCTTGGAAGGAGGGAAGGTCAGCCCTGAAGATTTTTTCTGCAGACCTAATTGTTTGTTGCAATCTAGACCTATACTGTTTTGTGGTTGAGCCGAATCACACAGCGATGAATGTGCACAGAACAAACTGAAAGTTGGAAGTCCCTGGAAGTCCGACATAATCTTGAGCAGGATAAACTCCAGATGGTTCTGACCGCACCAGTGGACCTGTTGATCTACCTCCTGTCTATATGCAGTCTCATCATTGTCCTGTATCATAACAATGACATTGGTGTCATCTTCCTCAGTGATTGTTAGTGCAGGCAGGGGTCAGAGGTGAGAGGGGAGTCTGAGGCTTTTCCTTGACATTATCCTTTATGACAAGTTTTTGTCTAATTTGGAGGATATATCCTAAAGTGAACCCAGCTTTGGAGATTGTAGCACACTTCCTTCAGTTTCCTGATTTGTTTACTGGCATTCCCTGCAGACAATGCAGGCAAGAAGGATAGACATTTGTGATCTTCCTCCAAGGCTTTATGGACCTGATCAAGTTCATCTCGAGAGTACAAGGTATGTTGCTGGGTGTGTCATCACTTTTACTAGATTCCTTCCTCTTTTACTTGCCATGGGAGTATGAAGCAGTTCAGTCTGCATCAATCAAGTCTTACCTACCTGGCAGATTTGTCAGGTTTATAAGGCTTTAGAGTATAACTGGGTGGAAAAATTGTGTAGCGACATGCACCAGGTCTCTATTCCTTCACACCACCTCAGGCCAAAAATAAATACATTTTATTTAAAGACAGCGATTTCACTTATTTGCCTGAACTGCAGTTTTTCTTGATTAATTCAGGACTACAGTCTTTCACAATTCAAATTGCTAGATCATATTGTAGGATTAGGTAACTATTACATGTGTCACTTTTAGCTTTCCTTTTTCCCCAGGTCAATTCAGACTGACAGTTTGCAATTCCAACTTGCCGGGAATGTGTTGGTATAGTTATAGACACACAGCTGGTCTAGTCTTTGACAAACAGATCAAACTGTATGCCCTCCCCTTTTCCTTTGCAATTGAGAAATATCTACATCCAAGTTAGTTGAGTGTTTGTTCACCCAAAGGTTTGAAACCAGTTGCCAATACATCATACTGGATGTATTGGCAACCCATCATCTTCTCCCCATGTGTATCTTTCACCCATGTGTCCCCAATGGAAAAGACACATGGGTGGAAGACAATGGGTGTCTCAGCGGACACCCATCATCTTCCACCCAAATGTCTTTTCCATTCGGGACAACCACAGACATGGCAGGAAGTGCCAGGAAGTCAGGTGGACTTAAGTTGGACATTTAGAAACTATCATACTGAGATAGGGTTCTGGATGGCATGCTAAAGAGTAATTCCATTCAAACATCCCAGTCTGTTGGAAAACAAGCACATATTGAATGCTGAATGGCACAGAAAGAGAAAGAGAGTTGGAGACAGAAAGGGTTGGACTGCTATAATGCCTACTGGATGCCAGCCTGAGATCTGTAACACCAAAGTTGAGATTCCAATGAGCATAAAATTAGAAAATGTTGGATTATTCTACAAATTTTAAACAAGATAAGAATGCATGTGGAAAGAGAGAGAACTTCCTCTACCCCTGTCTATTCCTCCTTCTCAGACACGATGGCAATCGTGCAAGGTTTAGCGAAAAGTCAATAAATCTGACAAATTTAATGTTAATTTTACCTCCTTATTTTAGACCCTTTCATTCTTTAGTAGAAATTGTTTGATTGCTCTTTGTTGTTTGTCCCCATATTAGTGTTAGTTGGTGTGTAAGTTATATTTCTAATCAATAAAAGCATGCACAAATATGTAGCATTTTGATTCATAATTCAGTTAGTTGCTCATTGTTATATTTCCCCTGTTCTTATCTCTGGTAGAAAAACAAGTCATAAGGCCAAGATAAAAAAAAAAACCCAATTGCTTTGTAAGTGTATGATAATTGGTTGTTTGAAGGGAAAGGAAAGAATTCACATCAGATTGTTAAATAAATTATTTAATTAATGTTGAAACACATGAGATTGATTTACTTACTAATTGTACAGCAATATACTTTAATAAAGCACTAATATTTGCTACACAATGGTTCAGGACACCCTTTTCTTTGGCCTCTCTGATAATTAGCTAATTTATCTGGTGCTGGGGAAATTGAAGTAATACAGGACATGGCCGCTCATCTCTCTTTAACCTGGGTGCTAAAGAGTAATTTGCTCTAGGTTTTGCAGAGAGGCCCAGCGAAGAATTCAGTCTCTGTCAGTGGACTCCGGCGGACCAAGTATGCACAGTTTTGTCTAATGACAGCTATTTTCCAGGTCAGATACTTTTGAAAATAGCTTACCGTTTGCTTCTTGGAGGCTAGTGCATGCTTCCTCCAGGTCCCTGATCTGTCGACCCCGATCCAAAGAAAGGTTGTTGGGTAAGTACTCTTTTTTTCTGTGTGGGCAAAATTGACAACTTTAGAAAACTTTGGAGTGTATTCTGGTAGTGGAGCTACAGCATACCAAGGTCGAGGACAAAGATTTTCTTTTTGGTCTTTGTAATTTATTTTAAGTTTTTTTTCTTATTAAAGTTAAATTATATAAACGATGCCCCTCCATACATTTTAGAATTTGCTATCAGTGTTTTAGCATTACTTCACATGTTTCATAGTTTTATATTTTATAGGTTAGTCTGCTTGCAAAACAGTGTTTTTGTTTTACTAATTTTAGAAATATTTGAAAATATAATGTCTTAGTGATCCCAGAATACAAGGAAAAAAAGGAAAGGATTGTGCATTTTCAGATGTTGTCCTTGTGTAAGATTTAGAATGGACTACCCCTCAAATCAAATCTGCAGCAAATGTCAACCACTTATAAATCCTTGCAAAAGACTTGTTTTTATGGCTTGCATTAAAATCCATCTCAAAAAAAGATTTACATTTAACATTTTTATGTAAATCTTTATATGCATTTAAAATTTTAAATGTAAATCTTTATTTACATTTAAAATTTTAAATGCATATAAAGATTTACATTTAAAATTTTAATTATTTTGGTTATTGTCTGATTATTCCACTTTTCTTTTTACAATTTTAAACCAGTGACCAAAACTATAAAGTGTACCTTAAAAAAAGTTAATCTGAAATACTTTTATCCTGTGGACAGATTCAGCCACATTCTTGGATTTTATCCCCTAATTCAAAGAAAATATTTTTATAGCATCCCCCAAAATCTGATACAGAATTATAAGCTACAAATATGCTATCAAATACTATAAAGTAAGGGAATCTGGAAAAAAAGATGGGAATTAACATGTATACAATAATGATTTAAGTTATAACTATTTCTATATTAAAGCCGTATTGCAAGTTAATTGCAAATGTGTCAAGGCTACACAAAGAAAGGTAGAAACACAATTTAAGCTACTATTGTTAAGGTTGGTTTTCATAAAAGACCCAAGCAGAGCTCCATTTTCATGCAGCTTACATATAAATGTAATATTACTGAACATAAATCCACTAGTCCTTTGATCCCTTTGCCTTCCAAAGGCCCTGCTGAGACCTGCACAACAGGCAAGTGGCTCCTGTCTTAAATGTGAAGGGGTCTATGAGACCAAAAGGGCACAGGGGTTTAAAGCACGTGTTTACTCACTCACTGGACTGGTGCATTTTCCTCCCACATTTAAGTATGTATCATGGCTGTCTGCGTCCAAAATGAATTTTTGAGAAGATGTGAGTACAGATCTGTTACACTGTATTTACAGCGTTTAATAGCTTTAATAATGGTACAATAACCACTTGTAGCTCAATCAACTATCAATATTTAATCTCTTCCTGAAAATGAAATTTATTTTTTATTTATTATTTTTTAGTTGAATTAAAAAGGTACTATAAACCATAGATTGTCTTTGTTAATCCGTCCATTATCCTCAATTAAAAGTCTCCATTGGCACATTAATAGCTCAATAAAGATCTTGAAAGCAAACAATACAAAACAAAAACAAGGAATTACATTTTGGGAGCTCGAAGGAGGCAGATATGGGAATTAAACACTTTTTGATCTGTTAAACTTCCTAATAGACAGTGTCAAAGGGGCAAGCTTTTTTTTGGTGCAGAGCGAATAAATGGAACCTAATTACTAAACTTTCCCCATTAATCACTTGAACATCAGCTGACTCTTTAATCCGTGGAGAAGCCAATGGTTTTAGGGGCTACGTTTTAATGAAAGGGCACCTCCTGGAAGCATGCAGCCTTATGTTATTGCATGCATACCTCCCAGAAATTACTATATCACATACAGAAATCATAAAGAGAGAGAGCTGAACATTAAGCACTGTTTGACTATCTTACGCCTTTGAAGAGGCTGACTGAAATGGCGATCTCAGCAGCGACTTTGATTATGTGGACCCTGCAATTATTCATCATGATCAAGGGGTGACGTTTCTTAACTACTCCCACCATTCTTAATCATAATCATTACCTCCCTGGTGCTGGATTGCCTCCAGCCACTTGTCACTGTCCTGCCCTCTGCTTAAAATCTAATCTACCTATACTTCTCTATGTTGTCACAGCAATTTTTCTTTCATCCCCCCCAAACAGAAAACCAAAACAAAACAGTATGATGGTTTCTGTCTAGTTCTAAATCAGTTTTTACAACAAAGAGATTATTAGAAAAATATAGAAGTTTATGAATAAACATTAAATTCAGGGGTGAATATTTTATATTTTCCCAAGTGTAACATGCATGCTTTTACATCTCACTTCCTGATTTAATCTTACTAGAAAAATAAGCATCTTTAACCAAACCATTCCCCTCTTCATTCCTTATGTGTGAACAAACAGATGTGCACTTCCTAAAGCAAAGCACCTGGGCCTCATGGCATAAGGAGGTTTAATATATGTACTTTCTGGAGGAGGCTTTTCAGCTTTTAATCAAGCTCATTCAGAGTGTCTCATCAACAGTTAATATTTGGATCCTGGTCTACAAAATGGAATATTATGGTGAGCAGCCATAAAAGTAACAATATAAGTATGATGTCTCGCAAAAATAATCATACCTGCTGAACCTTTTCTAAATTGTTTCATATTATGACCACATATTTTTTATGTATTTCATACAGATTTTATTTGATTGACTAACAGTAATAGGCCCATAATTGTGAGGTAAAAGAAACATGTTACAGCGTTTTCAATTTTCTTTTTCAAATTTAAGTCTAAGAATTGTGGTATGCATTTGTATTAAGTCTCCTTTACTCTAATATCTCAAAACAAAATCCAGTGTAACCAGTTTCCTTCAAAAATCTGGGTGTAGATTTTCTCTTTTGATTAATGCTACTGTACATGGTCTCTGTTCAATAACCTAAATAATCAAAAAACTTTATTAGTAAATAGAGTACATCCGTGTATAGTGTAATACACATGTTCTGTGAAGCATTACAAGTTTGTTAGACAACATTAGAGAACAAATCGATCATTCTGTTTGACCAAGTGCAAAGAACACAACAGAGCAGAGTTAGGCTATTAAAAGGTATCCTAAGCCTGAAACATCTCATAGGGCACTGTCCAGTCCATCACTGGGACAAGCAAAAAGTGTGGCAGGGAACAGGGAATTTTGTTGTTAGATGCTGCAAAGGACCTCAGAATGGGACAAAGGCTCACTTTCCAGGATAAAAACATTTTATTCTGCTGGATAAAGCATACAACCAGAGATACAATGGAATGGTTTGGATAAAAATATATTAATATGTATGAATGGCCCAGTCAAAGTCCAGACCTAAACCCTATTGAGATTCTGTGGCAAGACTTGAAAGCTCATATAGCCACAGAAGCCCTCCATCCAGCCTGACTGAGCTTGAGCTATTTTGCAAAGTAAAACAGGCTAAAATGTGCAAAACGGATCAGACTTGAAAGCTGTATATGCTAATCTATTTTGGTCTAATAAATAAAATCTCAAATAAAATAAAGTTTGTGTTTGTAACATAATAAAATGTGAAACATTTCAAGGTTTCATGATTCATTGGTGTTTAGGTTTTGGTTCTTTTCTGTTGGTTTTCTGATCATTTCTGGGTTATTATTGTTTTTCACTGTACCTCACTGGATTCTTCCATTATGCTAAGCCCGGTTCAACATCCTGCTCTGCCTCATGTTAGTTTGTAAACTTTTAAGTGCTTTAAAAAATCCTTTTACCATCATACTCATGCCACTGATATCTCTGCATTTGGGTCCCCTACAACCATGTTATATGACACAAGGGGTATGAATGCACTCTGCATAATAAGTTATAGTGTTACACGCTCATTATTTGTGTGTGCTGAATGTATAGATACATAACCACTGAAACCCAATGAAGTATGATGTATCAGTTTTATTTTTCCATAACACTGTGTTTCAGTAAAACTTTACATATAATGCATATCTTTACACACAGACACACAAACAGTTCATTTTAACGAGAGTCGCCCTGACAGCTGACTCTTGAGTATTGAAATTTTTAATTCCATTACATTCCAGTAATTTCCCTTTGGTTATTCAGACCATCCTGTGGGCATCATCCTGGCCTGCTCCTGTTAGTGAATCCTTGTCAGCGGGCAATGGCCACAAATAACACCAGACAAGCATGCACATTCACACAGCCTTGGGAACAAGACATTTATCATGACACGGGAAGTCAAGTGACTAAATGCCGAAAATGTAAGTTCAGTCAACAGTTACCAACATTAAAATTAGTTTGGTTGTAATAAAGCAATAAAAAGATGTTTTTTAATCAGTATTCATAAAAGCCATCTATGACATAAAGGTCAGGTTGCCACATTTAATTAGTTACATACTGGACTTAAACCACATCTTTTGCCACGTCTTTTGCATGGATGTTCCATAACAGCATCAGGTCGGTGTGAACAAGTCATCTTATTAAACATTTCAAGCAGTCACTTTAGCTTATGCCTAAAAGATTTCAGCTGGCAAAGAAAAAAAATGCTACCTGTGTGCAACGAGCTGCAGACAATGGAGGACGAGGGGAGGCACTGAATGTAAATATTAACAAGCTAAGGAGCTCTCATGCTTTGTCAGTGAATCTGGTTTTCATTATTATAGTTGCAGGCCTGAACTGTGTACTCTGTATTAGTGTCTTATTTGGAAACGCTATGACAGGTATATGCACAGCAACACTTCACTATTCATGTCACTTCTCTGATGGCTTAGAATTCAGTTATGCTCCCAAAGATTATTGTTTTATTTTCATCTTTCCAAAGGTACGCTGCAAATAATTTGATCAGTGTTGCACCCTCCGTAGTCAGCTGGTGTTGTCATACTGTTAAATAATCCTTTGACACACACACACACACACACACGCATTCCCTCACTCTGAGCTCTCAGCTGACATGTTAATTATTTGTCATGTATATGCCATAACATTATTTAATTTTCTTCTCATGCCATGGAGTCTATCAGGTTTCAGTTTTGAAAGGGTTCCTTTTTGAAACCGACTACCTGGCTTTCAAAAATAAACGTATTGAACTTTTCAACACTTGTTCATTTTACAACCAAAAACTTTAATATATTTATTTCTTTGGGATATTTACACTCAAAAGGTAATGCAAGAAAATAAAGGATACATTGTTTTCTCATTTGTTTTTCAGTACTACCAATCTTCTTCAGCTGTTCCTTTACTGGTTAATAATAAATATTTCTAATAAACCCTCTTTAATCAGAACTTCAGCCAAGCTTTCTGAAGTGATATAAATATTTGTTTTCACCCTCCTCCAATCTAGTAACCCTAAACACAACACAGTATGGCCAACTGTTTTCAAGTCACCTAATTGGTTAATGTTTGCATTCATCCCTCTTTAATCTGATAACTTAAATGAAATCTAGTACAACAGATATCTTTCAGGTCACCTAACTGGTAAATATTTGTATATACCCCTTAAATATGAAAGTCCTAATAAAACCCCAGTACAACCAATAGCCTTATCCAAATACTAAATATTTGTGCTTAGCCTCCTTCAGTCTGACAAATTAAATCCAGAACAACAAATGGACCTCAGAAGTCACCTAATTAATAAACATATGTTTTCACTCCCTCTTTTTTCTGATATCCTAAATAAAATTCAGAATAACCAATTGCCTGTTTGAATGTAATTTCTTCTCAATATCCAGAACAGACTAAATTCAGTCTTTGGCCAGACTTGAAAATCATTTTTCAGAGACACTCTCCCACCAATCTTGTTGAGTTCAACCTATTTTGAGAAGATAAATATACAAAAACGTTAGCATCTAGATGTGAAAAAATGTTAGACACACCCTAAAAGACTTGCAGCTCTAACTGCAGTGAAAGGTGGTTCTAAGTATCAACTCGGGGGCTGAATAAAAATGTAAGCCTGTCACATAGCTTAGTTTTATTTGTGAAAAGCGAACAAAAGCAAAAAGAAAACCATGTATCCTTGTCCTTCCACTTCAACATTGATAAAATTCAAGACAAAATACACTGCAATTTGGGGAACGATTCAGAAGTCAAGTCATGAGGCAAGTTTTTTTTGCTGCCCTTCAAATTCGCAAAGGGCTAGCAAGCCTTTCTCTGAAGGCAAGTTTTTCAAAGAATGCTGGGTAGAGACAGCAGGTCAATATCACCAAGGATGGATCGCCAAATTTATCTGGAAAAAAACTTTGGGCAGCTGAAAAGAATCCAGGATAAAGTGAAAGGGGAAACCCTGACCAGAATGTTATTTTCCTTCACTGCATCATTCATTAGTAAGTCCGTATTGCAGCTTAATCATGTCATTAATCCAGTCATAACACTTGTTAACATACGAGCAAGAGGACTTCAGCACTGTCAATTTATTACATTCCTGGAGGAAACTGATGCTGATCACCAGGACTTGCTTTAGCACTCTTGTGTCTGCTGGTTAAGTTAAGTTTGGGCAAAGTGTTTCAATGAGTAAGGGAGCTAAGAGAGGAGATTAGCACATTTTTGGAGTTAATGGAGAAATCCAATGAACTTCCTGAGCTGAGGGACAGGAACTGGCTTTTTGACTTTGCCTTTGTTGTGGACATATTTTCACACATGAATAAGTTGAACATGAAGCTACAGGGGGAAAATCAGTTTGTGTACAACAAGTGCACAAATGTGAGAGCCTTCAAATCCAAGCTGACCTTGTACAAATTTTAAACTCTTCTTTTGCTCATTTCCCCACAGAAAGAGGCCTCCTGATACGTGAAGAAATACAGCAAATCAATTAACGACCTACACAAAGAATTCTGCTGTAGGTTGTCTGATTTTAAAAAAACTGAAAAGTCACTTCAGCTGGTGTCCTGTCCGTTGTCACAAGATCCTGAAACAGCACCACAGGAACTGCAGTTGGAACTGATTGATCTTCAGTCTGACTCCACCTTGAAGGAGAAGTTCAGCACGCTTAAACTTAACGACTTTTATGCTTCACTGAACAAAGCCACGTTTCCAAACCTCCGGAGAACAGCAAAGAAGATGCTGGTGTTGTTTGGCTCGATCTACGCGTGTAAGAAGAGATTCAGCATCATGAACATCAACAAAGCACGTCACAGATCCAAGTTAACTGTCCAACACCTCGGATCTATCCTGAGAATCACCACAACAAAACTTACTCCAGACTTTGATGCACTGGCAAAACAGGGAGATCAACAACACTGTTCCCACTGAAATTGAGCATGAGTTTCTCTACTGTGTTGTGAAAAAAATACACTTGAAAAATAATTTGAACAATAAGCTTTGCATATCAATGCTTAAAGGCCAAAACCTTTTATGTTATGGCTTTTACATGTCATGTATATTAGTTCACACAAATACTACATCAAATTTTAGAACCCATTGTGGCCCACGAGTCAAAAGGTTTGCCCACCCCTGGATTAGGGGGAATAAATACTTTTGCAAGACACTCTAACCATACAGGAACTTGCTAGGTCTTGGTTGTGAGAAATACAGTCAAGGTAAAAGAAGGTCAATCCTTTGACAGATCAAACAAAATGCATTTGTATTGCATGCAGGATTTAGTAAAAGTTTTCCTTAGCTGTAATGATGTGAATGCAGAGTTTAGTAGAGATACACTGACTGTGTAACCTCACCAAATACAGCATTCAAAAGAAATAGCTGCAAACAATAGAATTGCCATTTATTGTCTTCTTTGAGGCAGATAACTATTTAAACCTTTGCTAAGTAAATTAAAAGCAGCTTTTTTCAATGCACTCAATGCAAAAAGTAATCAGAGATTTAATTTTTTAATCAGAAATTTAAATGTTTAGATTTCTTGAAATGTGTAGTGCAACCATTTCAGAAGCTCCAGTTGCAGCATCTTACTGGCTTTAAACAAATTCTAGATTACTAATTAAAAATCTGGATGTCATTTTTAAAATAAAATTGGGACCAAGCATTGTACAGCTAGTGCCATCAGCTCAAATCCAAGACCTGTCATGCATTGCCTTGCAAAAGTATTCATGGCCTTTTACTTTTTCACATTTTGTCACATTAGAAGTTTTTCATAACTTTTATTAAGATTGTAAGTAATAGACCCACACAAAGTAGCTTATGATTGTGAAGTGGAAGGAACATAATAAATGGTTTTAACAATGTTTCAAATTAAAACTCTGGAAAGTGTGGCATGCATTTGTAATCACACCCAATACTTTGAAAGACAGCCTGTAGTTGCTGTAATTATAGCTTCAAAGTTTTTGGAGCATGTATCTACGTTCTCTGTACATCTAGAGGAAGAAGGGTTTTATTTGCAAACTGTTTGCAAAATGCCTCAAGCTTCATAAGATTGGACAGAGGGTTTCTCTTGATACTCGTGTGGCAAACTGCAAATGGGACTTTTAATGGCTTCCTTTTAACAATGGTGTTCAGTTGGCACTCTTCCATAAAGACCACACTACTACGTGTAAGTCTGTTTCATGAAATCCCAAGAGATACATTTAAGGTTCTAATTTGTAGTTATGTGGAAAACGTAAAGTGGTATGAATATGCGTACAAGACCCTATATTAACAAAAACCAAAATTATTTACCTTTTAGGAATGTAATCATTAATTTCAATTTGCAGCAGAAAGATTGTATTTTAATCTACAGCTGAGAAGTTGTGCTTTACTATATGTGGTAAGAAACAGCATCTCAATCACAACCAGCCTAACAAAGCAGTGGAGCTTACAAGCCATTTGGTGATATGAATGATAAAGGTCCAGTAAAATAAGGGTGCTTATAGAGAGCATACTTTGCAGGAATAAAAATGCAAATTGTCACATAATTTTGCCAAAGGGCACACAGTTAGAAAATACAGAGGACAAAAAAAGGTAATAGCTGTTCCTCTGGTTCATCAATTGCATTTCATGTCTAAGCTCTGCACATAAGCCTCTGCACAAAACTGCAGAGAGGGAAACAAATACATTTAATAGACAATTGTCTTGAATGCATCACAAAAAAGCTGAATGGAGGCTTGCTAAATTGGTACATAAAAAGAACTATGGCACTTGCCGTCATATTTTTAACTTTGACACTATTTTATTAACTGTAAGGCAATATATAAAAAAAAAAAGAAAC